>NW_024062734.1:745322-1490645 GCF_006381635.1 Hibiscus syriacus | reverse complement strand
ATCAAGCTTCCGACCAACGTAGTAGATCTGCCGAATCACAAGTAGAGAATATTGGTGAGCTGCAGCCTTTTGGAGTGGTGAGAGGTTTTGGACATTGGCACAATGTGTCAAAATAGCACACCATTATCGGGGAACAAGTAACAGGAATGTTGCAGGGGTTTTGTGGTATCTTTTTTGCCTCAGCAATTGCTTTACCTTTCTGGCTTAGATTATAGAACATTACTGCTCCATCTCCTAATCTGGCAGCCCATGTGACATTCATATCAGAATTCTGAGAGAAGTTAAACTGACATATCAACTTTTTATTCTGAGAGTTGGAAACTAAAACTGCAGCAGAATACTCCTTTCCGGTGAAATTCTTATAGGTTTCCTGCATTTCGCCCGACAAAGACCATAAGTTTGTGGAGTCTGGAATCCTGTGTACAAGACCAAATCCCCAGATCGAAATTCAAGATAATCGCTCATATTATTTGCGGGAAAACTTTTTAGTCTCATTCCAACCACAAACTCCTGGCCGGATAAAAGTGTATCACTGGGGTAGCTAAAACTTTGCCAAATCATTATTCTATCAGCCCCATGAAGCACCAAGTTACCCGAATCTAGCAATTCCAGGGATGTAGCGTTTTCTCCGGTAGTGTTTGTGGCCCAAGCAACCCCATCTCCTCTTTCCAAGTATACATTTCCATTATTGTCAAACACAAACTTATCGGTTTTGCCAACCGACAAGTCTATATTGGCAGTCCGAATAATTTGGCAGCTATGAATATGACCGATAACCAAGAGATCCTTGAATATCCGGGGAAGTATAGAAGGCAAGACAAATAATTTACTTTTAGAAAAGAGGAACTTACCATCATGTTTCTCCCATTGCATCTGAGATGCTTGAAATCCTGGATATAACTGGCCAACAGTTGATCCGCAGCAATACAGATTTTGAAGGCAAAATTAGATTTAAAAAAAAGGTTCTAACTTCGAACAAACCCATAATTCCTGTAAATACAAGTTGCTCAGCATCAAATTTGCTATGTAGTATTCAAAACACAATGCTAAAATTATAAAAAGTCAATGCTTTGCTCAAGCTAAAGCTAATCTGAAAACAACAACAAGAATTTGAAGAGCAAGTAAGCACCTAAGGACAGATGTACAAACACACTAATGATAAAGAAAACTAAAAGCAAACGCAAAGTGACAAAACTGTACAACCATTCTGGAAATAAATATGGAAATGTAAGGAGCAAACTAAGTTGTCAAATAAAGGGGTGTTAACTGTGAAAATGACAACTTACAAGAAGGTTCGGAAATCCATAAGAGGAGCTTACAAATTGATGGTTGATGAAGGTAAAAAAGGAAGATGACCCAGATCAGGAAAATGAGATGTCAACAAGTGTGACCTTTCTCTTTCTTGTCTCGAAAAAGCATAAGCTTGAAGAAAGTTTGAAATTAAACCTAAATTCTTTTTTATGGAAAATTGATCCCAGACATGTTTCTTCCCTGTTTCTCTCCTTTCTTTGTGCAAATTTGGGAGAAATATAGGAAGAGTTAGTTGGGTACAAATTACTAATCGTTTAAGAAAGTTTTTATAAAGGGACGTTGATATGTATTATTAATTTCTTTATTAATTTTATAAGATAAAAATTTATAAATAATCATTGAATTTTATTAAGATAACTTTTAAGTGGGTTAGTGTATGTATAGACTTCTCCCGTTTGTTATCATACCAATATGCGATCAGTTTTTTTTGCACAAATATCTTATTTTGAGCATCAATTTCTTATTCATCACTCAATTAGTTTGATCATAGAAAATAAATTGTAAAGTTCTCACAAAATAATATATGAATCAATAAATTTACCATTCAAATTTCCACCTTTATTCATAAAATATGGCTCAAAATTCCATTTATCATATTTTTTCGAACAGGTCTTGAGAGAGCCACACGACTATTAACATAATTTTGTTAGCCTGTCGATTTCCCAGTTTGAGTCTATCAGTCTGTCTAGACGGTTAGTTATTGGACCGTTAGCGGGGATGTCCGGATGAACGAAGGGCATAACGAGAAACAATCAGACAACCTGGGAACGGTGACATTGGAAGTTGGTAAGGATGTTAGGGTGTCAGTAACCGCAGAGACTAACGAAAAGAAGAGGGCTGCTGGGACTAAAGAAACCCAATGAAGGTTCAAGAGAAACCAACAGAAGATGGGACTCAAACTGGAAAAGAAAGGTGCCACAAAATCAAGCAGAGAAAGATAGTGGTACATGTCAGAAACGATAAGAAAATCCCGAAACTGTGACATTGGAAGCTAACGGGGCGAGTAGAGAAAGAGAATCCTAATGGAGCAATTCCTGTATTGCCAAAGAGACGCAGGGTTTTCTGGTAGAGGACAAAGGCAAGTCAATAGATGCGGAGGTGATTTTTTCCAATCATTTCTAACCGACCAAGAGAATTATATTTTTCCTTTTTCAAAGGTTACCCTATGTGATAATAATCATCGTAATGATCCCTGGAATATTCAAGTAGGCTTTTCGTTCAAAAGGCCAAAACTATTTCATGATCTCCAAGCTTAATTAAGTAGCTTATAATCATGCCACCTCCCCTATAACGCAAAAGCGACAAGCAAAAGCAAACTTATTTCCATCGTTAACCAATGATTCACTTCTCATATCCGAAGAAAGGTATATATGAACATATCAACTATTCATCTGCACACACATGGGGCTCATCAGGCTCGTAACTGAGTCTGGGCACCTGTCCAGGATTCGTTTGCTTAGAGTTTAAAATTATGAAGAATTAAAAAAATGATGAATTATGTATTTAGACATTTACCTATTAGATGCTCCATAGATCTTGTGCTCTTCGGACTAAGTTTATCGACAATATAGTAACTATATTTAAAATAAGTAATGACTCAAATCATAATAATACTCCAATTCAATTAGATGTAGTGAACATGGATCCAACACGTGACCTCCAGATCTTCAGTCTAACGCTCTCCAACTGAGCTATCCCCGCTTGTTTTCTTATGAGCGTTTCCATTTAGATCTTCAGTCTGAACCCATAGATTTGTGCTCTTCAAACTAAGCTTATCGACATATAATGATTTTTATTACATTTAAAATAACTAATGAATCAAATTATAATAATACTCCAATTCAATTAAAATTAGATGTGACGAACGCAGATTGAACATGTAACATTTAGATCTTTAGTCTGGCGCTCTCTCAACAGCTATCCCCACTTGTTTCCTCAAGAACATTTCAATTTAGATCTTCAATTTAAACTCTATAAATAATATCTTACGCTCTTCGAAATGAGCTTATGGACGATATAATACTTATTTTATTACATTTAAAATAACTAAGTTATCCCCACTTGTTTTCTCAATGGACATTTCAGTTTATATCTTCAACTTGAACTCTATAGATAATATATTGTGCTCTTCTAATTGAGCTTATCAACAATATAGTAGTAGTTATTTTGTCACATTTAAAAATTAACTACTGAGTCAAATTATAATAATACGTCTATTCAAATAAAGTTAGATACGGTAAATGTGGATCGAACACGTGACCTTTAGAGAAAAATATGGCAAAAGCAGAGAAAAATGCTATAAAGGCATAATAAAATGTGTCATAAAAGTAAAGTAATTTAAAATTAAAAAAAACTAAAGATGTGTTATAAGAAAATAAAGGGAAAAACAAAATATCGATGACGACAATAAACACTATGATTGGTGACAGCCTATTAATCAACTACGAAGAAAGGTTAAGCGACTATTAGAGTTTTTCTAAAGGTTTAGCATTTTTTTTAATAATTTAGTGTCATTACAAGATAGTATTTATTCTAAATATTCTCAATTATTTGATAATAAAAGCTCAAACACATTTACAGTCTTTGGTGCTCGAATCTAAGATCTCTAGGGATAACAACCATCTTTAACCATTGAGGTAACTTAATTCGTGCTCTAAAGTTCTAACTTGTTCTGGTTAGAGATACTTAGGGATGGCAACGGGCCGGGTATTAGTCCCCCCGTCCCCGTCCCCGTTTAAAAAATCCGTACCCGTCCCCACTTAAAAAACCGCGGGGATTTAAACGGGGATCCCCATCGGGTAATCGGGGAAAACCGCGGGGAAACGGGTATCCCGTTTAGCATGAACGGTTATTTAAACGGGTATCGAGCCGGTATCGGGCCGTGTATATATATTTAAATTAAATATATAAATATTATATCTTTTTTAGTTTAAATTAAATTTATTAATATTATATATAATAATTATTTTTAATATTTATCGGGCCTAGTAATCGGGTAATCGGGGCGGGGATTACTAAACCCGTCCCCGTTTAACATAAATAATTTTTCCCGTCCCCATCCCCGTTTAACATAAACGATTTTCCCCCATCCCCATTTAATTCGATTTTCCCGTTAAATTCGAATTTTTTTGCCCTCCCTATATATACTTAAATCTCCTGGCCGTATATTTTTTTTTAATGAACTTTTCAATTTAGAAAGCCTAAACTACCGTTTTAATACCTCCATATAAATGCCCGCCTTAATAGTAACTCAAGCTCATATAAATGCCCGCCTTAATAGTAATCAAGCTCATATAAATGCCCGCCTTAATATTAACTCAAGCTCATATAAATGCCCCCTTAATATTAACTCAAGCTCATATAAATGCCCGCCTTAATATTAACTCAAGCTCATATAAATGCCTTTTTTATAACACCATGTATCAAACATCTAATATTGTTTCGAGTCTACATGAACCTAAGAACTTTTTTTAATAATAAAAATTATATTATTTTATACTTTATTAAGCCACTTAAATTATTTAAATTCATTTCAGTTTATTACATTAATAATATTTTTATTTTTATCCAAAATTATATTTTAATTTAAACTTAAATACCTACAATTACTCATAAAATAATTAAAATAATAATTTAACTCGTGTTCAAAAAGTTAATTTAATTAATCTTGTATGACAAAATAAAATCAATAAAATCTTTAAAATAACTTAAAACTTTAACTTTACAAACAATCGTTAATTTTTTTTATGTGATAACATCTGATGAACTAAAATTTCTAAAAGAATACTTATTTAGTTACTAAACGTAAATTCATTTACGAGTCACTCCTTTATTTAAAGTTAAGTATTAAATTATGCAAGCCATTGGACGCCAGCCTCCCTAGTCCATTGTGGTTGCGCACGTGGCGCTTTAACCCATAGGTCGATGGTTCTAGCCTGGTTGGCAGGCAACGGTGATGGCTGAGATGATGATGTATAGTTTACCCAAATTCAAATTGAGGTATTCCAAATACCTTTATTTTTTTAACATTTTTCATGAAGTTTTGTCCAATAAAATATTAAATCTATAGGGTTTTGATGAAATTTATTGACGTAAAATTATTATTTTAAATTTTAATTGAAGCTAATTAAGTTGTGTGCACGTGCATGGTCTATCACATGGAGCTCTATGTGATTTGTGTCTTTGCAACGAAAGCACTTTGATTAAAAACCTTAGGACTTCATTATAAACATCCCCCTTCACAATTAATCAAAAGCTCTGATTAAAAAACATCATTTTATCCATCAGGATTAGTGACTTGAAAAGGTTCAATAGCTGAAATATCTTTACCAGTAATAACACTGCGAGAACCACTTTCATCTTCGGTAATAGACCTGAGTCCGGAAATCCATTTGTATCAGTTCAAGTATTAGAAAATTTGAATTTGAGATTGATCTAATTTAAATCCTAATTAAATCTGATTTAAAAATCGAAATAACTCAAATTTATAATTTAATATGTATTCATTAATATTATCATATGATAATGTTTAAAAATAAACCAAAATCATTTATTTATGAAAATATATATCTAAATATTGTATAATTTTAATGATATAATAATTAAAATATATGAAAATTAATAATAATATAATAATTCGAAAGTATGAAAGTTACTAATAATATAATACTTGAAGGGATATGATCCAATTATATAATGTAAAACTTTTTTTAGTTTTACACATATTCAGTACCGTTGGATGAGTGGAAATAGACTATTGAGATTAACAATAGAAAATTATAAGATGTTCATTGGAGGGAAAAAACAAGAAGTTAATCTCAACCTTCTATTTCCACTAATTCAACTGTCCTAAATATGTGTAAAACTAAAATAATATTACATTATGTAATTAGATCATAACTCGTAATTAATATATATATATATATATATATATTATGATAACTATTCATATTATTAAATATTTATAAAACCGTGTATATAATTTAATAAAAATAATTGTAATATCATACATTGTGAATAATATAATAATTAAAGTATTGGATTTTTAGGTATAATGTCAAAAAAAGCACCCTAGAGTTTGATTAAGTAGTCAATTCAGTCCTTATTTTTTGAGTATTTTGACTCTCAACGTTTCATTTTGGAGGAAAAAAACTCATTTATGAATGGAAACCGTTAGTTAATAAGTTGTTAATGCTCCAAAATAGGGGTCTTTTTACCCTAAAAAAAGAATAAGAGCCAAAATACTTCATAAAAAATAATAAGAGACAAAGTTACTATTTGGTCAAATACTTAGGAGTCTTTTTGCCTTAAAATTAAACATTGGGGGGAAAAATGTCCAAAAAAAAAAGAATATGAGTCAAAATGATATTTTAGTAAAGCTAAAAAGGTACATGAGGCCCTTGTACTTTAAAAAAAAAACTAATGTAGTCCTCAAACTATTTTTGCACTCAATGTAACTCTAAACTTAGATAACAAACCCAATGTGGTCCTTTGACCAACGGTTTTTGTCATTGACCGTTACAGTGTTGACGTTACGGTCCATAATGGCTGAAGATGTGGTTGAGGGGCTAAATTAGTTTTTTTGGTTGAGTTCGATGGCCAAATTGATTTTTTCTTAAGTTCAAGGGCTTATTTGATTATTTTAGAAAAATTATTTTAAATTTTAAATTTAAACTATACAAAAATACTAAAAATAAAATTATACTACTAAAAAATTTAAAAATATATATTAACCACAGTGGTTGAAAATGTTATTATTAGATGATTCATTGAATTTAGAGAAGAATTCTAATGTGAATTTTATTTTATTTAGCAGTATAATTATATTGTTATGTTCATACATGTCAATTCTAATGTGAGTTTTATTTTAATTTTATTTTATAGAGACAAATTTTTTATTCCTTAAAAATTTTTAAAAACTAAATATTAGAGGTTATAAAAAATCTCAAACACGTTGACTCCATATCTACCTTAATTTTATAGGGTTGTATCTAACAGAAATTAGTAGGGTACGACATATTCCTATTAAATTTTTTAGATCAAATTTAGGTGAAGTTTACTTCACTCTATCATGTTTATTCATTAAAACACTATTCTTGATTGTATAACTATTTTTTTATATTTTTTAATTATATAGTTTCATGATAAATTATACATAAAATTTTAATTTTATAACTTTTAAATTTTATAAGATTTTATAGTATTTATTTAATTAAATTAAAAAATTAGTGAAATCGAATTAGAAAGAAATTTAGAGTTTAAGATAATTAGAGGTAAATATATAAATAAATTTTGTATAGGATGGATGAGCTCATATTTATATAAATAAAACTCAAGTTAAATTTGAGGTAAAATAATAATATATTTTTAATGTTCTAGTAATTTAATTTGTATTTTTAGTTTTTATATTTATTTTTTAATATTTTTATATTCTAAATTTAGAATTTTTTTCTAAAACATCAAATAAACCCGTGAATTTAAAAAAATCAATTTGACCCTCAAACTCGACTAAAAAATATTTAGCTTATTTGTCATATCATTAGCTATCGTGTATCGCCACATCAACACGATAAGTGTCACGCCATCACTGTAATGATGAACGACAAAAATTGTTGGTAAAAGTGCCTCATTGGATTTGTTTTATAAGTTTGAGGATCACATTGATTGTAATAATATTTCGAGAGCCACATTAATTGTTTTTGAAAAGTACAAGGGTCTTAAGTAGTTTTTTGCCTCTAGTAAATGTTAAAGACTAATTTGGACATCATACCATTTTTTTTAGTGGAACCTAACGCGTTGGAAACTGGATAAATAGGTGAAATATGCGAGACACCTTAACATCTCTTGTCTTGTCCTCAATGGTTAGGTTGTTGTCAGTGTACCCTTGACAAGGTTCGAGACTTGGTAGTTGTGAACCAAACTCAACCCTAATATTTAATTATAAATGAGGTATTTTAATTAAAATACCTTTTCTTTCCTTATGAGAGCTCACGCAAAAAATAACAGAGTGAGAAAAGTTGTTTTGTTGGTTTAATTTGTTTTTGAAAATTAAATTTTGAAAAATAAATTATATTTTAGAAAATGTTTTCCGTAAAATTAATTATATTTTTCTGAAAAACATCTGAAAACGTTTTACGATGCTTGGAAGATGTTGTTTAAATCTTTTTTCTACTAGTTGATAAGTTTTTTAAAAATTATTTATTACAAATATTAAATACAATAAATAATATTACTTATCATAAAACTTAATATTATTATTTTTAAAATATTAAAATAATTTATTTATTATATTATTTTTATAATTTTATTAATAAAAATATTAATATTGGTACACTTTATTGAAATAAAAATATTATAAATTATATTAATTATTTATTAAAGTAATAGTGTTATATTATATTTTAAAAATATTAATTAGTATATTTTAAATATCTTTATTAAAATATTATTAGATTATTATATTAATATTAAATATATATAAATAATATTATTCATTATTAATAATTTAATAGTATTATTTCTATGAAATTAACAAATAATATAAATTTTATTAATAATTATTATATTATTAAAATATAATATAATATCTTATATTATTATAATATAATTGATTATTTTATTATAATATTAAAATATATTATATTATTAGAAATATAATATATTTTAAATATTTTAATAATTAATATTTTGATTAAAATTAAATTAAATATTATTATTAATATTAGATTCATAAAATAAAATTATTTTGAATATTTATTCTTTGAAGTAAAAAGTTCGGAAAATGACTTACGAAAAATCAAACCGTAAGTCATTTTCTGAAAACACAAAGGAAATTTTGTTGACCAAAAAAATGTTTTATGTTGACCAACCAATTTTCCTCCAACCAAATATGAAAAACATTTTCCGGAAAACGAATTACGTAAAACAAACATGATAAACATTTTCTGGAAAACGAATTACGGGAAACAAACACGGGATTTCGGGGAAAACTAATTCCGTAATTGGTTTTTCCCTAAAAAACAAACATACCCTTAATTTTATTTTCCATAATTATAATTAATAATAAAATATTACAGTAATTATATTTTTGAAAAATATTATAATCTATTAAATTATTTTTTACGAATAAAATTTTGATTTTAATATATAAATGGATATTCATCTTAAACATATGAAATTTATGTTCTTTATGAGTAACTTCAATTTCATTAAGGAATTCAAATCCTAATTAATATTTTTTGACAAATCCTAATTAATATTTGAATTAGATAAAAAGAATTTAGATCATGAATGATAAATTTCATATTGAAATTTATAATACATAAATCCGTAAAAAATAAAATGAACAGTGTCAAACAATATATATATATATAGTGTTAGGTATGATTATGTTTGACATAGATTATCTTTGGTCAAATTATCGTTTCAATTCCTCTACCATCCTTTCATTTGACATGATTTTAGTTTCGATATTTTTAGAATGTTATTAGATAGTCTAAAACATTAATTATTCGAGTTAAAATATTAATCTGATTTTTTTATTTATATTACTCGTTCCAATTCATCGTATTGAAATGGGTTTTCCTATACAAGAAGAGTATTTTTAAGAAAGGTTAATGTTGGAATTTAAATAGAAGTAGTTAATAATATTCACTATTAAGACAAACTAATGGATTCTGAAATATAAGACTTAATTATATTAAATTAAAACACAATGACCATTGGGAAAATGCATAATGTCCAAATTTTAAATCTGAGTATAGCAGAGGGACCAAAATTGTAATCTGAACATTGTCTTATAATGACTAAACAAAAGTGACAGCTACCACTGCCTCCTCTATCGGATTGTAATTTGATTCCTGTACTTATAATATCATTAATTAGTTCATATAGTTAACGTCCTTAATTACGTTGATTAGATATTAAAATGTTTTTTAATTATTTTTTTAACTAGAAAAACTGAACTCATTAATAAAAACAATGGAAAGAATTATAATTACAAGATACTCAAGTATCACGAGAAAAATGAAGATAATAATCACACACAAAACTCATACATATTAAATTCAAAGATACGAAGAAAAACGAAACATTCCCTTGAGAATAGCATCCAACATTAAAAGAATCCAGTAACATTCATAAAATTTCGTTGTCTCTATCGAAAAGAGACACTTTATGAAGTGATAAAGGAGTAGTAAGTGAACCAAACTACCTAGCAGACTACTTCATTACACAATTCTGATTATAGCAACAAATAATTTTTTTACCAAAGAGTGGTTCTGACTATATGTAATTACCTACAAATCAATCAAAAAATAAATGTCATAAGGTTTTTGTGCGAGCACCTGAACAACTGTAAATGTATGTGAAAAACGTACCAAAAGTCACAAGGAACGTGACACAATAACAGAGAAAAACGTGTCACGAGGACAAATATTCTTATTCAAAAATTGAAAACAAACTTAAGGGAAAAAAAGACATAGTATAAAAAAAATAAAAGATAAAATAATCATCGAATGTCGACAATTAATATTAAAATTTGTGTCATTGACGACTAAATAAAAATAAAAGTGATAGAGAAAAAACGACATAAAAATATTTCTCAACCTTCTAGTATAATTGAATTGATATTCTAATATGGATTTTATTTAACTCGACTAAGTCAACCAATACCAAAAACAATGTGTAACAAAATGCATAGTTTTAAGTGAAAAATTCTTTTAACACAATGACAAAAATTATAGGATTTTAGAGTCCACTTATAAAGTTTTAAATAACACAAATTGAATTATTGAAATTAATTTTTTAGTAATTACAAGATAATATTTATACAGATGTAGCTCCTCAAACATAAAATATTTAAAAAGAACAACACTTCATTTTATTGTTGAAGGTCGCTCAATAAATTCAATTATTGAAGTTGTTTAAATAACTTGAATTGTATATTTTTTATCTGAATCGAGTAATTTTATTTCTTACTATGAAACAAATATGTACTTTTTGTTATATAAATTCAAACTTTTTTTAAATTAAAATTTAGGGTAAAGTATATAAATGATCCCCCAATTAGAGGACTATGAGTCTTTCGACTATTAAAAGTTACAAAATGATCTTCGATCATAGAGTACTATTTTGTTGAGTTCCCCAACTATTAAAAGTTTTAAAAAGGTCACTTAACTACTCATATATTTCATACTCGTCCATTTCCGTTAAAAAATTGGCGATCATCTGAGCTGAACGTTTACTTGTTGATTGAAATTTGATAAAATCTAATCCAAAACTGTTTGAGCTGTATTTTATGGACCAACTCTTCATTTACATTCTACCATCAAGTCAATGCTTAAAACATTATAATGTCAAACCAGTGCTTGAAAGCAACGACAATACTAGTAGACATGATTAAAATGTGATTTTATCATATCTTAGTTGGCAAGTTAACGTCTAGCGCAGAAGGTCGTCAATTTTTTAACGGAAAATGACGATTTAGAATATATAAATAGTCGGGTGATCATTTTATAACTTTTAATAGTAGAGGGACTCAACAAAACAACACCATATAATTAGGAGATCATCCTGTAACTTCTAATAATCAAGGGACTCAACAAAATAATACCTATAATCGGGGGATCATTTGTGTACTTTAGCCTAAAATATTAGTTATTAGGCATCTTACCATTTGATTCACATATTTAAACACAAAAATGCATAAATATTTTTCTTTGTAATAAAGTATACCACTATTGGCCGTGTTGGATTGGGCCCATTTCACTGTTTAAAGATTCTGGAATGAGTAATCAAATAGCTTTAAATAATGCTAAGAGCATAAACTAAGCACCAGCTCTTTCTTTGTCTTGAATGGTTAAGTTACTTATCACTCTCATTGGACAGGGTTCGAGGGCTGGTATTGCAAAGAAATTAAAGAAAAAAAAATAAGTCTTCTCATTAAATGAGGTATTCTAAAATACCTTTTTTTATATCAAACAATGCAAAAGAATTTCATTTATGAAAATCTAACAAAAAACTATTTCTTTATATTTACCAATATTTTGTATAATCAATAAATTTGGATAGAGTACTATAAATATTCATTATGATTGTGATCTTTTTTATTAAGATTATTTCATTTATAATGTTAATATTTGAATCTTAGACGTTATTTAAACAAAATTACATTTTGCCAGTAAAAATGTGTTCAAGACTTGGTGTTAGTTTGATGTTTTTAAATTGTTAACACAAGTAGGGTGAGTATTCATTTGTGTTAAAGCAAGTGATTTTTTTTAATTGATCAAGTTGGCCAGCATTAACAGATTTAGAAATATAAAATTGGTATTTCAAAATTTTAATATTTTTTTTAAAAAATGAGTATGGATTTTTTTTATGTTTTTTTTTCATTTCCTTTAATACAATGAACTAAATTTAGTAATTTTTTAGTAAAAATATTAGATATGTAATTGCTTCCCGGAGACTACATGCATATGTCAATGTTAATGAATCTTATTTTTATCATTCAAATTTTATTTGATTTATTTTCAAGTAAAGTTTAAAAAGTATATGTTAAATCGAATATATTTATTGAAGTTAAATTAAAAAGATTAAATTAATAAATCGAGATACATAATTTTAAATAAATAAATAACTGACGAGACTTAGAATTCCACTTAAAAAATTTCCCATTAATCATATTATCACTATTTTTTAGTTATCATGAGAAATGCTTTACTTCAACAAATTATTTTTCTAATAGTCTGGGGTTATAAAAGGTAATATTTATTTAAAAAAAATTTAGTCATTAACAACGCATTCATAACTTACAAATGTAACTATTCAAACCTAAATCTTTTAAGAAAAATAATATTCTTTTTTATCACCTTACAAAATTCAATAAGTTCTCAACAAATTAATTTAGAAAACGATGAGAAAGTGGAATATATATTGTAATTTGTGATCAAATAACATGGACCAATTTTGACTTAAACGTGGTCCTCTAGTCTCTATGACGGAGGAAGATAACATTAATATTATTACATTTTATGTGTCACTGGCTTTCTAGACCTTGTGGTTGTGTTGTGCTTAGGCACCATACTATTCCAAGGTTCGAAGGCTGGTAATTCTGTATACAAAGAAATAAAAAGAAAATATATAACCTTCAAATGAGGTATTTTAAAATACCTCTTTTATTTTGCGTAATGCAAATATTTTATTTGCCAAAATGACCTTAAACTAATTTAGATTTATAAAAGACTCCTAAGTATTTTATTTAAAATTAAGAGATTAAAATAAAATTTAAATCATTACATTAACGTGTCACGTTATTAAACCATTGACATTCAACTTTTATTGACCAAAATTTAATAAAACAATAACGTAAGTAACCAAAACTTAAAATTTTAAATTTAATGAGCAAAAGTGAATATATAATAGGTAATTGATCATTCTAATAGTTTACCGTAAAATGTTAAAGATGTTAGGGTAATGTACACAAATGATCTTCCGATTATAAGACGTTGCTTTCTTAAGTCTCATGATTATTAAAAATTATAAAATAGTCCCCGATGTTGCTTTGTTGAGTTACTTGACTATTAAAAGTTATAAAATGATCCTTCGACTATTAAAAGTTACAAAATGGTCCTCATACTATTGAAACTTATAAAATGGTCCTCCAACTATTCACATGTTCCGAACTCATCATTTTCGTTAAAAATAGGCAACTGTCTGAGATGACATTAACATGTTGGCTGAGATATGATAAAATATGATCCAAGAATTGTTTTAGTTGTATTTCATGGATCAAATCTCTATTTACATTATGTCGTTGAATCAATGCTTGAAAGCAATGATTGTGCTAGTGTACATTATTAAAATATGATTTTATTATATCTCAGTTAATATGTTAACTTCTAGTTCAGATAGACGTTAATTTTTAACAGAAAATTATGATTTTGAAAATGTGAATAATTGAGAGTTTATTTTGTAATTTTTAATAGTTAAGGGACTCAAAAAAATAACATCCTATACTCGGGGACCATTTGTATACTTTATCCAAGATATTGTTGTTTCCGGTGTTGGGTTGGGGCCATTTTTTATTATTATTTTAAAGGCTATTGGATCTTTCCCATAGAGAAATCTAAATGTGTCGGAAATAATGATAAAAAGATGAAGTAGATACACAATTTCACCGACACTTCCCTTGTTTTCGGTGGCTAAGTGCTTGGTGGCTCAAGTTTAGTCTGACAAGGTTCGAGTGCCGGTAGGCTAAAGAAATCAATACAGAAAATCATCATCATCATTCAACTATGTAAACGAGGTATTTTAAAATACCTTTTTCTTTTACATGTTGGGTTAGTACTTGATCCTTAGGGTATGTTTAGTTCACGGAATGTAAGATTACTAGGAAATATGATTACTTAGAATGTTGTATTTTGTGTTTGGTTGGTTTAGCAAGAATGTAAGATTACCGTGTTTGGTTAAAGTAATAAAAGATTATTGAAATGTATATTTGACCAAATTGTCCTTATTATATATTTATTTTTTTAACTAGTTGGAAAATATTTATATATTTTCTTTAAAAAATTTAAATTCATAAAATTTATATAATTTTTTTACAAAATTGCAAATATAAAAAGGTTTAATGAAAGGGTAAAATTTTATAAAATTTTAACCCCTGAACATCATATAAAATTTTAATTATAAACTTTTTTTTTTGTAAATTTAAAATAGTTTAAGGATAAATTTATAATTTAACCTTCATAGAATTTTTATTATTCAATGACAGAATAAAGATATTTTTGAAAAAAAAAATTAAGGGCATTTTAGTCCAAAACGCCGATAATCCAACAATACCTAAGGAAAGAGAAGTGATGACATCATGGTAATATACCCCAAAAATCTACTATTGTAATGTAAGATTACCGGGAACGTGGATTCCATTCCCATGGGAATCTCACATTCCCCCAACCAAACACACCCTTAGGGTGCGTTTGATTCACGAAATATAATATTACTAGTGGGAATGTAAGATTACCAGGGAATAGAATTACTGGGAATGTTGTATTTTGTGTTTGGTTGGTTTAGCAGGAATGTAAGATTACCATGTTCGGTTAAAGAAATAAAAGATTATTGGAATGTATATTTTACCAAATTGTCCTTATTATATATATATATATTTTTAACAAGTTGGAAATATTTATATATTTTCTTTAAAAAATTTAAATTCATAAAATTTATATATTTTTTTTACAAAATTGAAAATATAAAAAGATTTAATGAAAGGGTGAAATTTTATTTTAACCCCTGAACTTCATATAAAATTTTAATTATAGATTTTTTTTTGTAAATTTAAAATAGTTTAAGGATAAATTTGTAATTCAATATTCGTAGAATTTTTATTATTCAATGACAGAAAAAGAATATTTTTTGAAAAAAAATTAAGGGTATTTTAGTCCAAAACGCCAGTAATCTAACAATACCTAAGGAAATGGAGGTAATGACATTCTGAGTAATATACGACAAAAAATCCACTATTAATAATCTTACATTACCGGGAATGAGATTTCATACTAACCAAACGGGGGAATGTGGATTTCATTCCCATGGGACACATTCCCCCAATCAAACCCCCTTATTGGCACAAGAGAATGGAGAAAAATATTTTACATTGTCTTCCCTAATATATTCTCAGTGATGGTAGCAACCCATCATTGTTTTCACCTTACCATTCCAATTTATAATATCCATCTGAAAATAACTTTTGGTAGCGCATACAAGTGGTTATGTCATGCTTTTTCAAAAAGAAAAAAAAAGTAATGATTTTCAAACATTCATATATTTAATGTAGTCTATAAATTTAAAATATAATTAGTACAACTTTTTATCAACAAAAATTATTATTAATCATTATAATTTTGTTGGGATGATTCACGACGTTAACGTAATAAACTGTGTTGTTATTATGGTAGTGTATATGAAAATTGAAACGATGAAATATATAGGGGTTTAAATAATTTTTCAAAAAGATTGAAATGATAGATTTTTTTATAAAAAGTTTGAAGAACTATTTAATCTTTATATAAAATAGAGTGTTATTCTCCTTAGATGTCATATGTTTTAGTAGTTGTGTCTATAGGGTGTATGCACGTTATCAATGGCTAATAAATGTTCTAAATAATATTACTTTATAATCACATCAGACTACTTTGAATGATGAGATTTCAAGGATGGTAAAGCTAGCAAACAAGCACAACCATTTATATTCCAGGATCCCACATCCACGTTAGATAACAAATTATCAATAAAAAAGTACATACTTTTTAAATTGTACGATAATTTAAAATTTTAAGAAAGAGATCATCCCGTTAACACTCTCGATCCATCTCTGATATGATTATGGCTTTGAATTACCTAACCTCCCAAAAATATGATTCGAATAATCATGCCCACAGCTCCCGAAAGAGCATGCAATCATCGACAATGGATATGTCGATATGGATGATGATAAAAAAAACCAGTTTGAGGACATGAACTTGATAGTAGCTGAGCTCGGAAGACGAAAAATGGAAAATAAAAATAGCAAATAAGGTTATTGCAATGTTAATATGGTGCCTAGTTTTGATTTTTTGATCGAAGAAGATAACCGGCATACTTCCAACCCGTAAAATCATCACATACAAAGATCTTTATGCTTAATATTTGATATTGATTTTTAACTGATGTAATTTTTACTATAATTTAGTTACAAAATAATAACAAGAACAAATATTTTTAACATCATAATTTTGTTCACATGATAAAAATATTTCAAATTAGTTTCAAGTAAATTATTTTATTTTACAATTTAACTCAATTCGATTTGATCAAAGTATTTTGGGTATGGGCAATTCCACACGTATGTTAGTGGAATCTAAATGAGTTGGGAAATGATAAAGATGTAAAATTGGCAAAATGGGTTACTGGCTCTTCTCTTGTCCTCAATGGTTGGGTGCGCTGCACCACTATCCTTGACAAGGTTTGAGAGTTGGTATTCAAATAAAACCAGATAAATGGATTTGCTTTCATATAACAACAACAACAACAACGAAACCCTATTCCCATATGCAATGGGGTAAGGAGGAGGTAGGGTAGTAGGTTGTCCACCAACGCCAGGTTGAGAGCAGCTTCCGTGGAAGACCTCCGGCCAGTCAAAAAATTAATAATAAAGATAAAATGTAATGCATGCTTAAATAAATAAATAAAATACGTAGTTGAACAATCTTCATATGCAGTCCTCATATGCACGTCTGTAATGTGAAGTAATCCCTGCAAATAACCCCTGCATAAAAATATCTCTCTATTTTAAATGACGATATATTATAGCGACATCAGAAACTATAAGTCTATAATGATCGTACTATAATTCAGACAAGACTAAAATAAATAAGGATAAATTATATGTTTAATATCTAAATTATTATTTTTGTGATTTAGTTTTTTATATTTAGATTTTTGTTTTTTAAAATCATATTTAATGTTATTTTTTTGTTTCGTTTTGGTATCTTGGAATTGTTGTATGTTACACTTTTATTTGGGTAAATTACATTATTCACCACTCAACTATCTTTTAACTCCTATTTTGATTATCTAAGTTTAATTTTTTTAATTTAATTACTTAGCTTTCAAATTACTCATAGTTTAATTACTCTAATTTTCAAAATTATTTTCTTATTTTAATTATATATTAATAAAATTATAATAATAAATGTCATGTCACAAAAATTATTAATAAAATAAATTAGAGTGATTAAAACATGAGTAATTTGAAAATTGAGTAGTTAAATTAAAAAAAATTAACTTTAGTCACCAAAATAGTAGTGTGAAACAGTTGAGTGATGAATGACATAATTTACCCATTAAAGAATATCTAGTACAATAGTTCTATTAAGTTTTTAGTTGTAAGGTATCAAAATGAAACCTAAACCAAACATTATGTATGGTTTTGAAAAATAATGCAATTTAGATACCAAAACAAAACAAAGACAGATTTAAGTACTCCGATACTTTTTGAAAGCGAAAGAAAATGGGTTGCTTAGATTAAGTAGGAAAAGAATACAAGAAATTACACTGGTCTCCTCTTTGCCCTTACGGTTAGGTGCTTGTCACTTTGACGCGGACAGGGTTCGAGAATCAGTAGAATATGAAAACAAAATAAGTGCTCTCAAATAATAAGAGGTATTCCAAAATACCTTTTTCATATTTGTACAGTATGTTTCAGATATTAGACAATACTTTTGTACTTTTAAGCATTGAGTGATAATATAAAAAACGTAAACACAACGATTAAACTGATTGACCTGAAAAATGGGAAAAAAGAAGCAGGGTATGATGGGACTAAATTTACAGATTTTGTAGAAAAACTTAAATCGGCCATTGAGAAAAAACTTAAAATCGAAGATCCTTCAAAAGAGTTACCTCCGGACCTACTGCCCATCTACCAAAATTACCTCTAGGACATAAGTAAAGGTCATCCATATTTTCGAATAACGTCTCGGTTTAAGTTACTTTATGATATTCCTTGACTGAAATAAGTCTATTTGTTATACCTTTAGAGGATATCTCTAGAAATTACCAGCTCTCTACCAACAAAAAAAAACTTTCGGATAAACCCATTTATTTACTAGAGGCTTCAAGAGATCCTTATCCGTAAGACTCAAGAGCATCACAACCTTTGAGTCATCTACAACACTATCTATAAGGCATAGTCAACTACATCTGATAAGCTCGCGTGACCCACCAGAGTAAAATTCATAATCTGACTGTCATATCTATCTAGTATGTTAATCTATGAATAGTCATAATTAACTTATACCTAACACCACCAGCTATAGTTATCATAAATACGCCTCAGTCACGATTGAGAATTAATCGAAACCCTCTATAATTCCTAATATTAACTCCCACTTTCTTCTTATCTATCTCTGTCATAGAGAAACATCGATTAATAACCGTCATCTTATCAGATACGACTCTCTGCCCAAACTAAATGAGGTGATCCACCAAAGACCGACAAGATTCTGGAATTTTAATGGCCAAGGAAAAATATAGGAATTGAGCCTCTAATAACAAATATCGAAAAAAATGAATTGTAAGAATAAGTAAAAATAAATAAATTTACTTGTAAATTGTTTTCGTTATTACGTTTAATAAATTGTCTAATAAATACATCAAATTTTAAACAGAAAACATAAAAAAGTGATTAAACACCCAACTACTCACATAAAACAAGCATGTCATTCTTTTAAGAGGGCCCAAGTTCAATTTCAACCTTCTCCATTTTGTTAAAAAATAATAAAAGAATAATTGAGTGAAAAGTGAAAAACAGTTTAAAAATAACACGTTAGCATCATCGTTAATTTTTAATAGTAAATAACCAAAAAAGAAACTTAAATGTGATTTTGAAAAAAATAATTAGATGACTAAAACATAAATAAAATAATTGAGTGACTATTTTGATATTTTTTAAAAAATATAAATAAAATAATTAGATGACTAAAACATAAATAAAATAATTGAGTGACTATTTTGATATTTTTTTAAAAACATAAATAAAATAATTAGATGACTAAAACATAAATAAAATAATAGATAATGTGTTTGAATTAAAGGCAAAAGGTATGCGGAATACATCACTGGCTCTCTTCTTCGTCTCGGTGGTTGAGTGCTTATCACTTCAGCCTTGACAGAGTTCGAGAGCTGGTAAGGAAAAGAACCGGGAACTCGGACCACAACTTGTGACCTTCATAAAAATAAGAGGTATTCTAAAATGCCTTATTTTTTAAAAAAATAATGTTTATTTGATAAATTATTTATTTTTATAATTTATTTTAATTATTTTTAAATCAATTTTAGGGTCACATTTTTATTTTTACTCATATGTGGTTAAATTAAACCGTTTATTTAATAAAAATAGTAATGTGACATACTATAACAATAATTTTAGTCCTCAAGACTTACATGTTCTATTAAATTGGTTATAATTCAAAAATAATTTAATAAGTCTTCTATATTTAAAAATACTACCAATTTTGTTCAACATAAAATCTCAAAATCTCTCTCCCAAATCCTAATCTTCTCGGACACCTATTTCCTAACTCGTTGTCGTCAATTTGCTCAACTGTTGTCGCAACCTCTTCAAGTCGGTCGCATGTGTGATGAAGATGTCATTCTTAAAGCCTTATCGTGAGATTTTATGTTGGGTCAAATTAATAAGATTTTTAAAAATTGAGGATTTATTGGATTATTTCAAATTATAATTAATTTGTGTAGAATGTGAAAGTTATGAAGACTAAGACTATTATTATATCATGTCACGTCATTATTATCGTTAAGTTAACAATCAAATTTTGGGTGATCAAAGCAAAAATAAAATGTAAGGTTGAGTACATGTTTGACCATCCAGCTCAGTTAGTAGAGCACAAGGTTCTTAACCTTGAGGTCGTAGGATCGAGTCCCATGGAGGGCATTTCATAATTTGGAGGTCTCCTACGGAAGTTGCTCTCAACCTAGTGTTGGGGGCAGCCTACTATCTTACCTCCCCTTACCTCATTACATAAACGTAAGAATAGATAAACAACTGAATAGATAGTTTTTCCTTTTTATGTTTAAGAAAAATGAGAGTTTATTTATATGAGAATTCATGGAAAAACCAATTTTGAAACTAGTTATTGTATTTCTTTTATCAATAAGTTTTGTATTTTCATTAAAATATTATACTTAAGTGGATTGGACCAAATGTGAATGGAAGACAGAATGGCTAAAATCATTGCATTGGTGAAGCTAGACACTGGTCTCTTAAGAACCTTGTTGGTTAGTGGTGCTTGCGTTATTTAAAACCGTCAGGGTTCGAAGGCCGGTGATGAAACTAAACTATGTAATTTGTTTGAAAGCAAGTGAGGTATTTTAAAATACCTTTTTATATATTCTTATAAAGATAAAAATAATAATCTTTTAATTATGATTTAATATAAAAATAAGTGTATAAACTATACATTGAGTTAATTTTATGTGTCTAAAGAATTTTTTGTTCAAAATAGTGTTAATCGATTCTAATATTTCTTTTAAATGTCTAATATGTTACATGCGTACAAAAAAAACTGTTATTTGACATATATCATGTTTATATTTTCTTAAAAAAAAAAATTAATTGTTTTTTATTTTTGTATAAGGAACCCATTTTTTTTTTAAAAAAATACCATAATACCCCATCCCCCGGGCAACCCTCTCCCCATGGCACATGTTCAGAGAGTGAAAAAATAGTAAAGGTTTGGGTTTTCTTAGAAGGTTTTATTTAAATCTCTAACTTTGGCTATAGCCTATACAATATAAAGTTTTCATTTTAATTTTACATTTGGAAAATGTATTTTTATTTAAGAACCAATTTGAAAGGGCAATCATAATTTGGATACCTCTCGGGCAATGAACTTTTTTTTTATTGCACGGAGTGAAGATAAAACTAACGACAAAAACTAAGAAACAGTAACCAAATGTCGCAGCCTTCCCATAGGGTCATCGTTCTTCAAAAGCGGTACATGATCAGGGAGGTTTTGGAAGAATTGAGTGGCAAATGGACGGCTCCATGCTAGTTTCACCAAGCCATCAGCTACCTTGTTATCTTCGCAAGAAACATGACAGAACTTTAAGTTCCAATCCCGAGTTATCAGTTCCACTACATGTGACACCATGGGCGAGATACAATGCATGCTCGCGCATAACCAATACTTCCTTTTTATCGGTTTCAGAAACAACATACCCCAAAACCATATTACATGCCATGAATAATCCTTCAAAAATGCCCTCAAGTTTCGCATCCAAGACCCCAAAGTTCTGCATCCAAAACCGAACAACAGCGGTTTCCATAAACCCCTACAACCACCTCCCATTCAGATCTCTTATTGATAGCATAGTTTTCTATAATCTATTTATAAAAAAGATTAATATAAAAAATACTAAAATATATCTCCAGTAATATAACAAAAAGTCTATAATTTAATTATAAAAATCACCATATTTGAGGATCTTTTATCCAATCCATGGCATAGAGGATATATATCATCATTTTTCAAAAGAAGTCTAAATGCAAATCTGCAACTAATATCAACTTTTAACACAAAATACAAAGTCGATCCGCGGGGAATAATTGATAATCCCATCATATTTACAACTCAAAAAGAAAAAAACAAAAACGTTCTTACAGCTCAGAGAAGACTACAAACAAACCAGTTCAGTGCTCTCTTCTATTTGATATTGTAGATCCTGCACTGGTAAGTACGGAATTATTTTATTTCACATCATATTTCGTCGTAGAATTTGGTCAGAGATATCGGACAATTAGGTAAAGGTATCCTCCCGATCTCCTTCCGCAGTCTCGCCTTCTTCCAAATTGCTGAACTCCAGGAAATGAGTTGGCCTATGCTCCTCGTTATAGTATTCTTTGGGCGTCCCCAGCTTCACCCCGTATTTCATGCTAACCGTATGCTTCACTCCCATGAAATTGTAATTCCACGGACCATTGTCGGGAATCTATTGCAAACAAAAGCCAACAACCATCAGAACTCGGAACAATCTAAGAAGTTTAACAAAGCTTGGAACAATCCACTAGATGGGACTAAACTCTTACCATATAAAATCCAAGGAACCGATCACTCAGGAGCATCTGCACCTTCTCATAATGAGTTGGGAGGTAACCATGAGGATTGCTTCCTGTATCTTTGTTAACTCGTCCCCACTCGTAACCACTCGGGGTAAGCTTGTATGCTGTTAATGAGCACGAACCTGGAGTGAAACTGCATGTCAAGATTATACACTTCTCTCCATCCCACTGCTTGTTGTTCTCTAAAATCCGAGCATGGGATGTGACATCCTGTGGTTAGAAATGCATAAGAGAACATTTAGCTTATAACATTTTGATTTGCACCGATGAACTACAACATTCGAGTAAGAAAAAAAAATACTAAACACAAACCTGTGGCGATAACTGAGGAAGCTCATTCGGCTGTGTGTGCAACCAACCCAAAGGCTCCAGATCATTAAAAAAATCATGTTCTGGAAGAGCTGATGGAAGATTAACTTGCTGATGAGTACCCCATTGTGGTGGCATGGCAATGCATCGAATTTCCTTAACCTGGGGATTATCAGGAGGGCTTATTCCATACAGGTAACCAGCAATTTGAGTCCGGAGATCTGCTATACAGATGAATTTCTTTAAAATGTTCTTTGGCATGATATAAGTGTACCCAGTTTCCTGCAAATTTAATGTTTAATCATGTCAGCAGATTGATAAACACCAGAATTTAGATCAATCTATAGTTCTATACACCTAAAATTGGTCTTATTTTTGTTGGATAAATAATCTCACATAAGTCAAGGATACACACCTTTATGTCCTCTGAGTTCACGTATATATGATTGACTCGAAGATAAAGATTAGTAGCTGATATTGCTCTAACACGCCAATCCGTCTTGGATCCAAATGCTGCTTGTTCATAGGGACTTGTGGTGGTGACAATAAGCTCATCACCATGCACATTTGTAGTCCTTGTTGTCACAGCTGTCAGCTGGCTTGCCTCCTTTGCCTGAAAGTGCAAGTTAAAATATTATAGCTCTTAAGTTTGTGGAAGTTCTCATTTTATTAAAATAGAGGTTTAGTGATATAAAACCAAGTTAAATTAGCAATCATAAATAATAAGAAAAAAGCTGAACATAACATTAACCTGTTTCTCAATCTCAGCTATCTGCTGCCTCTGTTGAGAGGGTGGAGCAATCTCAGCTCCAAGGATAATGTCACGAATCTCGGACTGTGTAAGGGCTGATGTGTTCACATTGTTCTTTTTGGCATAGTCAGAGAGTATGAGATCTCTTAAAGCAACTTCAACCTGCACCACGAAATCATCTTTTAATGTACTGGAATGCAAAGGATGCATGATTCTAAGGGTAGATGGAAAAATGCATTATGAGTAGGAAAAATGAGTACCTTCATCCATTGATCATCAGTTAGAGACGGCCAAATATGGTGTGGTTCAGTAACAATTGTCTTATCAGGTTTCAGTAACATCTTAGCCTTCTCATTGTTCACATGAAGTGCACGGAGGATCAGAATGAGTCGGGAGAATGCAGTGTATGATGAGATACTCTTCAACCAGTCATCATATATGTTGAACAAAACCATTTGTGGCTCTGTAGCCTTCAAAATTAGATCTCCAAATTTCTCAATTTTCAAGCAAGCCTGGAATGGGAGTTGCAGCTCGCTTCCCTTGATAACAATGTTAGGGAAATCGAGTAAGTGAACCTCCAAAGGATCAAGCATTCCCTTTCGCGTAACAATGATCTGCTTGGGTTGTTCTTCAACAGGCAAAGAGCGCACAAGAGCAGCAACTTCTTCAGCAGTTTTCCACTTGGCAAGCTGACCAAGACGCTTTTGACCTGCCCAGACACTAGTGTGAATGACCTTTAGGAACAGCTGTCCAGTTCGTGGATTGAATATAAAGATGGCACCATTAATGGGTTTTGTTGTGAGATTCCCTTCAAATGTCTTGTGAATTGTCACACGATACACATTAGTGTCGTCAACAAACCAAATGATTTGGTTGCTAAAGATCTCCCCATAGTTCTGGGATGACAGATACGGCTCCGTGGGTTCAGAAGAATACAACTGCAAACCTTTCCTTATCCTCTCCCTTAAAACATATAAAGCGGGATTTGACTGTACAAGTATAGGAAAAAATAGTTCAACCCATCAGAATTATACCTACACAGGACATCTGAATAAAAAATTCTATTGAGAATGGATCAACCTATATTAAATCAGCAATAACTGCATTACCTTCATGATCTTATTCATGGCTTGAGCAAGAAGTGGCTTTGATCCAGGGAACCAATTGCCAAATGCAGAATGCAAGTTGTAAGCCAGATCAAGGCCAATCATCACCCCTACATAAACACGATAGATGTGATCAGATCAGCCCAGAGAAAAAAAGTAATATAACAGATTAGGAAAAAAGGGTAAAAGATTGAGGTTTTACCAGTGGGAGATGGATAAATGGACATGTTGTCTGTTGTATAATCCATAAATTTGGCTCGAGTATAACGCTCTATATCATGCGAGTCATAATCTCCCCAACGGAGCTGCACATCTATCCAATATTTATTGCTAGCCTTTTGATCAAACATGTCCTTGGACTCTGCCACAAGACTAGGCTTTGACATAGGCCACCTATGAGCTGCAAAGAGAAGAATATCTGCACAAGAACTATTCATCTTGTAACTCTTCCTTGGATGGATTGTCTCCTTCTGAACAGTTTCAATTTCTAAAGCATCCAACTCCTGATCTAAGACTTGGCAAAGATCCATAACCACACTCTCATGAACTTTTTGCCACAGATGGGCACGGAAGATCTGAATCAAAGATATTTTCAAGGTTGGAATCTTCCCATGCATGAAAATTCCAGTTAGATCTAGTTGCACTTGGAAACCAACATAAACATTAGCCCGATTGATTGTAGGTGACCACCAAAGAGTAAACCTACGGTTAGGAATCTGATTTAGACCAGATCTCTGAGCATTAGTGAGCTTCTTATACTTCATTGACTCCTCAAATCCAGAAGCCTTTTCCCAAAACAGACCCTCCCACGTTGGAAAGCTGTAATTTCAGGAATGGTGGACAAAGTAAGACGCGACAATCCAAATAATTACTAAGCACAGAAATCATATAAGTGATCTATGAACTGTATAACTTAAAACAAGTACTTACTATGTTCCTTTAAACAAGGTATGTTCTAGAATTCCTTCAACACCTCCCAGAGCTTGGATGACATCAGTTCGATAGTTATTCAAGTTCCACAATTTTCCATCATGCCTTTGGTGAGTCCACCAGAATGGATTCTGCTTCAAAACTTGGTACTGCTTGAAGTCTGTGCGTACTCTCCATCCTTTGTCATATGCTAATGTGTGCCTGTCTTTCTGAAACAAAGTATTTATACGTGGTATTCCCCTATCCCATGAATCCTATTAATAAATCCAGGAGAATATCATCAGTATACTATTTCCTTATGGCAGACAAATCATATAATGCAAAAATGGCATTGGATGAATAAATTTCACAATAATATGATAAAACGAATTTAACAAGTGCAAAATATTAAATGTAAATAGAATTAGGAACTAAAGATGCAATGGCTTAAGAAAAGGAAAAAGAGAACACACTTCCAAATCCTCAAGAGTTAGGCGCCTATTTTGTGCCTGTGCTTCCTGCCTCTTCAGAGCATACTCTGCCCAAACACGCTGCGAGTCTATGAACTCACTCTCCCATGGCTGTTAAAAGTCAGCAAGATGATCAAACAACTGACCAACATCTGAGAAAGGAAAACACAAAAAGAGAATGCATTTGATTTTTTACCTGTATGTACCGATAAAGATTAGGAATCAATTGGTCTTCTTCATGACTCATACCACTCCTAAAGTGAGTTACACCAACATCAGTCTGCTGACTGTATCGGAGATCACTCTGCGGAATCAATATGTGACCCATTGATAACATACCAAGTCCTCCAATCTCTTTAGGAGTGTAAAAAATGACAGGAGGGAATCTGTGAGGCATTATAGTTCATTAAGGAAAAATATTATAAGAACAAAAGTTGAAAGAATGAATGAAAAGAGGTACTAAAAAATAATCATACCGACTAGGCATTTTTGAATTCAGTCCAATCTTGATACGAGTTTGAATTTTATTTTCACATTTAACAAGTAGATCTAGAAGCTCTTGTGTATGTACAGTTGCTTCACGGAAGTAAGTCATAAGACCTATTCAACAGAAAAGGAAAAAGAGGAATAAATTCAATATAATAGATCAAACAGTATATTCAGAATTAATATGATCAAATAAATACCTATTAAGGCAGTATTCCATTTGTTGACTATCTTTGTGAATGTTGTTGACCCAGAAGACATAAGAATCTGCCTAACACGATTCTCAAATACCTTCATATGCTCATCATCAACTCGTAAGAAAGCAACTGCAGTTCTCTCTTTTGTCTGTTCATTCTGCAAATTCCAGACCCCATCTCTTGTATTGCTAAATGCTTCTTGAGTCATTCTTATTTTTGGAAGTATCCGAACTTCAAAACCACACCTAGACATCAGAAATAAGGATACTGTATCAGTCAAACTGTTTACGGGAGGAATATTCATAACCAAAATGGAAAGCCAAGTATACAGGATCAAACTTAGCAAAGCAGAAAATAAATTAATCAGAAACCTCACATATAAACTGTAGAAAATAAAGTTCATCTACCATATAACTATTATACTTATATAACACAATCATATGAAAATTCATGATCAAATAAAGCAAAATTTATTCTACCACTAGGCAACTTTACGCCAATGAGCAAAAACAGTATATCGACAGACTTCTAGCATCTTAGCTTAATGATCCAGATGAACAATACACATTATCATGAATTCCTCCTAGTGGTAGGTCAAATTAACACACCTCAAGTGTAAAAAATATAATGAATTTCAGAAGAAATCAACAGCATACCTTCCTCCACATACTCGCAATAATTTTACTACAGATTGCAGCAAGCAGCTAATAAAAAGTCAAATAAAGAAAAAAACATACATGCTGAAAAGCAGGTTGGGATTATCCTTGCTGTAGACAGAAACAAAGCTGTTCTCCCATTCCAAAGTTGTGATGCTTCTAGGCAGGCGATTCTTCATGTCCCAAAAGACACTTCTTCCCAGATTAACTAAAATGAAGAAAGGAGAGATTAGAACAGAAATCACATCTACTAAATTAATTGTCCTAAAAGTTTCACATCGTTAAGATTTCACATACCATCATGTTTCATAAGTCTCATTCTCGCATCTCTTGGCCAGCATTTCTTGTTGTTGTATCCAACCATATTTTCATTGTTCGGATCAGGGTGCTCAGTAAGATATCGCTGGATAAGGTCCCGTGCTTCTTCATGTGTGAATCTGAACAAAATGTGCACTCTGTCAATGTACCTAGAGTACAGACGAATTGGATGTCGGGTTTCAACCTTTGTGTCCCAGTATGTGATAAATTCATTTGGCATCTGGGGTGGCCCAGCAATCTCACTGGCACGAGTCAATCCAAGAAGCAAGAGATCCAGAACAAGTCCATAATACTGGACAACAAAAGAAGCAAACTGAAGACCACGTATAAGGCCATACGAATTTGTGTGGCTCATATCTTTGTAAGACAACACCACATTGTTCTTTGCGGTAACATAATCTGCAATGTTGTGATCAAGAACCAAACGTAGAAGCCTGCAAAATACAAACAAATATTATAGATATCCAACATAGCCAATACTGAGATAAGCAAAAGATTTCAACAAAAGCATACCTGTTCAACATTGTCAAGTCAATCTTGTCGAAGAACTTCTCAAATTTTGTTTGAAGCATTACCACACACTGCCCCTCACTTGTGTCCCATATCCCTTGCAAATTATTTATACCTTGGCACCATTTGTAAACCAAAAGTGGAGGTGGCTCTGAATCTGCAGGCTTAATCCAATTAGGGAACAGATGGCGCTTGTCTCCTTCATACCATAGGTACTGGTCAAGATAAGCATCTGTAATCTTCTCGAGGGGCTCAATTTCATAGACTGGAATCAAATAGCTATACAAATCCATGAACTCTATGCCAACCTGAAAAAGAACATATAAATTCAAGTTCAGACATCTAATATGAAGTTCAAAACCAACATAGAAATGACTTCCAGTCACCAACTCACTTCTTTGAAGGCACGCTGGGTAAGTAAATGTCGCTTGATCCTCGATAAGGCCTCATGAGGATTATCATAAGCCTGTTCAATTAGACCCAACTCTTCCCTTTGGAGTTGGTTTAATCTTACAGCTACACTGTAAGATTCCTTCAACCTCTCCAGTGCAAGGATAAGTAACTTAGTATCATGCTTGTAAGACAAGGGAGGAAATGGAATGGGAGAGAATTTTCTGGACTCCAACCAATGCACCGTTGTAGTATAAATTGCAACTGCTTCTTCTGGAGTGACATATGGCCCATCTTTCAAATAATTGTGCTGCCGTTCTTGCTCAGCTTTCAGCCAGAGTCGTGTCAATCTGCCCAAGTTTTTCCTGCAAACTGTTTTATCAACAGTTGCACCCCTTCTGATACGTTCGCGATTGTAATGAGCAACATTTGTCCACCAGTCAGCTTTTGACTTGACATATCTAAGTATCATATTCTCAATGGGAACTGGCAGACCCGGAACCTGCATAACAGAACAGTAAGACAACAAGCACAAGTTAAAGATATAGAAAACAAATTATGTCAGGACATTACCTTCCATGGGATGTTTGCCTTCCAACAGCGCCATGCCTCACTTAGATGCTGCAATATTGTTCTAGCTTTATTTTGCTTAATACCCTCTGTAGTTCAGTCAGGAACATAATAGAATAAGAAACTGTCAACTAGAAAATAAAAATTGTAACAAATAAAAACTATTGAAAATCACCTGGCATGGCATCAAGGACATCATGCATGACAGCAGCTCGAAGTTCCAGATCAAAATGGCTCTCAACCCGTTGCTTGGTAACAGTCTTTGCCACTCCTTTCGAATGGCGCCCTTCAAATTGACGAGCAAGCAGATTTCCTAACCACCTTTCTAGAAGAGGAACAATGCCACGGAGGAAAAACAGCCATACCCTCCACATTGGAGCCCAAAATCCACATCCTGGTCCCTTCCCTACAGGCCCAGTATTGAAGCGGTAGTAAATCAAGTGCTTCAAGTCTTTGCACATCCTAATCTGTCTCATGAGCCTGTACTTGTAACGATACATCCCAGTCAACTGGCCAACATGGGAAAATGTATATTGCAGACCATCGGCCAATTGGAAAGCATCAACATTGCCAAGTCGAAACTGGACATTAGCATCAACTACAAGCTTTGTTAAACGCAGGATCTCACGACAAAGATGAAAAGCATTGCCAAAACGTGACTTCTTGCGCTCTTTTGTAGTGAGAGTCTTCACAGGCTTCAAGTTGAAGTTATAATCCAAGTGAAGGTAGTTCAAATTTTTCCTATGTATCAACAGGTTCAGCATGTTGTACCCTTGTTTACACACTTGAAGACCTGCTTCAACCCAATCAAGCTCAGTCGTCTGGAAAAACTTTGTTGCCTGAAGAGACCGGAACAAGTGCTTCTTCTTTTGAGCCTTAGGTGGTCTGTGATGCAGCTCATTCAACACAAAGCATTTCAATAGTTTCTGATAACTAACCCGCACTTTAACAGGGTAAGATGGAGGACAGTGCTCCTTGTACCACTCTGAGACGAGCGGTATATCTTCAGCACGCCGCATCCGACCGGATCTCATGTTAAAAGGGCGTGGAGCAAATAAAAGAGAAATCCCAGCAGCAGTGGTATCCGTGTAAAGTTGTGTGTCATTCAGCAAAGGTTCCACCCCTTCTGGCAAGACAAAATCATCATCATCGTCATCATCATAGATTTTCTTCTCACGCCGCTCCTTGTTTGTGGTAGTTATGGGGTGTATCAAAGGATCATAGTAGAATGCCGGTAAATCAGGGTCTTCTGTTTTAATGTACATGACCATGGGAGTGTGATACACACACAACTTTACTTTCCTGGGCCTATTGTTATAAAGATGAGGAAAGGCAATTCTGTACTCAGTCCTAAGAGGTGACCGGATAATTAGTTTGTTTATGTCATTAAATTCATTCCAGTCCTCATCCCCTTTCTCCATATCTCGGTATAGAGGTTCAAACTTAGGACCACCTACAAGTATGAACAATTAGTTGAGAAATCATTCAAGCAGCATAAAGACAAAAAGCACGTGAAACCAACAGAAATCATCACTTTATTAATCTTGAAGAAAACTGGTATCCCAGCCACAACATGGCATAAAGACAGTATCTCATTAATTTCCATTCTTATCTTCTGCCCCGCCCAAATCCCACCCAACTAAAAACAAATAAAAAAAAATAAGAATTGATTCGAATGCCAATATGAATATCAATCAAATACAGGACCAACAAATACAAGCAATACACAAGTAAAAATAAAATAAATTACAGCTTCCAAATATATTTGCAATATGAATATCAATCAATCAATGGTAACGACCCCACAAGACAGTGTCAACAAAACTTAGAAAATTCAAAACATGCATGAATGTACGAAAATAGCAGCTTAGTGTATTACAAAAAGGTAGGAGACTAACCGGGTATGCACATATTCAATGCTTTTGCTGTGAAGAATGACTCCATGTCAAACAAGTAGAAATAATTCCGGTCAATCAAATCAGAAAGCAGCTGTCCAGCAAGCCGGTGCAGAGTTGCCATAATTGGAAGGGACAGATGCCATTTCCTGTAACTTGGACCATTGATAAGCTTTGTTTTTACAAGAGGCTTATGGTCATAAAACCAAGTGTGTACAGCGGAATCTTCCTCTTCATCCAGCTCCAACTGAATTGGCTCTAGAGGATCGACGTCTAATAAATTATCAGAATAGTCTAACGGAGGTTCCTCATCATCAAATGGTGGAAACCTCATTCTCTTGAAATGACGACGATCTCTTTTCTCTCTCCGCATCATGATCCACATAGTTCCCCACTGTAAAAATAAAAACAATTTAATCAATAACAACAACAATGTATTACTTCCATGTATAATTGAACTGAGAGACAATTTAATTCGGTGTTCGATTTGTTGTACGAAGGGAGAGAAATAAGCATACCTGTGCTAAATAAATTGGTTCAACAACCCATGGTATTTCATTCACAAATGTGATCGCTCCTGTGATATGGTATAAGACCTTCACATCACGGACCTGTTCCCAAGGCATTGGCATATTCTCAAGGAGCTTATAAACTGCATGTGGAATGAATTTAAGGGCGCCTAGGTACACACGTTTATCATGACGGTATTTTTTTGAAGACATATCCCCATGGTCTCTGTCAGACAGAAAACAAAATTAACTATTATTACATCATGCATATACTGCAATGAATGTTCAGAGTACTAGATCCAATGTGAAAACCAGGAACCATTCAAAAAGGCAAAGAGAACAAGAAATATAAAATAAATATACCATTAGATATAAATTTAGGGTGGCTATAAAGAGAGTACCTTCCTTCGATTGAAAAAAATCAGAAAGTGTAAATAATGAAGAACAACTGATGAGGATCAAATTGCTCAAAATAAAGGGAATATATATATTAAGTTCAACAGCCTTCACATCCTGAGGATAATCAGGCATCAAATCAGAAAATAAATATAGAACACAAGCCACTGTTACAGATACATTTTACAATTAAGCATTCCCTTTATATTTCATTGTACAGAAAAGTAACTATGAACATCCAACTTCCAAGGGGCATTTTATGCACTGATCCAACAAGAACAACTGAAACGCCACTAACATTTTGTCAGTTTTCCTACTATGTGGGGTCCGCTATATGATAAGTATATGGATCATATTGTACCCATACACCCTACTTAAGCCTTTCCTATGCAAACTCAGTAAGCAGTCATGATGCAGGAGCATATATTATTATAATATCTGTTTATTTCAGTTTTACTAAATATTAGAGATAGTTTAGATTGCTAGGCTTATAAGTTTCTTTTATGTTTTAAATCTAGCGCTAGGATTAAATTATCTTTGAAACCCTATCACGAATAAGTTGTAAAAATATTACAGCCACAACTTATCGTTAATATTCTCTTTGGATTAAAAGAAAACTAGAGGTCTCCCTTAACCCTAAGTTTTTCTTGAGTTCCATCTTCTTTCCTACTTGTTTGTTCAGCCTTATTTCTTTTAATTACTGTTGATTTTCATCTTAAATCAAGTCATCCTTTGATGATATCAATATCATCATCTGTTTTCCTCTCCTCTTAAAACTACCAATGAAAGCTTCCTATGATAGAATTTCTCTAGTCTTAACAGAACATAGCAGAAACAAGAATATAAGTCCCGCAAGATTGATTAAACCGAAAAACACTCTATATCCTTAAAATTAGAGAAAATAACATAAAAAACAATCGATGAATGAAATCTATCTTAACCGACCTAACCAACTAAACAATTCTTGAAAAGGTAAAACACTTAAAACAAAAGACAAAACCATATTAACCGACCTTACCAGCTTAACAATCTTTAATCCATAAAAAGACTAAAATCAAGAACGCCACAAAAAAATTCAAACAAAGAAAATCTCACTGAACTCTGTCTTAAACTTGTCAAAATGTAAGAAAAAAATAACATGAAATAATAAAGCTCTCACCTGATAATCTTCCGGACGTGCTCAGGAGGCATGTCCTCCTTCTGCGTCTCAACAAAACCAAACTTCCTTTTATCTCCATATCGCTTAGAGTTAAGCTGCATCCATTTCCGAGCCTTCTCCTCCAGATTCGCCTCAGCATCCTGTGGCGTCGCCTGAGGAGCCAGTACGGTGTACGAAGGCTGAGCAGCTGGAGGCGGCGGGATGGTGGATCCACCAGTTCCCGGTGGCGCAATCTGAGCGCCGTTGTTGTTGTTGTTCCACATGACTACTATTGGCCCAGAAACTCCTACCTCAGCCTAAAAGAAGGAATTAGAGGGTATATCGGACTTCGTTCGATGAAATGAATTTTTGAAATTAGGGTTTTAGAGGGGATTTGAGTTTCCTACTTTCTCTTCTCTTTTCTATTTTTCTCCTCCCTCTTTGCAAAGCGTAGGATTTTTCGAGTATAATGTAGGAAATCGTTTGGTTTTATTTATAGATAATATATTAGTTTTAGGGATAGAAAATGGCGGTGATGTGTTGTGTTGTGGGTCGTTTCTAGATTTGAAAGACCCATTTAGCCCTTTTGACGGACTGATGTCCGATATGGCCCAATCCCAGTTTTTCTTCTGGCTAAGCTTTTAATGCATGAACCAACAAATTCTGCACACACAAGCTGAGACTGATGTCCAATACAATCCACACAAGTCTAAATTATTTATTTTTAATTATAAAACAATAAAATTTATATTATTATTTATATATTTTATAATTAAGTTTAAATAAAAGCATGCTTTAATCAATTTGATTTATACTAAGATTACGTCAATATAATATACAGATTAAATTATTAAATTTTACATCTTCGTTCAGAAGATCTTTGATTTCAGCCTATCTCATCATCTTTTTATATTTCCTTTATTTTTTATTAATAAAATGATATTTTTTGCGATTTTATTGAGATGAAGTTACTTTTTTAATAAAAAAATATTAACTTAACATATATATCAATAAATTAATATATGTGAATGTGTCGTTAACAAATATTAAGCACATGTAGATATATAATGTGAACAATAAATATTGAATTAATAGTCATATCTAAAAAATATTATTTTAATCAAAATTAAAATAAAATCAAAATTGGAAGAAAAAAATGTACACGTGTTTTCTTCTTCTTCTTGGATTTTATAAACAAGAAGACACCGAATGATCTTGGAAAATAACTTTAGAGCATGACTCGTGATCTGCACAGCAGTCTTTGCTCCTATGTGTTCTGCAAATGACATGAAATATATGGAAAAAAGGGTAATAGAACTATAAATCATGGCTTCTGTTTTTTCACCAGTTAATATTACCACAAAAAACCTGTTGGATGACCGTTTTCCTCTCATTGATTGGCCTTGTGAAGCGAAACCAACTGTTCAGAAGCAAAAACGTAAAGATCACGTGAACAAGGCATTGTCTACACCATGAGGGAGTTGATCAGGACTTACAAACAATTGTTTCCGATTCAAACTTTCCAATCCAACAAAGCCATCAGCATTAACATGTTAAGCCGATGAGAAGCTGGAAGTGATGGGCATCGACTGCGGACTGGAGACTTGATTTTGCAAGAACAAGACGTATTTATATGCATCCTGGAGCATGGTGCCGGTGTCCATGTTCTTGTCCCATGGCATTAGCTTTTGGACACAAAGGGTCTTCTCGTCGAGCTTTTACATTCACTTCCTAGCGAGCATACTATATAGGATGATTGGAACAAGAGCATTGAAGCTTTTCACGATAGCTTTTGGAGACAACAGGTCTTCACAATAGTTTTTGATTGTATGATCGGTTGTTGTTAAATATAATAATTTGAAAACATTAATGGTAATTAAAATTTTTTTTATGCAAAACATGTATTTATTACTTTCCATGGCATAAATGAATTTGCTTGGCATTCTATGCTATCTACATTAACCTAACTAAGCCAGTCCTTTAACATTAGCGACAGTTATATAGTTTAAGATGCCAGAATGAGAACATGCAAATTTAGCAATTAAAGAGAGGTGATTACAAAGTTGATCTATTTTCAATTCAATGACTACATTGTAGTTGTACAGTGCATATAACTACAAAAACATTTCACTCTAATTTGATTCTTTCTTTTGCAACTCCACTTTGTTTGTCCATACATCACATGCATAATCTAGAGAGCCACGCAAAATGAGTTTTTCAACAGTTGAAGCCGCACATTGTGGTGTCTGGTCCTTTGGTTTTCAACACAAACGGATCGATTCGGACCCAAAGCAAGGAGAAGACTGAAGCCGATAACACCGACATATAACCACAATGATTTCTGTTTTGCCTCCCCATTAGACCTTTAAGGAATGGATAGAGATGGACAATCACCCAGAAGGAGAAGAAGAGCTTTCCAAAGAGAGGTCCCAAGATTGGTATCCATTGTTTATGGCATCCGAGATGCCTGCAACAACTCCTACTAGGTTGAAGATTACAAGTGGTTGGTGGAATCAACGTGTGTGCCATCTGCTTGGAAGATCTCGCCAGTGGCGCCTGCAGGATGCTGCGCTCACATGTTTTTCACAGGGGATGTATTGTTGAATGAATTTGGAAGCAAACTTGCCCCATGTGCATATCATCATTAGGAAGAAAGTAATTTAACGGGAGGAGGAGGATACATGTGGATGATTTATTTTTAATATTTTAATTTTCAACCTATATTTCCGTTGAGGGGGTAATAGGAGTTAACGAATCTAACCGATAACGTAAGAGACTCACTTTTTTAAATCGATGATCAAAATCAGATGAACTGAAAATGTAAGGGATCATCCATATAATTAACCCGATATTAAGTTTGGATTGGGTTAGGTCGTACGAACCGAAAAGAAAACCGAGCCCAATATCAATCATTTCCGGTTTCACGCGTTTCTCCCGACTGTTTTTCTTTTAGGCCAAATGGAAGAAAAATAATTTAATTATTATTTTCTCTTCCCTTTGGCCCTCCTTCGTATCAGATTTCGCAAAAATTTAAAAAGAAAAAACCCTAATTCTTCAGAACTCCAAGGAACAGAAATCTCTTGATTTTCTCTGCAAAAAAGGAAAAAAGAAAAAGAAAAAAAATGGTGTTAGCACAGTTAGGAGGGAGCATCTCTCGGGCTATACAGCAGATGAGCAATGCCACTATAATTGATGAGAAAGTTTTAAACGAATGCCTCAACGAAATCACCAGAGCTCTTCTTCAATCCGATATTCAATTCAAGCTCGTTCGTGATATGCAAACTAATATTAAGAAGATCGTCAATCTTGAGGATCTTGCAGCCGGTCATAACAAACGGAAAATCATTCAGCAGGTATATTCCATTTTCAGAAACAATTTCTGCTCTTTTTGTTTCCTTCTAATTCAGAATTTAGGTGATTTTGAACTAGGATTGAGGGTTTTATATTTGAATTATTGGATGGAATTCTGCAAGTAAAAAATGTGAATTAGCTGATATATTTTGAGAAATTCGTCTTTTACCCCATTGTTTCCTGATTTTATAATCTATCTTAATTTAGTTCTAACAATGATGAGATTTATTAAAGTTCTGATTTTTTGTTTTGGTTCGCCTTTAATCCAAAATGTTGGTAATGTTTGATTTAATGGCTCTCTCCTGATATACAATTAATGTGAAAACTTAATGTAATTGAGAAACTTTTGATCCAAAACTTTCCAAAAGAAAATGCTTTGGTTCATGTTTTGATTCTTGTATTAGACTTAAATATAGTTGCTAAAAAAGGTTTGATTTTCGCTATAGGCAATTTTTAATGAGCTTTGTAAGATTCTGGATCCTGGGAAGCCGGCTTTCACACCAAAGAAAGGGAAAACAAGCGTTGTGATGTTTGTTGGTTTACAAGGTAAGTTTTGTTTACATCTTCATGTAGGTTGAATTATGGTACAATTGTTTGCCCATTATTGTGAAAGTCCTTGCTATGTTCTGAATGTGTTGGTAAGACTATGGAATACCTGAATTTTGCAGTTGAATTTTTCCTTGTAATTTTTTTTCAGGGTCTGGGAAAACAACCACATGTACAAAATATGCCTATTATCATCAGAAAAAAGGTTGGAAACCAGCTCTAGTCTGTGCTGATACATTCAGAGCTGGTGCTTTTGATCAGTTGAAGCAGAATGCCACTAAAGCTAAAATCCCATTTTATGGAAGGTACTTTCTTCTTTTCATTCATTTTTGTGGCCAAGGATTTAAATTGCAGCTATGGATGTATTTTTGGTTGCATCACATTTATAGTAGCAATGGTCGTGATGAATGCTATTGTGGTCGATTGTTGTAAATATCGGCCATGAATATCCATGGTGAAGAGAGTTAAAACTGCAAAATAGAGGCCATGGCATTGCGTTGCAGGCATGTGGCCGCTACCACATATTGAAATTTTGAATTTGGGCTAATTGTTTGTTTTAATCATTTGATGTTCTTTAATTCTTAGAATGGGGATGTGAAAGGAATAATTTAGACTATAGGTAATTTTCAACAATGATATGATGTGTATACGTAATTACAGAAATGTTTTTTAAATTCATTAAAGGGCATAAGTGGGAAGCATGAAAATACATGCATGCAACTAGTTTGCTTTTCTGTTTCTTGTATATGTAACACATATATGTATACATTTCTATGTATTTTGTGATATTAATGCTTTTTAGTTTCAAATGATTTGTTTTTTATTTAATATCTGGAATATATGCTTTGATTTGTAGCCATGATCCTACTGTGGATTTTAAATGCAGAGAATGTATTTAATGGTGTTTTCTGCTATTCATGCAGCTACATGGAGTCGGATCCTGTGAAAATTGCTGTAGAAGGTGTTGAGAGATTTAAGAAGGAAAATTGTGATCTTATAATTGTTGATACCAGTGGGCGCCATAAACAGGAGGCTGCCCTGTTTGAGGAAATGCGTCAAGTCTCTGAAGCAACGGTATTGTTCAGATTTTAGATGTTCATTTTATTTTATTTCAGGATAAGTGATGATGATATCCCCTTTAATTTAATTTACTTTTTTTGTATGTTCCAGAAACCAGATCTTGTTATTTTTGTTATGGATAGTAGTATAGGTCAAGCTGCCTTTGATCAAGCTCAAGCATTTAAACAAAGTGTTGCAGTTGGTGCTGTAATTGTCACAAAAATGGATGGTCATGCAAAGGGTGGTGGTGCGCTTAGTGCGTAAGTGTTATGATTGTTTTCACCCTCATTTTGTATGTCTACTTAAGATAGTATTTGTGTTTCTATTAGTAGGTTGAGTTCTCATGATATGTACTTCTTGGTTTTGTCCTTTTGTGGCTTCTGCCAGGGTTGCTGCAACTAAGAGTCCTGTCATATTTATAGGAACTGGAGAGCACATGGATGAGTTTGAAGTGTTTGATGTTAAACCATTTGTAAGCCGCCTTTTAGGTATGCATCTCCTTTTCCTTTTATGTATTCTTCTAAACACATAAATTATGGATTCCAAAATGATGATGATTGTTTGAAACATTGTCATGGTGATTATCATTCTGAATAGGCATGGGTGACTGGTCTGGATTCATGGACAAAATTCATGAAGTTGTTCCCATGGATCAACAGCCTGAGCTTCTCCAAAAGCTTTCAGAAGGGAACTTTACCTTGAGGATTATGTATGAACAATTTCAGAACATACTCAAAATGGGTCCAATTGGGCAGGTTATTCTTAGCTACTCTTTGATTGTTCATCTTCAATTCTTCATACTGCTGCATTTTCGTTTTAGCAAAGTTGGATTACTTTGTATTAATGGGTGTGCCTTTTAATGATTCCTCCATGTTGTGTTTTCAAATGTTCAATTTGGTGGTTTGCTCCTGTCTTAAAATTTAGGAGATATATTGATATTTTCTTCATTCTGCAAACTTTTAATTTCTGTTCATGTTTGATGTCGGACATTTTTGTGAAGTGTTACTAGAAGTATTACTATGTTACAACCAGTTTTTTAGAAAGTTAAACAGCCTTATTGCTCAATAGGGGACACATTAAACTTTAAATTAATAGAGCTTTTGGATGGTGATTCACTTCCCCTTGACCCTGTCCAATGCTCCCCATCCTTTAACTTCCATGTTGTCCCTCTTCCCTCTCTCCCTCTCCCTCTCTCTCTCTCTCTCTGTGTGTGTGTGCGTGTGTTATGTAAGTGTTGTATTTAATTTGCATGGTAACTTTATGCTAATACTTTGGTTGGTTTCTGCAGGTTTTTTCAATGCTTCCAGGCTTTAGCTCTGAACTAATGCCGAAAGGTCGGGAAAAAGAAAGCCAGGCAAAGATCAAACGCTACATGACCATGATGGACTCGATGACAAATGAAGGCAAGTGAATGCGCTGCTTTATTCCATTTCTCAAGACATGTAATATTGTTCAAGTATAGGATAACGATTTTGATTGTTAATTTGTTGCAGAGTTGGATAGTTCAAACCCAAAGCTCATGAATGAATCGAGGATGATGCGCATAGCACGAGGATCCGGTCGTCATATTCGAGAGGTAATGGAAATGATGGAGGAGTACAAACGACTTGCGAAGATATGGAGCAAGATGAAGGGGCTTAAAATTCCAAAGAAGGGTGAGATGAGTGCCTTGTCTCGCAACATGAACGCACAGAACATGAGCAAGGTCCTCCCTCCACAGATGTTGAAGCAGATTGGCGGTATGGGCGGCTTGCAGAACCTGATGAAGCAAATGGGTTCGAGCAAAGACATGATGGGGATGTTTGGAGGTGGGGACAAGTAATTTTCCACGCCAGTCCATTGCTGTACTTTTGAGTGCTAATGCAGTCTAGGGGATTCCCCATGTTGAAGATTCAGAGATTATATGCCTCCCAAAACTTGCCGTTGTACAAACTGTGTTTTTCTGCGCAGGCTAATGCATTTTCTATTTCTCATTATATTTCAACATTTAGAGTCAACAGCTAAATTTGGGATTTGAACTGAGGAGCCATAAATGTAATTTTATTTTATTTTTAGGGTGGGTTTCATTATGTACAAAAATAAATTTTATAAAACTATTATTTATCTCTCTGATTTACGACGTTCATATATTATAATATCTAAAATATTTTGAATAATATTGTGAAATTCTCACGTTAGTATTTTTACTGTTTTTTATAGTTTAATTCAACTTGTTGTCTATTGATAATTTCTGTTAAAAAAAAGTTTGATGTGGTCTACAACCAGATATTTTTTTCGTGTGTAATAAGAAAAATAAAAGAAATGTGATTTAAAAAAAAGAAATAGAAAATTCAAATAAAAGTATAAAAAATACAAAAGAATTTTACTTTTTTAAAAAATCTTTTTAATTAAAAAATCTGCTTTTAATTTTTTTAAAAAAAAACATAATTAGAATTTAACTTTAAAATGTAATTTCGGAAACATAAATTCGGAATTTTCAGTTATTTCTAATTGTTTTGTAATTTTCTATATTTTTATGATTTTATTTAGCTTTGTTATTATGATATTTTTTAATAATTATTAAACGAGATAAAAATTGATTGAGCCATATAATATTTTTAACGAAAAAATTAGGATACGTGATAAATGGAATGAAAATTAAGGGACTAGAGTGACAAAAAATAATAAACGGCCAGGGTATTTCACTTAAATACAGGGGGCATTTTAGGTATTCGATTTCACAACCCTTTTTTTTCAACTGTTGGAAGACGAACTAAGAAGAGATGTAGATCACACCAAAAAATCACAAAGGTTTGCTCTTTCCATTGAAATAATATAAATACAGGAACAAATAAATAAAATGAAATTGTATGGCAGATTTGCAGTTTAAAGCAGAAATGAGAAGAGTGTTCCATGAATTCAGAAATAACTATCAATCCATTATTTGTATCATCTACCAGGGTCGGCTCTGGATATTTTTTGAGCCAGTACGAAATAAAAGAAATTGACCTCTATGTATGTAAATATAAAAATAAACCTCTATTTATATTTTTTAGTTTTTTACCCGAGACGAAATAAAATAAATGTACAGTATAGAAAATATTATGGGCCCTGGGCGGATGCCCCTCCTGCCCCGGCCCAGGGCCGTCCCTGCCATCTACACTTATCTTTACAAAAATTTGCTCAGAACAGTTTTCCTCAAAGAGGTCTCTTCCGCTTCCTCTTCCTCTTCCTCTTCACCATCATCATCTTCATCACTCTTCGCATATGTGTTGAGAGCACAACGTACAACCGAGTTCACCTGCTTCCTTAATCTCACGTTATCAACAAACATATCTGTTAGCATCTTCCTCAACTCGTTGTCGGTTCTCCTATCACCGTCTTTTATCTTACGACTCCCTTCCGATCTAGCCACCGAATTTTCTACATCTTGAGCAAGGAGTTGCGCCTGTCCATGATACACCGACAAAAAATAGGTGTCATTCTGCCTGCCTTCCCATAACTTCAAAAACTCCTTTCAACAAAACATCATACACCGACCAAACCGAAACAGCCTTGCATCGTTTAGAAAAACACTCACAAGTATAAATGCCCATCTTATGTATTTGAAGAATCTGTTAACGGAGACTTCATATGAACATTAACTCTCTCAACATACATTGAACCCCTCAAAAAACTTTCACCATTTCATGTATGAGCCGCATGTGAAGTCACATGCAGCTCGACATGAATGCTGTATCTTAGCTTTCAAGGATTGAAAATGAAACAAACCTGGGGTGGGGCATCTTTCATTTTGCATTTACTCAAACATGCTTCACAGGCTTAAAAACCTGCAAGGAAATATTTCATGGTGACAATTGAAGACTCTCCATGTTTCCGGTACTTAAAAGGAACATATACATCTTATTTAACCCTTGCGTTGTACCCTTTCTTTTCCAAGAAAAGAAAGCTTAAAACAATCGTATGTATAGTTTTATCTAAAAAAGGAGAAAACGAGGGTAGGAAGCCCTTTAGAATATGGTTCTAATGCAATTATACGAGAAATTATATACATTACATGCTAAACTACTTAGGCTAATGCTCTGCACAAAGGAGCGATTGAACCGAATCACAGTTGACATTACGACAGGTGGACAACAAAGGAAAACGGATACCAATATTATTTATTAGAACCATTTACCTTCACAATGTATATTATTAATCTTGCTTTTCTTCTACCTCGTGAACTCTATTCAATGACTCTTCAAAAGCTTGCAATGCAACTGTGTAATGGTCTAAAGAAATTGCCCCCTCTTCCACAACGTGCAAGGCACTTCGATACAATCGGTTAAACCATTGCACGCGATCAATGGCATCAACGTTAGTGGAACCTTGATCCGGAACATAGAAGTGCTTGTAATCCTTTTTCCATCGTGAGAGAATGTACTTGGAAGGGACTTCCTCCACACCATTGAAGTTAAGCACACACAACGCATGCCGGCAAAGATATCCATAGAAATTAAAGCAACTGCAAATGCATCTAACTTCACTAGCTGTTCGGTTATAAAGTACTTCATAATCCCTAATTTCTCTCTTATTTCCTTCAGCCAAGACTCGCTCCTTGACCAGGAAGATTATTATAGGCCCATCAACATGTAGCTGTGTTGTGCTAAAACAGGAATACATCTCCTCTACCTCTAATTGGAACCTTTTAAAAATTCTCTTGTGTACAACTTGGAGAGTTGCAACTCAAAGGAGCATCTTGTTTTCAAAGCAGGGCTGGAGTTTCTTGACTCAATATCGGCAAGACTTTCTTCTTTGTGTTTTTTTTGTAATGCTAATTCGTACTTATCAAGGAACTCTTTTAAAGGAGTTTGTTTGTGCACATATTTATCAAAGGGACTTAAATTTTCACCAGGTCTCGAGGCATATAGTCCAGCAAAAAATGTGTCCTTCAAATAAACTGGAGCCCACCGAGCTCGATCTTCATATAATGATCGAAGCCATTCATGGTCAGAGTCACCAAAATGCTGGACCATAAAACCCCATGCTGCTTCAAATTCAATTACTTTGAGTGATTCAAAAACTGCCTTAACAAATGTCTTCTGATTGCATCGTAATTACGCAATCCTACCAATTTTTCTGGAACAATTTTCATTATGAGTGACAAACTTAAGCGATGATTAGATTTGGGAAACACCTCCACAATTGCATTCTGCAAAGCCTTGCACTTGTCTGTAATAATGGTATGAGGACACTGTCCTGACACACAAGTAAGCCATGCTTTGAATAACCAAGAATAAGACTCAGATGTCTCACCAGCAAGCAGACCACAACCGAGTAACACAGTTTGTCCATGATGATTAACTCCAACAAGTGCCACAAGGGGAGTATCATATCTATTTGACAAGCAAGTGTTGTCAATATAAACGACATCCCCGAAATAGACACAAGATGCCCTACATCGTGAATCAACCCAGAAAACATTCCTCAAATGCCCATCATCATTGAAATCCATCAAGTAAAAGAAGTTTGGGTTTATCAGCTGCAAACGGCATAGGTAGTTATAAATGGCTTGCGAGTCACCCTTTCTAAGATTGAGCTGATTTGGTTGATCAGAGAACTTCCTAACAGCCACTGCATTGCTATTCGGATTCCCATTACCCTCAGCATCTATCACTAATGCTCGATACAACTTGATGGTTCGCACTTCAGCATCAGAACTCGATTGCATCTTACTTTTTGTTCCGGAGCCCATCTTCTTAACAGATTTACAAATCTTGGCACCTAACAAGTGATTATGCTCGTGTGTAACCTCAAGCACCCGCCATCGTTTCGATTCTGACAACCCTCATCCTTATCATAGCAGGGCAGCCGGTTCTAGTTTCTTTCCGAAGACGGTTAACATCTTTGATTCTTTTAAAGCCCTGGCTACTACAACAAAGCACGGCCCCATACTTCTCTCTACTATTCCGCTTAAACCACGAATTCTTAACCCTAACACGAAACCCGGCTTCCTTGGCATAGCGATTATAATAATTATAGGCATCATCATAAGTTTCAAATTCCATTCCAACAGCTGGAGCAAGAAACTCTTTCTTTCCATCGGGTAAACCATTTTGAACATCAAACAATTCAGTGGTTCACTATCTGTTTCTTTTAGACTCTGGCCATCACATTTTTCCTCGGCCAAACAAACGTTACCAGGATGAGCTTCTTTTTCTTCCTCAACTTCCATCTAAAAAAAGAAAAACTCATAGCTCAGACATTGTGTATTTAAGTAGGCTCCAAAAACAGTGGGCAAAAGGGAATAAAGGGAAATGGAGGAAATAAAATAAACCAAGATTAAAGCTTTGTTCAGTAAGCGAATTATGCGTATCATTCATCGTTTATCGAAAGGTATAGATGACAACTGAATATGATATGTCAAACCAATGTGTGTGTGTGTGTGTGAGAGAGAGAGAGAGAGAGATTTAAGGCTGACCTGGGTGTGTCAAAATGCCGTCGTTCTGATCGTGAGTTGATGTTTTGAGTCTCAATTGGAGAAGGGAGTAACAGAGGACACAGTCAGATCTCAAAAGGGAAGAAAAAATTTTGCAGTCGGCCAACTATGGAAGAAGACGGGCAATTTGGGTAAACAGCAAATTATGTTGAGAAAACACTTGGGGCGATCGAACAAATCAATTTGCGAACGGACGGACGGATCTGGTGGCACTATACAAGTTATTAGCTTTCGTCACCGTTTTGCGGACAATAATAGCAAACGGCTACTGTAGTCGAAAATACGATAAAAATCGTAATATTTCAAGTTGAGTATAATTTAGGCGATTTTCTCGGTATATCATCGGTGATCGTTATTATTATCGATTTAACATCGATCAGATTATATTTTTTGATCTAACACCCTTAATAGAAAAGCGCGCCCCCTGAACCGCGCTATATGTTGATTTGACTCCACGTAGATATAGCGCGCCCCCTGCCCCGCGATATACGGTGATCTGGCGCCACGTGGGTATAGTGCGCCCCTGATCCGCGTTATACATGGATATCTAGCACGTTGGGTATAGCGCGGTGCAGGGGGCGCACTATACCCCTAAATACCCAACCCTTCACGTCCCCATCTCCATGTAAATACCCCATCCTCAATTAGGGATGACAAAACAACCCGAACCCGACGGGGAAAACCGAAAATCGAATTAAACGGGTCGGGTTCGGGGATGATAAACGGGGACGGGGACGGGGATGGGAAAAACCCATTTATTTTAAACGGGGACGGGGACGGGTTTGGTAATCCTCGCCCCGATTACCCGATTACCCGCCCCGATACCCGACACGATAAATATTAAAAATAATTATTTATATATATATATAATATTAATAAATTTAATTTAAATAAAAAATATATATTTAATTTAAATATATATATATACCTGGCCCGATTCCCAGCCCAATACCGACCCAATACCTGGCCCAATACCCGTTTAAATAATCGTTTGTGCTAAACGGGGATACTCGTTTCCCCGCGGTTTTCCCCGATTACCCGACGGGGATCCCCGTTTAAATCCCCGTGGTTTTTTAAACGGGGACGGGTATCGGTTTTTTAAACAGGGACGAGGACGGGGGGATCAATACCCGGCCCGAACCCGGCCCGTTTCCATCCCTATCCTCAATCACTTTTATCACACTAAATTTTCTCAAATTCTCTAAATTTCTCTCAAATACTTTCTTTTTAAGGTATATTTTATAATATTTTTATTATTATGTTTTTACTTTATTTAATATTTTATTAATATAATTCTTGTACAGATATATAATGGAAGACAGCCTACTTCGCTCGGATGGAAATCATATATCTCTACACTTTGCTGATACGGTAACATTTTAACGTTTTAATTTAATTTAAATTATTAGTAACATTTAGTTGATTGATTTAATACATGATTATTAGATTAAGAATTAAATATCTCGACACTTTACTAATACGGTAACATTTTAATGTTTTAATTTAATTTAAATTATTAGTAATAATTAGTTGATTCATTTAATGCATGATTATTAGATTAAGAATTAATTTTTATAATTATTTATTTTTAGGAGAAGGACCGTGTATTAGATCATTTTATTAGGAATCTTAAGTTAGTGATACTCAGCCGTGTCATGCCGTATTTAGTAGAGGCTGGATTCAGTTACATAGGTAGATATCAGGGTCACTGTAAGATAGAGCCAGACCTGATTTCTGTCTTAGTAGAGCGGTGGAGGCTGGAAACCCGCACATTCCATCTTCCGTGCGGAGAGTGCACGATCACGCTTTGATGATGTTTCTATGCACCTGGGGCTTCCGGTGGATGGAGATGTGATATCGGGGATAGCTTCCGGTTCTTGGACTACTTTGTGTCGGGATAGTCTAGGACGTGTCCCGGAAAATTTTATCGGAGGTAGGATACCGTTAAATTGGTTAGATGTCAATTTTCGGGAGTTGAGCGCATACGCCTCTGAGGATGAGGTTAAGATGTATGTACGGGCATGCATACTGCAGCTGTATTTAAATTGCGCAACCTAGTTCACTGCATGTGGTTGCGACATCTTAGCGACTTTCATCTCGCCGGATCATTCAGTTGGGGCTCAGCAGTTTTTGTAACACTCAACCGTATCCGACCCGAATACGAGTTTGAGGTGTCACATTGACTTTTCAAACTTTGACTCTTGACAAAATTCAAAGAAAAATTTAAAACTTTCATTAAAATAAAAACTGTGTATTTACATAAATTGACCAAAATCGATCAGAGCATATTTAGCTCAATCAATTAGTACATGCCAACTATATTCAGATTAACCATACACATTTAAATCATCTATTTTTTGATATGAAACTTTGTAAGGAAAATACTGACTGTCTTGCTCCTCTTAGCTCTTTACTCTTCTCACTTCTGTAACCTACGTGTGAAACAATCACACGCTAATCGTTGACTTAGTGAGGCATAAAACATATAATAAAACTCTAACTCGTAATCATGCTTGAACAATTTCTACTAACATATCACATACAAGCATCATACCCACATATGCATATAATAATTCCTACTATGCACCTTTCATATATATATATATATATCCACGCATACATATAATTATCTTCTTTCCTAACATTATCATATTATCACATTTCATATTTCTATTCTCTTGTTTATATGATCAATTAAGCTCATATCATATATCTTATAGCATATACAATAATCACTAACACACATATATCATATACAGTACATTCTATGTTATCTCTTATTAGCCCATGTGCACCTGTGAGAACTGTAGATATGTGAGTCTATTGAGGTTGTGCACCACTATGCTGTTACCATAGCTCATATAAATGTCCCGAATGACCTATCCAGAGGTCACAAAGACCCCGGTAACTGTCCAGAGGTCATAAAGATCATCGGTAACTGTCCATAGGTCCCGAAGAACCTAGGTAAACTATCCATATGTCTCGAAAGACATAGGTAAACCCTCGACTCTTGGCATGCCAACTATACCCCTAGCTCTCATATCACATAACATGGGCATTATCATTTATAACATTTCATATCACTTGTTATTTCTCTTCTATCACATACCACATGTATGTGTAACCATATATCTCATATCACATGTATCACAAGTGCATGTATTCACGTAGATCGTTTCATATGACTTATATCATTTCTCATTTGTTTATGTAACTCGCATGTCATATCATGTAACATATAACACATAATCATATAGGCTTACGGTTTTATCACCTATCATGTTATTTCACTTATACACTTTTATATCACGTAAACTCATATATATATCATGTCACATAACTTATCTCATAACTTATTTGATATTCCTATATATTCTCATCTTATAACTTATATTACCTATGCATATAACCTTATGACTTATTATCAAGTACTCAATTAATGTTCCTATATGGTTCAATCTTTATCATATAACCTATGAGCTATTCTTATATTACCCTATATCAACCATACTTTGTTTATCTCACTTTTCATATCATTCATTCAAAAGAATGTTAACACATATAATCATGCATACATACAATTTATGTCATGCATATATATATAATCATATATTCATGCATTAAACATAGGAAATAGACTTGTCACAAGTCTTGTTTCCATTTAGCACCATAAACGAATTAATATGCACTCACCTAGCCTTGTTTGCTTTGAATCAATCTTAATCCTTAGATTGTTCCGGAACAAGCTTTATTCTATATCTACATCATAATAATACATTGATAAATACCAGTATACTAATTGATATCTTCTAAATTGTCACTTCTTAGGCTAAAAGAAAAGTCCATTTCATCTTTTAATGAAGGTATGCATCGATGCACTGCATAGTGTATCGATGTATTCCCTATCGGTGCATCGATGCACTACCTGTGCATCGGTGCATAAAATACATTCGATGTTTGTTTATTACTGGGATGCATCGATGCATGCCTTATGCATCGATGCACCAATGCATTCGATGTTTTTAGATTAAAAGAGTACATCGATGCACTACTTGTGCATCGATACACCTTCAAACAATTTATGGGTTTTAACCTTGATGCATCGGTGCACTATGAATATGCATCGATGCACTCTGCCCAGAATCCTCTTCTTAAACCCGAAAATTCATTCTTTTTGGATTAAATCCTTCATATTCCAACCCCTTTCATATTCCTAACTTACATATACATACTTAAACTCATTAATATTCATTTATCTCATCTTTAACCTCTAAATTCCATCTTTCATATGGAAATTCAAGAATCATACTCAAATTCTAACATGTTCCAAATTTCATTCAATTGCTTCTAACTTCTTAATTAGACCCTTGACAAGTCAAATCCAACTTTAGAACTTCAAAAACCTTTATATAACAAAAGTTCATTTATAAACCCTTAATAGAAATTCCTTTCTAATTCTCTCTCTTTGGTATTTTAAACTTATATAAGCTTTCCTTGAGCTTATATAACCCCCAAAGACTCAAATCCAACTTAAAATTTTCGAGAAATCAAAAACTAAATCAAACTTACCTTTGCTCTTGGCTTCTACGTAAAGAAGAAGAAGAAAGGAGAAGAGAACTCTGAGAATTCTCTCCCTTTCCACGTGTATATATCCTTACCAATCCCATTTTTAATTCATTTATTGGTCAATTGGCCTTTTTGCCCTTTATTTCCTTTAATAATTACTAAATAACCTTCATCATATATATCCAATAATCATTGAACTATTTCATTCTTCTACTTTAGTCATCAAATTCTGAAATTTTATAATTTGGTCACTAACCCGGTATTGCGGATGTTACAGTTTTGGCTTTGCTGTACAAGGAGATGTGTAGAGCCATGACTACAGGCGTAATGCTATCGGCGGATATCTCTGTTGCTGCAGTCTTGGGCATGGTATCGATTGCCCTTTTTATGTCCCGTTATGAAGAACCCATTCGTATTTCCACTACTTCTGAGGTAATTATAAACCTGATTTTGTATATTAATAATTTTATACAGCGTATAACAATTTTTTTCCTTGAATAGGTGGTCTATTGATAGGAAAAATCATCAGGAGCTACCTGATGATTTAGAAAAAATAGGGTGTTAATCGATCAGAAAGCTGGCACACAGGTATGAATTTTAATGTTTAAAAATCGATTTTAGATTATAGTTATATAATTAGATTATTATTTTGATAAAAATTATATATTATTTGTTTTAGTTTGAATGAGTGCCAATAATAAAACTTGCTTGTATTTTCCATACAAGAAAGTCCCGTCGATCTGGACCACAGGCTTGCAGTATTTGGAAGCATTAACGCACTGTGGGTAACTCCAAAAAACCCGGTAGAATTGGCATCGATCGCAAAGAACTCGATCATTATGGTATGCATAGGAGGTTTCGAAGTCCACAATTGTCCTAGGATTCAACGTCCGCACCAGCCTAAACCAATCTGGAAGTTCGTTGTAAGATGCATCCCATTCGCCATGAAGTTTGACAATGGCATTTTGTTTTGCCAACCAAGCTTTTTTATAGGAGACGGTGTACCCATACTGCGATTGTATAGCTGAAATCAACACTGCAACAGCTATATGAGAGCTTGCTTTTACCATGGGCATGATGGCTTGGCATATCACTTCATAGTCCAAGTTTGGATGATCTTGGCTGACCCCTCCAGCACAACATGTGTGAGGACCGCTGTATACTGTTAGTTCCCATATGTTGTTTTTCCTCTTCATTTTCGATACGCGAACCATCCAATTGCATCCGTTTTCGCGTCGGGAACAGTATCATACATATTTTTCGGTCGTCGATCGGTTGACTCTGGATTGAACAGAATTACGGATATTGTAATTTTTTATAGCCATCACCGCTTCTTCTTTGCTTGAAAACTCTATGCCTAAAGATAACTCACCATCATTTATTGATGAGTAATATCCATAGTCACCGAGATGAGGTATATCCGCAAATTCTGGCCCGTACATTGCCCATAATCAGCTTCATACATGTGTGCATGAGGGTCAGTTTGTGCCATATTTCCTGGAACTTCATCATCATCGGAGTTGAATTGCGGTGATTCTGGGTGAATGAATAGTCCAGTCTCAACACCATCCGCACCAGGCTCACGAAACGATTCTTCTAGTGGAGATGATGGTTCCTCTATGCTCTCCACATTTAGGTCGAAGAACCTACTACTTGCATGCCTTCCCCTTGAACTGGAAGGCATATCGACATTGAGATCGAAAAAGCTCGTAGTCGAATGCCTCCCTTGGAGCTTGAAGCCATCGTGTCAAATGGAAACTGCACAGATGTTGCGTCAATGGCATCTTCATATTAAGGTCAAAGGATTTGTAGATGAATGCCTTCCCCTTGAGCTAGACGCGGTGTTGCCATACGTATTGTTCATGGACCCACCTCGGTACATATCATAAGGAGTTGCGGATGAATGTCTCCCCATTATGACATTAAAATCATTACACATTATTGTAGTCGGGCTATCAACTTGATCAACTTGTTCAGCCAGCCAATAGTGTGAGCTTAAAGATTAACCCCGAACAGCACACACTTGAACAAAATGTGCATACATCTTAATAGCAGCGTCTGAATAATTACTTTGAGCTTCAACCATCATTTGAACATCATCATTGTTCGAAAGTTCGAACGCTGTATAAGTTAATGACAACAATGATATTGGAAATCTGTACTGCAATGACGACATTCTTCTGTTACTTCCAATATGAATCTTCCTCGAAATCTTCGTTATTAGCTCCTCAAGAGTTATGTTTCTCTTGAATGATATTTTAACATGCTCATTTGATACGAAAACAACGTCGGTTTCATCTTCTCGAATTTCACCATCATAATAAACAATAGCTGAAAGTCGCGCCATTCTTTGAGTTTAAAAGTGCGACAATATTATATATGCAAAAAATATAACTTAAACAAACTTGATTAATAAATTATATATGAACGAAAATATAACATAATAAATTTTTTACACATCAACGTAAATAATTTAAATAATATAATTTTATATTATTACATGCACCGCAAAACTATTTCGACGTATGCTCCCGCTTTTAAATTTTACAAACATAAAAATTAATTGAAAATAATTAGTATAATATTTTTTCAAATAATGATAATAAACAATAAGTATAATTAAAAAATTATAACAAAATTACCTTATAACGAAAAATCACACAAGCTTCTAAATCAAATTTGAGAAGACTACGAGAATTATTACTCGTTGACGGAATTGTTGTATTAATTTATAAGAGAGGAGAGATGCGAGGAGATGTGAGCCGGATGAGAGTATTTATAAGCATATAAGGCGCGGTACCTATATCGCGCTATATTATAAAAGATATAGCGCGGATCAGAGACCGCGTTAAATATAATTTTGGTACGACGTATAGCGCGGCCCCTGATTTGCGCTATACCCCTACGTGGCGTATAGCGCGTATCAGGGGGGGCGCTATACCCCACGTGTACCCAGTCAGCGCATAGCGCGGTTCAGGGGGCGTTTCTCCACGTGGTGCCAAATCAGCATATAGCGCGGTTCAGGGGCGCGCTTTCCTGCTAAGGGTGTTAGATCGGGAAATATAATCTGACCGGTGTTAGATCCGTAATAATACCGATCACCGGTGATATATCGGGAAAATCACCTATAATTTAAAATATTATTTTTATAACATTTTTTATTGACAAACAAAAATATTATATTCTTCATATAATTTTAGATTTTAATTGAAAATGTTAATAAAAATAGCATTTTAAGTTCAGTAAATTTAAAATATTATATTCTTAGGTTTAATGTAATAATAAGGGTTTAAATTATACTCAAAGTTAATTTTAGGTGTTTAAAGAATTTTTCATTAAAAATAAATTTATAATGTTTCCAAATTACAAAAATTTAATTGATACGTGTCACTCTCGTAATTTTTTTTGAATTTTTTATTTTATAAAAAAATTAAGAATATTATTATTTAAAAAAATAAAATCTTTTGAAATTACAAAAGAAACCCAAAACCTTAAAATTCTTCGTTCCAACCCTTGTACCAACCGTTGTTAGTCATCATTGGCCTTTTTTACCATCGTCAAATAGTTACCCACCCACCGATGGACCTCCACTTCCGACCATCCCTCTTGTCATCGTCTTAATCCCCTTAAATCCATAAATTTCTAAACTTAAATCCTTAAACCTAATACTCATATCCTTAACCCTAGTTCTAAACTTATTATTGAAATATAATTAATTTAACGTCCATTACCAAGCATCTAAAATTATAACGTTTGAAACGTTATATACTTATTTTTAATAAAAAATTCTGTAGACACCTAAAGTTAACTTTAGAGATAATTTGGGTACTTATTTTTACATTAAGCTTGATTTTTATCTCATTTTTCGTTATGCTTTGAAATCGTCGTTTTTAACCTTAAATTAGACTGCCGCATAGTATAATCACACATATGTTAGTCGATATCATTTTTTAGGATTGGACATTGTTATGGATGTTTGACTTCTAATTTGTACTAATAAAATCTAATATAATTATTTTTTATAGTTTGAGATGATTACAAGGTAGTAGTTGTTCATAATTTTTTAATCAATTTAAATGTATACACGCACTGCAAACACAATTAATCGATCCATAACCTCTAAAGAGGCCAACATTCAATTTTACTACTACATTAAAAAATATGCATTACTTTTCTATACTTCTTCATATATTTATTGGACAACAAAAAAAAATCAATAGATATAACATAATTGATGTTAAAATAAATATAAATTAAAATATTATATATTTATTTTGATTGAAAAATTTAAGTACTTAAAATAAAAATGATATAATTTTATATTTATTTCTTAATTAAACATATAATTTATATTTTAATTAATACATTATTATTTTTATTCCTTAATCTTTTAACTTTATAACATAAATTATAAATAATATTTATAAAATTAATATATTTTATTTGATATTAAAAATATTTTTATATTATTTTATAATTTTTATTATAATTAATATATTTTTATAAAAAATAATTTCAATTATAATTTAACCTAAATATGATATTTATCAATATCATAAAAAAATTACCTTACTGTAATAGTTAGGTGATGGATGTAAATGTCAAAGTCCAAAGTCCAATCCCTATCAAATGTCAAAAAAAATTTAAAGTAGTGACGTAAATGTAAATTTTAAAATTTTGGTGTCTTTGATGTTACTAATGAAAATTTCCTTAATAAGGAAAGAAATCCAAAAAAGAGACGGAGGAGATTTTACATCTAATTAGAAAAGAAATCCAAAAGAGAGGAGAATTTACATCTAATTTGAAAAGAAATCCAGACTTAGTACAAATCCTGGTCTAACCTTACTTCTTTTCGTTGTAAAATACTAAAAGAAAAATCCCATCTATTTAAACCCACAACCTACAAACTTACTCTCTGTTTATATCTTTACCGGTTCCTCCATTATTACTTCACCTCCTTTTACCACAATGGAGAGCAAGGCTGATGAATTTCATCAAGGATGGGCTCATATGCACAAGGGGATCAACAAACTACAGAGGATATTGGAAGGGCAGCTGGAGCCTCCGTTCACCACGGGACAATACATGATGCTTTACACTACTATATACAATATGTGTACCCGAAAGCCGACTCACAATTGCTCTCAGCAGCTCTACGACAAGTACCGAGAGACGCTCGAAGAGTATATTATGTCGACGGTATTGCCTTCTTTACGAGAGAAGCGTGACGAGTTCTTGCTGAGGGAATTTATTCGAAGATGGGGTAACCATAAAGTCATGGTCAGGTGGCTCTCACGGTTCTTCAATTACCTTGATCGTTTCTTTGTTGTTTGGAGATCACTCCCAGCTCTTAATGAAGTCGGTCGGACATGCTTCTGTGATCTGGTGTATCGGGAAATGCATGCCAATGTCAAAGATGTTGTGGTTGGCCTTATTGATAAAGAACGGGAGGGCGGTCAGATCGACCGTATTATTGAAGAATGTGTTGGACATTTTCGTTGAGATTGGCAATGGACGTATGGATTTTTATGAAGATGATTTTGAAGCAGGTATGCTTCAAGATACCGGTGCTTACTATTCACGGAAGGCGTCGAGCTGGATCGAGGAAGATGATTGTCCTGAGTACATGTTGAAGTGTGAAGAATGCTTGAAGAGGGAAAGGGACAGAGTGTCTCATTACCTGTATTCGAGCAGCGAGGTGAAGTTGATAGAGAAGGTGCAGCATGAGTTGTTGGTTACATATGCCGATCGGCTACTCGAAAAAGAGCATTCAGGATGCCGGGCATTGTTCAGAGATGACAAGGTGGAGGATCTTTCTAGGATGTACAGGCTTTATTGTAAACTACCTCGAGGCTTGGATCCTGTTGCTGAGATATTCAAGCAGCATGTTACTGCTGAAGGTACAACCTTGGCTCAACAGGCGGAAGTTGCTGCCTCGAATGGTTCGAGTGTGCAGGCACAGGACCTTATGAGGAAATTAATCGAGCTGCACGATAGGTATATGGCGTACGTGACCGACTGTTTTCAAAACCATTATCTGCTCCACAAGGCTTTGAAAGTGGCTTTCGAGGTATTATGCAACAAAACTGTTGCAGGCAGTTCAAGTGTAGAGCTTTTCGCAACTTTCTGCGATAATATCCTCAAGAAGGGTGGAAGTGAGAAATTAAGCGATGATGCAATTGAAGAAACACTTGAGAAGGTGGTTAATCTGCTTGCCTATATCAATGACAAAGACCTCTTTGCTGAATTTTACAGGAAGAAGCTCGTCGACTGCTATTCGACCGCAGTGCTAACAGTGATCACGAAAGGAGTATTCTTAGTAAGCTGAAGCAGCAATGCGGTGGGCAGTTCACCTCAAAAATGGAGGGCATGGTCACGGATCTAACGTTGGCAAGGGAAAACCAGGCTAGCTTTGAGGACTATCTTAAGAATAACTCAGCTGCACATCCCGGGATCGACTTATCGGTTACTGTTCTCACGATGGGATTCTGGCCAAGTTACAAATCGTCTGATTTCATTCTCCCTGCTGAGATGGTTAAGTGTATTGAAGCTTTCAAAGCGTTCTACAAAACGAAAACGAAACACAGAAAGCTTACATGGCTATACTCACTGGGAACTTGCCATGTTAATGGTAGGTTCGACCGGAAAACTATCGAACTGGTTGTTTCAACTTATCAAGCTGCTGTCCTCCTGCTCTTCAACACTTCTGATCAACTGAGCTACTTAGAGATCATGGCTCAATTGAACTTGACTCATGAAGACTTGGTCAGATTACTACATTCACTGTCATGTGCCAAGTACAAGATTCTAAATAAACAACCAAACACGAAAACAATCTCCCAGAGCGATCACTTTGAGTTCAACTCGAAGTTTACAGACAAGATGAGGAGAATTAAGATTCCTCTTCCTCCGGTGGATGAAAGGAAGAAGGTTGTTGAAGATGTTGGTAAAGAACGACGCTTTGCTATCGATGCTGCGATCGTGCGTATAATGAAGAGTAGAAAGGTCTTGGACCACCAACAATTGGTTTCAGAGTGTGTCGAGCAGCTTAGTCTCATGTTCAAACCGGATGTTAAAGCCATAAAGAAACAAATCGACTCTCTGATCATACGAGACTACCTGGAGAGAGAAAAGGAAAACCCCAACACCTTTAGGTATTTGGCCTAATATTGATCTTTTCTGACAAATATACTCAAATCCTTTTTGTTCTTATTTTTATTTTGAATTTGTATTAGGTAAAGTTCAAGCAATTTTTGATATTGTCTATCGAAATTTAATTTATCTTTCGAAAATAAAGTCAAAATAATGTTTAAAATAAAAAATTAAAAGTAACTAAAATATTGGAATGTAAATCTATCATTTGCAATAGCATAACAAAGCTTGACTCGAGTTCTTAGACAAGTTTCAAGCTACACATTCCATAGCAAAAAAAAATAAATAAAGGAAAAATAACCTCAAAAAACTGCAATACTCAAATTATGAGCACGTTTGGCTCTCAATACAACAAACTAAGCCCTTATTTAACTATGAAAAGTCAGTCCGCAAAAACTTTGAAAAATCACAGGCAAGAGAATGGCTAACCCAGAGGGAGCCCTCCTGAATCCGTGTTCCGGTTTTTTATTCAGATGGCAACGCACTTGGAGAGTCAACTGATTTCAGTACTTCCTCACCCATCTCCTTGCAGCCGACTAGTTTCTGCACAAGGAATGAAGTAGCAAACAACATTTAGAACTGTGATTTATGGGGTAAGAAAGCGCAAGAGAGTATGTGCAAAGAGAAAAACAGCTGGCCATATAATGTTGCTAATCTCTATATAACCTTTGCGATTTTTCTCTTGACAAATGACAACCGAAAGTAACCAAGATAGGTTGGGTTCTAAATTTCTGCAATGCCTATGGGAAAAGAAACCATGGGACCAAAGGTTGTTGCAACTATCTCAGACATTTTGATTGACCATTGTTACTAAAGTTCTTCTATTGCCACAAATATTCTCTAGAGAATTGAGATAACTAATATCTTTTGCTCAAAATAGAAGAGAAGAACCATATATTTTGCCTTCTTAAAAAACAATGAAAAAATACAGCAAGAAAAGAAAGGTGTTTTGGGATAAGAAACCTATACATTTCCGGGAGAATATATGTCGCCTGTACGGAACCCCTTATTAAGAGTATCCAGAACGGCATTCTCAATTCTCTTTGCAGCATTCGCTTCCCCCAGGCCATACTTCAAAAGCATTGCAGCACTGAGAATTGTTGCAAGAGGATTTGCCTTGTTCTGCCAGTCGTACAATAACATATTTCACATTATAATTGAGGTTCAACATCTTGGGTTTGATGGGAAATGATAATTAAACTGCAGCTCTAAACACTTAACAAAAAAGGTTAATCCAACCTGTCCAGCTATATCAGGGGCGGAGCCATGAATAGGCTCAAAGAGTCCAGGTCCCTGTGCAAATGAAAATGCCAATATAGTCAAAGAGAAAGGATATAAAAACACCAATGTTCTCAAAACAATCTGCAAATAGATTAATGAATTGTCATACTGATTCACCAAGACTAGCAGATGGAAGCATCCCTATGCTTCCAGTGATCATTGAAGCTTCATCAGACAAAATATCACCAAATATGTTGTTGGTCACAATTGTATCAAACTGCACCATTTCATTTTCACTTATTGTAAGCTTTTCTAGTAAAAAGACCTTTATTGGGACAGAGAAGAGTGAGAAGGAAGATAATGTCAACCTGTTTTGGGTAGCGAACAAGCTGCATTGCAGCATTGTCAACATACATGTGTGACAGCTCAACATCAGGATAATCAGAAGCAATTGTCGTAACTCTTTTCCTCCAAAGCATAGATGCCTAGAAAATGGAACATAAAAGTACCAAGCATATTACATGCGGAAAGGCTGATGCAAATATAATTAATAATTCCGGGCCTTGAAATTTTGGACACAATACAATAAGACAATGTACACGACACATTTAATAAACACAAACACAAATTAGGTAAATATGACAAGTCAGGTTTAAACCCTATTAACATGATCTGTGCAATACACATTTTGTATTTGTGTTAAAGATTTTGACATATCCATGCTGTGTTAATGTTTTGAAATGGGAAAAAACATAGCACACAACACACACATGCATGGATTTTGTCAGGTCTAATACTTGACAGATAAACTTGATATTATGCATGTTGTTTTACACCACAAGGTCAGAATCTTATACCTCATCGTTGCATAAGCCGGATACAAAACTAAAGTAAATTCATAATATCTTAGAAGTTGTCGTCATTGCCCTCAAGTCAGTTGAGATATGATCGCATACCAATGTAATTTAGGAGCGGCACTCCTTTTCCATCATAAAAGTGCAGTAATAATATTTTGCATACATGCTTTGGCAGGCAGTTCCTTCCAAAATACTATCGGGGCCTACAGAGAACTGCAGAACCCATAAAAGTTCCAGCAAATACAGACAGAAGAGAGATTTTACATGCAATAAACCATGATAGGTTGCAACACACTTTATAAAAAAAGTTTGTTGCTGACAAAATAGAAGGCTATTAATTATAGGATTATCACATAACTTCAACCTCTCAAATCAATTTATTGGTTAAAAACAGTAACAATTACAGTTCAATCTGATAATAAGGATGATATAGATAAAAGTACAATATGATGTAATAACCAACACATAATACCTAATTTTATACAAGATGCAACAAACAAGATTGAGAACATTACTACAAACCTCCAAACATTAGCTTTGTCAACAGAACAGAGTTGACCACGCCGCTTCCGAGCAATCTCAAATGCAACAAGAGCAATTCGATCAATCTGGCATCCATTTGTTTAATTTTCAATCATTAAAAAGTACGTACATGAAAAAGAAAATCACATGAAGAAATTTGAACTAAAAGAGAGATCCTGACTCCAACTTGACCCGGACTCCGACTCGACCGGACTCTATAGGGTCAAGTTTTTTCTTAAAAAATTGAGTTTGGGTCAGGGAAAGTCAGGCTTTGGGAGATGGGTAACCAAGTTTGGGTCCGGGGTCATAAGGAAAGCATTCATACTGGTCAGAAAAGGAAAATATAATTTTACCTGTTTTCTAGGCTGTCAACCATACAAATTGTGGATATTTTCAAATAAGAGCAAGCCTAGTTACAATTTTTGAATTTTTCATAAAGAAAAATGTATATATACATGTTTCAATAAATCCTTCGATAAAGCAGATATTTGAATCCAACACAAATATACAGAAAAAAATAGAGAAAAAGGAAATAAAAAGGAGGCACATTGGAGAATTCCAACTGTGAAGTCAAAGAATACCTCATAAGTAGCATACACCTCAGTGTTGAAGCCAATCTCCTCACCCTTTTCATTGGTACCAAATCCCCTTGGTTTTCCAAAATAAATACCTGATTCCAGTATAAGATCAGAACTGAGTATTAAGATAGAAATTTGGTAGGGAAATAGAAGAATCAGAAAAAGATAACTGAATTTTATTATTATTATCTTTTGGTGGTACTTACCTCCAGTAAGCTCCCTCACAACCATAAGGTCAACACCCTCAGCAACATCTTTCTTCAAAGTTGAGGTGTCCACTAACTGAAATAGAAAATAAATATAACAGATTGTCATGAACCACATATTTCTAATAAAAGAAACACAATCTACACCTGCTTCCTCAGTTCCATATTGCATCCATGCATAATAATGTAGAGTTAATTTTCTTTCTTGGAAATAAGCAGTTCACTCCGAAACTGTCTAAAAGTGCAGAGTGAACAATTGTGACAGCTTCAGCAAAAGAAGAAGGCCAAAAATAGAAGGCAAACAGATTGAATTTCAACAAAAAAAAGTCCATTCTGCATCACACATATAATATATTTCTTGATAATGCAAGTTTTTACCTAATTCCAAAAATTTGTTAATCTTATTAAGTTTGCAAATGAAGTTTTTAAATATTTGAAATATGAAGAAGAAATCATATAGATAAACTAAAACATCATTACCTGTGGTAAAACAGTGGCTGGTCTCAAATTTGCAAAGACTTTAAGTCCTTCTCTAAGCTGAAGTAGACCAGTCTCAGGCTTCAAGTGTTTTTCATTTTTATCCCACTTATACCTTGAAGACAAATCAAGTACTAAATGAAAAAAGACCCAAGAAAAATAAGAAAATAATCACCAAAGTGTTATATAGGAGAATACCCTCCAATTGCTCCAAGGAGAACGGCATCGGCTTTTTGTGCTGCAGAAAGGGTTTCCTCAGGTAATGGAATTCCAGTCAAATCCAAAGCAGCTCCACCCATGGGCATCTCTTGGAAGCTAAATTCAATCCCTGTTAGAGGTAGTTATTAGAACCGTTAGAGGTTCTTCAGCTTAATGCTACCTAATTCTGCTGTTTAGGTTGTTGGGCCGTTACAAGTTAAGTTGTATAGTGGGATGTATAAGATCTGCTGATAATAAAAAAATTGATGAGTTGGCTTTCGGTTTTGCCCCGTTTCATACCAAACATTGTTTCCCTTTTTTGTGGTTAGTCTTAACTGAAACTAACCCTTACCTGCGGCCTCGGATGGGAAGGTATACATTTCACGCTATGTAGTTTTTGATGAAAAAGAATTTGTTTTTACGAATAACAAGACTTCACAAGGTTCAAGCTCGTGTTCAAAACAAGGTGAACATGAGCCTTGGAAGTTGTGGAATTGCAGGAAGTGGTGTAATTGCAGGGCAATTCAGTGGGTGCTCAAGTATAGAGAAAGTACTAGACGGATCTCAATCATCCCTCAAGTAGTGGAATTGCAGGGCAATTCAGTGGGTGCTCAAACCAGTTCACAAAGACTACACGGATCAGATGAGTTGGTGGGAAGTTATGAGGACAAGACCACAGTCCACGCCTCCTTTATCTGATCATGACAGTGAACATATGTACATGGTACAAGGTGCAGTGATGCCTGAGGTACCTGAATATGTTAATGTAGATCTAATGTTGACAAGGTGTAAAAGTGGGACCTTTAAACCGAAAGCAATTCTTTCTATGGGTATAGATAAAGAACCTGAAACAATTCAAGAGACTGAGTTTCAGTCAGTGAAAGGAGGTACAGATAAAGAACCTGAAACAATTTAAGAGACTTTGAGTTTTTGTCAGTGGAAGGAGGCAGTGATGGCAGAACATGACGCTCTTAAAGGAAATGACACATGGAAACTGGTTTCGCTTCCTGAAGGTCGAAGGTCGAAGGTCGAAGCCAATTAGTTGTAAATGGGTGTTTAAAGTGAAGAAAAATCAGATGGTTCTACGGTGAGGTACAAAGCGAGGCTGACAGCAAAAGGGTTCTTTCAAGTTACTGAGCAGGAATGGGTAGTTCTGCGGTACGGCGCCTAAAAAACGGTTAATATAAGGCGTGACCGGTTAAACAAGTGACCGATTAAAATTTAAACCGGTTATGTTATATTATTTAACCGGAAATATTATAAAGTACAATAACATATTAGGTAGCGCTTATATAATGTAATAGGTAGTGCTTATATTTACCTATTTTATAAGTAAACTGGTATATTTATACCGATAGCATTGCAAATTTACCTATTACATTATATTATATTGAAAGTGTCCATACTTTTTATAAAAAAGATCGATATTTCTTTTAAAGTTATGTAATTTATGTTTCAATTTTTTTTAATAGTGCTTCATGTTTTCCACCTACAATATTAATTTAATAATTTCATTTGCACAAAAAATTATTTGATTGTTTTGATATTTTATAAAATATTATTTAGAAATTTTAATTTAATAATAATATATATCGTAACGTAAAAAATAAATTATTAGACTCCTATAATTACTAAATTAATATCTTAAAACTCACTCAAAAGATAACCTTAAATTAACAGTGAGCATTGCAAATTTACCTATTACATTATATTATATTGAAAGTGTCCATACTTTTTATAAAAAGGATCGATACTTCTTTTAAAGTTATGTAATTTATGTTTCAATTTTTTTAATAGTGTTTCATGTTTTCCACCTACAATATTAATTTAATAATTTCATTTGCACAAAAAATTATTTGATTGTTTTGATATTTTATAAAATAATATTTAGAATTTTTAATTTAATAATAATATATATCGTAACGTAAAAAATAAATCATTAGACGCCTATAATTACTAAATTAATATCTTAAAACTCACTCAAAAGATAACCTTAAATTAATGTTTTCCACAGTGAAAAAAGTATGGACACTTTTATAAAAATGATAGACACTTTACAATATAACCACTACCTATTACATTATATAAACGATACCTATTACATTATATAAGGGCTACCTATTACATCATATGTTTACCTATTATATTGAAAGTGTCCATACTTTTTATAAAAAGGATCGATATTTTTTTTAAAAAGTTATGTAATTTATGTTTCAATTTTTTTAACAGTGTTTCATGTTTTCTACCTACAATATTAATTTAATAATTTCATTTACACAAAAAATTATTTGATTGTTTTGATATTTTATAAAATATTATTTAGAATTTAAATTTAACAACATTAACCAAAGATAATAATAAATATGTAATATATATGTTTATTGTTTTTAATTTAATAATAATATATACCGTAACGTAAAAAATAAATGATTAGACGCCTATAATTACTAAATTAATATCTTAAAACTCACTCAAAAGATGTATATACCTAAATATATAGTTAACAAACATACCTAAATATGTAGTTATTGTACATACCTAAATTTAATGATAATATACTTGTAGTTATTGTACATACCTAAATATGTACTGCGAATTTAATGTTGTACCCACCCTTTAACTACCACTACCAATGCCACATCCTATTGAAAGCAGCACGACAGAAACATGTTCAAAATGAACCTTTGTTTACATCTCCATCAACTCCTGGAGCACTGAACTTGCACAACAAAATTTTTGCCATGGATAATACTGATGTAGACAATGTTAAGCCAACCGAGGAATGCCATGAAGTACATAATGTTGATGAATGTGACAGATTGGTTGGTCAGCTCTTCTGTTCACGTGATCAAGCTTGGCACTTTTACAAGGGATTCGCACGGGAACATGGGTTTAGTGCACGTAAGGGAACAACACGGCTTGACGTGGAAGGGAATGTGAAGACACAAGAATTTTGTTGTTCCAAAGAAGGGTTTCGAGTATCAAAAGTCAATACTGTTGATCGTCAACGTGCTCATACGCCAGTCACAAGAACATGATGTAAGGCTAGAGTCGTAGTTACAGCAACAAATACAAACGATCAGTGGGTTATAAGTAAGTCTGATCAGAAACATAATCATGCATTGTGCACATCTGCTATGACACCATTTATGCGTTCTAATAGAGCTGTAAGTAAGGCTGATATCGATGAGGCAACAACATTGAAAGAGGTCGGTGTTGGCACGTCACAAGTAATGAACTATTTAACGCAGCAGGCAGGGGGCTATCATAATGTTGGATTTACACATAAAGACCTCTACAATGCACTTCAAAGAGGTAAAGCAAAGGAAATCGTCGATGGGGATGTGAATGCGCTTATTACCTACTTTGATTATAAGAAACATGATGATCCCGGGTTTTTTATGACATACTCGGTAGACGAATCGGGGGCATTGTATAATCTTATTTGGTCGGATTCTACATCGAGATCGGATTACACATGCTTCGGTGATGTAATTGCGTTCGACACAACGTACAAAGATAATTTGTATGGTCGACCAATTATGCCTATTGTTGGTGTCAATCATCACCATAACACAATTGTGTTTGCCACTGCCATAATCGCTGACGAGACGTCTCAATCTTTCGAGTGGGTGCTACAGAATTTTTAGAAGCCATGATGAATAAATCACCTATTTCTGTTGTAACCGATGGGGATAGGGCAATGCAGAGGGCTATCAAATCTGTTATCCCTTATGCTAAGCACAGATTATGTTCTTGGCATCTTTCTCGCAATGCACAAGCTAACATTGGTGACCCAAAGTTTACAGCAGCATTCTCAAAATGCATGGCTTCCTGGTGGACAACCAAGGAATTTGATATTCAATGGCGTTCGATTGTTTCAGAATTCAACGTCCAAAAGCATCCATGGGTGATTGAGAAGGGAAATACACGACACTTATGGGCACAAGCATATCTAACCGGTCATTTCTTTGCCAATATTCGCTCAACACAAAGGTGCGAGTCTATGAATGCTTCACTAGCTATTGCACTGAAACACAAGAAGACATATTTAGATGTTGTTCATGCAATTGAAGATGGAATTAGTAGAATGCGTATGAACGAGTTGAAAGCGGATTACTTAAGTTCCCATACGAAGCCCTTCCAGATCACAAAACTGGTCGACCTTGAAAGCCATGCCGCTGCGATTTTTACCCGCGAATCTTTTCGTCTGTTCCAAGATGAACTTATACGGGAGACATTGTACCGGATTGAGGCAGAGATTAAGTCCTTATCAGATGAATGTCAACATTATATTTTGTCAAAGTACGCAGAAAAAAATAGGAAATTTTAAATTAGTTTTGATTCTCGTACGAAAACTCTAATTTGCTCCTGCAAAAAATTCGAGACCGTTGGACTTCCGTGTCGCCATCAACTTCACATTTTGAAGCAATTGGACTACACATATTTGCCCGAGACTTTGATTCAAAGTAGGTGGACTAATGATGCGAAGGCTTCTGCACCCAACTATGTTGATTTGAATGTGTCTCCAGAAGTGATGCAAATGGCAAGGTTCGCTGCTCTACGTTCAACGTCAAGTAGGTTATGCTACATTGCATCAAAGACAGACGAGTCTTTCAAAACCGCAAGAGATGAGATGAAAAAACTAATAGAAGAATTAGAAAACTCGTTTGGTTTGAATCATTCAGTCAACCAGAGCATTGTAGTAAACAATGTTCGTGACCCTCAACGAAAACAACGCAAGCGAAAAGAAGTGCCGAAGAACAAGGTCGAGAAGAAAATTAGGCGATGTGGGTACTGCAACGGTGAGGGCATAACAAACTAACATGTCCTCAAGTCAAGCTCAGTTTGAGTACAAGCACACAGCCTACATCAACTGATTTTTTCGAAGACGGAATGGAATGACAACGATCTCCATATAATATATCGTAAGTATCAACATGACTCCTATTGTATGTACATATAAATATTTTGAATGAAGGAAGAAAACCGCGTTACTTAAAATTACCGACACTTTTTAAATGGTATCGACACATTTTAGACATAAAGTACCGACACAATATTAAAAAGTGTCGATATAGGTTGTAGACCTATTCGCGCATAAAACCGGTATATTTATACCGGTTATATTACAAAATTATCTATTACATTATAATTATGGGTTCCGATGTGTAAATGTCGACACTTTTTTAAATCGTATCGACACATTTTTCTTCCAATATGGACATAAAGTACCGACACAATATTAAAAAGTGTCGATATAGGTTGTAGACCTATTCGCGCATACAACCGGTATATTTATACCGGTTATATTACAAAATTATCTATTACATTATAATTATGGGTTCCGATGTGTAAATGTCGACACTTTTTTAAATCGTATCGACACATTTTTCTTCCAATATGGACATAAAGTACCGACACAATATTAAAAAGTGTCGATATAGGTTGTAGACCTATTCGCGCATAAAACCGGTATATTTATACGGTTATATTACAAAATTATCTATTACATTATAATTATGGGTTCCGATGTGTAAATGTCGACACTTTTTTAAATCGTATCGACACATTTTTCTTCCAATATGGACATAAAGTACCGATACAATATTAAAAAGTGTCAATATAGGTTGTAGACCTATTCGCGCATAAAACCGGTATATTTATACCGGTTATATTGCAAATTTACCTATTTTATTATAATATGTTGAAAGTGTCCATACTTTTTATAAAAATGATCGATACTTTTTTTAAAGATATGTAATTTATGTTTCAATATTTTTTAAGTATGTTTCATGTTTTCCACCTACAATATTAATTTAATAATTTCATTTGCACAAAAAATTAGTTGATTGTTTTGATATTTTATAAAATATATAAGAATTTTTAATTAATAATAATATATACCGTAACGTAAAAAATAAATCATTAGACGCCTATAATTACTAAATTAATATCTTAAAACTCACTCAAAAGATAACCTTAAATTAATGTTTTCCACAGTGGAAAAAGTATAGACACTTTTATAAAAAGGATAGATACTTTACAATATATTAAAAAAGTATAGACACTCAAATGTATATGTACACATAGAAGCAAATATGGAATAATTAATGAAAATATACACACCATATAATCACACCAAAATATAAATACACAAGAATGTTCAAATAATGTACCGACAAACAAAATTAATCCGATGGAAAATGGTTGTTTCTAACGAAGTCCGGAACATTAGAGGCCTTCAACAAATTTTCCAAATACTCTCGTATGTTTCCGCCTTTTTGAGGACATACATAAATAATTTCAATTATCAAACTAATGAGGTGCAATTTTACTAACAATAAATTAAATTCGCATAAGTATGAATAAATTTGTGTCATACCTAGAGCTTTGTCGTTCGAATGGGAAGCAGCGTCAAAGGTATGTGGACATATGTAATTGTATTTCTATATAAACACATAAGTTGTTTGGATCATCAATGTCTGAATACCTGTTCAACTGGAAAAACATATTGCATAAATGCAACTTACCGGATTATAAATCATTTTTTCCGCTGAATCATCGACCAAAAGTGTATTTAGCTCGTTAAAATCTGGACACGCGTTCCAAACATCATTGAGATCTTTACAGTAGGTAACAGAATCGTATGTTTTGCATTTTTTTGATCCTGTTCACAAACAGTCGAACATAAATATGTAGGAATCATAGACAACGAAAAGTCAGCAAACTGTAATGACATTCATCTTACCCACATGAATAGAAAATGCTCGGAAAATACAGGTAGTTTCTCAAGTACACGGTCGACGTTATGCCTGAGATTGTAATCAAGTTTGAATGTTAACATTCAAATGTATATTAACGATTTTGACTACAGTAATTCAATTGCCTCAAACATGTTCTAACCTCATCTTTGAAGACCAAAGGGCAACAACAAAATTGTCGACACAAAATTGCATAAATTCAAATATCCTCTTCTGAGGACACATCTACAACATGAAGAAAATGAGATTAAAGTTCTACGCTTATATGTTAAAATAATGGATACAAAAGAATAGAATTAAAACCTGCGACAGTCTTGGGATGTAGGCAAGGACACCATTGAGATCAAAATTAAAAGTTTTCTTGAAGGCGGCGTTGCAGACACGATATACTTGTTTGGATCATCATCTTCATCATCATCATCGTCATCATCTTCATCGCCAGCTTCATCGTCATCATCATCGTCATCTTCATCGTCAGCTTCATCTTCTGCGACCGCTTGGTTGTCCACATCTGTTAAAAGAAAATAAAATAAAGTTCAGAACGTGTAAATGTTAAGAAACATAGATAATGAATTACCTAACTCGTTTGATGTCGTTGACGTAATTCGTTACGCAACATGGAGACTTCACGTTGCAATGATGAAATATCGGATCGCATTCCACTCACAAGGGAATCAATATGCTTCCGAAAATTGACCATGTATTCCATCACGGTCTTAATTGTGACATCCTCTGCAACTGGAGCTTCTTCCATCATTGCGTCTCCACTTGGTTGCTCTTCTTCATGGCCACGGGGTCCATTTCCTCCCTCTCTTGATCTAATCTGACCTCCTTGGCACGCTTCCAACGAGTTTTTCAACAAAATCATATCCCGCTTTTTAATAAATACCATGTCAATCTTGCGGGTTAATCGAACAGGGGCGTCATGCGAAAAATCAACTTCCTTCTTCTTCAACAGATGGGTGATGACACATCCATATGGTAGTGTAGTTGAAATTGTTGCTCCCTTTGTGACCATATATACAATTGTATTAAATATGAGTTTTGCAATGTTTGGAGCCGTTTTGGATTTATACTTTGCTATCCACCAATAATCGCTGTCTCGAAGCGTTGAATGTTTCCCCCACTAGGCCGGATATACCATGTGAGCATTTTGTCAAACACTCTCGACTCTACATCGAGGTGAATTGGGCTATTTCTAGTAACTCGTTTAATTGTAGACCAATCTACACCATTTTCATCTGAATCCCCTGTATTCGCTACACCTAAACCCTCCGCAATAGTTTCTGGAGATATATATATATCCTTCCCCATGACATGTGTATTAATTCCTATTATATTAGTCTTATTAGGCTCGTGCTGTAAGGAAGCATTGTTGTAGAAGACTCTAACTAGGTTGGGATAATATCTTGGTTCTACACCAAGGAATTCAAGCCAACCCCAAGATGTAAATGTGGATTTAAAATTAAATGCATATTTATCATCAAACAAGAAACCCAGGTCAATGACACGTTCGGGACGAATCTTCCTTACTTTAAAACTCGTCTGCCATCTTTGTTTCTCCATGTCGGATCTAAAGTTCAGAGTTTCGAAGGACCTGATTTCCTCAGAAGAATCGTTTGTTATAGAAGGAGGTTGAGAAGAACTGGGTTGAGAAGAGCTTTGAGAAAGACCTCGCTTCTGACGCTGACGTTTTGGAGCCATTTGGTTGGATGCTACCCTATTACAATGGAACACAAACACATTCAGGATAAAAACTCCAATATAGAAATCAATCAAACCCATAAAATATCGATAAATTTACCTGAATATCTGGTCGTCACTTATGATAACGGTAGAAGAAAGAGGAAGATCTGCATGCTTGCCTTTATGTTTAGGGTTTCTCGATTAAGAGTACTATATATCGTAAACGGTGGAAAACACTTGATATTTAAATTAGTATCGACACAAACTCTATTAGTGTCGACACATTATTAGACATTCTCACATAAAACTGGTATAATTGTACCGGTTAGATTGAAAAATTACATATTACATTATACTTTTGGGTTCGATGATTTTGGGATCGACACTTTTTATATATGGATCGACACTTTATGGGTGCACCCTGTTTTCCATTCATTCTGGAAAAAAATATCGACACAAACTATATTAGTGTCGACACATTATTTAGACATATTCTCATATAAAACCGGTATAATTGTATCGGTTAGATTAAAAAATTACATATTACATTATACTTTTGGGTTCGATGATTTTGGGATCGACACTTTTTATATATGGATCGACACTTTATGGTGCACCCTGTTTTCCATTCATTCTGGAAATAAATATCGACACAAACTATATTAGTGTCGACACATTATTTAGACATATTCTCTCATAAAACCGGTATAATTGTACCGGTTAGATTGAAAAATTACATATTACATTATACTTTTGGGTTCGATGATTTTGGGATCGACACTTTTATATATGGATCGACACTTTATGGGTGCACCCTGTTTTCCATTCATTCTGGAAAAAAAATATCGACACAAACTATATTAGTGTCGACACATTATTTAGACATATTCTCACATAAAACCGGTATAATTGTACCGGTTAGATTGAAAAATTACATATTACATTATACTTTTGGGTTCGATGATTTTGGGATCGACACTTTTTATATATGGATCGACACTTTATGGGTGCACCTTGTTTTCCATTCATTCTTGAAAAAAAATATCGACACAAACTATATTAGTGTCGACACATTATTTAGACATATTCTCACATAAAACCAGTATAATTGTACCGGTTAGATTGAAAAATTACATATTACATTATACTTTTGGGTTAGATGATTTTGGGATCGACACTTTTTATATATGGATCGACACTTTATGGGTGCACCCTGTTTTCCATTCATTCTGGAAATAAATATCGACACAAACTATATTAGTGTCGACACATTATTTAGACATATTCTCTCATAAAACCGGTATAATTGTACCGGTTAGATTGAAAAATTACATCCTTTTGGCCATATTGTAAATTTGCCTTTTACTTCCAAGTATCAACATGACCCTTAATGTGTATAAGAAACATGTACAACAACATACTGCTAACTTTTCTCATCTCATTCATAATTATATTCACATACAAAAATATAAATCGTATACAAAATTATAAATCTTATACAAAATTAACCCTACATTTACATCATTGCATTCTTTTGTTATTCTTATGTAATATTGCAGCTTTTGTTATCTCCTGTCTTCGTTCATTTTGATTGTGGCTTACGAGATCGTTTAATACTCGCGATCGATCCCAGTCTCCAACAACCTATATTCAAATTGTCAGAACGTTAAGTATTGTCAACTACAACATTCAATCTACGACTTTTAACAATTTTACCACAAACGATTTTTTCTATCCACTTACAAAATCACCAGTTGCCCCTGTAGAACCGATCGATTCCATCCACATCATCACATACATGCCGCAATCATATCTGTTACAAAATTTGAAAACCACACATGTCAATTATGATGAATACTACATAAATTAAGCTTTCTATTTGTGATAACATCTCATACCCATTCAATTGATTATTCTTCGTATGCTCCACAAATTTGAAATTTTTCAAGGGATACTTTCCTAGAGATCCACAGGACTCAACCCAAATGCGTTTCTTATTATAAGAATCTAATATTTTAATCTGCATTAAAATAGAAGAAGTTATGCACCAAAAAAATTATGCATTATAATTTTTATAATGTCCTTTCATACATACATACATACCAATCTCTTAGCATCCTTCACTCTCTGTTTAGCTGCTTCAGTTGTAAACATACTATCATATATTGTTACAACATTATCTACCATATCCAATACCAATGTGAATTATAGTAGTTTATTGTGATCATGATCTGCAACAAATTTCACACCCAATTTGACAAAATTCAACATTCTATATCCGAAAACATCATTTGCAATTGGTATGGTGTCTTACCTTCTCACAGTCGGTGAATTTCACATAGTTATCCAATATGACTCCCCAGAAGGTAGAAATACTCTCAACACTTTCTTTGTTGTTGGCTTCCAACGCCTGTTGCTGTAATTACGCAACAAACATTATTAATTTACCGTCTATAACACTACTTTTCAATATTTATTAATTTAACTCACCACTAAGAGGTATGGAAGGTAGCCAATCCTCCGGAGTGACTTTTGAGAATCGTAGCATATGGTCCAGGCGAGCAAATCGATAACCTAACAAAATTAATTACACAATCAGAACATATTCAATAAGTTTTAACATTTTCTACTTTCTACTTACCACACCGCCAACCCATTCCGTAGGCTTCAACGTTGCAACGTCGTATACAGTAGCGAATTGATTTCCCATTGAGATTACAGAATATCTGTATGAATCATTAGGATTAATATGTTGTCATGAAATATTTAAATATCACTCACAAAACAATATATTTCACTTACCCGATTCTAACTCGCAATTCCATAAATAATCACAAATTGCAGCTTCGATGTCATCAATTCCGCTTGGAATATCCGCTTTTTCAACCTACAATTTTGCATACAAATTTTTGTCACAACAACATAATAAAAATCAAATTAAGTATTCTTTTATTAAACTTACCTTCTGCTTCTTCTTCTGGGGTGCAGGACATTCCGAATCCAAAATTGCTGCTATAACACTCTCCGGTGTATAAATGACATCGACTTCCTTCCTCCTCATTTCTTCCATCTCTTATTCTTCCTCCTCCCTCTTTCTTCTTCATATTTTTTCAGTTCATCGTACTTTTTTTCTACATAGCTCTTCATCTCTTTTATTTCACCCTTCAATTGAGCTCCTTCATCCGAGTATTTATCAACCACCCCTTCACCCCCGTAAGTTCACTCCTCAAATCCACAACCTCCTTCACCACTCCCTCAAATTTTTCTCCCGTCACCATCCTAATATCACCCCTTAACACCCCCAACTTCTTTCACCACTTCACCCCTCAACACCTCTACTTCTTTCACCACTCCATCTATTTTTCCTTCCACTACCCCCTTATGCCTCTCGAGTGTATCTTCGACTCTCTCGAGTTTCTCTACGACTTGATCAAGTTTCTCTTCGACTCTTGATTGTCTTTGCATGATTTCAAATTGGATTTTTTTTGATATCAGCCAATTCAGACATCAAAATGTCGAAGTTACTCTGTTTTGCTTCACCGTCGTCCCACTCACCGTCATCCCCCAATACAACCATCCCTCCTTTCTTCTCCTCTGCCTCCACTGCCTCCTCTACATCCTTGCCAATAACCTTCAAAATTAAATTACAATAGTAAGACATTGATTATATTCTTAATATTATTTAATTACATTTATTACCATTTCTTGCTTCTTCCCTCTATCAAACTTCAACTTCACCATCACTCTAACCACCTCTTCCTTCCCCCATGCACGGATGCGTGCCACTCCGGTTCTTTCATAAGCCGGCACTGCCTCATAGCCCGACCAAAAATCGAACAGTGCAACCTGCATTTATAATAAAATTTATATTTTTATATAAAAACACAAAAAAGTGATTCAACTCATTACCTCTAAGATTGCTATGCACCCTTTGAGGTATCTCTGGCTGCCCTTTTTAAAGGTGATGATTGATTCAATCAATCTCGAATGGATATATTCAGCCCAATTGAATTCACCCTTCAAGCCTTCATCGCAAATGAGCTTCATATATTCCTTGTTCGTTGACGTATCACCCGTTGGACAAAGAAATATCCCGACAAGGTACAATAGAACTCGGGCCTTCAGCTCATCCCCCCAATAAGATCCACTTTGATATCCTCTTCAACTTCAGCATATGTCACCTTATGATTCAAACCATATTTGGAGGCAAGTGCTTTCCAGTTCTTACTCCTACAGACTTCTATAACACTTTTGCCTTTGTTTTGTACCCCCAATACGGCTGCAGCAGTCGATACCCCCAGAGGGAATGAATAATCACCATACTTAGCCATACATTGACTGACGTCAAATTGTGCCATCAAGGATCGACACAATTCCCTCCGAATAGGTCGATCCCTTACTCCGATCAACGATCTAAAACCTATTTCTCCCAGCACATTCAACTGACCCTTCTCCTTAAGGTGTTTAATTAATAAATTCACCTTTTAATGCTGCATCTTGTCGACACTTCCTACATTTTTTAACAATATATAATGTTATAGTTCTTATATATTTTGTATCAACGTATTTACAAGTTTAATGAATACCTTATTTTCATGTGCTTTCCTCCGTTCTTGTATTCTTTACTATCATTCCTTGACTGTGTGATGTAAGGTTCCTTTTCAGCATCACTCATTGAATTCCATTTGGACCTCACATCTTTTTTCACCTAATATTAAACATAAACGTTCTTAATCAATACATTAACACTAAATACTAATACTACTCAATGTCAATTTCATTTTACATACCGAACCGCTCTGTGTGCCATCTCCCTTCATCCTTTTGCATTCGGCCATACTGTTAACATTTAAAATTTGTAATCAATTTAAAGTTTATCGATACTTTAATCCAATTACCATTTCAACAATAATAACAAAAAGACATTGATACTTACTAGAAGTACATATATCCACCCTTTGGTTGCTTTCGAGTCTCGGCCTCAATTTCAAAGTCATCTGCTCCACCAACAATTTTCCAACCCATTGACTCCATTTTTCCTTCATATATCAGTTTACGCAAATCAAATTATTTTGTTACATACACTTTTCAATATACAAATATAGATAACTCTTGTGGTAAAACGGTTTTCTTCAAAAGAATTTGAATGGCCACACCAAAATGTGTCGGCACATTTATACAACCTATAATATCATTTTCTACCTATAATATTTAATAAAAGTATCGACATTTATATTTTTCCTTGAATATCTATTTCTACCTGCAATCGGTCCCAAATGCTTCCTTACTCCAAAACCCCAAACAACACATAAAAAACCCTATCGCGATTACTGTAATAATAAAAAATTAGGGTTTCGACAACATACTTTTCGATTCAACTGCAGCAACAAACAAACAAACTTCGCTTTATAAACGCCTTCTGAAATGCAGCAATAATTACTCTTCGATTTCAAAAACTCGTCCGTTCTATCTTTTTCAGAGGATATTTAGCTATGGCCTTTATATTTTCATCGGATATGTTATTTATATTTAATCGATACAAATACAAAAGTGTTGATACTTTTATGTCAGGTGTCGATACTTTCGAAAGGATAATTACCTATTTCTTTGAAAGTGTCGATAATTTATTACACGTACTTACGAAAGTATCGATACTTTCAATATATCCGGTATCATTTTACCGGTTTTATCATTTTGATATCGGTTTTATCATATTTTTACCTGTTATATCGTTGTGGATCGATATATTTTTTAAAGTATCGACACATTATAGGCGCTATAATGCTTCTCTTTTAAATTCACAAAGTGTCGATCCTTATATAACGTATCGACACTTTTAAATTTACCGGTTTTATCATTTTGTTACCGGTTTTATCATATTTTTACCTGGTATATCGTTTTGGATCGATATATTTTTTAAAAGTATCGACACTTTTTAGGATTTAAAACTGCTTTTAAAGTTATGTAATTTATGTTTCAATTTATTTAATAGTGTTTCATGTTTTCCACCTACAATATTAATTTAATAATTTAATTTACACAAAATTTTATTTGATTGTTTTGATATTTTATAAATATTATTTAGAATTTAAATTTAACAATATTAACCAAATATAATAATAAATATGTTTTCAACAGTGAAATAAGTATGGACACTTTTATAAAAATGATATATACTTTTTTGAAAGTTATGTAATTTATGTTTCAATTTTTTTAATAGTGTTTCATGTTTTCCACCTACAATATTAATTTAATAATTTCATTTACACAAAAAATTATTTGATTGTTTTGATATTTTATAAAATATTATTTAGATTTTAAATTTAACAATATTAACTAAAGATAATAATAAATATATTTTCACAGTGAAATAAGTATGGACACTTTTATAAAAAGGATAGATAATTTACAATATAACAGGTAAAAATATGACAAAACCAGATTCATTATGACAAAACCGGTAAAATTTACTTGATATGTTAAAAGTATGGACACTTTTATAAAAAGGATAGATACTTACCGATAACCAAAGTTTACCGGTTACCAAATTTTTTAATAGTTTTTCATATTTTCTACCTAAAACATTATTAGTTGTCAACATAATAGGTACCGCTAAACCGAATTTATTAAATACATTTTAATGTATCCGGTAATGCTGTATATTAGCCGTATATTAACCCGCCTTTCCTGAGACATTCCCAGCAGGAATAGAGAAACATTCAACCCAATAGTAAAGTCGTCAACAATTAGGTGGCGTCAGTAGTATGCGGATCATATTTGTAGACATTTATAGTAGAAGGTGATTCAAAAATCTACATTCTGTAAAAGAAAAAAGACTGTTTATTTTTTAACGTATGCATACTACTAAAATAAACTGAAATATAAATAAACTGATTTTTTAAACTTAAAAGAGTTTTGCAATACTGAAATTTAAATAATTTTAGTTTTATAATACTGAAATTTAAATAATTCATACAACTACAATAATAAATTTTTTAAAATAAATCAATCCATATTTTAAAATAAAATTTTTCATATTTTAAAATAAATCAATTCATATTTTAAAATAAATTTTTTCATATTTCAAAATAAATCAATCCATATTTTAAAATAATTTTTTTATATTTTAACATAAATCAATTTATATTTTAAAATAAATCAATCCATATTTTAAAATAAATCAATTCATATTTTGAAATAAATTTTTTCATATTTTAAAATAAATCAATCCATATTTTAAAATAAATCAATTTATATTTTAAAATAAAATTTAAAATAGATTTAAATAATTTTAATTTCTTTGAAGATGTTTGAAGACATAAAATCATGTCTACACCAAGAAGACCTCGCGCAGACGTTAGAAGAGCTTCTGTCTTCTAAAAAAACAAACGGTCTGCAAAGTTCAATGTCTGCGCGGCACAGACATAAGAGCTTTGCAGACCTTACACAGTAAAAACAAACACCACCTTAATGTCATTTTGTCTTTGGCTACATCATACGGGTGGGTTTAAGACGGATAGACGTAAACAATGCCTTCCTTATTGGTGAGCATGCTAATGTTGTGTTTACGAAACAACCTCCATGGTTTGAAACAGTAGCAGATGATGGCACAATGCTTGTATGTGAGTTACAAAAAGCCTTGTATGGCCTTAGACAAGCACCAAGGAATTGGTACTCCAAGCATGCTTGCTGGAAGTTGGGTTTAAAGGTTCTACTGCTAATCCGCCATTATTAGTTCGATATTAGGCGCATTCAATTACATATTGGTCTATGTAGATGACATAGTCCTTACTGACTGTTCAAATGATGAAATTTTATAATTTGTTATTAGACTTGGTAAGAAGTTTTCATTGAAAGATCTTGGTGAATTGAGCTATTTCTTAGGAATTGAGGTACAGAGAAGAGAAGGAATGTTGATTCTCACAATATATATATATATATATATATATGAGTTATTAGAAAGAAAAAGATGCGTTAAGCCAAACCAGTCCCGAAACCTATGATTGTGTCATTAAAATTAAGTTATAGTGTAAGACGGCCATTGGAAGACGTTCAAAGATACACAAGTGTTGTAGGAGCACTTCTCTATTTGTGTCACACAAGGCCTGATATTGCTTATAGTGTGAACAAACCCATGTAAAGTTCACTTAAAGGCTGTAAAGAGGATATAAGGTACTTTAATGGAACATTGACTCACGAGTTAGTGTTTTCCACTGATGAACAGGCTCACAAACTGGTTGCATTGGCTGATACTGATTGGGGGAGTAATTTAGATCACAGAAGATTAATTCAGTGTATTGTGCATTTTTGGGTAACAATCTAGTGTCATGGAGCTTAGAAAAACAAAAATCAGTGTTCAGGTCCCAACGGAAGGGGAATATCGAAGTATAGCAAATGGTGCTTCGAAAGTAACTTAGCTCTTTGCTTTACTTAGTGATATGCAATGTTATTAAAACTGGACCGGATCGGCCGGTTCGACTGGTTGAACTATGAACTGGTGGCCTGTCTGGTCCGGTTAACTCTCAAAACCGGATTAGCACAAAATCGGTAAAGAACCGGCTGAAAATCGAGAAAACCGATTTGAACCGCCGGTTCACTTTTTTTCTTTAAAAAAAATTAAACCAAACAACGTCGTTTGTTCAACGAGCCGAGTCAAATTCGAGTATTGCTGAGCTCGACTCGAACTCGGAAATTTTAAAAGTAAGCTCAACTCGACTCAAAAACTCACGAGCTAAAAATTATCAACTCTAAATATAATATTAAAACTTGAAATTGAAAAGGCTCGAACTCAAAAAAAATTAGAAATTTGATTGAAGCCTAAAATTTGAGCTCAATTGAAGCGAAAGAATAGTTCGCTTTGTGCTCACCAAAAGGCTTCATGATTTTGAATATCAAATTACCTCTATTATTTATAGAAGTAAGTTGGGATGCTCTTTTATGTTTCTTAGCCATGTGAGATTGTTTTGTTATCATATTTTTATTCTTTAAACTTTTGGGATACTCTTTTATGTTTCTTAGCCATATGTGATTGTTTTTTTTAAACAATTAAACCAAATGACATCATTTGTTATGATTTTTTTAAACCCCAATTTTATTTTTTTGATTATAGTTATATAATTATATTTATTATTTAATATGTTTTACCTTAAATATTATGTTGTAGTTGATTTGAATAAATCAACCATTTTGTTTCACTTGATTTTATGATTTTTCATTTATACATTTTATAACTTGTGATATTTTTATACCTTTTAATATTGTAAACTTAAAAAAAGTATTACATATATATTAATATTGTTTTGAATATTATGTAAAATTAAAAAATATATTTTATATACAATCTGGTTCAACCGCGGTTAAATCCGATTGAGTCAGTGAACCAGTACCTTCACCGGTTCAATGTCTGGTCCGATTTTAAAAACATCACAGAAATAAACTATACGAGGTTCCGGTGATATGGAGTGACAATACAATGGCGGTTGCTTTACGTGCAAACCTGGTATTTTACGCTCGATCAAATGCAATGTATTGCTGAAAATAGAGAAAACGGGGAAAGTAAATAAAACCTTCGAGAGATCCAGCGAGTTTGAGGACGATTTTGGCAACGGAGATGACTTCAGGGCCGATACCATCTCCGGGTAGGAGAGTGATATTGTAGCGTTTGGGGGTTGCGGCGGCGGGGGAGGCAAACCTGATCCTGGCCGATCTGGGGGACTGTTTGGCAACTGATTTAAAATTAAAAGTAGCATTGAGGGAACGGGCATTTAGGTTAAGTGCAGAAGACATTTGGAGAAATGGAAGGGGAAACAAAACTAGAGAGCAGAAAATCTACAGATTATAGAGATAAAAAATAAATTAAAAATAAAAATATAAAAATTATACATTAATTTGAATTTTAAAAATTAAATTTTGGCGCCTGGCGGTAAATTTATATCCTAATATAGTATTTTTTTAAAGAAAATAAAAACTAAAATGGCCATGAACAATTGCTTACCAAATTAGCATTTGGGTGAAATCCGATAAACCAAACTCAAAGAAAAAATGTAAAGACATGCTTTTACACGCAGGCTATAACATTTTATATATATAATTTATTTATTTCTTTTCTCGTTTTTTATCTTTTTATTCATTTTTTAAACTTTAGCATGTGAATTTCCCCGAGTTTAGGGAAGTTCTGTCGTACAACAGTTTTAATATACGATTAAAGAAATATATAATTGAAAATATTATTATTATTTTAATATTTTCGGTAAAAATTTATCTAAAATATTTTTTTTACTTAAAACATTAATGTTTTTTAATATTTCTGGTAACATACTCAATATTAATATTTTCGGTAGAAAAAATAATATTTTATGTAGTGTTTTACTAGACATATTAGCAAACTCGATAAAGCACCTAATAATAATATTTTTAAATAATTTTTTACTAAAAATATTAAAATAATAATAATATTTTCAATAATATATTTTCTTAATCATATATTAAACTAAACCCATAAAAAGTAACTTTTGTCACTTACATACACCTTTTCCAAATAATATTATATTTAAAAAATATTTCCAATCCAACATGTTTTTTCAAGATTTAAACTAGAGAATATCATTTCAGTAAATAATTATAAATAGATATTTTAATATTTAATTTTTATTAAATATTTTAAACTCATTGAGTGATTTAGTAATTAAAATGAGTGTTATTTTTCTAGAGATATTCAATTTGAGCATCTAAGTATGTAAGTATGTGTGCGTTGTTAATGATTAAGAAAAATTATAAGCATACACTACTCAGTAATCACCCTAGATTTTTTCAAAAAATATATATAAATTGATAAATTTCAGTAAAAAATCCATTAGTTGGTGAGTAAAGTTGCATTTCCATTAGTTGATGAATAAAGTTCCATTTCTCTTGAAAAACTGTCTTTTTCATTTTGAGTTATTTTATTTGAATTCTTCAAGAAAATTTGAATTTCTTTTATTTGATTTTGAGTCGATTTTAAATTTAAAAAAAAATTAATAACCAAAAAATTAAAACGATGTCTTTTTTATCTTTAACTAAGTAATTTAATCATTTTATAATTTGGTAAATGATTTTTTATTTTTTTAATTTATCATTTATTTTAAGTTTATTTTTAAATAGATTTCAACCACATACTCCTCAACCATATCGGTTATCCTATGGTCATGGTATTTATACCCCCGATAAAAGGTTAAAAGGAGGACTCTCTCCTTCCTTTTATCTGCTCTCAGTGCCTCTCACATTTACATCACTTATATTCTCTCCCAAAGTATCTTTCTCTCACAGAGAACCACTAATTAACGATCATCACTTATTTTGCCATTGCAAAGTGTCGTGGAGATTATGGCAAAAATGGTGCTCCTTGTGGAAGGTTAATTTAGTTTGTACTGGCAATGTAAGGAGTCTTCTTCTTGTGTGGGAGGATCAGCAGATTTCTTTTACTTACAAACCCGTGTGGAGATCAGTTTTCTTTGGGATAATGTGGAGCATATGGCTTCGTAGAAATGATATTTTGTTAAACAATAAAAGGTGACGCGAGAATCAACTTTTTCAGCTATCTGCTCTTAGAATTGGCCATTGGTGCAAATACAAATGGCCTGTTTTGTCACCTTCAGTTATTGATTTCCTAAGTGGTTTACCCCTATCCTGCTAGTATGTGCATGCATTGGATATAATCATGGTTTCTCTGTGGGACTTGAATCTTAATGCTGGTTTTTGAAGGTAGCTGTGTATTTAAGGAGATTTTTTTGACTTTGAACGGGAGGTTGGGAGTCTACTTTAGAGAGATCATATTGATTGATAACCAAAGACAATTTGGCTATGATGCTGCGTTGAGTGTTCCCTGTCTGGGGTTTTTATCCTTTTCTGGTGTTATGGTCAACTGTCGTCTGGTTTGCCTTCCGTTTGTTGCAGGTCTGCACTGGCTTGTCTCCTTATGCGTGGGTTCTTCATGGCTATCTGGGGTTAAGGGGTGTAACAACGTTGTCGCTTAGATGTTAGAGACCGCTGCTCGGTTTCTCCTTTCAATTTTCAGCTTTCAGCATTGATCAGTGCAGCCCCTGGGTGAATATGTCATATGGTGCAGGGTTTTATTTGCCGTCTTCATCGTGGTGAGAGTATTTCCTCTTCATATTGCAGTGTTCAGTGTCAGTGTTCAAGGGCTGTTATCGATCTATTGCTGTTGCCTATTCAGTTATTTTTCTGCTGGGCTGGGAGGCAGCCTTATTACCGTTGTTGAGCTGTTTTGGCTGGTCGCTGATGGTGCGTTTATTGCTGGAGCTGATTTTGGTTCCCCCCATATTGGTGAAGTTGTGCTTCCTTGTTTATGTGCTTTGGTTGGTTTAAGGTTTAAGCTTGTAGTAGCTGTATGGTTGTGCTATCTGAAGTTTATATGATTCAACTGATAGTCATTTAGTTCGTTGAGGTTTATGGCTGCTTGTTTGTGTTTTGGTTATTGGTACTTTATTGACGTTGTTTGGGTGCACTTTTTTCCCCTCCATTTAGGACCTCTCAATCGTCTTTTGTATGTTTAGATCGGTAATATATAAAGCGCCCCTTTTTTTAAAAAAAATGGCTTGGAGTACTCCATCCTTACTGTTATTCTTATAAAAACAGTTTGGATTTGATATTATAAAATGATGAAGAATATAATATTCTCGATTTCTTGAATCAAAATCTTTTGAAGAATTAAAATATTTATTATAAAAATAGTTTGGATTTGATATTATAAAAGGATTAAGAATATAATATTCTCGATTTCTTGAATCAAAATCTTTTGAAGAATTAAAATATTTATTTTAATTATTGAAAAGTATATTTAATTTGACTACGTTCATTAGATTATTTGATAATTTTATTTAGGATTAAATCGAATACCAAAAATTAAAAACCCAATCAAATAACTCAAACAAAAGATTGATACGAACGTATATGATTACATCAACAAACGAACCACAAAACGAGATCAAACTACTGAAAGACCACTGATAAATCGCAAATCAAAGTTGAGCGACGTGAGAAAACTATCCACGAATGCAAACACATATCCCAATTCAATTAGAGAGTTTAAACTAGGAAAAATTAGCATGATAATAAATTAGCGTCATCTTAATCAGTTAAAACGATGTTGAATCTGTAACATCCTCAATATCGGGTTAGTGACTAAATTGTAAAGTTTCAGAATTTGATAATTAAAGTATAATAATTGAACAGTTCAAGACTTGTATGAAAAATGTGGTGTAGGATCAAGTTGGAAAGAAGGAGGAATAGAAGGACAAAATGGTCATTGACAAGGGAAATAATTTAATTGTTATGGTTATATATGTTTCCACGTGGAGTGAAGAGAGAAATGCATAAGTTTTCAGAGTTTTCTTCTTTTCTTCTTTTCTCCCAACGTGAAGACTCATAGCAAAGGTTAGATTTCTCATAAGTTGTTTGTTAGTTGAAATTTAAGTTTGGTTTTGTTCCTTAGATGATAATTAAGCTTAATGAAATCTTAATTTACTTTAAAACAACAAGATGAAGGGTGTAGGAAGAATTAATGATTAAGAGTTCTTGAATAGAATTTTGAAATAGAATTCATAATTAGAAATGGAGGTTGGATTTGACTTGTCATCGACTTAATCAAGACATACGAAGTGTTAGAATTAGATTCAAAACATATTGGAATTTGAGTAAGATTCTTGAATTCTATATGGAGGATTGGATTTTTAAGTTTTAGAGGTATTAAATGGATAATAATTAGTTTAAATAGGTGTATAAGAGTTAAGAATATTAAAAGAGGTGAAAGATGAAGAGTTGAGCTGAAAAGAGAGTGAATTTCTTGCTTAAAATGGAATTTTTGGTTATGTGCATCGATGCATATTCAATGTGTATCGATGCATCAAGGGTAAAATCCCATAAATTGTTCAATGTGTATCGATGCACATGAAGTGTATCAATGCACTCCTTTAAAATAAAAACATCTAATGTCATCAGTGTATCGATGTACAAGTAGTGCATCGATGCACCCCCTTAAAATACAAACATCGAATGAGATTTATGTACCGATGCATCGATACATGGTGTAGTGCATCGATGCATACCTTCATTAAAAGATGAAAATAGCTTTCTTTTTAGCCTAAGGAGTGATAGTTCAGAATATATTAGTTAATAAACTGATTAGTATCAATGTATTTCTATGTAGATATAGAACGTAATTTCGTTCCGGAACAAACGAAGGATTAGGATCAAGTTAAAACAAGCAAGACCAAGGTGAGTGCATATCCTGGATGAAATGGAATTGAGATAAGACTTGCGATAAGTCTATCTCTTATCATTGAATTTATGATTCCATATTCATGCACATGCATACATATATATATGTGTTAATGTTATAGTGATTCCATGCATTTTTCATTCACGATTAACATGGTATTATATGAATGAATGCCATTATCAGAGAATTCTTCCAGGTATGTGAAATGATGAAAATGATCATATGAAGTGACTTATGTGTTTATATGGACAGTGATGAAAGAGATATAAAATGAGAAATGTATTTGTAATTAAGCCCATGTTATTTAATATGAGAGCTGTAGGTATAATTGGCATGCCAAGAGTCGAGGGATTATCAGTGGTTCTTCGGGATATAGTGGTTATTCGGAACAATCAGTGGTCTTTCGGGACATAGTGGTCATTCGGGACAAATATTCAGTGCCCCTTGAGGGAATTATACGAGCTGTGGTGACAGCATAGTGCACAATCTCTATGTACTCGTATACCTTTGTTCTCAATAATGTACATGGGCAATCCAAAGATAAATTAAAGTGGAATTAGCATAAGAATATATGTTTTATATGTGCATGTTACCATCATACATGTTATAGTGAAATAGATGTATGCAAATAAAGATGTCATGATTAAATGGTAAGAATGCATGTTCATGAATGCATTGTTATATCTATATAATTATATTATGCCTCACTAAGTCTATGACTTAGCGTGTAAGTGATTTACACGTAGGTACCAAGAAACAAGAAGAGCAGTAATAGAAGTGGCAAGGACAACATCACTACTAAAAGATCAGATCAGAAGTAATTGACAAAGTAGGTATTTTGGTTGGGTATCGAGTGTTGACATGTAATAAGTTGTTAATTACGAATGCTCTGATCGATGTTGTATTTTGTGGTATCTTTTATGTAAATTAATGTATTTTGTTTTAATGAAAGTTTAAAATTTCCTTGTTTTTCTTTAAGTGTCAAAGTTTGAAACGTCAATGTGACACCTCGCACTCATATTCGGGTTGGATACGGGTTGGATACGGGTTAGGGGTGTTACAGAATCCAACCCTGAGAAAAATATAAACGAAAAGGAACAACCAAACAACCAATAAACTGAAAACCTACCAAAAGCATGAAAAACATGCATAAAAATGAGGGAAAACATGTAATGAAAGCAAAATTATCAAAAACTAAAAAAATAAAGACGCGATGTAATAAAATAAAAAAACAAGAAATATCAACGATCGACAATCAACACTAATGTTGGTGTCACTGTCGGCCAAGTCAAGAAACAAAGATGTGATGTAATAGAATAAAAGAAGAGAATTGAACGACTCACTTGAAAAGAGAGAGAAAATCCTACAATTATTAACATTAAATATTAATAACAAGTTATCAAATATATGCTTTATGCTTTTTTATTATGTTCCAAGTCATTGTTAAATTTAGAGTTAAAATTTATCAAGTGATTTCAGTGATAAAATTGAGATATTCTATATACGAGTAATTGCATTGCAGGATTTATATGTATGGTCAATAGGTTAAAGAAAGTTATGATTATCTTGTAATTACCACAAACTATTAAAAATTGAAGCTAAGAAAATTGAGCTTTTACTCCCAAACTATAAAAATTAGTCAATTTTGTCCATGTTATAAATAGACATGTATTCATAGTATGATTCATATACCTTAAGTGTATTGGTGATAGTTTGGGGGACTTTGGTTGGAATTAACCCCTAATAAACGCATTTCCCTTGAAATAATTAGCATTTGTGCGCATGGTTCAGTGTGGTGCGAAAATGGCTTCTTTAATCACAGCAAAACGCCTCATCCCCTTTTATGTGCTTTCGCCGATTCATCGACTCCTTTCCTCTACTTCTCACTCTGTATCTCCAAATCCCCTACCAAGCCAAGCCAATGTCGACCACGAAACCGTCAGCGAAACGCTCTCTTGCTACTCCGACGACTGGAGACGCGCGTTCGAGTTCTTCAACTGGGTCGAAACCAATTGCCACTTCACCCACACCACCGATACCTTCAACAAGATGTTGGACATTTTGGGTAAGTATTTCGAGTTCAATCTTTCATGGGATTTGATTTGTAGAATGAAAAAAAACCCTCGTTCGTCACCCGATCATACCACGTTTCGCATCATGTTTAAGCGTTATGTGACCGCCCATCTTGTTAATGAAGCTGTTACCACTTATGATAGGTTGGATGAATTCAGTTTGAAAGATGAAATTTCATTCTGTAACCTTGTTGACTCACTCTGTGAGTATAAGCATGTCGTCGAAGCACATGATTTGTGCTTTTTTGGTAAAAATAAGGAATTAGGGTTTAGTGTGAATGATACTAAGATTCATAATATGATTCTTCGTGGGTGGTTTAAAATGGGGTGGTGGAGTAAATGTAGGGAATTTTGGGAGGAAATGGATAAAAAAGGTGTTAAAAAGGATTTGCATTCTTATTCTATCTATATGGATATAATGTGCAAGAGTGGGAAGTCGTGGAAGGCAGTGAAGTTATATAAGGAGATGAAGAAGAAAGGGATGAAGTTGGATGTCGTGGCCTATAATACGGTTATTCGGGCTATTGGTGTTTCAGACGGTGTGGATTTTGGTGTCGGGGTATTCAGAGAGATGAGGGATTTGGGCTGTCAGCCGAATGTTGTTACTTATAATACTGTCATTAAGCTTCTGGTTGAGAATGGTAGGGTGAGACAAGCTTATTCCGTGCTTAATCAAATGCTGAAGAACGATATTGCGCCTGATGTGATTACATATCATTGCTTTTTTGCATCACTTGAGAAACCTAGAGAAATTCTTAAGCTGTTTGATTTGATGGTTGTGAATGGGGTTCAACCAAGGATGGACACGTATGTGATGCTTATGAGGAAGTTTGGGAGATGGGGATTTCTTCGACCGGTTTTTATGGTTTGGAAGAAGATGGAAGAACTAGGAAGTAGCCCAAATGAGTTTGCTTACAATGCTCTGATTGATGCTTTGATTCAAAAGGGCATGTTAGATATGGCTCGGAAGTACGAAGAGGAAATGCTAGTGAAAGGGCTTTCATCTAAGCCAAGGGAAGAATTGGGAACAAAGCTGGTGCAAGGAGAACCTCGTACTTAGTAGCTGCAATGCTGCTTGTACATAATTTTGAAAATGAGGCTACTACTGAATTTCTGCTCTCTGACAAAAGGAATTGGGTGCTCGAGTCATTGTTATGCTCAATGGGGAAGTAACAAGTTTTGCTTTCTGGAAAATGTCGACTGTAGTGTAACCCTTCACAGGTAGTAATGTGGGATACTCGTATAGAATTATATTCATGTTCTCCTTTTTAAGGGTGATTGAGAGCCTGAGACCATGTTTTGCTAAGATTCAGAACCATTGAGTCATGAGTGCTTGAGCAAGAGTGCATCTGATGATGGCTCCTGCCTGATTTTGTCTTAAGCTCTAAGAACAGCAGGAATGAAGCGAGATGATTCTGAAAGAACGTCGGTAATACATAAGAGGACAATCACAAGCAAAATAAAATGTCGATCTAGAAACAGCAGTCCAATTGGTAAGGATGTGGGCAGCAAAGTTGACGGTTTGCAAATGTGACGCACCTGTATACGAGGATTCTTCTGCAAAAATAAAAATTAATTATTCAAAAAAATGAGAAGTAATTATTTTGATTTGTTTTAATTCTTTCCCAGTTGTTATTATTTTATAAACTCTTCCGCCCCTACTTAAAATTGTCATCTACACTCAATTGAGAAGTTTAATTTATCTTTTTGATAAAGCTTTTCAAATTTATTAGTAACATATTAATTTTCCGATGATATAATTGTATTGTATAATAAATGATCTAGTATTCAGAATTCGTCCCGTTCTGTAGATATCACTATTAGAATCTAGATTAACGAGGGGAAATAAATGATCCCAAGTCATTAAGTGGGTTTGTTTATAAACTATTTTCTAGAATGCTTGAATGTCATAAGATTATAATTGGATAATCTGATGCGGTTGCCCTAACCAGATAACAACAATTAAGTCCATAACAGAATTGTCCCTAGATTCAAACAACATAACAGAAATGTGTATAAATTATATCATCGTTTATGTGGCAACCCCAAGAAAAGCAATCCTCCTCAAACTAAGGGGATTAGTCAATATAGAGTCTATTGATAAGATGTTAGAAGAGGTAATTACACGTAATAATAACAATTTAAATACCAGAAAAAATTGTGTTATTGGAAAACAAATGCACCAGAAAACAAACTTTTAATCTGCAATTTCAAGTCAATGAAAAAGTCATTCATCCCTTGGTTGATTCTACCAAGGGATAATCAAACCCTGACAAGAACAATCCTAGAATAACGATGGGGAGGCCTGTAAAATTGAACACATTTCTTCTTATTCCAGCTTTGTTCCACGTTTTATCAGCCTTGTTTTCATTTTCTCACGGACAGAATGTTGGCAATTTGCCTGTGCCTGTGGATGGTAACATGCCAATGAACGGAAAGGATGGTAACTTACCGATACCGGTGCCGGGAATGGATGGTAAGTTACCAATGCCAGGCAAGGATGGTAACTTACCAGTGCCGGTGCCAGGAAAGGATGGTCATATGCCGGTGCTGGACATTGAGGGTAAATTGCCAGGGCCATGGAAGGATGGTAATTTGCAAGTGCCATTCAGAGGTGATTTTCCAGGTATGAATGTTCTATGTTGCTTGTAGTTTTTATCTTCTCATATATAGGGAAATGATTGCGAATGTTAGGATTCGAATGATCACGATGATATTTGAGATTATTTTTCGTCTCATTTCCGGCCTCGGGTTCAATTTTTTTCCATAAATCTTCATGTTTACAGGAATAGAGGGCTCGATAAAGGAAAAACTGGCAGGAGCTAGATCAGGAAATGGAAATGGGACTCGTATAGTATTAGCCGAGAAACAAACACGCAGGAGGGACCCTCTAGACCATTTAAATTACTATAAAGGTGGATGGAATATTACTAACAGACATTACCATGCTGTAAGATTCCATAACTCTGCTGTTTAATCAAATTATAGTACAGTTTGTTCATCAACATGATAACTTGTTCTCCACGTTTTCTGTATGCAGTCCGTTGCTTTTAGTTCTTTCCCTTTCTTGGTCACCGCTTCCGTCTGGTTTGTGATGTTCGGCCTGTTGATGTTATGTGCTTGTTGCTGCTGCAAAAAATACATCAACTCCTATTGTCATTTGCCGCTTGCTTACGTGCTTTGTCTCGTCTTTCTCATACTTTTCACCATTTCTGCAATGTAAGTTTCCTCAAACGTATTGTTTCTAAGCTTATTATTCTGTGTTTAGATTACAGAGTTAACTACTTGCATGCATTCATTTTGCAGTTCCGGATGCGGTGTAATGTTCTGGGGAGAGAAAAGATTCTTGAGAGCCGTACGTGAGGCCGCAGGATATGTAGTGCGTCAAGGAGAAACAATCTCGAATGGTCTTATAATCGTCGTCAATTATCTTCAGTCGGCCAGGAACGTTTCTTTGAACAATAAATTTCTACCACCCGATATCATAAACCAGATCGATGAGGTCACCTCTAAATTGGATGAAAGTAAAGACCTCCCTCATCTTACGACAATACGCATGGCGAATTCCTTGTCAGAAATTCTCGAGCATGTGTATGTCAAATGGACGTTCTCTACACATCAATATTTCTGTGTCGTAATGCACACTTCATCTATGCGTTTTTGTTTATCGCAGGAACACAGCTCTGATCTCTAACACTTGTACCATTCTTCTAGTAGCACTTCTTGGATTCTGTAAGCCTTCTGGTTCCCCTATAAACTGGTTGATTATCAATTAGTAACTTATCTCATCAAAGTGTTTCATCGTTCTTTTTGTTAATGGATTGCAGTATTTTCTGCTCTTGGCTGGCAAACATGGGTGTATATGTAAGTAACTTAAAGAGTGTGCATGATTATCATCTTCTTCTCCATCATAATCACCATTAAAACTAACGATCTGATGTTGCAGATTCGTGATCATCGGGTGGATTATCATGACTCTCGCGCTTATCTTGTGTGGTGCATTTCTTGCTTTCCACAAGTAAGTTTAAACAAACCATATGTGCATTGGTAAAACTTGAAACAGATCAAGTTCCATATCTGACCATATTTTCACTAAAACATTTCAGCTTAATGGCAGATACGTGCACCGCGGTAGACGAGTGGGTGCAAAACCCCATGGCTGGTTCAGCAATCAAGGAACTTCTTCCTTGTGTGGATCGGGAATTCGGAAAAAACATCAAGGATGCGAGTAAATCGGTTAGCAACGGGATTAACGATCTGCTGAACCTTGATATTTCCGTTGTAGCCAATAACAATGACATACCTCCACAAGTAGTAGGTCTTTACTACAATCAATCCGGGCCCTCATTGCCCACCGTTTGTGACCCGTACAAGGCAGAAAACGATAAACAAGCTTGTGATGAGGGTCAAGTAGCCGTGGGCAATGCAACACAGGTACAATCCGAAGCTTTATCTGTTGTGGTTTTCGACTCTTGATCTTTCCAGTTGATTTTATCATGTTTGATGTTAGGAATGGAGCAAATTCGTATGCCATGTATCGTCATCCGGCATTTGCAGCACACAAGGGCGTCTGACCCCTGACTTGTACAAGCAAATGAGTTCGGCTGCTAACATAAGCTACGTGCTGTCCTGTTACGTTCCTTTCCTTGCTAGCCTAGTAGACTGCTCCACGATCTGGGAAATTCTCAATTACATGCATCAGCATTACTGTCCGGGGCTAAGGAAACACAGTCAACAGGTTTATATTGGCTTGCTCGTTGCCACGATCTCGGTGATGTTCTGTTTGATCTCTTGGGTATTTTACGGTAAAGAAAGGCAAGATCGAAAGCATACCAAAAGGAACGATAAAATTCAAGCCGAGACAATCAAAGGGATCAATACAGTGCAAGCTGAAACAACCAATGAAACCCCTGATGCTAAAGAATAGGGATTTCAAACTGCAGTAGCAGTTGTGTTGTTGCGGACTTAACGAATGCTATCGTAGTTACTCGCATTTGTCTATATGTAAACTATACTAGAAATGTGTAAACTTCCTTTGCAATATGGAGAAATGAGGCAAGAATACCTATGCATAAAGGTGTGTGATTGCAATATTTAGGTTCAAATATTTAATACATGCAGAAAGCTCATTAACAACTAGCAAGCTGGTGCATATATATCAGTTCCTAATTTTAACACACACCCATTATTTGTGAGTTTGCCATTAGGAACACCAGTAAATTCGAAGCTTCACGGTGGAAGGACGTGGTTGCAAGTTCGATAGGCTCGACAAGGAAGATAAAGAAGATAGGTTCCGATTGTGTGCATCTGAAGAAAGGGTACTCTAAAATCAACGTGGAAACTGTTAAGGTATCCCTTGATGGTCAGACATGCTGCATGAAGGAAGACAAGCCCGTGGAATTTATGGGATTAATGTACTTAATAGTCTATTACTTGGTGGTAAATGGAAGCATGATTATTCACCTAATGAAATTAATGGTCTCTGTGTTTCATTGTTCTTCTTTTTTGATATGGAAGGCCATGATCTAAACATGGAACATGGATTTGGAATCTCAGGAGCAAATAATTAGGTTTGGAAATTAAAAGAAATATAACAAAAATAAGGATAAAATTAAGAAGAAAATAAAGTGTCTTTTGAAGAGAATTTGGACGTGGATGTTTGTGATTGACACAAACAAATCAAGAGAATAGTCAACTCAGATTAGAGAACAAGGAATAGAAGAAATTTAAAAGAGAAATGATTATATAATACATTAACCCTAATTATAAAAATAAAAAATGAATAAAATCAAATATTCAATATTGAAAATTGAACAATTTCATCAAAATTTGGAGGGAAAGAAATGTCTACACAATTCATTTCATTGTTGGTCTTTCATTCCCAAACAAAGGTCATATGGTCTGTATGTAATTGGAATCAATGGAAAAGTATAAGAAACAGTTACTGATTCGTTATTTCACATTTTGTTCTCTGTTAATCATTATTTGGGTAAACTACATATTTAATTACCTATATATTCTTACAGTTCAATTTTAATTACTCGATTATTATTTTTTAAAAATCAAATCTATGTTACATTTTAGTTCTGATTTGATCATTAATTGTTAAAAATAAACATATATATATATATTTTCAATGATAATATGACATTATTTTATGATGATATATCAACATCATTAATATTTTTTTAATTGTGAAGGACCAAATCAAGTATAATTTAAATTAATAATTAAATGACCAAATAGAACCACAATAATTAGTAACTATAATAGAATAGTGAAAATAGATAAGTGACCAAAATGAAAAGTATTTTTGTATATCAACTCTTTTAGAAGAAATTCAATTTTCAAGACTTATCACCGAAGTCTCCACTTCGGTCTATTATTCTATATATAATAATATGACCTCCCTCTACTTTTTCTTCTTCTTCACTTGTTTTCTTTTTGCTCTCTTTTCAACCAATCAAATTAGCGTCGCGTGATTTCCCTCTTTTTTTAATTAATTATTATTATCTAATTTATTTACTGATTAATTCATTACTGATTAATTCAGGAATATTGCAGAGTTGAAAATGACTCTTCAGTGCAGTTTATTCTATTCAGAGTGATTGGTCTCTTTTTTCTCACTTAATAATAGTTTGTTATTCCGATTCTATAGCAAGGAAAAAAAAAAGGTCACCGGCCATCCTTTTGGGAAGCAAAACGCAAAGCTTAAAAATTCCTTTCTCTATAATCCAAGGGAATCGGCCCTGTGAGTCCAATTCAATCCGGGAATTCGTTATTTGAGAAACAAATCCTTGAGGAATTTCTCGGCCCATCTCTCTTTTGCGATTGGGCAGCCAGATTCACAACAAAGAATAGTCAACAAGATGTAAGTGAATTTATGGTATTATTTTTTGTTTAATACACTTGTGTTTAACTTACTGAGATTCTGTGGATTTTTTTTGTTGTCTCTTAGTATTGTTACGAACAAAAGATTCCCATTAAGAATGTTTATTTCCTCCTCCAAATTGCTTTCTTTATTTTGTAAATACATGGCTTGAGAACCAAAGCTTGCTTTTAAGTCTTACTGGACACACATACAGGTCACATATCTGGAACGTGATGCGGTTAAGCTATTGGCCCCAATCTTACGTGGCGTACTGTGATTCATTATTTAATCGATTTATGTGATAGGATAATAAATATATTTTCTTTTATATCTTTGGTCCTTGTAAGCTTGGGAGGACCTTTCAGACAATGTGCACTATGAATTGATGATTTTCTTTTGTTCTTACTTACTGAACTATGACTTTCCATTAAGTAACTTATTGCGGTTAAGTAGCATTGCATTTCTACATCGTTGTCTGAACAATGGCAAAGATGGTTGTTGTCTATTTGAATGTAACTGATACATGAAGGCCATGGTATGCAATTGTTTATATTGGGTGAACTTTGTCAATTCCAATAGTGTGCTTCTTAATATTTAAATGTGACTGTCCTGGAAATTTGTAGTGGAGTTCTTTTGGTGCTCATATAATATCCTGCTTAGTGTTCATTTGATTTTGTGTTATTTAAGGGACCTGATAACCCGGTCCTTAGCATTCGTTTATTTAGCATTTGAAGATTCTCAAGTATATCATATTTGTATGTCAATAACTTATGCAATGCCTTGTGTACATAGAATGGATACATTGAAGACGCACCTTCCATTTTCTGGTCAAGAGGATTTAAATGAGCTCAGAAAAATTGCTGTAAGGTTTGAGGAAAAGATTTTTACGGCTGCAACAGCCAGGTAATCTTACAAGGAGCATTCCTTAACATGGTTGGTCGCATTGTTGTTTGTGTGTATGTGTATTTTAATGTTTCTTTCTTTGCTTTAAAAATATTTATGGACATGCACACACTCGAACTCCTTACCTAGTTAACTATGTTGGAAGTAGATAAAGAGATCTTTTGAAGATGTATTTGAATAATAAAGTAAACTTGTTTATTCTATCGTTATTGTCTGTATTCAGACTGATTATCTAAAGAGAGATTCTTACAATGGAGAACAAGTCTCAGAATGCTATACCCACCACAAGGAATAACAGCAAACCACCTGATCCAGGTAATAGCAAGAATCAGTATTTTGCTTTTATGTGAGTACAATTATTTTCATGTACTTAACCTTTCTGTTCCTTTACATGCAGAGCTGAGCACTGCATATACCTCTGCATGTACTAGGAATATTTTTTTCATTGTTTTCTTCTTCCTTCTATTTTTTATCAACTTTTCCTCGTTGTATTATTCAATTGCCTTGCATGTTTTAATACGTTATTGTTTCGGTATTTTTGTTGTTCATTTTGTTCTAAGTGTTTTTCAATTCAGTTCTTGTGGGTTCTTCTCCAACTTCTTCTGAATATAAATATTTTGGTTAGGTTCTCAGGGCATGCAGAACCAAGTACACAGTCAGGGGCAATCGGTTCCCATCTCACTACAAAGTAACCAATCTCAAGCACAACTGTTATCCCAGAGTGTTCTGAATAACATGGCATCTTCCAGAGTTCAAAGTTCTGCTGGTTTACCATCTGGTATGCCTACCGTATCTGGTCTAACCCAGAATCCTGTACCTAATGTTATTGGCCAGAATTCCAACATACAGAACATGTCTGGAATTTCACAGAACTCACTGGGGCAAGGGATGTCTTCCAATATTTTTGCTAATCAGCAGCGACAAATGCAAGGAAGGCAACAGGTGCTTCCTCAACAGCAACAGCAGCAGCTGCATCTATACCATCAGCAGTTGCAAAATCAACTTACGAAACAACAGATTCAACAGGGAAATATTCAGCCGTCACTTATGCAGCATCAGCAGAACCTGTTACCACCTACTCAGTTGCAATCTTCCCAGCAATCTGGCATGCAAATATCGTCTGTTATACAGCAATCTTCCATGCAAGCAACTCCTGTTCCTGGTCTTCAACACAATCAGCAGTCTTCTCTACAACAGCCTACTCAGTCCATGCTTCATCAGCACCAACAGTTTAGACAGCAGCAACAGGCTGCCAGTGCTGGTATTCATCAACAACCACCAATGGCACAGCAGTCAATGCTGCATCAGCATCAGCATCAGCAGCAGCCTCCACAGACACAACATCGGCAGAAACACATAATGGGAAAACAGACAAATGCTGCAAATATACGCAAAATTAGTTAATTGGACAGCAAAATTGCATTGTGGAAATGCCGCAGAAGAGGTTACTAGGCCAGGCTAATAATCTTCCAAACCTGCAGCAGAAGCAGCAACAGTTAATGGCTCAAAAAAACCTGTCAAATATTCATCAGCAACAGTTGGATCCTCTAGTTCTGGATTACAGCAACATCAGCCTCAATTGATTGGAGCTAAGTCGGGTAACCCAAGCATGCAAACTAACCAGCAATCTTTACACATGCTATCCCAGCATAAGGTTCCACTCCAGGAAACACAGCAGAGTGCACCAAATTTGTTACCAGCTCATGCAATCAGAGTCTACTTTGCAGCAGCAATTGGGTCTGCAACAGCAACCCAATCAATTACAACCGAATATGCAGCAAAGGCTTCAAGCATCAGGTCAAGTATCAAGCTCCTTGCTTCAATCGCAAAATTTGACAGAACAGCAAAAGCTGTTGTATCAGTCACAGAGAGCTGTTCCAGAGACATCATCAAGTATGTTTTTGAATCTGTGCCATTACCTGTTCTTGTTCTTTGTTTGTTTGCTTTCTGATCTTCTGTTATTTAACTGATCTGTACAGATTTTTCCTGTGATGATACTGTTTTACATTGCATTTTTACCCGGAAAGTAATTTCCATTCCAACTTAGGAGATTAAGAGAAAATTCTTTTGAACTTGTGATATGCTAACTCATCAAAGAACTTTTTGTTTAGATGACTAGTCCTGGGCTAACAAAAATACATGCTATCAAATTTTTGGCAGCCTTGCCTTAAGCTGATCATTGGCATTGCCTGGTTTTGTATGACACAAGAAACATTTTTTGTCATCCATGTCACTGTTAAATTCTTGAATGCTGTGATTGGACTATTATATACTCTTAATGCTTTACTGCAATTATTCTGCTATGGTTTTTTCAAACCACAGGCAACTGCCAGGTTTTAATCTCTTCACCTGTTCAACAAATAATTAGTTCTCTCTCTCTTCTTCTATTGAACAATAATTGGTTTCTTTTATTCAATGAGTTTTTGCATCAAACTAGAGGGCCCATGTATCTGCGAATGTCAGTGTTTTTCGGAAGATGCACAATGAATACCTATAAAAGCAAGTTGGTTCATCCATGCATGAGATGGTCAAAAGGGTGTCAAGGCCTCAAAATTGTTTGTGATGCTTGGATCGAGTCTCACAGCTTTTGTTGAGACACGAGATTTGTGATGTAGATTTGATTAAATTTTATATGAACCTTGCATTCCTCAGTCTAATTTGTGCAATAAGTTTTTTAAATGATTTAGATTGACATATTTCTCTTTCAATAAATAATAGGCTAGTGGCAGCATAGCCTTCTTTTAGGTTTTCCTTCACATGTTACTTAAACTTATCAATCATTTACACCTATTCCAACTGATCTTTTTTTGTTCTTTTAACTGGAGAAACTTAAAAAAGTAGCCTTGAAACTAATAATGGCTTTTGAATTGCTAGTCGTGTTTGTGTCATGATGGAAAGTCAGAAATCACAAATTGGCTGCTTTTGTAGAGTAGTAGACTGATGCCTTGGAGTGGCCCAAAAGAAAAAGGACTGAAATTGGATTGTATGAAGTGTGTTTTTAAATGAGTAACCCCATAAATTTGGATATGCATGATTAGTTGCAGGAACTAGAAATAAAAGCCTTTCATTTGTTCGTACAAAATGTTTTGGTCAAAATGCCTTTCAGTTGTACTCCATTGTGGGTCTGATCGAATTTTATGACATAGGAAAATGATTATGGGTTGCAATCTCCCCTTCTATGCTTTTGTGTACCTTAATTTGCTATGAGAGTTGGTTGTTTTTTGCTCAATTATATCTTTCTTCTATAAACTATCTGTTTCAATGTTCTTTTTCATCCTCCAAAGATTTTCGTTGTTCTTATATGTGCATGTTTTATTTTCTTAGCATCTTTAGATTCCACAGCTCAAACAGGGCTTGCAAATGGCGGTGATTGGCAAGAAGAGGTATGTCATTGGCTTGTAGGACAGTTTTATTGAAATCGGTGTTAACTTCCTTACCAATTTTTTTCTTATCATTGTTCAAAATGCCATGCAAAATCGGTAAGAAGTTAAAATCGTTAATGGCTAATTTCTTATGGGGTGATAAAGAGGGAAAGAGGAGAATTCATTGGGTAAACTGGAGCACGGTTTGCAAGCCTCTGAATTGTGGTGGTCTTGGTGTTCTATATTTGAATCTCACCAATCGGGCCCTTCTTGGCAAGTGGGTGTGGAAATTCGCCAATGATAAAAGTTCCCTATGGAAATGTGTGTTGTGCAGCAAACTCAAGGTTAGTTGTAATACAATGTCTATTAGGGAGGTTCCTCACTCACAATCTTCTTGGATTTTAAGAGGTATTGCTAACAATTACTTGAAGAATGATTCGGAAGGAATTAGCTTTAGGTCAAATTCGAAACTGATAGTGGGAAATGGACAATCCATCTCATTTTGGAATGATGTATGGGCTGATGAGTGCTCTCTCAAATCTCTTTTCCCTAGAATCTTTGTGCTCTCTCCTAATAAAGAGGGGAAGATTGCAGAGTTTGGCAGTTTTGAACCGAGTGGTTGGGTGTGGAATGTTCAAACTAGAAGGAGTTTAAGTGATTGGGAATTGGTTCAATGGATGGATATGATGTCTAAACTAAAGGACATTCAACTTTCAGAGTTGGTGGAAGATTTTCTCTCGTGGACTGCAAGTGGAGATGGTCTGTTTTCGACAAAATCATGCAGAAGTTCTCTTGGCCGTGTGTTGGGGAGTAATACTTTGTGGTCAAAAGGGATTTGGCTGGGATTTGCTCCACCTTGGGTGGAAGCATTCCTCTGGTAGCTTGCTCATCAGAAAGTAGCAGTCAAAGCTGAGTTGGTTAAGAGAGGTTTACCATTAGGAGCCGACATTCTTTGTCCTTTATGTAAGGAAAAGTAGGAATTAGTGCAGCATTTATTTATTTCTTGCGTTGTTGTTTGGGAATTATGGAATAAATTAGCTAGTTTCTGGGATGTATCGCTGGTTTTACCCCAAGACCCTCCTTTATTCTTATTTCCTGGGGGAGTTGATGGTGAACTCGATAATTTGGAAGTTTATTCCGGGAGTCATCTTTTGGTCAATTTGGAAAGTTAGGAATGCTATGGTATTTGAAGATTCTCCTCTTGACAGATTGTCTTTGTTCTTCATTGTTAGATTCAAGCTTTCTAAATGGTTTCTAGCCAAATTCCCTAAGATTACCATTCATGAGGATGTGCTGATTGGTAATCCTTCTCTGGCAGATGGAGTTACACCTTTTAAAGACAGAGTTTGTGATGTTTTTAAGTGGATTCCCCCTCCGGTTGATTTTCTTAAATTGAATGTCGATGGAGCTGTCAGACTAGATGGTTCGGGTGGAGGAATTGGAGGTATATTAAGAGATTGGAATGGTTGCTCCCTTTTGACTTTTTCAGAGAATGTTGGCGTAGGAACCCCTCCACTTGCTGAATTAAAGGCTATTAAAAGAGGCATTAAATTTTTTTGTCATCTAGTTGGGAATCTATCGGTAGGTTGATCGTTGAGAGTGATTGCTCATCTGCAGTGGAGTGGATCCAGTCCCCGGTTTTGGCTCCTGTCTTCTTCTCTCCTCTAGTTTATCAGATTTCGACTCTTATCATTGGGAAGGTACATTCAGTGAGGTGGATTCCAAGGACGTGCAATGGGGAGGCGGACAGTCTAGCAAAGAAGGGGATAGGTTGATTGTAAGGTTTAAAATGTGGTTTTTTATGGTCCAGTGAGTAGTATGTTCTACCAGGAGGAGTGGTTAAGTTTTATGTAATGTATTCTAGTGTAATTGTTAAATTTTATTTAAATGTTTCTCCGTTAATAAAAGTTCTAAGGCACTCTTTTCCTCCTTCCGCTGATTAAGGAGCTTAATTTCAAGCTCTATTAATCAAGAGGGGGGTTTTTAATGAGGCCTTCCATTCTTATAAAAAAAAAGATGTGTCTTTTATCAGGAAATATAAAAAAGAAGAATAAGCAACTTAAAATAAGTTTTATTAAAGAAATTTAAGCATTTTATTAGTTTATAACTGTTAATAAGAAAAGAAAACCAATTTCTTCAGTGCTCTACGAAAGATCTATTAAATTTTGAGAATGAAAAGAAGACCACCGATATCCTGCATCTTTGACCTCAAATTAGTTGTCTTTACTGAAGCGTAGTTTCTTATGTTATTTTAACTAAAATCAGTGTCTGCTAGTCAGAAAAGGGAAACATTTTTTTTACTTATTGTATGAATCATGAAATGAGGATAAATTGAGTGGCTTAATTGTTGGTTAACCCATTCTGTGCCTGATTTTAATTACAGATCCAAACCTTGAAGGAAACATACCGGCCCGAATTAAATGAGATGTACCAGAAAATTGCTACAAAGTTGCAGCGGGTAGTTTTTTTTTTTTTGCATAATCTTATATATTCATTCCTTAACATCTCAAGAGTGGTAGAACCCTTCAGCAATATACTCTGCTCATGTATCTATTAACTAAATTAGAGAGTACTTCACTACTTTACGTTAAAGCTTCTGACCCCCCCCCCTCCAAAAAAAAAAAAAACTTTTCTGTTGCTTCTTGAATCCTCTTCCTTTAGACAGTGTTTAGTGGTCTCACTTTTGCTTATCTGGTGGACTAGAGATTTGCAAATTTACTTGGCTTGCTTAAGACAATCCTTTGTTCTATTTTCCAGCATGATTCTAATCCACAACAGCCAAAGTCAGAGCAGCTTGAAAAATTGAACCTATTCAAGACCATGTTGGAGCGATTTTTAGCTTTCATCTGTTTCCAAAGCCAATATAACACCTCCTTTGAAGGAGAAGTTGAGTTTGTATGAGAAGCAGATAATAAATTTTGTAAATTCCAGTAGGCCAAGGAAGCCTGGCTCAATGATGCAGCAAGGACAGCTTCCTCCACCTCATATGCATTCCATGCAACAGGCACAAACACAAAGTAATCAGACACAGTCTCATGATAATCCAAAGAACCCGCAGTTGCAGTCAATAAATTCACAAGGTTCATTGCCGGCAATGTAGCCTAACACGGCATAATTCTTTGTCGGCTGGGGTTTCAACAGAACCTTTTGTTTCTACTATTGGAAATCAACAAGGAACTGGTGTTCAAGCAGGCTCCCAATCCCTTGCAATTGGCACTCCAGGGATATCAGCCTCACCTCTGCTTGCTGAGTTCACTGGTGGAGATGGAACTCGTCCGAATGCTTTGACAACTGTTTCCAGCAAGTCGAACATTAACAAGCAACCTCTTGATCGTTTGACGAAAGCAGTTAGTGAAGCTCTATCTTGACACTTCTTTCCCTTTCTTTTGTGGTTAAAGCTGTAGAAGTTCTTTCACCTTTTCTTCTTTCAAAAAGATATTGTATTTAATTTTTAATGTGCTTTAATTACAGTTTAAATCCATTTCACCTATAGCATTGTGTGCATCTGTAAGTGACATTGGCTCAGTTGTCAGCATGACTGACAGAATAGCGGGTTCAGCCCCAGATAATGGGTCAAGGGCTGCAGTGGGTGAGGATCTGGTTGCTGTGACAAAGTGTCGTCTGCAAGCAAGAAATTTCATAAGTCAAGATGGAATGAGCTGGACAAAGAAAATTAGGCATCACACTAGTGCCATGCCCCGAAATGTTGTATCATCCGCAGGTTGTTTGAATGATAGTTTCAAACTAACTGGTTCAGAGACATCTGACTTGGAGTTAACTGCAACATCTAGTGTCAAGCGGCCAAGAATTGAGGTATTACTCCTTGCTCATTGTTTCAAAAATGCATTCTGCTATGTTTTATTCGGAAGCCTCTTCCAGCACTTCATTTAAATGGTTGAATTTCTATATATGCACTACATTATAAGACCATTGAAAAATATTTGGCAAAAATACACTACATATCCTGCAGTGATCATTTTGCATTTATGAAAATATTATGGAAAAAATATTTGGCATAAGTCATTGTTCTCTACTTAGTTACATACATTTAAGCTTGTGACTAAGGTAAATATTAAATGTGGTGTGAACATTGGTGAAGAAAAAATTGTGGTCCTTTTCAGCATTTGCGTCATTATTGTTCTGAATCATATGGTCCTTAGGTATTCTTTCTTCTTGGAATGCATATAATCCATGGTAAGCATAGACTATTGGAGATAACCTGTAACGGAGATTTTAGTTATAGACTCTTGGAAGTCATTATTTAAATTTCACGGTCCATTTTGACCTTATAGCTTTATATAGTTCCTGATGTGATTGTAAATTTATTCTGAGGTTTTTTTCCAAATTCTAGAGTTATATTGTTCAGTTGTGCACTGAATGCAGGCAGATAAAATTTTCCGATTGCCATTCTACTTTCTGATGTTTAATCACTATGTGTCAATGAGAACTCGGACATTTGGTTTTTCACATTTCAACTTCTTAGCAATAATAGAGGCTATCTTATGCTGGCAAGATAAATTTCATACATAACTTAGAGATGTCTGAGATAACCACAATTTACTTTATATGATTAGATATAAAAGATGACATGGAAGCTATTGCAGGCTAATCATGCCCTTTTGGAAGAAACAAGGGAAATAAACCAGAGACTTATAGACACAGTGGTTGATATCAGTGATGAATATGTCAATCCAGGTGCAACAGCTGTAGCCGCTGAAGGGGGTGAAGTAACCATTGTCAAGTGCTCTTTCAGTGCTGTGGCTCTCAGTTCAAATTTGAAATCGCAGTACATGTCAGCACTCAGCACAATTGGTAAGCTTTCAGATCATGGAAAGAAACTGATGTCTTAGCCTGAAGTAATTTGATTTTCTTGGCATCTGTATTGTTGCTATGCAGTCACCAATTCAGCCCTTGCATTTGCTGGTCCCCACAAATTATCCAAATTGTTCCCCTATCCTGTTAGACAAATTCCGGTTGAAGTCAGGAGAGGAAAACATGCATAATGGTTTTGTTTCAACTGCTGCTTGTCTTTATTTTATTCGAGTACAATTCAAAAAGTAAAAACTGCAAAGTGATAATATTTATTTTAGATAATATTTTTAAACGTTTGAATGAGTTTAATGTGGGCCTTACAAATAAGTGTGCATTCAAAAGATCTAAGGATTTTTTAATTGATTTCCCCATTTTGGAAGGGCGTCAGAAACTTAGAGCTTTAGAGGAGAGAAATGCTATATTTTTAGTTCTCTCCAAATTTTTCAAGAAAATTTTCGGCTCACCAAAGGAAGCCTCGTTAAAGTCGAAGCAAGAGTTCTCAGAAGAAGGTGCATCGAGGGGTGTTTCTTCTGATCTTGAAGGCTCTATAGTGGTTTTGATATCGGAAGATTATGGCTGTGGAAGTTTTGGATCTTTCAGGTGTTTCTTTTCTGTTTATTGATTTGGAGTGGGGGGTTTCGGATGGTCTCTGTCGACAAGTCGAGCAAGAAGAGGCAGAAACGTGGAAGCTGCTTTTTGTACTCTTATCGTGTGGAAGCTCAGGGCTTTTGTTTTTGAATTTGGTTTTTTTAGATTGAGTCAGCTTTGATATTCGGCTTCTGTTTTAGTTGTTTTGTTTTTGTGTTGTTTTCGGGCTATGTTTGGTGTTAAGACTGGTCAGTTGTAGCTAAGATGGTTTTCGTTGTGTTAGTGTTGTTGTGTAGGGTTGTATTCGGTCGTTTTTGGTTGTTTGTTTATGTTGGGGGTGGCGATCTGGTTGTATCTTATGGTTAATGAAATCTTAAGGCATTCTTTTTCTCCTTCCGTTGATTAAGGAGCTTTTCTAAAGCTCCTTTAATCAAGGAGGAGGTTTTTAAGGAGGTCTTCAACACCTATCAAAAAAATTATCCCAAGGAAAACTTTGTAAGCAGTTATTAGTATTTGGCACGGGGTTTTACATTCCGGCTCAAGGGCAAGATGGTTTGAGTTTAGATGTTCCTCTATTTGATATTTTTGCTTGGAAGTAATTTTTGCTGTCATATTATGTTTCGCAGTACGGAGCAGGAAGATCTTTCGTGAAAGCGAAGTCTAGGCTTAATATATCACTCCGTAGCCTTTCGCAGCCTACGTCACTCGGTGAGATAGCAAGGACTTGGGATGTTTGTGCTCGAGCGGTTATTTCCGATCATGCAAAACTGAGTGGTGGTGGCAGCTGTAGCTCAAAATATGGGGCTTGGGAGAATTGTGTGACTGCTGCACAGCCATATTTGCCAACTCAGTCAAAGGCCTGAATGGGATTTGTTTTTGATGATTGATGACAAGAATTTGCCACAACTGATATTACGAGGACTGGATAAGCAGTTTTTGGATCAATATATTTGTAATTAAAAGCAGTCTCAGGTGATGTTGTCGATTCGAGAAATCTGAATGACAGTTAATAATTACTGTCGGTAAGTAATTACTTTTTGACCCGTAGGGTCCGAAACATGCTCGCATCTGGTTCAACAAGGCTACACTTGTGTTTACTTGTAGCAGTTGTTTGAATGGATAAATGGGGAAAATCCTTGGTTTCTCATCTGTTAATAAATAACAATGCAGAATCATTCACAATAGTTCCATTTTTGCACATGTATACCCGTGACATAAGAGCTCTAAATGTTCTGTTCATGTTCTTACATCACCAGTAACTGTTGAAACATACCAAATGAATTAAAATATTCTTATATCAATAATAACTGATGAAACATACCAAATGAATACAAATTTATCACATGAATCTTTCCCACCATACCATTTAAACATACCACCTTCCCGATTGATGATCTTTTTAAACTTAAATTTTATTACTTGAATTAATATATCTATTTGAAATTCGGTATAAATTTGATAATAGAGTCAAAATGAATAAATGATTTATTTTTAATAATGTGATAAATGATAAAATAATCATTTTTGTAATAGTTTAATGATTTAGTATCATCTGATTTGAATTTTGATATAAATTTGATAATAGAGTCGAAATGAATAAATGATTTATTTTTAATAACGTGATAAATGATAAAATAATCATTTTTGTAATAATTTAATGAATTAGTATCAATTTTCTTTTTTAAAAGATTTTAGAAGCTTTGAGATTTTTCTCTTTCCAGATTTTAGAGCATTTGGGGATTATTTTTTGGTAAGAAAAATAATAATGTTTTTTAAAAAATAAAAGAAATAAAAATGACATTTGTCAATTTTTTTAAACAATTATTATAATATAAATATTTGAGTAACATCTGTATAATTTTATCATTTATATTTTATATAGGAAGTTCTACAGTGCGGAACTCTTAATATACAACTAAAAAAATGCGATATCGATTTTATTATTATTTAAATAATAAAATCGTAAAAAAATTACCTAAAACATTATTATTTCTATCTAAAACATCAATGTTATTTCCAGTAAAGTACCTAATAATAACAAAACCAATAAAAAAATAACAAAACCGGTAAATCGCTCAATAATAATAAAACCGATAAAAATAATAATATTTTTATATTTTTTATTAATTTTATTATTTAAATAATAATAAAACTGATAACAATTTTTTTAACAGTATATTAATACACCACATGATCATTTAAGAAAAAGAAATTGTCCCCTACCTACTTCATCAACAAAAGTTGCTTTGAAAATTAATAAGCTTTGAAAATTGCTACACTAATATTTAAGAAAAACAAAAGTTGGTCGCACCAATAAATTCTATAAACAGACCTTTCTGTTTTACATATGCAAATTGTCCCCTACCTACTTCAGCAACAAAGTACCAAAACCAGTGTCTCTAAGCACAGCACGAATGACAAAACTGAAGCTGAAGGCGGGGAGCAGGCCACCATGGGTTGGGTTGGCAGCTGCTGTATGGGTTCAGATATCAGCAGGGAACGGCTCCAACTTCCCACTCTATTCTTCTGCTCTCAAATCAGTTTTGGGTTTCAACCAGCAACAGCTCACCTTCTTGGGAGTCGCAAATGATATAGGAGAGAGTGTTGGGCTCCTTCCCGGTATCGCCTGTAATCGTTTCCCTCCTTGGACTGTGCTTCTTGTTGGGGTCTTCGCCTGTTTCTTGGGATATGGTGTTATCTGGCTTGCTGTTACCCAAACTATTCATGGTCTTCCTTACTGGGCAGTGAGTGATAATTTCAATTGTGTTTATTTTTCTCTCAGTTGCTTTTTTTATATATTATTTTGCATGTTGTTCTTGTTACTGAAATTGGTTCTGTATATGCTGAGAATTAGAATCTTCAAGGTTTTATGTGGTGTAACTGAACCAGATGAGGTGAGGTTATACCTTTGTCTTGATGCATTAAGCACAGGGCTTTTCTTTTTGAACATCAGTGTGAGCTCCTCAGCAAAGTCAACAATGGTTTTGTATGTGTTGTGATGTGATTGGACCAGCTAAAGTGAGATGGGATGGGTATTGGGTATAATATAGGAAAAATCATCTGCTTTATCTGTATCTTGTGGAGATTGTTTAGACGCGTTGATAGCCATGAATGATGACAACAAATAGGTCTAATCTTAATAGCTCATGGAAGGCCATGAATCTGCATCCACTATAAGAGTTTATTCACAACTTGAATTTACCCAGGAATATGCAGGACCTTTGGTTTTGATTATTTTCCCTGTTGAAGATTTCTCCAGTGAGATATTAATATAAAACTTCGACTCGATTGGTAATAAGATTTGGTGCTAAGTTCCCGAGTACCAATTTCATCAAGTTATGCATTAATAACGTCAATCAAAACAATATCTTGCAATATGCAGATTGATTATATCTTTATGTATTGATGCTTTAAGCCTGGGGCTTATCTATTGGTTGGTCCTCCTTATACCTGCCAGAAAAAAAGCAGCCTAGCGCTTCTTACCAGTTTTCAGAACTTGTAGATCTAATGGTTTCTGAATTCTGATTCTGAATTCTGATTCTGTATTATGCATTTTTTTAAAGTGTTTTCGCTGAAACATTCAGATTTGTTTAAGTTTCGATCTTAAATTCATGCCAATCTGATCTTTTCTGGTTATGTTGGGATTAGGCCCTCAGTTGATCAGTTTCATTTTTTGTTTGCTCCAAGCAATTTCCTGTTATTCTTAGGTCTTCATTGAAGCATTTCCAAACCTGTAATTGGTAACTTATTTCACTGGCTATTTATTCATTCTCGTCATACATACTTTCTGTGCTAAAAGTTAAAGATAGCTCTTGCTACTGGGTAATCATCTCATAGGGCATCTTATCAAATGAGATTTGTGTTCCTTACTTATTCCCAGACTCTTTTGGACTGTGAAGAGATGTGAGGTTATTGATGGAGACGAACATATCGCAGTAACATTATAGTTTGCTTTAAGTGAGCTTCTTACCAGTTTTATGTACTTACTACGCCCATGTTCCATGCCATGACAGTTATGGATCGCGCTTGTGGTTGGCTCTAATAGTAATGCATGGTTTAGCACGGCAGTTCTGGTAACAAACATGAGAAATTTTCCCCTCAGTAGGGGTACTGTTTCTGGCATCCTCAAGGGCTATTCCGGGATCAGTGCTGCTGTATATACCGTATTGTACAGCTCACTGCTTGAACGAAGTGCTTCAAAACTACTGCTGTTCCTTACTCTTGGAATTCCAGTTATATGTTTGGCCATGATGTACTTTATTCGCCCTTGCACTCCTCCTTCCGGAGAAGACTCTTCGGTTCATGTCCACTTTGTTTTTACCCAAGTTGCTAGTGTCTTGCTTGCCATTTATCTTATCATAATAACAGTTATATATGACATAGTTTCTTTAAGTGATGTTTTTTCTTATTTACTACTTGCTATCGTATTTATCTTCTTGCTTGCTCCTCTCGGAATTCCAGTCAAGATGACAATTACTCGAGCAAATGCAGACACACTTACACCCCTGGCAAGTTCAACAGAGAATTTGGCCGAGGAAGAAGGCGGTCCAACTCACTCTGATCCTTTGTTGTCACCATCTTCATCAGCCTCAAATCTTGGAAGTTTCTTCGAAAGTGAATACGCCTCGGATGTGGAAACTCTTCTTGCCGTGGGAGAAGGGGCAGTGAAGAAGAAAAAAAGACCCAGGAGGGGGGAGGACTTCAAGCTTCATGAAGCTTTTATCAAGGCTGATTTTTGGCTTCTTTGGGTTGTTTATTTTCTTGGAGTTGGTTCTGGTGTTACTGTTACCAACAACTTGGCTCAAATCGGAATTGCATTTGGCGTAGATAATGCAACAATACTGCTCTCCCTTTTTAGCTTCTGCAATTTCATCGGTCGTCTTGGCTCGGGTGCTCTTTCAGAACACTTTTCAGGTTTGTTCTCATTATAAAATTCTGATTCACCATCTCTTGTATAAGGTTAAGATGTAATTATCTTCTAACCGTTTTCTGTAATCATTAAAAATCAGTGTGATGACTGCTATAATCTCTTATTAATTGTTGTCATTCTTGAGCATGCATCCTTATCCACGCATATTTTCTTGGAAGGCACTGTTTCTTAGGTTGGTAGTTGGAAATTGGAAATGTTCCTGTAGTACTTTTATCCAAAATTTGTTTCGGTCACGGACTTCGAACGAAGATTTTTCCCGGCCGAAAATAGTTAGATAGTTTTATTATAAGTTACCCTTTCTTGTGCCAGGCACTATTCTAAGCGTTAGTTTGTGGTCTTGCAGGACGAGAAGCATTCCTCGAACATTGTGGATGGCCTGCACGCTAGTGGTTATGGTTTTAGCATTTGTTATGTATGCATTAGCTTTCAGCGGTACCCTCTATATTTCAACTGCTTTGCTTGGCGTCTGCTTCGGATTTCAATATTCTCTCATGGTTCCAACGGCATCTGAACTTTTCGGCTTGAAACATTTTGGTATCATTTATAACTTTATGCTGATAGGCAACCCTGTAGGTGCACTTCTTTTCTCGGGTCTGCTTGCCGGTTCTGTTTACGATGCTGAAGCTGCTAAGCAGGGAAGTTCCACCTGCTTGGGACCTGAATGCTTCCGTCTCACCTTCTTCGTTCTAGCCGGCATCTGTTGTATAGGCAGCATCTTGGGCTTGTTTTTAACAATTAGAATACGACCAGTTTACCAGATGCTATACGCTTCCGGTTCTTTTCGTCTCCCGCAAGGTTCGGGCCACTGAAAATCCGGGAACAAAAGTGGTGACATGCCTGTTTTATATCGGTTTGATCCACGAATTATGGGGTCTAAAGCAGTCCCTAACATTATCCTGTAGGTCCATGATCATATGTAGTGCAAATTTGACTGCACTTCCTGAGCCTAACCCAAATAAGGTTGTTTGTTGAGCTTAGTGCTCATATGTACTTTGGTATGACATTTTATTCACTATGTATCATCGCTTTATAATTTAGAACAAGGTTTTTAGTATGATTGCCTTCAATTATTTGCAGCTTATATATTAGATTAGTCATCAAATTTGTTCAGGTGATTTAAGGATTTGGGTAAAAGGGCATTGAGAGTGGTAGGTCGGGGAAGATGGTTGTTTAGTGGGAACGAGGATTCATGATTGTTGATGATGGTCTCAGGTTTGGAAGTTTAGATTGAGGCTTCAATAGTGATGGTGTAGGATGAATATGGCGGTGGTAGTAGGTGGAATTGAGTTATATTCGGTTCGAGTGGTTATGTTTGATAACGGTGAAGGTTTGGTCAAAGCTGATATGTTGGCAATGGAAGTTGAGACTGGAGTATTGGGACCGGTTCTGTTGTGTGATGATGATTGTGCTGAGTGGTGATAATTTGTTTGTGGGTCAAATTTATATGATTTTTAAATACGAAAAATTAAATTATATGAATAATTTTAAATTAAGATTAAACTGATAGAATTTGTAAATATTGATGATTAAATTGATGATTTTTTTTTTGTTAAAAACAAAAATAGATGTAATTCAAACACCGTGCCATATCGAACCCTCATGTTCTTATCAAAATTCATTGCAGAATGGGGCCTTAATATAGCATTGCTACCTGTTCTAGCCGCAAAAGCACTTTTGGCCTCGAAAACATTTTTAAAAAGTATTACAGAGCGACTCATGCAGCCGAAGTAATGCTCAATGAATAGATTCTGTCTAATGCAGAGTGGTGCAAGGAAAAGCACCATGATGACCAAGACCAATATCTTCCTATGGTCCCAAAAACCAAGGCCTAACCATTGATCCAGAACTCCACGATGATGCAAACCCGAAATAACATCGCTGATGATTATCAAATACACGACCAACACACCTGCATTGTTGATGATTATACAAATTTGAGACAAAACTCTAGCTGTTCTTCCCATTGCAACCTCCACAACATCCCCATAAGATTTAGCCTTACATAGTACAGCATACTTGCTCAACATTTCGACACTGATTTCGGACAAAATCACGATAACGATCAACAAAGCAATCCCCAACAGATTGCCGAGAACTTTCATGGTGGCAGGCAAAGCCATCATTCCAGCACCAATGATGGTGGTAGTTAAGTTGAAAAAATAACATTTTAACGTGAAAAAGAGAGATAATTAAGTAAATTAAGAAAAACAAAAAAATAACTTTTTAAATGTATCACATATCAGTTTTTGATTGATTTGAAGTATTAATAGGATGTTCACTCCTCGGTTAAAACTATTGAATCAAATTATTCTGGTTAAAAGGTTAGTCATCATATTGGCTTGACCAGGAACAATTAATTTTTTCAATATTTGGTTAATAATTAATTCGATTCGAGAATGATTAATTAATCGAATTAATCAAAAATATTTATATTTATATATTAAATATATATTTTAAGCTCAAACTCGTTAAAAATTAAGATCCAACTATTTTTTTAATCATACTAGACCATCAAATTGTCAATACCTAATTAAATTTTAATCCAAATTAAAAAAATTACCTTTATTAAACTCAAATTAATCTATTAAAATTTGATTTATTCGATCACCGAATAACTAAATATTAAAAAATATAACATGAATTGAAAATACCACTATATTTTATAAGATCGATCTTAAGAATATAACATTATGTGATGCTCCATATAATGGTTCGAGCAGTTTCGTTTGATAGATATATATGCATTATCAATGATCAAGAAAGATTATGAACAAATGTTACTTTATAATTACTCTAAACTGTTAAAAATAAAAATGACGCTTCTTGTTCATAAAAGTTAGTTTATATCTTTGCTACCTCGTACTTGCTTACTGATGATGATACATGTTTAGGAACGAGCTGACGGTAATAATAAACTATCGATGTTTTCTTAAAAGTTTATAGATTTCTCATTTTAATTTAAAATTATTTATTTGTCTCTGATCATATTCGAATCAAACTTGATTTAGTCTATGAATATCTTAATTACAAGATAATATTGGTATTATTTGATACATATAGTTGTCATTTGTAAAGAGGTGGATGGAAAGGAGTGTGGGGTGAGAAAGCTGAAAAGTATGAGCGATGGGAAACATGGAACAGATAGCAGACATGTGGGCAGGGTTGAATTGCTCATATGGTGTTGTGAAAAAAATTATTGGCTGAAATAAGTTCTTATTAGAATTATTTTTTAATTTAGTATGAATGCTACATTACTCGTCAGAAGTTATTAGGAACACAATGAGTCTTTGGAAAATTGCCGGGAAGACAATGCGCCCTCAGTTTTATTCAACAGCAAGAAAAACGAGGAAGACATATTGTGTTTTCGGCAATTCTTCGATTATTGTAATATTCATATCATCTCGAGAAATAATTCTAGTGATACCTTAATTCGACCAATATTTTTTTCAAGAACCCTACAACATCAAATCAACCGTATGCAGGAATATCATTTTGGTGGCATTTAATATTTCCTCAACCACATTAAATTTGCTCAGCTGAACATCATGCTTCCTCATTAATTTGTCTTCTCCCTTTTTACTTCTCTGCATTTTCTTCACATTATTTCCTATTTATACTTATCAAAATTGGACCTCATCAATCACTTGAATTTAAAATCAAAAATCTGATCGAATCTAATAAATTTTAGGGTAAAATGCACAAATGATCCTCTGATTATAAAGTACTAATTTGTTAAGTCCATTGATTATTAAAAGTTATAAAATGATCATCCGAGTATAAGGAGTTGTTTTGTTGAGTCCTTAACTATTAAAAGTTATAAAATGATCATCCAACTATTCATATGTTCAAATTCGTCCTTTATTATTAAAAAAATAGCGAATGTTTAAACTGGATGTTAACCTATTAACTGAATGAATCGCTCCTATGGTGTTGTGAAAAAATTATTGGCTGAAATAGGGTCTCATCGGAATTATTTTATGGTCTAGTGTGAATGTCACAGTACCCGTCGAAATTCGTCGGGAACACAATGTGTCTTCGGAAATTCGCCGGGAAGATAATGTGTCTTCGGCTTTGTTCAACGGCATAAAAACGGGAAGACGCATTGTGTTTCCGACGACTTTCCGAACACACATGTGTTCCCGACTACTCTCCAGTTACTGTAACATTCATATCATCTTGAGAAATAATTCCAGCGATACCTTAATTCAACCAATTTTTTACAAGAACCCTACAACAACAAATCAACCTATTAACTGAGATATTATAAAATATGATATAAAAAACGTTTGTTTTATACTTTATAGATCGACTCACCGTTTATATCATGTCGTCAAGTAAGTACTTGAAAATATTATATCAACAAGGCAGTGTTAAAGCAACGACGGTGTCAATAGACATCATTAAAATATGATTTTATCATATCCAATTAGCATGTTAACATTCAGCTCAGACAATCGTCATTTTTTTACTGAAAATGACGAGTTTGGAAAATATAAATAGTCGAGTGATCATTTTGTAACTTTCAATAGTCGATGAACTCAACAAAATAATATTCTATAGTCAGAATATCATTTTATAACTTTTAATAGTCGGATGACTTAACAAATCAACGCCCTATAGTCGAGGGACCATTTGTATACTTTACCTTAAAATTAAAAATTATAAGAATACTTAATATACTAAGAAATTGAAATAAAAATAATAATTTATTCGATAGAATTATTATTATTGAATGATAAATTAACTGGTTTGATCATCGTTATGACTTAATTAAGAGTAGTTCTAGTTCATATTAAGTACAACTGACCCTACACAGTATTACGGGCTTAGCTTTAGATTGTTCAATGATTAACCGTACGACACGTGAAAAGGAACGTTTTTTAACCAAAATCAATTTTAATCTCGAAAGTCTGCTTAGAACATAAGTAAACAACAAGCTAGATCTTCGTCACAATATGGTCTTTTAGGTTGCGAGTTAAACTAGAGCGGTAAATAAGTCGAGTCGAGTTTAAGTATTGTTGAGTTCGATTTGATTCAAAAATTCTGAAATAGAGTTCGACACAATTCGGAAACTCCCGAACATAAATTTTTCAAGCTCACTCGAACTCGAAATCATGAGCTGAAGCTCGAAAAAATTCAAAAAAAAAAAATATCTTAAACTTAACTCTGTTAAAGTTCAAACTTGGTCTCGAATATGAATCTTAAATACATTTATATCATATTTAAAAAAATCAACACATAAATATTAATATTATTAATAGTTTATTTTTTTAAAATAAAATTTTAATATATTATTTTTTCAAATAATCGTGAGTTTTTCAATGGAGTAACTTGTTTCAGTTCGTTAATAAGTTAGTCGAATCTTTTCATTTATCGAATTTTAATTGAGTCGATCTTAATAAATTACAATCTAACTCGCCTCATTTCTAACTCTCGTCAAGACTATGAGGCGTAAATAATGTAAACGATCGATCTTGGAGTCCTTAACGTACCTACCCGATTATGGCTCTATACAAATAGCTCCATAAAAGCAAAAAGATAATCCAAATTTTCTGGAAAGAAAAGACAAAATACGGAAGCTCTGACTGGCGAATTACCTTAGCTTAGTATTTTTACTGTTGATTTTATATACATTTGGGTAAGTAAACATTAATTACCTAATCTTGTTCTTGCTAGATTCTGAAACAGAACAAACAAACAAACAAACGTGTATCTTCGTTTTCAGGGGAAACGACAGGTACTTTTTCTTTCTCTAAATTCAGAGGAAATAAATAAGTAGTAAAATTTACTTTTCCAGAGTTCAGGCCACCAAACATGGATTGCAGATAGTGTTGCAGAACACGTAAAACAAGGCAAACTATGCTCAAACATTATATGGTAAGTGATTATAAATGTAATAAAATTAATTTTGTACTAAGAAAGCTGATCGATTATATATCCATTTATATAGTGCATGCATGGATATTTGCAAAATCATTAGTCGAAATAATTACTAATGTTAACTGAAACTCGCCTTGGAAAAACGGAAAAATAAGCTAAATGAAAACGAAACACGGATTATACTAAGAAAAGACTGATGATTTGGATCATCATGCAGCGGTGGTGGTGCGGTGCCGGTGGTGGAGGCGGTTGTGGGATTGGACGGGTTTTTCTTGGCTAGATTGTGCTTGTTGTTGTGCATCCAGACCTTGAGGACTCTTCTCTTCACATCAATCTCTTGGCAGAACTGTTGCACCACTGATTCTTCTTGCATTTGGATTTTCCAACCAACTTTCTCTGCAAAGTTGAGCATTTTGTCCTTCTGCTCCTGTGTGAACTTTGTCCTATACCTTTTCTTCATCAGCCGAGTGGCCTGCTGCCGACTACCCCACCACCATCTTCGGGCTGTTCATCGGACTCCGAAGGGAGGGAGCCCATCATGTTGTAGGACATTATCATTTGGTGGGGCGTTGGAGCCGCTCTCGAGTGTATGAGAGTACCCGTAGGGTACCCTAGAGCCTCAGGTGGTAGGATACTCTTGTGGTGGTGGTGACCCAAGAGCAGTTTCCTCTCAACTCTGCTGCTCACACCGTGCAACGGGTAACAATAATCATTGGAAGAGGGCTCGCCTTCGACTTCTTTTCTGTGGAAGTTCCTATGGCAGTGACAGGCGGAGCAAGTCAGTGCCTCGATGGTGCCCTCTTCACCACTCGGCATGAACTCTCCGCAGCCATCGGTGGCATTTCCTCCCATGGCGGCCGCATGGTTCTTCAGACACTCTCGGTACCTAACCGGTTTCTTGTAGGGCACACGATCTTCTATGAACAAGGAGGAAGGGCAATTGGAAAGGCCATGTCCCCCACCATATGTACTGTTCAAAGGAATTGGGATCTCCCCTTCTGGACAGTAAAGTTCCATTTCTAGGCAATATATAGTATTTTATTACTTATTAGGGATAATCAAACCCTAATTCCTAGGAGTTTTGACAACAGAAAAGAACAATATCGTATCAAATACTTTGGCACTGAGTCTGAGAACAGAAAACCCTTGTGTTCATGAATGCTCAAATCCCATAACAAAACAATAATAATAAAGAAGAGGAGACAAAAGAGAAGGGTGACACACTAAAATGTCCATTATAGGTCAACTGTAAAGAAGAGAAAGAAGCAAACTCAAAATCACCTAGAGGAGCTCAAATGTGTTGACCAGTATCTGTCTCCCTTGGGAACTAAGGAAAGGAGATGAAATATCAGTTAACTTAGTACAGTAATATAACCTTGATGAAGGTGAGAAAGAGTGTTTGTAGGGTTGTAGTGAGGACTAAGAAGAAGAAGAGAGAGAGAGAGAGAGAGAAGATTTTCTTTCTTTTTTTACAGACAAAGAGAAATTGAGTCAGTTTGAGTTAAGAACTGAGAGATGAAAAGAAAGCAAAATAAGCCCAAAAAAAAAAAAAAAAAAAGTGGGGGTGTGCTTACTTTGCTTGCACTATCAGCCATTTAGAGAACACTGTGTCAGACTGTGCAGACAACAATGGAATGAGAGAGAGGGGGGCCCTTAAACCCCCAAAATGCACAAATTTTTGTTGGCTTTCTAAAGTTTAATTTAAGTCATTTAACTAAAGATTTCTATTTCGAATAATTGAATAAAATGGATGTATTTAGTATCAAATAATTAAAAAATTTAAATATATATTATCTATTATCTTTCAATCACACTAAGTAAAATATTTGTTATAAAATTAATTTTAATTAATTAAAAGATTCAATTCATAAGTCAATTTAAATTAATAATCAAACTTAAAATTTTATTTAAAAATATTACATTTGAATTAAATATTAAAATCAAAATAAAAAATGCATATTTATCCCAAATGTACATGAGTACCGTTTGCTTCAGAAAATATTCATTCAGGCATAAACATAAAATGATACTATGGTTCAAATTTAGCATATACTCATCCACAACTTTTCCTTTTCTATTTTATTTTCTCTATAAATATCTACATTGATTAGGAATATTGTGGGATTAATTGGGAGGTGTCATGCATGTTTATCATGTGAATTATTTATTATCAACAATCTCGTTTTGCATTTTTCAACAACATAAATATTTCAAATATCAATATAATTGTATGTTTACTATCTCAACTATCATTTTTGTTTTGATTTGGTGACTCTATTATTTTTTTGTTTTAAAAGCATACTTAACGTTGCATTTTGATTTTATTTTTGTCGTCACCGTTAAAAAATTAACACTGACATTGATGTATCACATATAGTAATACCACATCATCATTGAAAAAAAATTAAAATTGCCAAGTTAACAGTTCTATTATTTTTTAAACGGAAGGTGTCCATAATGAAACCAAAACATAATGTTAAGTATGATTTTGAAATAAAAGATAATCGAGTAATCAAAACGGAATAAAATTGATAATTGAAGTACTAAACATATAATTTACTCTATAATTAAATACCACACCCCATATAAACTAAGATTATTAGAGACTTAAAACTTTTAACTACATAAGTAAGTTAAAAAACTATTTCACATTTCACATTTTTAATTTTTAAATAGTAATTAAATATACATTAATGATTACTAAATACAACGATAATAGTATAATATATTTTTTAAAATTTATTTATTTATTTTGTGACCAACAATATATATATACAAAATTTTCTTAGTTAATTGATAATTAATACACATATAAATACAATTACCTAAATTTAAATCATTTAAAAAATAATATTTTTCTAATAAAATTACTTAACAAATTATCTTTTATTAAAGTTACTATTGAAATCACTTTATCCCTTGCCTTTATTCCTCACTCCACATTTACACACTTCATCCTCTTTCTTTAATATTTTGTTGTTTTATCTTTCTTGTCTTGTCTATTCTTCAACTAATTCTTTCTCAACTTTATTTTTTTTAATTTCTTCTTTTCATGCATTACCGTCATGAAACCTCATATTTCCACCTCTATAGAATTTAAAAATATTGGTAATAAGATTTTATTATTATTTTAAAATATAAAATGACAAGTTGGCTGGGGAGGGTCCACAAGAATAAATGCATGTTGGTGAGAGAGGCTTGATCACAATTTTCAAGAAATTGTGAGCCAAAAATTATCTTTCCTTTAGGGAGGAGTGGAAAACATACATCCATCAATCCCAATCTCTGGGGCCCCCCCATGAACCATTTACTGCTTTCAATTTTCTTACAAAGCTTTTCATTTTTAAATACACATAATGTTAAATAATATCTTAATTAAATAGCAATTTTAATTCACATCCTTTAGAATATTTTAATCATAACATTCTGTTTTAAAATAAAAAATCTTTTTAACGTTCAATTAAATAAATACTTTAATTCTTATTCTTTATTTTAAATTTTTTTTGTCTCTTTAACGTTTCGTTCTAATAAAACATTTATTTTAAAATATTGATAATTTATTAATTAACGATTTACATGTAATAAGGATCTTTTTATTTTGAAATGAAATATTGAGGGGTTAAAATACTTTAAATATAAAAATAAAAGTACTAAATCTTAAAAATATTTTTATCATTTGTGCTTTTTAAATATAAATATGATGTTATCTATTTCTATAGTCTTTTCCCCTTACTATTTAGCTAAAAATTTGAGAACAAAAAGGAAAAGTGAAAAAATATTAGTATTGAAGGATACATGTCAAAGAGATATATATATATGCTGTTCTCATTTGCTTTTTCTCTTGTTAAAAAAGGTTAGTTGTCATTTTCAAAGAAGGGTTAACCACATAACCAAATATTTAATTATTTGCAACATTTTTAACCCCAATAAGAAATAAAAGAACATGCTTTCGTTTTCCATGACAATAGATTAAAAATATGCATATTAGTTTATTAGAATATGGTGAAGGTGAGGCCAAGGGGGGATTTGTCTTCAATCAAAAAACATGACATAAACTTGTCCCTCACATTCATTTTATCACTTCTTTAATTCTCAAATGATGAAAGCACCAAATCAATCTCTACTTTTTGCCTTGTCTTAGGTAACCAAAACTTCATCTCAAGATATCAAATCAACTACTTACGCTCGTTTCAATCCCTTTTAATCTAATCCCTTCTCACATTGACTATAAATCTTAAGGAATAAATATGCAAGGGTCCTTATACTATACGATTATTAGTGATTTGGTCCCTTCTAAAGTAGATGGAATTAGAAATTAACGGAACTCAATCTGATCTGAGAATAATATAAAAAAGATAAATTTTAAATTAACAAAATCGAGTTTAACTTTTATAATTTGTAACTGAATTATCTTCTCTCTCCTATTTCACTCGTTAAACTTTATATATTGAATTTTTTAATCATTTTAAGATGATATAAATTATTTTATTATTATTTTTAAGTGACGTGATAAATTTTATTAATATTTTAACATCATATAAGGTTCAAATAAAAATAAATTTAAAAATATTAAATTATACTTTAAATTTTAATCACAACCCGTAATCCCCATATCATTTTTCAAACTCCCAACCCCCAGCAACCTCCCGGCCACTTTTGGTTCCTGAAATTAGTCATTCCACCTCATTTTCCAACGATTACAAATCATCGATTGTCAGTCGAAAACCTTCCATTTCTTCGCTTGTTCGCACGTCGATGGAATCATTGGTGGGAGCAACCAAAAAGCATGCCTTGCAAACCTGTAGCCGTTGATGAAAGACTACATCATGGAAACCAAAAAGAATCACTGGGATTGGTGACTTCTTCGTTGATGGCATCCTCGGTGGGAGCCATGGAATCAGATGGTAGAATTAGCCATCTTCGACGGTGAATACACAAAACCCGTATCAGATCTCTCTCTCTCTCTCTCTCTCTCTCTCTTGGTGTTTTCTCATCAACTAATCTTGCGAAAGGTAGCAACATGAAAGAAGAAGAAGAGATTGTGATTTGTGAATATGGGTTGAAGAAGAACCTAGTTAAGGAAGGTGGAGGGTTCAAATCTTTCATTTTTTTTTTGGTGTTTTCTCATAAACTAATCTTGCAAAAGGCAACAACATGAAAGAAGAAGAGATTGTGAAAATGAATTGAAGAAGAACTTGGTTAAGGAAGGTAGAGCGTTGGATGAAACCAAAACCAAAAAGGGTGGGGATTCAGGGATGAGATTTAAGTGTTTTAATATTTTAATAATTATTATTTTAAATTATATTTAGAATTAAATATTAATAATTTGTCACATCGTAAAAAAATAAATAAATAATTCACATCATTATAAACCGACATAAAAAATTCAATGTATAAAATTCTGTGAATAAATTAAAAATAAAAGAATAATGAGTAAAATAGGAAAAAATAGTTAAGTTTACCCTAACTTAAATCAGGTTGATAATTTGATGATACAACATATTATGGCCTTTGTTGGAAGGGAGTGAAATTTGAAGTTCAGCTACGCACCTCGGGAAAGGAATAGACCGGCGGATAGCATGGCGAGGCTAGCTTGGCCCTTACCTTTCGAACTGCATATTTATCAGACTCCACCGCTAGCTGTAATTTCTTTGCTTCAAGAAGAGATGCAGGATAGAAATAATTAATTTTAATGCTTTATTTAATTAAAAAATCAGGTTGGTAATTGTCGATAATATACCAAGTAGCTTAATGCTTAATGCTTAATCCTTTATGAACCTTTTGGTTCTAGTGCATGGCCTCCTCCTTAGGGATCATGTTGATGTTCCTTGTTCTTAAAACTAATGTTCCTTAAGCTTGAAATGTCAAAGGAATGGGAGATTCCTTCTCTTCTACTAGTAGGATTCGGACGAATCATTCTGCCTTGCCTCATTTTCCACCCATTTCTATTTAAATGCTTTTCTTCAAACCTATATTTTCATGGCAGATTTCATCATTAGTCTCCTTTTATACATGTCGAAATATAAATCAGAAGACACCACGTGTCTCTGAAATTACCTAGTACAACATATTTATTTTACTAATTTATTGAATTAAATAAATAAATTGGATATTAATATATCGGATAGACATACATTTTGGTTTTTAAATTTATTTTTAATGTTCAGTATTTACTCTATTTTTTGGTTCAATAAAATATTGAAACTTAGTTTTTTTTTATTCAAATTAATATTTGGACTTATCGAAATGTACTTAATTTATAGTTTAAAATGAGTAATTACTGTAAGTATTAATTTGGACTATAAAGTTTTTTTATTCTTTTAAAATATTATAAGGTGATCACAAGATAATATCTGTTCAAAATCTCTCTTAGCCATGGTAACATGCATACACTTTGTAGACGCAACTGTTCGAATTGGGATCTCTAGGGAGACCAACATTCCCCTTAATCACTGAAGTAGTTTAATGAGTTCCAAAAGACTAAGGGGCCATTTGTTTCTTGCTAAATGGAATCATCCAGCGCTAAATGTTGAGCCGTTCAACATTCAACGTGTTTGATTCTCACATCTGAATGAAGACTATATGATGAATGAAACAGCAAAACACTGTTGAATGATTCAACATTAAAATACATTTTGAATCATTAAGCACCTGATATTTTACCATAATACCCATTTTTTCACATGTTGTCTTATTAAACAATCATATCTTATAATATAATAAATCATTATGAAGGTAAAAAATGAACATTTTCATAATTCAGATTGTACATTCAGAACCATTATCAAACAACATGTCACATTCAGAGCCAATTCATACAAAGCCTTTGAATCATTCAGACCATTGAATCATTCAGCACTTAATCATTTTATTTTATCAAACAACCCCTAAGTTCAAATAACTTTGACCAATATATATCAAATTGATCATTAAAGCCAAGTTGTGGTACCTAATTGGATAACAAAATATGTAGGTACCGAATTCAACATTAAAATCAAGGTTGAGGTACTAAAATGTATATTACCGTAAACTGTGATAGAAAGATAATTGAGACGGAGGTTGTTCGCTCCATATGCAGTTCATCATGTTCAATGGACCACGGCAACATCAATTTGGTGGACAAAATCCCTGCAATTTTTTATTCCAAGCAAAGAGCCACGAGACAACCCTCTCTCAGAAAAAAAGCCTGAAACATATCATATGCAATTTTATTATGACAAACCCTATCTCCCAAGAAAATATATTTTTCAGTAACGAACATTCGATTTTATATTAAAAGATAAACTTATAAAATTTTAATAGAAAATAAAAATTATTAATATAACATATAAAAAATACTTAAATTATACGAGGATATAATTTTTTTTAGGAAAATAACTATCCTCAATCCCTCGATCCATCCCAACGGTAGATTATAGTTCTGAGCATGGGGCCTACTTTGGCCTTATAATAGAATCACACACATGCGGAACATATTGTTTTAGGTTTGAGCTTAAAGGAAACAAAAGGCAAAAAAAGAGTAGGCGTTGGAAACGTTATCATCACTTTAAAATTTTGTCTGGAATGACTTAAAAGAGCTGAAGGGCACATTAAGGGCATTAGCATGAGATTCAAAACTGCCAACAAAGGCAATTTAACCTTTCCTTTTACACTATCCATTCTCCTCTTCTCTACCCCACCAAACCCTCCCTTGCTCAATTCCATAGCGATAACATCGTGGACGAATGCAAAATTTTATGTTAGGGATAGACTTCTAAAATTTCAGGGATGAAAATAGATTTTTAATAAAAAAATACATAAAAAAATTATAATATATAATAATTTTAAATTTTTAAGATGACGACAGTCCCCACTTACCACCTCAGTCATCCCTGAATAACATTAAAGCATGTATAAGATTATATGAAATTATTTGTACAAATCTATAAGCTCACACCAAACCTAAAATGAGATATTAAACTTTTGGTTGACATCATTTATTAAAAATTCATTAATCTCTTTTATAAGATATATTTGATAAAATGTGTAAAATATTTGTTTATATGTTTGGAAACCCCTTTTTTCATTTTTATGTGAGATTTTTCTTAGATACAAAAATACCATTCAGGTTAGGTTCATACAAACTTTTGCGCAGAAATGATCAATTATCTTTTGATAAATTATACTATTAGTCATTAAAATTTAAGAGATGTCTCATTTTGGTCATTGGACTATCGTTAAACATTTTGAAGTGTTTTTTTCTTTTGGTCACTGGACACTTAAAATATCATTAACAACGTGATGATACAGTTTTCATCTTTATCTTTTTTTGTAAAAAAAATCTAAATAAAAAACGTTCATATTTGTTCTCTTTGAATTGATTTTCCGCAAAAATCATTCTAAATATTTGATGAAAATCCATCCACAACTTTGATCTTCTAATATTCTAATCACCTCCAACGAGGTTAGTTTCGAGATATGTTATACATCTTCTTGGAATAATACTTCTCACCTTTTAAATTTTCGAACAAACGCCCCAAACCTATAAAATTTGTCAACGCTTCCTCGCTTTACAAGAAAGTGAAATATGCCCCCGGATCACACCCCTTTCTTCTTTGTTCATTTCTACCAAAAATTGCGAGTATTACAACAAAGTTGTTACACATGAGAAGTTATTAATACGTAAATACAAAATAAATATATTATAAGATTCGAGCTAATAAGTCTTCGGATATAAATTTTAACATAATGAGTTTATTGAAGAACAGATGTAGGCGTGTTGGATGATGATTATAGTGGCAAGAAGAAAGGGGAAATTGTAATAGATTTAGAAGACGATGCATAATGTAAAGAAAAATAGAAGGAAAGAGTAGTGAAGTAGTAGGGAAGTGTATTAAGCTAAGTTCATTTAATGGAAAAAGGAAACATAGGTTTGCTGTGAGGTTTACATAGTAATGGAAAAGGCACGAGCCTTCAATGATGAAAAGGGAATTTGCAATAAAATTATGTAAAAGTAAAAACGCATGCTTCAGCCTGCGCATCACATATAGCGAAGGATTCATAAATTAAAAATTAAAGATTTAAAATTTTAATACTATTTTTTTTTATTAAAATGGGTATATACTTTTTTTAATTTAAATTAAATTTGATAATTTTTCTAAAATAATGAGTATTCACTTATTCCCCGAGGAGTTTTGTGCATCCGAACCTGATGACACATGAAGCTAAGATCATATCCATGGATGCAAATATGGATCAGAAAAATATTGGAGGACGGACATATTCTTATAAATTTAGATATATTTTTTAAAAAAGTTTCTATTGATTATATAATTTTACACCCTATAAAATTTTACAATTCCACATATTTTGAAATTTTAGTATAACTACTTAAAAATTCACATGTCTCTCGTAAAGTTTTATGACGGTCCCTACATGTTTCTTTTATACCCTAGCATGTTTAGAAAGACTAAAAGAATATTTTATACTGACAAGTCGGAGCTTGAATGAGCCCAAAGGACTATAAAAGAGCTAAGAATAAAGCAGCCCAAGTAAATTGAGAATCTGAATCCACAGTTCCAAATATCATTCCAAGAGGACCACAACTTTAGCCTAAGAACACCTTATCTATGGACTATTCCCCCCCGAATTCCAATTTTTTTTATTTGCATTTATATAATGTTACGGTAGTTTTTTTTTATAAACAATCAATTTAATTTTCGATGTTTATAATTTTATCTATTTTATTTTATTTTTTAAGTGAAATTTGATTTTCAATTTTCCCAAATAAATTATTTTAACGGATATAATAAAATTCTCAGAATTTTTTTAGTTAAAATTTTAAGTTAAATAAATAAGATTTTGAAGAAATATATAAAACAGATATTTTACAAATTTTTTAATGTTTTAAGTTAATTTTCAGAATTTACTGCCACCGTAATTTCAATATGCAAAAGGGATGTCCAAAACCAGGTTCTTGGATGGGCAATATAGTTGTCATTTATATGGACCCTCTTCGTTGACATAACTTTAGTGACATATTACAGAAAATCCATTAATAAACTAAACCCAAATGCAAGCCTGCAACAAAATTACATTACTCGATACAAAATTCTGTGATTCAGAAGAGAAATTGTTCAATCCATGAACAACCGAGCTTAAACTAGAAGCCGTCGATTAGTTGATAAAAAGTTTCACAACCTAATCACCCATATTATATACAAATGGTACCGAAGCCCACTATGTCGCTCTGGTGAAAGCTACCTGGAAAGACTAATAAGGTTCAATTGCTTTGGATCCTAGCCCTTCATGTCACTGCTAAAATCTGCAATGCAATGAACAGAAAAGAAGACAGCATTGAAATTCATGGCAGACATAATCTGTGCTTGGACAAACATTACACTTCTTTTATCGACATATTGCACTTTGCATCTCCATTCTTGTATGCTTTGGACCATGAATTGCAAAAACTAGAAAAAACTTCTGAAAGTAACTCTAAAATATAAGATTTGAAAAGCACTCAGTTTTGAGGTAGATTTCTTTCAGACATCTAAATCCAGATTCGTAGAGAACTCAAAACAACATGCCAACTTTCCCCCCTCTTTTTAAGACTTTTCCTCTTTTAAGTAAGCGACTCCTCATTAAAATGCACAGTTCCAAGGAGACCAAACCCCGTACATGCAGTAGACTTTATAGATGTTGAGCTCTCCAATCAACTGCAAAGTTCTCATCACTGTCACCATCGCTAGATGAATCTTCACTGTCAGATTCCTGTTTATCAGCCTTGCAACGTTAATTCGATCTAGTAGACTCCAATTCTAGTTTCCTCTTCCATAACATTTCCACTTTCTTCTTGTAAACCCTGAATGAGGAAAAAGATAAATAAACTAGATTACTATGATACCAAGTTTCCTTTTAATCACAGCTAAAAAAGGTAGATCAGTGCCACAAACTGTGACGAGCACAAAAAACTTACTTTTGCTCCAAAGATTCAGCCTCTTCGATAATTTCAGCTGCATCAATCTGCATGTGGAAAAACATATTACTTACACAAGTGTATAGTGCAACTGAATTGCAAGGCGGACAAAACAGCTATAGTGACTGCTACAAGGAGATTAAAGGACCTAACCTCCCCTTCTTCCATACGATTGCCCACCTCTTGCAAATCTTCTTGAATCAACTTTTCAAATTCCTTGTACTCATCTCTGATCAGGATGCAGAATTAGTCAAGATATTGTTCCGAAAAAGATATACAGGTAGGAGAGAATTTGGACCATCTATTGTAAATTAAAACTTGAGGCGGTAGTTCAAAACCAGCTCATATTGCAAAAGTTATTCAAGCATTTGTCTTTGGTACAAGAGATGATCAGAACTCAGAAGAGTAGGATAACAAAAGCTAAAATAAAGGTACGTTCAGTGTGCAATATAATGAAGAGAATAGGATAAAAATATATCCATCCCACTGTTAGTGTTCAACTGATGAGCATGGGATGACAAATTGGATTACCTAATGTAAGATGACTCAAAAGGTATTTTCTCTTCTTTCTTTTTTCTAACTTATGGGATATCCAAAATGTTAAATATTTTTCATCAGAGAACTGACTTTTAAATATAATCATACCGGGAGGTAACATAGACTATTTTCTTAAGCTTAAGACTCACAAAATAGGATAATCTAATCTAAACTTCCGTATCTTTAATGAAATTCTACTGGAACCCTAGTAATATACTTTTTTTGGACACATTAAGCAGTCATATTATAGCCTTTTCTTCTTCTTTTTGGAGGTGGACATTTTTGGTAGTGGGTCAACAACCCTAAAACACAATGTTCTAGTTCCAACTTTACTTTTACATTCAGCCTTTATTCTGCATTTTTCTTACTTTGGTGTTCTTGCAATGTTAATTTTTTCTCTAAGAAAAAGCAAGTTCATAGAGGTAGAACAGAAAGCCTACAAATAAGAGCTTCTAATCCTCGATCCTAGCACATAAAAGCCTCTCCATTTCATGAGGTCCAAGGATTGAGTAAATTTCATACTACAACTATAGGTTATCCAATCCTCTAAGTAGCAAAACATTGTTTATCCTCTATCCATCAATTCTTGTATGACAAACACACTTAGTTACAAATAGGATTCATGTAAACTGAGCTAGTCTCTCAAGAGCAACTTAGTTATGCACTATTATCAGCTAATTACAAAGAACAGAGAAAGTAGTTGTGCTGGCAAAGTTTGAATTCGAACACTGATGTAATATGTTTTCGTAGTTTCTAATTTTTTTTAAATATTTTCCCCTCAAAAGAATAGCTCCAAGAAAGATATATAACTTAAAAAACAGAAAACAGTGGCTTTTAAATCCGCATTAATGCATCTAATTAGGAACTTACTTGACATCTATCTTAACAGGCTTAATGCCACGAGCACGTAAATCAGCTTCCTTATTGTCAAAGAATCCTTCAGGAAGAGCTCCCTTTATTGCTTGGTTTCTGGAGCACTAGCCTGCTTTGATGCCTGTTTACTCTCCGTAGGAGGTTTCATAACATTCGTAGGTAAGTTGGTATCATCCTTATCAAAGAAGCCATCAGGAAAAGACCCTTTCACTTTCTTGCTTTCCAACTGTGCGACCTGTCTTGACTCAGGATAAATTGTAAATAAATCGAATTTGAATGAATAAATCAAAGTATGTTAATATTTGTTAAGAATTTTAGAATATTAATTGTGTTTGTTTATTTAAAATTATGTATGTTCATTTTTATATTTAATGTTTAAAAACATATAATTAACAAGTTTAAACAATGTCTATTTCCTTTGGCAGTGTGAGGCCACTGCGACAACCTGCAACTCACCATTCGACACCGATATTTGTTCGATACAAATGTAATTTTAAATAATTTTTATAGAGAATAGCATATCAGAGAGTCATCCTCCATGGTTTCACGTCGCTCGTAAATTATGATCTCTTTTATTCTGAAGAAAGGCTTTGAGTCTTCTCCAAACTTGAGACGGATGATGCTCAAATTATCTTCAACATCTTTTATTTATCTGGCTTCTACCACACAACAACAACAACAATAACGATAATAATTATGCAAACAAAAATTATTTTATATCTTTTTTTTAAAAATCTTTTAAGTAATTAAAAAACTATCAAATATTCACTCAAATTTTTTAGTTAAATTATGTTATAATTTTATTGGTAGAAGATTATTTGGTGATTAAATTTATTTAGTCAAAAATTCTTTTAGAATTAAGGATTTTTATGCAAAATATATTTGGCTATATAAATAGAATACATAATGATAAAATTACCCCCAATGTTTGCACAAATGACCACTTTGCCTTCTATTATTTGTTTTTTTTTTGTTGAGAATTTTGCTCCCAAATTTATAATTTTATTTTTCAAAACATACCATATTGGATGGAAATCATTAGTTGACTAACTGACAATACATGTTGTTAACATCACATTTCTACATGTGAGCAATTGTTGACGTGCATATGTCACGTCATCCAAAATGATGACGTGACATATATCACAACACCTAAAATGATGTCGTAGCATGTTACGTTATTCAAAGTGATGATGTGACATTTATCATGTCAACAATTGAACACGTGTGGAAATATCATGTCAGTAATATATGTTGATCTTTAGTCAACTAACAGTTTTCATCCAACAATGGTTGTTTTGACCAAAAATTGAAATGTTAGGGGTTAATTGTTTCAAAAAAAATAAGGGGCAGAGTGATTATTTGTGTAAATGTTAGAGAGTAATTTTGTCATTATGTTTAAAGAGAAAGTATGCATTAACTTTTTTTAATAATGAAATAAAATTATCTTAGAGAGATACAATCTTTTTGTAGTATTTACAACTTTTAGGATTTATATTGCATAGATAATTTTGTGACATATTGTGATAATGTTTTGGGACATAGGATACATTGAGTTTTAATATATTAACCGAGTGTTTGGAGAGTATATCATTGTTTGCAATATGTAGAGATAAATAATATCGAATCATATTAATTTCATCTCTTGTATATGACTATTTCTATATTGATCTTGTATGGTTTGTTTTTTACCTACGAATTTAAACCCCAAAAAAAACTGTAGATTTCAAGGGAAAGCATGGATATATAACTTTCTTCCCTGCCTCTTGTTTAAATAAAATGCATATTCAAGTAAGGCAAAGATTCTTATTTTCTCCTACTTTCTTTACCTTTCCCTTGTTTTCGTGCAATCTAAACATAGGATAAAAGAATGAAGTGATTAAAATTCACCTTGGGAGCATCTATAGCATTGGCAACGGTGATGAATTGTTGTGGAGAGACTGATCTGAGCAGCCAGCGACTATGGAAAATACGATCGACAAGTATTGAGTATAATGATAAAGTATATTACCATGACTGGCTGCAAGCTACAGACCTAGCGTCCATTGCTATTGCAAGGTAGCTAACCCTCACTTGTAAGAACTAAAGTAGGGATATATATATATAAGCATATGTATGCATGTACCAAAAACTGATTAGTGGAAGCAGAGGATGGTTGTGGTGATTGAGGCACATGCAGTGGAAGAAGCAGCTCCATGATTGAAACTGCACGTCTGGATCTCCGGATATAGATAAAGGAACAAAGAAGCGAGAGTGATGCACATGGATTGTTGGGAGCATTTGGAGAAACAACAGAGAATAAAACCAGAGCAAGCACTAATTAATGGGGACTTTGAGTCTCAATAGATCACTTTAACTTGCCTGGTTTTTGGGTGATAATGAGTCTATTATTATCATTTTATCATTGTTTTTTTATAAGGTCCGAGAACGAAAAATGTAAATGATTGTTTGAGATTAAATTCGAGATCTAATATCAAATAAAATTAAAGTAAATAAGTGATGTTCTTTATAATTAGTGTTAGAAGTTAGGTTACACCATTGAAGACGTTCTACTCAATCTCAATACCTCAAGAAATAACAACAACAACGACTTAACCTGAGTTCATTTTCATGCTACCACTGCCTACCCATTAGACACGGGTGAATACTCTAAAAGGGTTTGCGGAATCTGGCCTATAGGGATTATCAGGTAAAACAAGAATTAAGAATTGTCTATAACTCTTTATGTAGTGTGCCTTGATCTCTTAGAAATCGCTATGTTGTACTTGTAATTACGTATATTTGGTAAGTGAATTCAACTAGATTTGCTGCTTGAATTATGTTCCATTGAATCCTCTGCAACCTGGTTTTACCGTTTTAGTTGGTTTATCTGGTTTCAAGTTCTTGTTATTTTTTCCATTCAACTTATATTGTTGAACTGATGGATTGAAATCGACTCGGTTTTATTAATCACTATTCACCCGTACAAATAATGCAGATCAGAATTTGAATGTAAAAGTGGATAAGATATGGACTCGAGGGGATAAAGATATTATTTACATCAGTTATGTGCAGGGAGAAAAGATAATGGTGGTAAAGAGGTGATATAAGTTTAAATGACAGCATGTGATGTCCTGTCAAATGTGGCCAAGGACAGTTGATTACCATAATGGGGGGTCAATGAGCTTATGCCTTGATGCTTAAGACAAGTTGGAGCAAGATTTAGGCCAAGTTTCAAGACCAAAGGACTACAGAAACAAGGTAAAAGAAGTTATTTTCAAAGGTCATTTTCCCTTAAGCATCTTCTCTGTAACTCGGGACACTAATCAATCTCAAATGTTCTTAACTCGGAGAGCCTTTGCATATCATATACAGATGGAGGATACATGAGCTGAGAGCACGATTTAGTTTTCAGAATCATCACTCCGGCGAGGCTTCTATTACCTGAAACCGATTCGTCAAGGGCAGTGTGGAGTTGAAGTTGGTGAGCGAGAGACTTGAGTTTCTTCCATCCGATCAAATAAGATCTTGACATCTCCCCATTTTTTAAGTCTAAATACTCAATAAATCTTTATTCTTATGATGTAAAGCAATTTAATCCCTCCAATGCTTGATCATATTTTCTCTTTGGATCCAAATAAATGATAGATCAATAAGATAATCAAATAAATACAAATCAGAAAAATAATATTAAATCCAACCATAAAAAAGGAAAACGTAATATAATAAAAAAAATCCACCATTTCATTAAAAAAGAAAAGATTTATTAAAAACAAAATTAAACATAAAATCACACACACATACAAGAGTAAAGAGATTAAAAAAAAGAAGACTGAAGAGATAAAAAGGTGAAAAAACATATCAATAGTTATAATAAAATATGAGTGACATTCGCTTAGGTTAAAATAAAAAGAATCAGAAGATTATCTTTTTATGAGTTAATTTCTAGATAAGATGTATAATTTGATTAGTATGACACTTTTTTGGACACAAAAATCTCTGATTTTTTGTCATAGATCATCTTATATCTCTTAAAATCGAGATGGATATTTTAAATTAAAAATGTAATTGATATATTTAAATATTAAATTAATAAAATTTACAAATATAAATGTTATATTTGGCAAATCACTTAAAATTAAGATAAAATTTAAAAAATATGTAAATTTTAAGAGTTAAAATTATTAGGATAAAATATATCAATGATCACTTAACTATTTTTCCCTTTTGCTTTAACCATCGATCTTTTAATTTTATCAATCAGACCACTCAACTATTTAAATGATGTTAATCAAGCCACTTGCCGTTAATATTTAACGGAAGTACTGATGTGGCAGTTAATAAAATTAATATAATTATACATCTAATCCTTAATACTTGTATATTTTATATTAATTTAATTTTAATTTTAATAAATTTAATTATCTTATCAAGTGGTGACACGTGTCACAATGTGATTGAAGATTTTTTTATAATTTTTTTTATTTAATTATTTTTTATCTACTTAGATGGTGACATGTTCCCAAGAAAGGTAATATAAAAAGTGTATAGAGAGACTCAAACTTAGGTGCACGAGATATAATACACGACATTGAGTCATACTCAACATTTTATAACAAAGTTAGTAAAAAAAAGAGAATGTCCATGAAGGGATTTATACCTAGGTAAAATAATTTTTCTTTTTTGGAAGAATTCAAACCATTTAAACAAATTTACATTTAGTTTACAATTAGGTAAATATAAAATATACTAGTTTACACAAGATTAAACACTTCAGTTAAATATTAAAGATAAATAATTCGATTGACATCATTTAAATAATTAAATTATATAATTAAAAAAATTAAAAGACAAATAATTAAAATAAAAAAGAAAAATAATTAAGTGATCATTGATATAACTTATCCTATTTTTATTATGTCAATTTCAAATGACACAAGTTTCAATTCAATTAGTTATTTAAGACTCGATCAAAATGATTCATAATGAAATGTGTTTTGAACTATGTAAATATTGTAGAATGTCAAAGCACCTTTCGGTGCAATTAAGGCACCGAAAGTAGGTGCGTAATTTTTTATTTTTTTGTATGGATAAATTACAAATTATAGTCACTAAACTTTAGGGTATTTACAAGATTAAGTCCTTAAGATTTAGCTATAAATACCCTATCTCATTTAGATTCAAAACCATCCCAAAGTATTCTAGCTTTCTTCCAATACTAGAGAGAATTTAGAGAGTTTCTTGAGAGTTGTTTTCTCCTTTTTATCGAGAGATAATTATCATTGTTTTCTCCTTTATAGATCGAGAGAGGTTGTAATTCCTATTTTCTCATAGTGAAATTCTTCTACCGTTGCCCGTGGTTTTTACCCTATTTTATTTAGGGGTTTTCCACGTAAATTTTTGTCTCTTTTTATCTTCATTTTTATTTTCTCAAATTATCAATTGCGATTTTGCTCTATCCGATAGCCGTCTTCCGCAACAATTGGTATCAGAGCTAGATTAGAGTGTGTAATATCTGCTTATTGTCTTTGTGGTTGCCACCAAAAGGTGGATCCTCCAACATAAGAAAATAAGATGTTATTACCCATTCTTTGAAGGTTCCAGAGAACTATTCACGATAGTGAAATAGTGGGAGCTATCCGTAGAAGAAGCTATGGCAACGAAATTTGATATTGAAAAATTCAATAGGAGAAATTTCTCATTGTGGAAATTGAAGATGAAGGCCATCCTAAGGAAAGACGGGTGTCTAGCGGCTATCAATGAAAGACCGGTGGATTTCGCAGATGACATCAAATAGAACGAGATGGATGGGAATGCTATGGCAAACTTTCATCTAGCATTAGCAGATGAAGTATTGTCAAGCATCGAGGAGAAGAAGACAGCTAAGGAGATATGGGATCATCTCATCAAATTGTACGAGGTCACATCGCTGCACAATAAAATTTTCCTTAAGAGAAAATTGTACACTCTCCGTATGCCAGAATCTACTTCAGTGACGGAGCACTTAAATACACTGAACACCTTATTTTCTCAGCTTACATCCGTAAGCTGTAAAATAGGAGAACAAGAATGTGCTGAACTTCTACTTCAAAGTCTACCGGATTCGTACGATCAACTCATCATCAACTTGACAAACAGTAATGTCACCAGTCTAGTCTTCGATGACGTTGCAACTGCTGTTTTACAATAAGAAAATCGGCACAAGAACAAGGAAGACAGACAAGTAAATCTGCAACAAGCAGAAGCATTGAAAACGATGAGAGGGAGATCAACAGAACGTGGCCAAAGCAGCAGTCATAAACATGGTAGATCGAAGTCGAGGAGCAAGAAGAATTTAAAGTGCTACCACTGTGGAAAGAAGGGTCACTTGAAGAAGGATTGTTGGAGTCTAAATGAAAACTCCAATCCATAAGGCAATACTGCAAACACTTCAGATGATGGAGATGCTCTATGCTGTGAAGCGTCAACCACCGTGGAAGGCAGAAAAAGATTTACAGATATATGGCTCATTGATTCGGGAGCGACATATCATATGACCTCAAGAAGAGAATGGTTCCATCATTATGAACCTGTCTCAGGAGGATCTGTGTATAGTTGCAATGATCATGCCTTAGAGATCGTTGGTGTGGGAACCATCAAATTGAAGATGTATGATGGAACAATTAAAGTTATTCGAGATGTGCGGCACGTGAAAGGTCTGAAGAAAAATTTATTATCCTACGGATTGTTGGATAATAATGCTAGCAAGATTGAAACACGGAAAGGAATCATGAAGGTGTTTCGTGGAGCGCTTGTGGTGCTGAAAGGTGAAAAGATAGCTGCAAACTTGTACATGCTGAAGGGAGAGACATTGCTAGAAGCAGAAGCCTCTGTTGCCTCATGTAGTTCAGATTCTGCAATGCTATGTGTTGAAACATTTTAATATTTCGATATAACAAATTAAGTTAAATGGATTTTAAGATTTTCCAAATGATTTTCTAAGTATATTCGATATAACTATTCGAATATCAAAACATTACTCCAAATATTTCAAAAATCATTTTTGATCCTTACTTAAGTGTAAAATTAAGTTTAATCATAAAACAATTTCAAAATAATTTTACAAAGTATTTCGAACCAATTCAAAGCCAAAAATTCCATATTGCTCAGAGGGAACCGATTCCCCCCCATAGGAGGAACCGACTCCCCCCTGAATGGTTTGGCTCCGAGATTTCCAGAATGCTCGGAGGGAACCGATTCCCCCCAAGGGGGTACCGATTCCCCCCTGTTCAACGGTCGAAATATTTGAATTTTACACTTAGGGAACCGATTCCCTATGAGGGGGAATCGATTCCCCCCACGCTCCAAGCTGTTTTATTAAATGTTTTCACACTAAAACGGCTATAATATCTTCTCTAATCATCCCCAACGTTCAGAAGTGATCCAAGGTGTATTTAAGCAAGCTTATAAGCCATTGATCAGTAACAAGAAACATCAAGCAACTAGAATCAAGAGAGAATCAAAGAGAAAGCATCAAACCTCAAGTTTGAGCATTTCAAAGCCCATTTTCATTCAATATTCATTTTGCTTTCAAGAACACTTTTTGTGCTCAATTGTATTCATCTTTGGGTGTTCTTTTCTTTGTTCTATAATTGTGCAAACATCTTACCTTGTGAGGTTTTCTTGTAAGTTTGCAAATTTGTAATCTTCTCTTTGAGAAAAGAGTGTTCTCAAGAGTAGGGGTATACTCTTGAGGGAATTGTAAGGTTATCTCTTTGGCCTCAAAAGAAAGAACAAATTAGTGAATTTGTTGGAAAATCCTTAGTGTGGATAGCTAAGGTAGTGGACGTAGACTTTGTTTGAGAAAGTCGAACCACTGTAAATCGCTGTGCAATTACTTTCAATTTTCTGCAAAAGCTTCCACAAAATTTTTATTGCCAATTCACCCCCCTCTTGGCCAATTTCGTCATTCGATTAACTCAACAATTGGCATCAGAGCCTAACTCATTTGAAGGTTTAATCGCCTCTTGAGTCGATCCGGGAAGAGTTACATCGATTACAAAGTCATCAATGGCCTCCACTTCAAACTTCGACTCCGGTCTCGATTCGATGCCCGTCAACAAGCCTCCTTTCTTCAATGGAGCTAACTACGCCTATTGGAAGAATAGAATGATGTACTTCATTCAAGCAAGTGACATGGGAGCATGGAATGCCGTAGAAGAAGGATACATTAAGCATATCACCCATCCAAGGTTGTGGAGTGAATGAGATACAAAAATGTTCCAGCTCAACTCCAAAGCCATCCATATTATCTTTTGTGCTCTTGGACCAGATGAATACGGAAGAGTTTCATCGTGTACAACCGCTAAAGAAATATGGGACAAGCTTCAAGTCACACATGAAGGTACCGATGAGGTAAAGAAATCAAAAATTAGTATTCTAACGCATAGCTATGAAAATTTCAGGATGAAACCAAATGAAGACATCAAAGCTATGACGGATAGATTTTCAACGATTGTCAATGGTCTCAAATCATATGGAGAGATCATCTCAAATGAAAAGCTTGTGAGGAAGTTAGTCTACTCCCTCCCAAAATCATGGCAATCAAAGAAGACGGCAATCATCGAGTCTAAGGACCTATCGTCCTTAACTCTTGAAGAACTTATCGGTTCACTCCTTACTCATGAGATGATGCTTGAAGATGAGGTGGACCTTGATAAAGTTGAAGAGACACCAAAGGAGAAGGAGAAGAAGAAAAACATTGGAGTTGCTCTCAAATCCACAAAAGATGAGAGTGATTCTAATGATGATGATGATGACGAGGAAATGACATTGTTTGCCAAACGATTCAGAAAAATGATGAGACCTTACCAAGGAAGAAAATTCAAACGAAACGAAGGCCTCAAAAATGAACCAAAAGAGAAGGACCCAATCATTTGCTATGAATGCAAAAAGCCGGGGCATGTCAAATATGATTGCCCACAATTGAAGAAAAAGGGTCAATCAAAGAATAAGCACAAGGCTCGTGTGGCTACATGGAGCGATGAAGAAGGTTCTGATGAAGAGGAACAAGAAGTAGCAAACTTGTGCTTGATGGCATTCGGGGAAGATTCTAAGGTAACCTCTAACTCATCCGATTTTGATGATTTATCTTATGATGAGTTATTTGAGGAATATAATGGGTTGGCTTTGGATTATGAGAAATTATTTTTAAAATATAAAAATGATGTTTCAAAGTTGAAAAATGAAAATAAACTCATATCCAAAACCAACAATGATCTTGAAAGTAAAATCAAAGATTTGCAAATCAAACTAGAAGAGTTTGAAAAGAAAAATTTAGATTTGCAAAATTTACTCTCAAAGGTCAATGATGATCATCAAAAGAAAATTGATGATCTTAAAACTTCTTTTGATAAAGTTGGAACAAAGCGTTTTGAAAAAGGAGAAAATTCAAAATCCAACTTTGTTAGAAAAGATTTTAGAAACTACAATCATAGAAATCCTCAACGAACCTTAAATGGTAAAATCTTTAGAAGTATATGGGTTCCTAAAGGACTCATTACTACTAAAGATAAAGATATCCTACACAAATGGATACCTAAGGGAACTAGGATTTTGGAAACTAATGAATATGGACCCAAAAGAATTTGGGTACCAAAAATCAAAAATTAATCTATGTTTGTAGGGAAAGGAGCATTGCTACAAGGCACGGGAAACAAATTCAAATTCATGGTACCTTGATAGTGGATGCTCAAGACATATGACCGGAGACAAAAGCCGGTTCATTGAGCTTAACGCCAAAAATGGAGGAGAAGTGACTTTTGGTGATAATTCAAAAGGTCATATTGAAGGTATTGGTACAATAGGTAATACCTCTTCCATACAAATTAAAAATGTTTTATATGTGAATGGATTAAAGCATAATCTATTGAGTATTAGTCAATTATGCGATAAAGGATTCAATGTCTTATTTGAAATTAATGGTTGTAAAGTCATTGACATTGCATCTAATCGGATTATGCTTGTTGGTCATAGAATAGGAAACATTTATATGGTGCATTTAGATTCTATTGATATGACTAATTTGTGCCTAGTTGCTAAGGATGAACATGATAGTTGGTTATGGCATAGGAGACCAGGACATGCTAGTATGAGTGTTTTGCAACGGCTAATTCAAGGTGATTTAGTTCGAGGGTTGCCTAAGCTTAAATTTGATAATTATAAAATCTGTGATGCTTGTGCTAAAGGAAAACAAAAACGAGTTTCTTTTAAATCTATTAATGATGTATCAACTAGTAGAGTATTACAATTGATCCATTTAGATCTTTTTGGGCAAACTAGAACTACTAGCTTGGGAGGAAAACAATATGCATTTGTCTTGGTAGATGACTATTCTAGATACACTTGGGTTCTATTCTTAAGTACTAAAGATGAAGCATTAGAAAATTTCATCACATTTTCAAAAATAATCCAAAATGAAAAAGGTTACTCTATCACTAGTGTTAGAAGTGATCATGGAACTGAATTTGAAAATCTTGGATTTATTGAGTTTTGTAATTCTAATGGTATTAGCCACAATTTTTCAGCACCTAGAACCCCTCAACAAAATGGAGTTGTTGAGAGGAAAAATCGAACTTTAGAAGAAATGGCTAGAACCATGCTTTGTGAAAATAATTTGCCAAAATATTTTTGGGCGGAAGCCACAAATACCGCTTGTTATGTTGTAAATCGAGTAATGATTAGGCCAATTTTAAAGAAAACTCCATATGAAATTCTCAAAAATAAAAAGCCTAACATTAGCTATTTTCATCCTTTTGGATGTAAATGTTTTGTTTTAAACAACGGTAAAGAAAATCTTGGTAAATTTGATGCTAAAAGTGATGAAGGAATTTTTCTGGGTTATTCCTTAAATTCTAAAGCTTATCGTGTATTTAATAAAAGAACTTTAGTTGTAGAAGAGTCTATACATGTTGTTTTCGATGATAATCCCCTTCCGAGGAAGTATTCTTCTGTTAATGATGATGTAGGTATTGTACAAGCAAATGACGTTAGACATGACGTTGGAGAATCATCATCAAAGGAAGAAACAAAAGATGAGGAAACTCATGATCCCCTCGAGAATCCAACCATTGAAGAATGGGAAGTATCTTTTCCAAGAGAGTACAACTATGTCAAGGATGGTGAAATTATAGGTGATCCATCAAAATGGGTAACTACTCGATCTTCTCTTAGAAATATCTGTAATTATGTTGCATTTATTTCATGCATAGAGCCTAAGAACATCAAAGAAGCATTAAAAGATGAACATTAGATTATGGCTATGCAAGAAGAATTAAATCAATTTGAGAGAAGTAAAGTATGGACATTAGTTGAAAGGCCTAGTAATAAATCTACTGTAGGTACTAGATGGGTTTTTAGAAATAAACTTGATGAAAGTGGTAATATAGTGAGGAACAAGGCTAGACTTGTTGCTCAAGGCTATACTCAAGAAGAAGGCATAGACTATGATGAAACATACGCTCCCGTAGCTAGGATGGAAGCAATTAGAATGTTATTAGCATTTGCATGTTTCAATGAATTTAAATTATATCAAATGGATGTTAAAAGTGCATTTTTAAATGGTTTTATAAAAGAAGAAGTGTACGTGGAACAACCTCCAGGTTTTGAAGATTCAAATTTTCCGGATCATGTTTTAAAATTGACAAAAGCTCTTTATGGTTTAAAACAAGCTCCTAGAGCTTGGTATGAAAGATTGTCAAATTTTTTAATTGAAAAAGGTTTTTTAAAAGGAAAGGTTGACACTACATTGTTTTTAAAGAGAAAAGGTAAAGATTTATTAGTAGTTCAAATTTATGTTGATGATATAATATTTGGTTCTACTAATAATGTTCTTTGTCAAGAATTTTCTAAGCTAATGCAAAGTGAGTTTGAGATGAGCATGATGGGGGAGCTCTCTTTTTTCTTGGGACTCCAAATCAAGCAAAGAAAAGATGACATCTTCATTAATCAAGCTAAGTACGTTAAAGATATGCTCAAGAAGTTTGGACTGGAAAATGGGAAACCTCATGACACTCCAATGAGCTCTTCAACAAAGCTTGACTTAGATGAAGGAGGTAAATGTGTAGATGTTAAATTATATAGGTCAATGATTGGCTCTTTGCTTTATCTAACTGCAAGTAGACCGGACATTATATTTAGTGTTTGCTTATGTGCTAGATTTCAATCATGTCCTAAGGAATCACATTTACTAGCTGTTAAGAGAATCTTTAGATACCTTAAGGACACTCCTAGTTTAGGACTTTGGTATCCTAGAGACTCTAGCTTTAGCTTGCATGCTTTTTCTGATGCGGATTATGGAGGATGTAAATTAGATAGGAAAAGCACCTCCGGTACTTGCCAATTCCTTGGAAATATGTTGATTTCTTGGTTTTCAAAGAAACAAAATTGTGTTGCATTATCTACCACTGAAGCCGAATACATTTCAGCTGGTAGTTGCTGTGCACAAGTTTTATGGATGAAACAACAACTTTTTGATTATGGAATTGAAGTAGGTACCATTCCTATCAAGTGTGACAATACTAGTGCTATTTGTCTCACTAAAAATCCCATCCAACACTCTAGAACCAAACACATTGAAATAAGACATCACTTCATTAGAGACCATGTCACTAAGGAAGATGTAGTTATAGAATTTGTTGATACTTTGCACCAATTAGCGGATATCTTTACAAAACCCTTAGACAAGGAAAGATTTTGGACACTTAGGAGAGAATTAGGTTTGACCAACCTATCTTCACTTAGTGTTTAAAATAATTTTAGCACTTTTAATAAATCTTAAAAAAAATGCTTATAATAATAATTTTTGATTGCATTCTTACTATTAGTTAGGGGGAGTTTGTGATTCTTAGTGAAAATTAATTTTATGTTCAAAAATTGATTAAAGATTAATTTAATTGTTTGAACATAATTAATTTTTGATATATGAGTTGCCAATACAACTAGAAAAGATTTATTTAGCATTTTGTGCTTAAAAAATCGGATTTTAGCATTTTGGTGCAGAGGGAATCGATCCCCCCATGAGGGAACCGATTCCCCCTTTGAAGGGGAACCGATTCCCCCCACAGGGGAATCGATACCCCCCTGGGGTTCTGTTAAAATCGGCAGAACACCCCCAAAATCCCAAAACCCTCTTCTCTCCCTCTCTTCCGCCATTCTTCACCTCCTACACCCTCAAATCTCCATTTTTGTCTCAAATCGACGATATTAATCGGAATTTACTTCATATATCATCTTCTAAACCTGTTGAAATCATTAAAGTTGTGCAAACAACATCTAAATCCCCTCAATCTTCATCTTTCAAGGTAATTTTTCTAAACTCTTTATTTCATTATTTTTGAACATATGATTAGTTTTAATTAGTTCTAGGTTGAAATAGTGATCGGGCATTGATTATTTAGTGATTAGAAACTAGATGTTACAACTAATTTCATCAAAAACACAAGAATTTTTCAAATTTTTTAATTTTCAAAATAAAAAAAATGTTATTTTTCAAATTATTGTGTTTTGATTAAATTATGTTGTTATTATGAAAACTATACATATATTGTTTCTCAAAACCATATTTTTCAAAAGTTTCTCAAAAACTTTGTCCATTAGGATTGATTTAGAGAACCTTGAAATATTGAGGACTCAATTGAGTTTTGGGATTAATTGAGTTGCATACATTTGTTTTAAAATTGCAGGTTATTCTATCTATTCCGATTTCCTTCACCATGTCAAATCCTAAACGTCCTAGGTCTTCATCTAGTCGTTCTAGTCGTCAACCAAATCCACCTCCAAATCCTCATTCTATTCCAATTTCTAATCCCAATCCCACTGATCCTAACTTGACTATCCAAAATTCGTGTTTCAATCATCCTGGGTCTAGAAATCACCGATTTTGGTATTATCAATATTTCGATTCTTACAAGATCCGGGAAGAACGTATTCCTTCTCGTCAAGCTATGTTAGCTATCGATTTTAAATATCTTCCTATTTTACAATAATGTAAATTTGATAAACTATTTGATCTTGAACCCATCGTTTACCATCAACTTGTTCGCATATTCTACTCTAATGCCGTTTGTGTTAAAAATCAAGATGAAACCGAAACCATAGGAATTCGTTCCTACCTTCTAGGACAATTCTTATATATTGACCCGGCATATATAGCCAATACATTTGGATTAGATAATGATGGTATTTCGAATGAAAAACAAATTTTAGGTTCTCGTTATAAAAGAAGAGATAGTGCGAGTGTCTTAGACCTACATGAGCGTTTTCTTCATCTAATGATTTCTTAGTGGTTTCGACCATCCGGAGGTCGTTATTCTACTCTTAGTGCTTTGGATCTTTGGTGGTTACATTGTTTCGAAAACCGTGTTAAAATTAACCTACCTCAGATTATTTTTGCTGAAATTGTTGAAACCGTAAATCTTGTTCCTAACAAGAAACACTGTTCATCTCTAGTTTACAGTTGCTTTTTGAGTAATCTGTTTTCCAAAGCTGGGCTTAGAGTCGGTCTAGATGCCGTTTTTCCTCTTAAGAAACAAATAAATATTCTTTCCTTAACGAGAGCGGGATGGGTAAAGAACAAAGAAACCGGTGAATGGGTTTGATCTTCTACTCCGGGAGCTACTTCTTCACAAGCTCCACCCGAAGGTGACGAAGATCCCGAGCTTGAGCAATTAATGCAAGATATCGATGAAACCGAAGATGAGCCTGATCAGCCCGAAGAACAGCCCGAGGAGCAAGCACAACAAACGCATCAAATGCCTCCATATTTTCAATTCTTTATGGAGACATTCGATTTTCGATACGCTACCATGGACTCGCGCTTTTCCTCTATAGAGTCTCATTTATCCACAATGGGAGCTCAATAATTAGAGATTCTTCAGGAGATGCGTGCAAACAATGAATCAACCAACGCTCGTATCAATGAACTAACTCATGAAATGGCTGCTATGCGAGCCCGTTTTCCTCCTACCGATCCGGATGCTTGATTTTTATGTTTAGCTTTAAAACTTTGAACAAAATGAATATTGTTTCAACATTTTGAATTGTTTGATTTTGTGCATTGTTGGATTTTGGATTTATGAATGGTGTGAACTTATATGTTTGGTATTTTATTCATTTTTGAATCATTTACATTATCATTAGCAATATGACCAATTTTGCCATATCACATTATTTATGAATATTGATTTATGAAACTAATGGCTAACCTCTCTTTTGATTGTGATCTTAGCAGCTTAAGCTTATAATTAATAAATCAATTGGCTAAATGATTTTCAAAACCTTGTTTTACAATGTCTTTTTGATTTAACAAAAAGGGGGAGAAGAATAAGTGTTAAATGTTTTACATGATAAATTAAAGAAGTGTTAAAGTAAGGGGGAGTAATTTCAAAACTTGAAATCAAAAATCTTAAAATTACTAAAATGTTTTGTTATATCAAAAAGGGGGAGATTGTTGAAACATTTTAATATTTCGATATAACAAATTAAGTTAAATGGATTTTAAGATTTTCCAAATGATTTTCTAAGTATATTCGATATAACTATTCGAATATCAAAACATTACTCCAAATATTTCAAAAATCATTTTTGATCCTTACTTAAGTGTAAAATTAAGTTTAATCATAAAACAATTTCAAAATAATTTTACAAAGTATTTCGAACCAATTCAAAGCCAAAAATTCCATATTGCTCAGAGGGAACCGATTCCCCCCCATAGGAGGAACCGATTCCCCCCTGAATGGTTTGGCTCCGAGATTTCCAGAATGCTCGGAGGGAACCGATTCCCCCCAAGGGGGTACCGATTCCCCCCTGTTCAACGGTCGAAATATTTGAATTTTACACTTAAGGAACCGATTCCCTATGAGGGGGAACCGATTCCCCCCACGCTCCAAGCTGTTTTATTAAATGTTTTCACACTAAAACGGCTATAATATCTTCTCTAATCATCCCCAACGTTCAGAAGTGATCCAAGGTGTATTTAAGCAAGCTTATAAGCCATTGATCAGTAACAAGAAACATCAAGCAACTAGAATCAAGAGAGAATCAAAGAGAAAGCATCAAACCTCAAGTTTGAGCATTTCAAAGCCCATTTTCATTCAATATTCATTTTGCTTTCAAGAACACTTTTTGTGCTCAATTGTATTCATCTTTGGGTGTTCTTTTCTTTGTTCTAGAATTGTGCAAACATCTTACCTTGTGAGGTTTTCTTGTAAGTTTGCAAATTTGTAATCTTCTCTTTGAGAAAAGAGTGTTCTCAAGAGTAGGGGTATACTCTTGAGGGAATTGTAAGGTTATCTCTTTGGCCTCAAAAGAAAGAACAAATTAGTGAATTTGTTGGAAAATCCTTAGTGTGGATAGCTAAGGTAGTGGACGTAGACTTTGTTTGAGAAAGTCGAACCACTGTAAATCGCTGTGCAATTACTTTCAATTTTCTGCAAAAGCTTCCACAAAATTTTTATTGCCAATTCACCCCCCTCTTGGCCAATTTCGTCATTCGATTAACTCAACACTATGGCATAAGAAACTTGAACACATGTCAGAACAAGGAATTAAAGTCCTTGTGGAGCAAAAGCTACTTCCAGGCTTAACAAATGTATCACTTCCTTTGTGTGAGCATTGCATAACAAGTAAGCAGCACCAGTTGAAATTCAACACATCAAATTCTAGAGGCAAAAGTGTTCTAGAATTGGTTCACTCTGACGTATGGCAAGAACCAGTAACGTCCCTAGGTGGAGCAAATTACTTTGTCTCATTTATTGATGACTACTCCAAGAGATGTTGGGTGCACCATATTAAGAAGAAGTCAAACGTGTTTTCAACTTTCAAAAACTTCAAAGCGTGGGTGGAACTTGATTCTGGAAATAAGATCAAGTGTTTCAGAACAGATAATGGAGGAGAATACACAAACGAAGAATTTGATGACTTTTGCAGGAAAGAAGGCATCAAAAGACAGTTCACAGTGGTGAACACTCCTCAACAAAATGGAGTGACAGAGCGGATGAACAGAACCTTGTTAGAAAGAACAAGAGCAATGTTGAGGGACGCAAGCCTAGAAAAATCATTATAGGCAGAAGCAGTCAATACCGCATGTTATTTGGTGAATCGAGCTCCATCAACTGCAATAGAGCTGAAAACACCAATGGAGATGTGGACTGGTAAACCAGTTGATTATTCAAACCTCCATGTATTTGGAAGTATTGTGTACGTGATGTACAACGCCCAAGAAATTTCAAAGCTGGATCCAAAATCCAGAAAATGCAAATTCTTGGGGTATGCTGATGGAGTAAAGGGGTATCGCTTGTGGGATCCCACTGCCCGCAAAGTGATCATTAGCAGGGATGTTATCTTTGTAGAAGATAAGCTACAAAGAAAAGAAGACAATGACAGCGCTGAAAAGTCAGAGACTACACAGATACATGTAGAAAAGGAGTTTGATCAAGGAGATTCTTCTGAAGCAGAACCAACACATGATGAACAAGAACCATAGAGTTCTGAAGCTCCAACAACTCGTCAATCAGATCGTGTGAGAAGACGTCCCAATTGACACTCAGAGTATGTTATAGAAGAAAATGTTGCATATTGTCTTTTAACAGAGGACGGTGAGCCATCAACATATCAGGAGGCAATAAACAACTCAGATGCTTCACTGTGGATGATGGCGATGCAAGAAGAAATCGAAGCCCTTCATAAAAAATATTACATGGAACCTTGTGCCACTACCACAAGGAATGAAGCCAATTGGTAACAAATGGGTTTTCAAAATCAAGCGAAATGGTGACGATCAAGTTGAGAGGTATCGTGCAAGACTGGTGGTCAAAGGATATGCTCAAAAAAAGGTATTGATTTCAATGAAATATTTTCTCCTGTGGTTCGACTAACAACAGTTCGAGTAGTTTTGGCAATGTGTGCTACATTGAACTTACATCTAGAGCAACTAGATGTTAAAACAACTTTTCTTCATGGAAATCTTGAAGAAGAGATTTATATGCTCCAACCTGAAGGTTTCGAAGAAGACGAAAAGAAGAACTTGGTTTGCAGGTTGAACAAATCTCTGTACTGTCTAAAGCAGGCGCCGAGGTGTTGGTATAAGAGATTTGATTCCTTCATTATGTGCTTTGGATACAACAGACTTAATGCAGACCCTTGTGCTTATTTCAAGAGGTCTGGTGATAACGATTTTGTTATATTGCTGTTGTATGTGGATGACATGTTAGTTGCAGGACCCAACAAAGTTCATATCGAAGAATTGAAGGCACAACTGGCTAGGGAATTTGAAATGAAGGACTTGGGATCAGCAAACAAGATTATAGGGATGCAAATTCACCGAGACAGAAGTAATATGAAGATTTGGCTTTCACAAAAGAATTACTTGAAGAAAATCTTGTCACGATTTAGCATGCAAAATTGTAAGCCAATTTCTACCCCTCTTCCTATTAACTTCAAATTATCCTCCAGTATGAGTCCTAGCAGTGAAGAAGAGATGATGGAGATGTCTCGAGTACCGTATGCATCAGCAGTGGGAAGTTTAATGTTCGCTATGATATGCACAAGACCAGACATTGCACAAGCAGTGGGAGTGGTTAGTCGGTACATGACGAATCCAGGCAAAGAGCATTGGAATATTGTAAAGAGGATTCTAAGATACATCAAAGGGACCTCAAATGTTGCATTATGTTACGGATGATCAAACTTACTAATCAATGGGTATGTAGATTCTGACTATGCAGGGGATTTGGATAAAAGCAAATCTACTACAGGATATGTGTTCAAAGTTGCTGGTGGAGCTGTAAGTTGGGTTTCAAAATTGCAGTCAGTTGTGGCTACATCCACAACAGAGGCAGAATATGTAGCAGCTACACAAGCCAGTAAAGAAGCAATTTGGTTGAAGATGCTATTGGAGGAGCTTGGGCACAATCAAGAGTATGTCTCTCTGTTTTGTGACAGACAAAGCGCCTTGCATTTAGCAAGGAATCCAACATTTCATTCAAGGACAAAACACATACGAGTTCAATACCATTTCATTCGTGAAAAGGTGGAACAAAGGACGATAGATATGCAGAAGATCCATACCAAAGACAACATAGCAGATTTCATGACGAAGGCGATCAATACTGATAAATTTACTTAGTGTCGATCCTCCTGTGGCCTGTCAGAAACGTAAGCAAGATGATGGTACAAGGTAGAAAGAATGGTGTGAAAATATAATTGTTCCAATCAAATCTTCAAGTGGGAGATTGTAGAACGTCAAAGCACCTTTCGATGCAATTAAGGCACCGAAAATAGGTGCATAATTTTTTATTTTTTTGTATGGATAAATTACAAACTCTAATCAGTAAATTTTAGGGTATTTACAAGATTAAGTCTTTAAGATTTAGCTATAAATACCATATCCCATTTAGCTTCAAAACTATCTCAAAGCATTCTAGCTTTCTTCCAATACTAGAGAGAATTTAGAGAGTTTCTTAAGAGTTGTTTTCTCCTTTTTACCGAGAGAGAATTATCATTGTTTTCTCCTTGGTAGATCGAGAGATGTTGTAATTCCTATTTTCTCATAGTGAAATTCTTATACCGTTGCCTGTGGTTTTTACCCTATTTTATTTAGGGGTTTTTCACGTAAATTTTGTGTCTCTTTTTATCTTCATTTTTATTTTCTCAAATTATCAGTTACGATTTTACTCTATCCGATAACCGTCTTCCGCAACAAATATCTCAAGTTCGTCGCAGATTTTACAGATATAAACAAATATCAAAATCAAACCCATCAATTATATGTAATGTTCATGTAATTATGTTCCAAAGAAACTTCATTCAACAAATCCAAAGCAAAACAAAATGGAAGATCAAAATCAATCCTTTAGAACTCCAAGCAGCAACCTATAGATAGCGTGTTCAAAGAACAACCAAGCTAAGGATGAAGCTCACTTCGACGTCGATTGCACTAAAGAGGAACCTGGTTGGCCACCTTGCATATGCATTACTGTAGTTCACTTTGAGCTCGTCTGCAACTGAATCTGAATCATATATGCAAATTTGTAAGATGCATTTTAAAGGATGAGTAAAAAAATACTACCTTTTTCAAACAGTCTTGAAGCTGATATATTTTCGTCAGTTTCTTCCAATCTCTTGCTTCTTTTCTCACTTCATTGAATTTTGGGTTGAATTGTCCGGAAAGAAACGATTTTCAAATTGGTTCTTTTAAGAGATAGATTAGAGCTTCAATGGGGAGTTTTGTTTTGAGTGAAATGGGTTTTAGTTAATATATTTTTCTATTATTATTTTTTTATTTCGATGGTCTAGACTATTTTTTATTTAAAGGTTGCAATACAATGGGCTCCTCACAATTTACTAACTTGTACTTGGAAACTTCGTGGAAACTTCCCTGTGGACAGATATTTTTTAAGAGGTCTCAGTCGAACGATGACTCATATGGGAAATCAACGCAAATCCCTTGCCGTCGTCGTTTCGTTCATAATTCAAGCCATCGGTGGTGGGATTTCCCTCTGCTTTTTTGGTAAAACACGACCATCTAACTGTCTTTTGTTTTTTTTTGTTTATTGTTTTGTTCTTCTTCTCATCTATCAGTTTTATTCCTTGCAAAAAATAATAAGAATAACAAATAACAAAAAAAAATGAAGATCAATTTGGCCGTACAAAGTAAAGAATTAGGCATTTCTTGTTACTGTGACAGAATGATATTGGCAGCAAAGTCCTCCGAATTATCTGGATTCTCCTCTAATACACATTCGTTCCTTGATCTTGTACGGTTTGCTGGTGTTTTGATTTTGTTTTTCCGTTTTTTGTTTTCTAGTTTCGAAAACTAAAGAAGTTGAGGGGAAAAAAGGAGTATAAAGATTTGGGTTTGCTTCTGAATTCTGATAACAGTAGAGTTCTTTCTGTATTGCAGGTGGCCCACCTTTGTATAAGGGGATTGTGCTGTTGTGGTCGGCCTGCCTGCCATCTCCCTTGCGACAGTATTTCTGTTGAATTGCGATCGTCGTCATCAATATGACTGGCACTTCATCAGGAAATGGTCTCCGCCTCAATGACTTGGAGGCTGGCCGTTCCAAGGACAATGACGATCCCGACAATCACCTTGATCCTGATGCCGACCCGTCCGATCCCTTTGACATTGCTCAAACTAAGAATGTCCCCCCCGAGACTCTCAAACGCTGGAGGGTAACCCCTTTTTCTCCTCCTGTAAAATTGTCTCTATCTGTTTTTCTTCTCTCATTGTAATTGTAATACAAGTATTATATAGGATTTAGTGGCAATTAAATGAACTCCATTTCACTTGTGTGTTTAAGCTGTTTCTCTATTGTTTTCTTGTAATTCATTTTACTGGATGATGGGGATTTTTTTGGGGGTTGATGCTTTCAATGTTTAAATGCAAGCTCAGAATGATCACATTGCAAATTGTTATATCTTATTTAATGCTTGCTTGGACTAACATCAGAATGGAGGATTAGTTATGTCTGTGTTTTGTGGGAAACTTTTACCCAAGTTGCCATCATGTTATAAATATATGAGCAGCCATAATGAACTGAACTGAAGCATGGGTGAAATGTTAGCTGTTTTCAGCTATAATGCTGCATTCTTTGCCTTAATCACTGTACCGAGTAAATGGTTTCCAATTAAGTGTACTGTAAGGTCTGAAAATGACGGCTCTACATTTAGGTTTTTTTTTCAGGATAATTGCAATATCAATTATCCAAAGAAATCATAATGCCTTGTTACAAAATTAAACCATTCAGCAAAAGTACTGCTGCAAACAGGATTCAAATTGAGAGGCTTTGCCATCAGCTGTCTCTTTCCCTCAAAATATGTAGTGACCATGCTTGCTTTACAATTGGGATTCTGTTGCAATTTAACCTCAAGTTGTCACTTTTTGGATTTTATTTTTTTGAAGTATGATTCTAAAGCTAAAGTGTATCTGGGATTATGTTTGTTGAATCATATGGAGTTCAATTATAATTAGAAGAACTGATTATATGGTGGTAAGTTGGAACTTGATGTGTTAAGATCTCATTATGATTTAGGTGCTCACTGAATTAAATGCATGGAGTGCTTCTAAACTGACCACCTTTTCTTTTTGATCAAGAGAATAGGCTTCCTATGCTGTGTTAGTTGTTTAAAGTACCTTGCGGATCAAAGATCACTTTAATGTGTAAAGTTGAAATAAACCTGAAATGATAATAGTGCATTAATAGCAGCAAGTTCTGACAGTGAATTTATTTAGAAGTCGACGAGTCCATGTAGCATATTGTACTTTGAAATAGGCAGGCTTGAGGGAGGATGTTGATAATGAAGTCGGTATGCTACTAGCCAGAAACATCTTAGTCCTAGAAGGCCTATCAGGGAATTGCTGGGGAACTCCGGAATCTTTATGGTATTGGGTACCCAAGAATTTTAAGCAAAAATTCCGATAAGTTCTCGTTATCAATATTGCTTCATTATGTTCATCCCTATTGTCAAATCAATACACTCTAATAATCTTTCAATTTGGACAGTTATCTGTTTTGGCATTTATCATATCCTCTGTCTGGTAGAAAGCTCCCTGATCTTGTCATAGAGTGTTTTCATAATAATATCATAAGCGATTGACAAAAGAAACATATCCAAGCTGAAAAAGGGATTGCCTCGTCACCAAATTTTTCATTTTTGTGTGGAAAAGGCAGATAAATTGGATTCTCTATTCATTGAAGAGGGTACTATTTGTTTGAACTGTTGGGGTGGCATTATAATTACATTCCTAGTTTTCTGGTTTAAGTTACAACTTGCGATCAATGTTTATAGCAGAATAGCAGCCCTCAATGGTTGGATTCTTGACTAATCCATTGCAATCAGTTTTATTATGATGATCTTCCGTTTGCTTGCAAGTGTTGATACTGAAGTATATTTTTTTCATTTGGTGATTCTTTGTCACATTGAGTTTATTATAACCCTACATTTTCAAGAATTCCAATTTCTGTCTTTCTCATTTGTTGAACTTAATTCTATTGCTAACTGTCACTTTCTACCTAAACCACACTGATTTGCTTTTGTGCTTTTCATGTTATGATTATTGTAAATTGTCCTTATGCTGTGAAATTGTTATTTGAGCTTTTATATTTTGATACAAATGGAAGTGGGAGTTAGCATTAATCCCGCTGATGATCTTTTGGTTATATATTATGAAGAATGTTTTCATTTAGGTGGAGCTTATTGGCATTTTTTTAATTAATTATGGACCCCTTATCTATTTCACTACAAAAGAAATTAATGGCTTTATGCCAAGTTTTGCAAATTTCTTTTTATTTTTTATTAATTTGCAATCCCATGTTCAATTCATGGTTATATATATGTGTGTGTTTGAGTTAATTGTCTGTTTGTGATCTGTGTCAGATGATGAGTGGGGTTCTTATTTTTCTTGGAGCTTGGACTGATTTATTTAATTTTCTTTTACAGCAAGCGGCACTTGTTCTAAATGCTTCTCGTCGATTTCGCTACACATTGGACTTGAAAAAGGAAGAAGAGAAAGAGCAAAGAAAGAGGATGATAAGAGCTCATGCGCAAGTCATCAGAGTAATTTTAAATATTTTAATCAACATTGTAGTTTGATATTTTTGTTCTAGTGATGTCAAACTGATGTCTTTTGTTGCTCCAGGCAGCATTGCTTTTCAAATTGGCTGGGGAAAATGAATTTGGTATGCTACATATTTAGGAGCATGTTCTCAATTGATTGTTTTATTTTGTATTGTTTGATGAAGGAGCATGTTCTCAATTCTAAGATTGTTTTTCTTTTCCAGCTATTCCTTTTTTTTTGTCTTCATGTTAACATATCTGTGCTATTCCAGTGTCAGATGCACCAGTTGCATCACCAGTTGATGGTGGTGATTACGCAATTGGACTAGAACAACTTGCATCAATGACCCGTGATCATAAGTTATCTGTACTTGAACAATATGGCGGAGTAAGTTACCTATAAATGCAACTTTTTTGTTTTACCTGGTGCTATTTTATTGTTTATTGTTCCTGTCTGTTATTCATAACGAATTCCTTCATCAGGTTAAAGGGTTGTCAGGTCTGTTGAGAACAAATTTAGAGAAAGGAATTAACGAGGATGAGGCTGATTTATCAAACCGGAGGAATGCATTTGGATCAAATACATATCCACGGAAAAAGGGACGGAGCTTTTGGGTAAATTATTATTTTAGTCATTGTTTCCAATTCTTGCAATTTGGTAAAAATTTTACTGATTGCTGATATTGATAACTGTGCTGGTTTGTAGATGTTCCTCTGGGAGGCGTGGCAGGATTTGACCCTTATTATATTGATCATAGCAGCCGCTGTGTCACTGGGGTTGGGAATAAAGACAGAGGTAAAACTCTTCTTTTCTTTGAATTTACTAATAGCATGTTTGGATTAGGGTGGGGGAGGGAAAGAAAAGAAAAGAGGGGATATTGGGTTGCACTTAAACACAAGGAAGGAAAGTGACGGGTGCTTTTTAGCTTTCCATTTTCTTTCCTTTCCCTTCCTCCAAAATTTAGGTGAATTGAAAAATATGGCCTCCATTTCTCTTAAAACTCCCATTTTTTAGTTCCATAATTTTGGAGAAAAGGAAGGGAATGGAAAGGATTAATATTTTAAAAGCTTGATATGACTGTTATGTCCTCATTGTTTGCTCCAATCTTTTACTTCACATTGATTTTGCTTTTTCTTTGTTCCTTTCTTATATCTTCTCCCGTTGTCCTAATTGGCTATTGTTTTAATTGATATCCTTTACAGGGTTTGAAAGAAGGATGGTATGATGGGGGTAGCATTTTCCTTGCTGTTTTTATTGTTATACTTGTTACAGGTATCAAATTTGTTATGCCTTCATAAATAGAATGCAATAATCTAAGGCCTTTGTTCTGCTGCAGCTTCCTATATATAATTTGGCTTGAGCTGTATAATATTTTAGTGCTTTTATAACCAATGTTATTGTTATACTGATGGAAGATCTATATCTAATTATTATTTTTTGAAAAATTACCAGCTACTAGTGATTATCGTCAATCTCTTCAATTTCAAAATCTAAATGAGGAAAAGCGAAATATACAACTTGAGGTATTTGTTACTTCTTGCAGTATGACAACATCCATTTCTATGGGAACCTTAAATTTGGTAAATTTTTTTCAATGCATCTTCAGGTCATTAGAGGAGCTAGAACTGTGAGAGTTTCAATATATGATCTTGTTGTTGGTGATGTTGTCCCACTAAAAATTGGCGATCAGGTGTGTCACTCAGTTTTTTCTTCAGTGCATTGATAGTCATGCGCAGACGGACTAAATATAGTTTGATGCTTTGGTTAGGTCCCCGCTGATGGAGTCTTAATCACTGGCCATTCTCTAGCCATTGATGAATCTAGCATGACCGGGGAAAGCAAGATTGTAAGTTGCTTGTTTGATAATGCGTTTATCTAATGTGCAGGCTTTGTTGTTTTAAGCGCTAGGTTTCTTGTAGGTTCGCAAGAATAAAAAAGAACCATTTCTAATGTCTGGCTGCAAAGTTGCTGATGGTTTTGGTACCATGCTGGTATGTATCTTGCTCCTTTCTTTCCTTTCCTTTGTTGCTCCTTGTTGAACATTATGATGATCTCTGGTAATTTATTAGTTCTATCTGGTGATGTTTGCTATGTACACTGAGCTTTTGTATTTCTTGTTATGGAGATTGTGGAGAAATAGTAGGAATTGATCTGTGCTTTTGTTTTGGAATTGCACTTGTTTCTAATTATTGCTTGACCTGTCAATTATATGGTGATGTGTTTTATAGAGAAGCTGTGATAGCTGGTTTCATGTGCAAACTATCATTTATGTTTCAACTATTATCTTGATATGGTTCTTTTATAAAGTAGTAGTTTGAGAAAGATTGACAGTATTTCTTTATGGGTGGCAACTAGATTTTGATTTGTTATATATGTGTTGGTTAAATGTTCTTTGTTGGATTTAAAAAAAAGTTCTGTTTGATCTGCCAAAAAGTGTAAGGTGTACAGGATGAATAATTTTTTTTGATGAACTTAATTTGGTACGCTCAACATGTGGCACTTGATTATATCTATGTGTGGACACTACTTTAGCACTTTACTATGGAATTCATCTTGAGAAGAGATGAGACTTCTATAGATTCTGATCTTCATTTTCTGTTTCTTCTATATGTTTGATCTTTCTTTAACATCTTGGATAGTTTAGACTGAATTTCTTTTTTCACTCCCAAACCATTGAAAAGTCATCTTTCTTAAATTATTTGTAGGTGACTGGTGTTGGAATCAATACTGAGTGGGGACTGTTAATGGCAAGTATCTCAGAGGATACTGGTGAAGAGACCCCTTTGCAGGTTTCAGCTTAGTGCACCTTAACAGTACCTACTTCCAATTCTTAAGTTGCATCTTAAACTTATCATCCATAACACACTGTAGGTACGGCTAAATGGAGTTGCAACTTTTATAGGCATAGTTGGGCTTTCTGTAGCTGTTTCTGTGCTTGCTGTTCTTTTGGCAAGGTACACTAAGAGTCAATAAATTATTACTTATGCTAGATGAATTGCATGCCCCCTAACATCTTTCTTTTGATTGGTTTCTAGATACTTCACTGGAAATACTGAAGATCCAGATGGAACTACACAATTTATTAAAGGACGCACTAGTTTTGATGGTGCATTTAATGATGTTGTTAAAATTTTTACGATTGCAGTAAGTACACCGTAGTCCCTTAGATCATGTTTGGTATAGAAGGGAATGAGATTGCAATTATTAAGGAATATAGTAGTGAGACTAAAATGGAATGGCTTATTACAGAGGTTGACTCTTTTAAATTGAAATATATCTATACTATTATATGGTGGGAGTAAGTAACTGCGTATGTTGTCACAAGTTAAGTGACACCAACTTGTTGAATTACAAAAAAAAAAAAAAAAGAAATAATAGAAAGTGTAAAAAAATAGGAATATAACTGTTATTTTACCATCCTATAAATGAGGATTTGGGTCTCAATTTTTTATTGATTTCCTCCCTGTAAATTTCATAATTCCACATGCAACAGTAAACATAAAAACATAAATGACTGTTCGGTCTGAAATAGCACCGGAATAGAATAGTTATACCCATGAAGCAAAGGTGATGTTAATATTTTAATGTTCATATAATAGCATGTACATGGTTTTCTCACTCTAGAGTTGTGCAGGTTACAATTGTTGTTGTTGCAGTGCCTGAAGGGCTTCCTTTGGCTGTTACCTTGACGTAAGTTTAAGTCGTAGCTTTTGGTTTCTATGCACTAGCAATTAAACTTATGCTTTGAATATAGTTTATTCTTCTTTTCCTACTTATTGATTCCTGGCACTGTTCTCTGCTTGAATTTTCAGTCTTGCATACTCGATGCGGAAGATGATGGCGGATAAAGCTTTGGCAAGTTCATTAATTCTAATTTTTAAATGTTTTACTTCCATGACTGTTGTGTTTTGGTTTAATAGCATCTTTATCTAACAGACATAGATTTACAGGTTCGTCGACTTTCGGCATGTGAAACTATGGGCTCTGCAACAACAATTTGCAGTGATAAGACTGGCACATTGACTTTAAATGAGGTTAGTTCTATGTGATTTTTGATATACCACTATGATTTTGTTCTTTCTGTTTTTGCACTTGATAAATATCCAAGATACAGTGGGCTCCTTCCATTGGAAAGAGCATAAAGGAGGCAAGCAGCTATAAAAAAGTTTAATTGCTTTCTTTCTATTAAATAAAAAAGGATTAGAGCTTATATAACCTTTTTAGTTTTCTTATGTCTTCCTAGTTCCATTATTTCTGTGGTATTAAATGTTAATTTTCTTCAATGGAAAACAGGCACTACATATGAAAACTTTCTACGATAGGGATAATAATATTATGTACACACTCTCTTGATTGCAGCATCTACTTATCTTTCTCGCCTCGAACGAACATTTTCTTATGATTTTAGCTAAACCATTGGCAAGTCCTTTATGTATCTTATCTTTCTTTTTTCTTCTATTTTTTTCTTAATGCTATATTTCCATCGAGGTTGCTCTTGTTCAGCATGGTTTTTCCAAGATCTTGGGCTTTTTAAAATTTGTTTAGCTGTTCAATTTTTCATCCTGCTGTTTGAAAGCTATAGATATCAAACTGATTAACTAGTATCACAGATGACTGTTGTTGAAGCTATTGTTGGGAAAAAGAAGATAAATCCACCAGCTGATTCTTCCCAGATGCACCCATCGGTTGTGTCTCTGTTGAGTGAAGGAGTTGCCCAGAATAGCACAGGGAATGTTTTTGTGCCTAAGGTAACATTATTTCTGTTCATCTAATTCATTATGCTAAGGTCAAGAGATATATAATTGTCATGCATGAGAATATGTGTTCTTGACTAAGCTTTTAAATGTTTTACATAGGAAACGACTTTTGCTTCTGAATTATCAATTGGTTCTGTTAATTATAATTTTTCTTGTTCATAAGTCGCACTGGAATCTCATTGAATTACATTCATTTTTCCAGGATGGTGGTAATGTTGAGATTTCTGGATCTCCTACAGAAAAGGCTATCCTTTCTTGGGCAATAAAAGTATCCCCAGAACTTGGCCTCTCATCTACTTCTATTTTTGATCGCACATGCTAATCATTGCAAATTGTATTGCAGTTGGGGATGAAATTTGATGCTATCAGATCAGAATCCACTATTCTTCATGTTTTCCCTTTCAACTCTGAGAAAAAGCGAGGTGGTGTTGCAGTACTACAGGTAGTTTCTTCAGTCTAACTTCTTAATACTTTCTTACTTCATTGATGCTAGTATAATGGGAGACTTAAAATGCAGTTATTAGAAGCAACTGAAAGAATATGTCTAAAACACTAATGGCTCTTTGATGAATCCTCTCCTAGGATTATTGACATGATTGTGCGTGATTATCTGGCATTTGATTCATATTTGGGCATTTTAACAGAAGCATGGTTGTTTCCTCAATTTGCCTTTTTATCTTTTCTTAGGAAGATAAAACTGATCAAACTTTTTATAGATGGGCTTCTTAGGTGGGAATTAGAATAAGCACATTTTCCCTGCCTACAACACCTGTTTCTGCTTCAAACATATCAAAGCATGATTTGGGTTTTAAGGGTGACTGAGAATAAACTTTATTAACTGCATTGAATGAACATGCAACCAAATCTTGTGAAATGACAACACTTTTAATTCCAATTTATAATTGATATTGTTACTTGATTATAAATATGAATGGTAGAAATATCTGTTGTCCAGGCCTTCTTTACTGGGTAATGCAGGCTTGTCTTTTGTTTTATTGTGCTGGGGGATCAGGAAATAAGTTGGCTAAACATAGAATGCTTTACATTTGTGTTTTGGGATTTCTAACCAAAAGTCAAAAGCAAGTCATTCAAAAAATTAGAGAGAAATCAGGGGGAGAAAGAGAAGAGATGAGAGAGAGAGAAATATGAGGGAATACTTATCTGGCACCCCCCATGCCGAACTGTGCTGTGCTAAATCAGCTTGCTCCCGCTGTGCCAAGGAGGTAGGAGTCTCATCTTGTCTCACTTGGCTGTGGGATTGGAGGGATAAAGGAGGAAAAATGAATTTTTTTTATAGGAAAGAGGCCTCGTTAAAAAACCCCTTCTTAACCTTCAAGCTACATAGGTATCTTAACGGACATTGGAAGGAGGAAAAGAGTGCCCACATTTTATTTCTAAAACAGAAAGTACATCCTGGGTAAAAACCACCTTAAGTACAACCTTCCCCACAAAACAAAACCTCTATCCTCAAAAACATTCATCCTACACATCCAATTGAAAACACCCTACATTACCCTATTCCCGACTTAGCTATACCATCTGCTTCCCAATTAATACATCTCTGAAGATGCCTAATGATCACATTATAATACAGCACGCTCTTGGCAATTTCCTTAACCAGATGAACAAACGCAGCAGGACTTGCTTCCGGATTTTTAATCCAATTCAAAGCATTAGAAGAATCACTTTCCAAAATAAGACGCCCCTTTATTAATAATCAGCCAAAGTTAGATCACCCACAAGACAATTTAGGGGAACAGGAAAATTGGACTTCTTTGCCGAAAACCAGGTAGCCACCCTATATCTAGCCAAAAAAATATTAGAGTTTGATCCAACCTTCCATTCTCAAACACCATTTGATTCCGACATTTCCATACGGACCATATTACAGCACCCGGAATGAATTTCCAAATATCAGATTTCGGAATTAAATCAACCCAATAGAACATAAACTCCTTGGGATTATTAGGCAAGGCTGAACATAGATTCCACAACCTTAAAAACCGCACCCATACTCCCCAAGCTATCCTGCATGAGAAGAACAAATGACAAACATGCTCAGGCTCCGAGCAAAGAGGATCCTCGATCCCACATACACCCCGCCTAATTAAAACAGATTTGGCCGCCATCTTCTGGTGAAAAACCTGCCATAAAAAAGCCTCCACTTTGGGAGGTGCAATTCCAACCCAAACAAGCTTCGACCAAGACAAATCCGGATCAGATAATCGTGAAACTACATTAATGCACGATCTAACCGATTATACACCTTCCCCGTTCCCTTTCCAAACACAACAATCATAAGCGACCGATCCAACAATAACATTATCCAACATCGACAATAATTCGATCCATTGATCAGCTTCCCAATCCAGCAGATTTCTCCTCATCTGGATATCCCACACCATCTACCATTGATTAGCGACCCAAATTCCGCAATAACCCCATCCTTATTAACCGAAAGAGCAAAAATCCTGGGAAATTTTATCTTCAGAGGAATGCTGGCGAGCCATCTATCCTGCCAAAACAAAATGGAATTTCCATTCCCAACTTGCAGAAGAATATGATTGCAGAAGCAAAGACCAAAAGCATCGTTTGACAAAAAGTTATTGAATACTCTTTTCCAAAGCCAAGAAGAATGGGAAGACAGATTTTTATCCAACAGAATCGACCTTCTATCCAAATTGTACTTAGAGCACACCATCCTCTTCCACCAAGACTCCTTTTCGCTACCAAATTTCCAAACCCATTTTCCTAATAAAACTCTATTCATTAGATTTAAATCCGTGATACCCAAACCCCCGTAATCTTTTTTGTTTGCAGACTTGCGACCAATTTACCCGTTGAATTCTATTTTTATGATTCGTGCTCCCCTATAGAAAATTAGCCAAAACTGAATTAAACCTTCTTCGAACACCAGAAGGCATTTTGAACAAAGACGTATAGTAAATCGGCAGCGCAGTTGGGACAGACTTCACCAAGACAACCCTTCCAGCAAGGGATAGCGTCGATGCTTTCCATACAGCCAACTTCTGATAGAATTTCTGAAAAATTGGCTCCCATAAAGCTGCAGAGTTCCGTCTGGAACCAAGTGGAAGCCCGAGGTACTCCGTCGGTAAAACACCAACCAAACACCCAATTGAATTTGCCCATTCATTGACAGTTGATTCTTCCAAATTAATACCAAATAGGTTTATGGGGTTTTGGGCTCTCTATAGGAAAAAAGTGGTTCCGTGCTCAGGTCTTTTTAGTTGATGGAATTATAACTGAACTGCTGAAGTGCTCAGGTTCAAGTGCTTTTAGTAGAATTTAGCTAAGGAGTTGCAGAACATTTAGAAAAAGCAGCCTTTTTGCCTAATATTTTCAACTGGCAATACTGTTGATATTAATAATTTAGACTGTCATTTAATATATATGTTTTCTTATGGCAGTCTGATTCTGAAGTTCATATACATTGGAAGGGAGCAGCTGAGATAGTTTTGGCCGCATGTTCTGGATATCTTGATTCAAATGGTTGCCTTCAATCCATGAATGTAGACAAGGTTAGTGATTATGTATATTTACATACACAAAAACATGCATGCACTACTGAAAGGTCTCCTGGATAAAAAAGTTAAGGGAATTTCCTTCTCACTTGATCTCCATAATTAACTTTAGCTTATAAGTCTTTTTAGTTTTTACCATTTGTAGGTTGACTCGTGCTTTAATAGTAAGTATCTGATGATTTGCAGACTGATCATTGATTTATGGAAACCATATGTTTTGACTTAATGGCTGTGATTAATTTGTGGAAACCATGTGAAAACATATGTTTTGACTTAATGGCCGTTCATTAGAAACTGGAGCTTGCGTTTAATACATTAGAAAAGTAAAGGTTGTTTCTTACCGGAATCAAATTGCTCACTTTATATCAAGCCTATAATTTAGTATTGCATGATTGAAAAATGGACTTTGTTTCTGATTCCTAAATCCTAGCATGATTTGATCAGCATATGCTTCAACTTTTATGTTTAACCACCTTTCTGCAGGAATTTTTTAAGGCTGCTATTGACGAAATGGCTGCAAGTAGCCTGCGCTGCGTTGCCCTTGCATACAGATTGTGTGAACGGGAAAAAGCTCCTAGTGATGAAGAGAGCTGTAATGATTGGGTCTTACCTGAAGATAACCTTATTTTGCTTGCTATTGTTGGTATAAAGGTAAACATTTTTAGCATGGATTCCCCACTTTTACCTAATGGTATTTCCACATATATGGTTGTTAACCTATTAGTAGCTTCACTATCTTTTTTAGCTTTGACTTTATGTTTGATGATAACAAATTTATTCAAAGCTGCACTGAATGATAATGTGAAGCTTTGTTTCTGAAAGAAGGAAACTGCTCTTTCCCAAATAAAGTGCAACATTTTTATGAGATATATCACTAAACAAAGTGTTACATGCATGCACATCCTAGCAAGTAGATTTATTGTTGGAAACAAAATTTTTCATCAAAGTTAGGTAGATTAATTCTGCTACAAATTGGTGTTAAAACTATATAAAAATGGAAATAGAAAAATTAGAAAAGAATTGTAATTTTAATTTGTGTTCATTGACAATCAAATGTAACCTTTTATAGCCTACAAGAGTGTTCAACTATTTTGGAATATTAGCATAAACTAGGAAAGTCTAAATCATAAAGATGTCAGAATTGATTTCAGTATATACAGATAGCATTGACTTGGTAATTTTAGGAAAATTATTCCTTAATAATTGCCAGGTTTTCAGGGAGATGTCTTCTTAAATATCCGGGTCAAAAAATCTGCCAGATTTTGTCAACAATTGGAAAATTAGGCAGTGGTCTATTTAACGTATAACACGTCATTTCTCCTTTTTTTATCTGAATTTATAACACTCTAGTCCCATTCTTTTTGCGCACGTTGGAACTTAGGAGTGCCGTTAATGATCATCTTATCATGTGTACTTTGTGTCTTTCAATGATTTCATCTTCTATCTTCTAAGTATTAATTATGTGCCTGTCACAATGCTAATACACTAAAAATGTTATCGTTCCCACTTTTGTCTGTGTAAATAATTCACTGACTCACAATGGTCTTATGTTTGATGTCTATTATTACGTTATAATCATCTATTAAGAAAGGTGGATTTTCTCGTACACACTAAAAATGATTTTTATACAGATGAACTATGCTCTTCCTTTTCCTTATAATTATTAGTTTGGATACATTGTTCAAATTTGATGTTATTTTTGTTGCCAAAATTCTAGTGTTCATGTTTACCTGTATACAAATACAGTCTCGAAGTGTTTTTTTAGTTTTTATGTGCCATTGAGCAAAAAAAGTGGTCTTTGGGGGAGTTGCCATTTTGTTCAATTATTTGAATTTATCATATGAATATTCCTGTTTTATCATGAGCTAGATTTCTGTGCAATGCGCAACTACTACCTTTATTAACTAATATAATCCTCCTCTTCAGGATCCTTGTCGACCAGGTGTTAAAGATGCTGTGAAAATATGTATGGATTCTGGTGTTAAGGTAATTTTTCTGGCTTCGTAAGATTTGCTTTAGTAGTTATTATACTGTCTTGTGTGTAGGATGCTACTTTTATTTAGTTCATATTGAATGGTGAAGATTTCCTTTATTTTTTCATAGATTTTTTATTACTACAACTTAGAACAAATACTTGTATTTTTTAATTACTCTTATATATGACGAAAACTTTTGAATATTTAGGTACGTATGGTCACTGGAGATAATATCCAAACAGCCAAAGCAATAGCTTTGGAGTGTGGGATACTTGGTTCTGCCCAAGATGTTACTGAGCCTACCATCATTGAAGGAAGGGTATTCCGAGCCTTACCTGAAAAAGAAAGAGAACAAATGGCGCAGAAAATAACGGTATCTATTGACTATGTTTCTTGATTATATTGGCTTTAGATCCTGATATTATTCTCGAGTGTCCAAACATATTTTGTTGATTAAAGCATGGAAGACTGGCTAATGTAGAAAATAGGTATTCTTTGGTAAAGAGAATCATACAGTAATCAACGGTAAATAAAATACTTCTATTTACACGACTCCAATCTACAGCTAATTGGGAGTTTATGCAGGTAATGGGGAGATCTTCTCCAAATGACAAGCTTTTGCTTGTTCAAGCCTTGCGTAAGGGAGGCGATGTTGTGGCTGTGACTGGAGATGGTACCAATGATGCTCCTGCACTTCACGAGGTCTGGTTTTGTGGTTAACTTCATTTATTTATTTTTCTTGTGATGATAGTGCTTTACGATGCATATTAAATGTGGTAAGCATTGGCTTACGGTGTGTTTGATAAACTATTGAAAGCTAAAATTTTGAATGCTTTTTTTTCATTGTGCTCGATAATTTTTTGTATGAACTACTTGACTGAGAGTTTCAACAGTAAGTGCTGAAATGCTTAGTAGCTTTTTTTATTTAATGTATTAAGTACATTTAAGGAGTTCTTTTTTAAATACAATAATCTTTTATTCTTTCCTTTTAAACTTTTATAAAATGAAATAATTATAAACAATATTTCTAATTTGTAAAAAATAAATAAAATATCTAATAAACATGTAATTTTCAATAGCATACCAACCGACCTTTATGACACCAATTCTCTACATAAAATTTTAAAACTAAAAATCATCATTGATTTTGTTCAGTTATCACAAGGCACATTGGTATCTATTTGTACGCTTAATATACTTGCTTATACAATATGGTTCTCATTAATAAATGTCAAGTTTTATGCCCTTTCTAGACTAATTTTGGGCATAGCAATGTTTAATGTAAAAAGTGTGAGATTTTCAGCGAGTCATGGAATTGGAATATTGTTCTGTTGCTAGCTACCAGCTATGTGAACATCAACCATTTACCTTCCATTCAAGCAACTTTATTCTTAAATCTAATGAACCCATACACTGCCTCTTGTGCTGATTGATGACTACATGTGTTCCATAGCTTAATTTGCTTATCTTCCCAGTTTTTGCATTTTATACTTTTGATTTTATTTTTATTTTTTCTGTATTTTAGGCAGATATAGGTCTATCTATGGGCATTCAAGGGACAGAAGTCGCAAAAGAAAGTTCAGATATAATTATATTGGATGATAATTTTGCTTCAGTTGTGAAGGTTAGCATGCTTGTTTCTTTCACATGGATATTATTGTTTCCATTTTCACTATATCCTACTGCTGAATTTGAGGTAAGTCTGGTATGAAATTTCCAGCAATTGTACCTCATCTTTGTATCCTTAATGTAGGTTGTTCGCTGGGGTCGTTCAGTTTATGCCAATATTCAGAAGTTTATACAATTCCAGCTTACTGTGAATGTTGCAGCTCTTGTAATCAATGTTGTGGCAGCAGTATCCTCCGGTGATGTTCCTTTAAATTCAGTGCAGGTACTGCTCTTCTCTACTCTCCTATGCCCCTAGGTCTCATATCGAATTTCTGACGAGAGGAAATGTCACCGGATTAGAATTCAGTTTTATGTAATTTTCTGGATTTTGGTTTCGGGGTGCTGGGCCATGAATTAAGGAACTGTTCAATGATAATGTTTTTTTATCTCTCTGTGTGGTGATTGAACTTAAAAACTAGTGTGTTTGAGAGTAGAATAGACTTCAAAACTGAGGTTTCTGTTGGTGTAGAGAAAGGAGAAAGCTGTTGGGATAAGTTACTCTGTAATCAAACTAAGTAGCTATGTACATTAGAACATCACTTCATGATGACAAAAAATTGAATGCGAGTTCTTTTGCTACAGTTACTATGGGTTAACCTGATCATGGATACTCTTGGAGCACTTGCTTTGGCCACTGAGCCTCCAACAGACAACCTTATGCATAGGTCCCCCGTTGGCCGAAGGTCTGAATCCTTCTTTCATGTGAATACTGTGTACTTTGACTCGTAGTACTCTAGTTCTACGTATTAATTATTAGAAATGGCTGATGAATTCATAGGTTTGAATTAAATATCACGTGTGCAACCACAGATTTGGTATTTGATTATTAGAAATGGCTGAATGTACCTTATAAAGTTGATATTTAATTGACTTGTTGTATTGATCTAAATGTTTTATTTTCCCAGAGAACCTCTAATTACCAACATCATGTGGAGGAACTTACTCATACAGGTATCTGTTTTCTTCTGTCCTCATCATATGATTTTCACCTGTTAACATTTTACTTGTCTTAGTTTGTGTTTTGCAATTTTATTTGATTGAGAATTGTTAACCCAGACCAATGTCTGGGAAAATAGTACAATGGCTCTCTGTCTTATAATGTTTTCACATTTCATTTCAGGCTTTATATCAAGTTACTGTCCTCCTTGTGCTCAACTTTTCAGGCTTGACCATTCTTGGTTTGGAGGATGATGGTGACAAGGCTCATGCTCATGAAGTGAAGAATTCTTTGATATTCAATGCTTTTGTCATGTGTCAAGTAAGTACTTGGTGGCAAGTTGAGATTCTGGGGTTTATTTTTTACATTTATCGTAAAGCTTAAAGTTTGACAACTGTTCGTTCAAATCACAGATATTCAATGAGTTTAATGCTAGAAAGCCTGAAGAAATCAATTGCTTCAAAGGAGTGACTAAAAACTACCTATTTATGGGAATTGTTGGATTTACTCTCATACTTCAGGTGAACAAATCTCATCTTTTTCATTTTCTCAGTGCACCACTATTCAGCTTTCTTTGTGGTCATCATTTGTACCTGGTCTACTCATAATACTATTTCCAACTATTTCATAGATAATCATCATCGAGTTCCTTGGAAAATTTACCTCAACAGTAAGACTCGATTGGCAGATGTGGCTTGTATCCGTTGGAATTGGCATTATCAGGTAGGGTCGCTCGCTCTTGTCACTCTTGGCCTCAAATAATCTTCTTAGATCGTTGATGTCATCAAACACAAAGAGTAATTATTCATTGACTGCTATTATATTTTTGAAGCTGGCCTCTTGCGATTGTGGGGAAGCTGATTCCAGTTCCGAAGACTCCGGTTTCGGCATTCTTCATAAAGCCATTTCGACAATGCAGAAGGGGCAGGGATGATGCATGAATGTGGTATTTCTGCAATAAGTAAAATATGCAATTAAATCAAAGAATTGTTAAGGTTGTATATAGAAAGAGGCTGGCGGTTGCTTAAATCCTTTTTTACTCAAAAGGCAACAATGATGCTTGGCTGAGTGAAAATTTAAATTTATGTATTTTAGAAGAAGGCTTTGATGAAACCTCAAGAATTTGCTTCATTTTATGGAGGCATGTGTACTTATGAATCAACTTCTCATAGAATTTGAAAAACTAATGAAAAATCTTTAGAAAAACATGGTCATGGCCTCAATATCAAAATTCCCAGCAATTAGTTCACACAAATTTCTGAAAGCAGAAATTCCAGAATGAATATGCTAGAATCGCTTTGCAGAGACAATTTCATAGGAAATGCAACAATAATGCCTTAAAAGAAAGACAATTCTGTAGGAAATGATCGCCGATGAGCCTGAACCAAACGATTCCATGCTCACCTTCGTGCAACTGATGTGTGCTCTACCAATTTTTTATTATGGATTTTTTTCTAGGAACTTTAGTTTGTGATCTTCAGAATGAGGAAAGAAGAAAAGGTCAAAGATGAAGCCTTTTTTGTTTATAAATATTAACAAAAAAATATTAATTTATTTTGTTATACAACACAAGATGTGACATTGACATCATAAAAATTAGGTAATTAAATATTATATTAAAAAATATTTTATACATATTTTACATTTGATGGGTTGAAATTTACATTATACTAATGTGATAGTACCACTTTACAATGATATTAATGTTATTGTCAATAGAAAAATGCTAAATTTTAAATTTAATTTTATATATTTAATTATATAATGACACGTCCGGAGAAAAAAGACAAGACGAGATGAAGATGGTAAAAGAGAAAAAAAGCATTGAACACCGACTTCCTAATTCGCCAGAATCAACTTGATATTATGGTACAATCTTCTCTGTTCATCTATCTCTGTTCCATTAGTTCAAAGATACTGATTATGAATTAACAATAAGAATGGTGCATGAACGTGAACATTAACAGGCACAACAGCAGAACAAACTCAAGCTCTATTCTTACTGGAGGAGCTCCTGCTCCTTCCGCATCAGAATCGCCCTTAACCTCAAAGGTACCTTTCCGTTTTCCCTTTCTTCTTCTGGGGGTTTTTAATCCTTTTTAATCTATTAGTAATTAGTAATTAGTAATTTCTTTTGGTTTCTGGGTTTTTTTGGCAGGTCTGGATTATCAGTACATACCGGTTAACTTGCTTAAGGGGGAGCAGTTCAGCCCCGGTCAGAATTTTTTTAAAAATTTTCTGGGTTTATTAATTTGTTTCTAATTCATTAATCATTGGAATTTAAAACATTGTTGAAACTTGGGAAATGGGTAGAATTCCAAAAGCTGAATCCTATTGGATATGTACCGGTGCTGGTGGACGGTGACGTTGTCATTTCAGACTCTTCTGCAATTTTCATGGTCATTTTTTCTGTTTCCCCTTCTTTTCATTCAATTCTATTCTATTGTATTCATTACTTTGCTTGATTTGCTTTTAATGAATTTGGAATTAAACCAACAGTATCTGGAGGAGAAATACCCTCAAATCCCCTTATTGCCATCTGATCTTTATAAGAAGGCACTCAATATCCAGGTCTCTGCTGTCCTTCATTTCGTTTTTGTTTATGTTTCTTGTCACTAAGTTAGGCTACACTAATGAGTACTTGCACATCGTTTTATAGGCCGCAAATATCGTTTGCTCGAGCATTCAGCCTCTTCAGAATCTAGCTGTGCTGGTTTGTTTCCGAGTGAATTTGCGTCTTTTATGCCTTCGTTTTTTATGGGATCATTGAAAGTATATGGATTGCGTTTGATTTGCTGCTTTTACTTTTGCAGAAGTACATTGAGGAAAAAGTAAGTACGGATGAGAAAATTCTTTGGGCAAAATTTCATATCGAGAAAGGCTTCGGAGGTAAGGGATGAGTAAAGGCATTATACATATAACTATTCTACTAAGATCAAGTGCCATGAGGGTTTATTGTTTCCTCTAATGGATTTAGCATTTGATTTGATTAATGCTTCTTTGTTTCAGCTCTTGAGAAGCTGTTAAAAGATCATGCTGGAAAATATGCGATCGGAGATGAAGTTGCCATGGTTTGTTTCATTTTGTCATGTTTATATACGCAACTTCATGCTCAAAGCACGTGGCAAATCATGCACAAAAGTGCATATGTTTCAGTGTTTTTGGAAGGCTTATATATTTGTTGCAGGATGTGGATGAAAGGATTTCGGATATCACTTTGAATGAATTTGGTTTGATTGATAGTTTCGGTAAAAACTGTTGTAGTTTCATGCTGATGTGGAAAATATATATGCCTTTGAATTTTGAGATGCAAATGAGTTAACCGTAGGTCTAAATTTTGTTAAAAGTTTGCTAATATTGCCTTAGGATATTGAGATGCGCATGAGATAATCATAGATGTAAACTCTGTTTGACGTTTGCTAATATCACCTTCTGTTACTTGTTGTGATGCTCTTTAGAAGTTGACTCCTAATGTACATTAGAATAAGAAATAAATGAAATTATATACTCAGGTTAGAAATGTTCTGAAAATATACATATACACATAAATATGGCCTGTCGACTCTGTTTGCAGGCGGATGCATTCCTAGCACCACAGATTCATGCTGGGATAAACCGATTCAATGTCGACATGGTAATCCGCTCATTCATGAACTTCTTGTTTCTGCATCTAATTTGCGTTTCTTCATTTCAGCTAAAGTTTCCATACTTACAGACATGTATTCTTGGCTAACACGGCTTCTCTTTTCTTATTATTTTGTAGACTAAATTCCCGCTTTTAACTCGGTTGAATGAGGCATATAGTGAGCTACCGGAATTCCAAAAGGCTATGCCGGAGAATCAGCCGGATGCTCCTCTGGCATAGGGCGTTGGTGCCTGGTGGATTGATGAGGTACACATCTAATGCCGAATGGTCCATCTTTGTTGTTCGTTCTAGGGAATGATCAATGATAATAAGGATTATGTTAGTCTGAAGTTAATGTAAGACGCAATAGTATCATATATCATGTAATATGGACATATCATAAACATATATGGCATGTTGATCTGAACTATATTTGGTGGTTTCATTCTCCATGCCATAGTCATATTCAGGGATTGACCGAGGGTGAGCGGGTGAGGGTGGTCGCCCCTAAATTTTTTAAAAATTCTCTTATATTTTAATTTTTTTTTATTTTGTATTGATAATCTATTTTCGTTCTAAAATTTATAAGTTCGTCTCCTATAACACAAAATCCTACGTCCTTCTCTGATCATATATTTGTTTGTAGAAATATCAGTTAACCTTTGTATGAGATATATGCAATTACAAGCCATAAAATAAAAATGGTTTTGTGGAAAAAAAAATGTGTTCCTGGGACATTGGGTTCAATTTGAAGGAGCAAAAGAATGAAATTTCTTCCTAAAAGTTAGGGTTTGATTATGCAGGATTCAAAGAAACTAACAAATTAATCATGCTATTTATATTTTAATTTTCCCCTCAAATTTGAAATAGATGGCTATATTAATAGACCCGTGTCGTTCAGCTAATTTTAGTGTAAGTAATTTTTTTTATATTAGTGTATTTATAACGTGTTGTCTTTTTGTGTTATAATTATATTTAAAACACTACATTATTTATTTATTTATGTTCGACATATTTTGTGTTAAAATTGTATTTAAAATATCATATTTATTTATTTTTCGGGGATGTTTACAATTTATTTTAGGTAAATTTTGACATATTCATATATTTATAATTTTTTAATTCTTCATTTGAAATTTATTTTGATTAAATTGAAACCACTCGTTTCTCTAATTTTGTAGAAAATTTACATAACTTTATTTCATATTTTTAATAAAAAACATTTTGCAATTTAATTTCTTAATGGTAACCGAGTCAATATGTCCATATATTATTTTTAATAAATTATTATTTTTTCCGAATAAGATGATAACACGTGTTAGTATCTCATTGTTAATAAAATTACGTAAAAATATGAAACGCAAATTATGGAGACTGGATCAGAATCCCCTTTCAGGATGTGTAAGGCTTAACCACTACACCAAACCAACTACTTGTTACATAATTGATAAAAAAAAACATTTTGTATTTTCCCTTTTCATTAATCTTGTAGTTTTGTAATATAAATTATAAGACGATTCATTCACTAATATTATTAGAAAATACACCCGTTCTTTGGTAAGTGTTAATTATCATTTATCATCTACAATCAACATTATTAAGTCAATTCCACCAATAATACACAATTCACAAGTAGTTTTAAAGTATAAGGATCACATTAGAAGATTTCATAAACTTGAGACCTCATTGAATCATCTGTACCGTTAGCAAACTAATTAAATAATCAAATGCAAACTTTCTGTACCTAATTAATTTAATTAAATATAATCGGTCAATGAAAGGGGTTGGAGTATGTAAGCAATAATTAAGGGTAAACTGTACCCATGATCATTTAATTATAAGAAGATTCCAACATAATCACCGATCTTTTAATTTTATCAATAAGATCACTTAACTATTTAAATAATATAAATCAAGTCACCTGTTATTAACATTCAATGGAGGAACTGACCGTAACATTTAATTTATTGAATTAAAAAAATAAAAATAAGTAAAAAAATCATCTAACCAGATGGTGACATATTTTACTAAGTGTCATGTGCCACCATCTTGGAGGAATACATCTATTGAAATTAGTTAAAATTAGGATCAAATTGATAGAATATATAAATAATGAGGATCAAATGTGTAATTATATCAAATTTATTAACTATCATGCCATTTTCTATTTCAAATGTTAACAACAAATGAATTGATTAACATCATTTAAATAATCAAGTGATCTCATTGATAAAATTAAAAGATCAACAATCAGATTATAATCTCTTATAGTTAAGTGGTCATGGGTGTAATTTACCCAATAATTAATTATAAACCGAGGTTGAGTTACCAACCATTCACAAATATAGGATATTAGCAATGTGATGAGCATGGCCCATTATAATAATAACTAAACAAAGCCTCCATTGGTATATTTTATGCGTTATTATTTTGAAAGGGATAGTTACATCTTAGCTACTTAATTTGTCCATTTTTTCTATATTGGTATTTAACTTTTGATTTAATTCACATTGGTATTGTCTATTTTTTTTCCATATTAATATCTAAACTTTTTTGAGTCCATGTTGCTACCTAAACTCTTCTCTCATGCCTGTTCTTTTTTGTAACAATTTAACATCACCAAAAAATTATTAAAATGTGAAGTTATAGAAATTAAAATCGTTGTAAAAAAGTATCAATGTGGGAAAAGTAAACAAGTTCACGTATCAGCGTGGACTAAAAAGGTTTAGATGATAAAGTGGGAAAAGTAGACCAGTCCAAGTACCGTGGACAAAAAAAAAGTTTGGGTACCAATATGGAAAAAGTGAACAACTTTAAGGACTAAGATGTGAGTTATCCCTTGTTGAAAAGAATAAACTACTAGCTTGAATTCAAATGTCCATTCTCAAACATTTTTTAATAGTAAATAATAATTATAAGATAATACCTATTTATAATTTCTTTTCTTAATTATTGACAATGTGCATATCTCATACCGACATGGTTGTTCAAACTTGGATCTTTTAAGGAAAACATTCTTCTTTATCACTTAGGCCACCTAATCTTATCATCAATTTAAATAGGGTAAATTATACGTTGTGTAGCCCACTATCACTTTATTCTATTTTGGTCACACAACTATTTTTATTTCAAAAGCATACCTAATATTTAGTTTTGGTTTCCTTTTGGTCATTCACCATTAAAAAATTAACAGAACTACTAGCATGTCATTTTTTCAATGATGACATGGCATTATCATACGGTGACACGTTGATTTTTTAATGATGAGTGACCAAAATGAAACCAAAACTAAACATTAGGTATGGTTTTGAAACAAAAAAAAGTTGGATGATCAAAATGGAATAGAAGTGTTAGTTAGGATACTAAACGTGTAGTTTACCCATTAAATAACTAAGAATTCCATCACATATAACATGTCACCTTGTAATGGAGAAAAACAAGATCCCTGGAAGAGATCGTTGACTTTTGAATTCGTTAGTAGCAACAGGCAATATGGTGAGATCTTCTCTGTTCATCTACTTTTATTCATTTGCTATCATGGTACTGGTTATGGATTAATTAAACTATCAAAATGGTGCATCAACATGAACATGAACAGGCACAGCAGCAGAACAAACTGAAGCTGTATTCTTACTGGAGGAGCTCCTGCTCCTGCCGCATCAGAATGGCCCTCAACCTCAAATGTACCTTCTTCTTTATTGTTTTTTTCCTATCCTTTTTCAATCTATTACTGATTAGTAATCACTTTTGGTTTCTGGATTTGGCAGCTCTGGAATACCAGTACATACCTGTTAACTTGCTTAAGGGGGAACAATTCAGTCCTGGTTATAAATTTTCCTTTTCTGGTTCAACGCTTACTATTTTGATTCTATTCCATTAAGTACTGTAATTGAAACATTGTTGAAACTGTGGAAAATGGTTAGAGTTCCAAAAGCTGAATCCCATTGGATATGTACCGGTGCTGGTGGACGGCGACGTTGTCATTTCGGACTCTTTTGCTATTTTCATGGTCAGTTTTCTGTTTATTCTGTTCAGTCAATGCTATTGTATTCATTACTTAGCTTGATTTGTTTGTTTTTAATGAATGTGGAATTAAACCAATAGTATCTGGAGGAGAAATACCCTCAAATCCCCTTGTTTCCATCTGATATTGCAAAGAAGGCACTCAATATACAGGTCTCTGCTCTCCTTTGTATGATTAATTATTCATGTTTTACTAGGCTAATGACTAATGAGTTCTCACACATTGTTCCACAGGCTGCAAATATTGTTTGCTCAAGCATTCAGCCTCTTCAGAATGCAACTGTGCTGGTTAGTATCCGAGTGAATTCGCCCAAAAACGAGCAGATACTCGTTTTGAGTATTGTTGAAATATACAAGGGATTGCATTTGATTTGCTGCTTTTACCTTTACAGAAGTACATTGAGGCAAAAGTAGGTCCAGATGAGAGAATTCCTTGGGCAAAATTCCATATTGAGAAAGGCTTTGAAGGTAAGTTATAAGGCCTCCTCCTCCTAAGATTAAGTGTCATGAGTGTTATTGCTTCCTCTAATGGATTAATGCTTCTTGGTTTCAGCGCTTGAGAAGCTGTTGAAAGATCGTGCCGGAAGATATGCGACCGGAGACGAAGTTTCCATGGTTTGTTCCATTCTCTCATGTATAAATTTGCAACTTTATGTTCAGAGTTTGTGACTCGAGTTCCGATTGAAACTGCTCGCTCGTAATGTACCGTAGAATAAGACCTGTGAACTTTCTTTGCAGGCAGATGTGTTTCTAGCACCACAACTTCATTATGGGACTAAACGGTTCAATGTTGACATGGTAATCTACTTATTCCATGAACTACTAGTTCGTGCACCTAACTGATGTTTGTTAACTTTGCTGACATGAATTCTCTTTTCCTATTATCTTGTAGGCTAAATTCCCGCTTTTAACTCGGTTGAATGGGGCTTATAGTGAGCTTTCGGAATTCCGAAAGGCCATGCCGGAGAATCAGCCGGATGCTCCTCTGGCATAGGGCATTTTGTTAAGATGGTAAATTGATGGGGAATTCAACTACTGCTGAATGCTCCATCTGTTTGGCGGCTGGGAATCTTGAACAAGTTCTTTCCAGGGTGTGACCAATGAATAAGGATTATGTAGTCCAGAAGTGGATTAATAGACACATATTATGTTATATTTGAAGTAGTTGAATTCATATAATCATAGTACTTGAAAAAAATAGTCGAGTTGATATGATTATGTTATATTTGAAGTAACTACGATTATATCTGTTTAAAGATAACTCTTAACCATTTGATATTGAACGTTCATACTCTTGACGTTCATATGGCTCGAACTCAGAACCTCAAATAATAACAACAATTCTTTTATCACCGAGATCACTTAATTCGTGCATAACTTACAACTTTGTCATTGAGATAATTAGGTACCTTCCTTTTTAATCCATTACTAATTAGTAATTACTCTTGGTTTATGGATTCTTCTTCTTCTTATAATTTTTGAAGCATTTCATGGATATTAAATATAAATTATCGAAAGGAAAAGGCCTAATGACATTTTTGGACTCAAACTTTTCTTAAAAAAAATATTTTTTTTAACTTTTAAAATTCAAATATTCTATCAAATTGAAGCAGCTGAAAGAAAAAGCATCAAACTTGTTAAGTTGGCGCCAACTATTTTATACTTTTATCAATATTAATATTACTTATTTTGTACTTTCGCATAAAAAAATTAAAAATGATAAAATATTAGAAATACATTTAAATCCATTAAAAATGTTAAAAGAATTATAAAATTTGACAAAAATATACAAAACTTAATTGAGTTTTAAAGTAGTACGATCTAATTTAAAATTTTCATTCAATTGAATAATTATACATAAGAAACTACATTTGACGTGTCAAAGTCGATTTCAATTAGACTGAATAATATTGTAACAAATCACAATAAATGGTGAATTTGATCTGAACAAGAGTAATTAATATTTGAAATTCAAAGAGTTATGTACATGGACCACTCTACTTGGTTCTAAAAATTAGAGGGGGCGAGCTGTTCCACTCTAAAATGTACTTATGCCCCATACACCTACCTAATTATTCACTAATTATTCTCTCCCTCAATTAAACATGTTAAATATATATATATATATAATTACTATAGTATATAATTCATATTTTAATCATATTATATAAGTAACTAAACATACTTTTATGTCGAGAGGATTTTTTAAATAGTTTGAAGTAATTACGAGATAGTAGTTGTTTATAATATTCTTTTAACTATTGACAACGCATACACTCCTCACAAACATAATTGTTCTAATTCAGAACCTCTAAAGAAAACAACATGCCATTCAACCGTTGAGATTACTTGATGGGTTAACGTCGAGAGTATTTGAAACAATATGCCATTTAGCTCAAATATCATTTGATAACACTATCAACCTATCGTGTATTATACATAATTCGTACTTGTAACGTATAGGCAAAATAAAAAATTAAACATATTTATACATTCGAATTAGCAACGCTAACATGTTTTAAATTTTATAAATGTATCAACAATCACTACATATATCATACTTTTTTATCTTATATGTAAGTAAACTAAACATGCTTTCATTAATATCGTATAGTCATATCATCAACATTTATATAAAATAATCTTATTATATTAGTTAAAACTTAAAATTTTTACACCTAAAATGGTATATATTATGTATGTAATCATCATAAACACAACACAATTGAAAATGTAGATTTATACAATATTCAAATGTTGTTTTGGTTGCAATTGGATTCGGGAAATACATAATGGTTTCTTCTTCCACTTCTAACACTGTATATAACATGTTAAACAAAATGTATTCCTTTAGTTGGGTTGCAGCCTCACCCTACTACATATAGCTAAACAGCAGCAACAAATAATCACTCTAAAGGAATCGAACAACCTCTACAGATGAGTAGCAGTACATATAGTTTATATCAATATGTAGCTGCGGCGCCTACTTGAAAGGGTTGTTATACTCCCTGTTAGCTTCTGGGATCGGATTCCACTCCCAAAGCCTGCCCAAAAAGGCCGTCGGACTAGGTTCTGTGGCTGGTAGCACGTTCAGAGAAAGCTGTTGTGCCTGTGATTGTGGCGGCAAGGTCGAGAACTCCGGTTGCTGTTGTTGTTGTTGTTCATGATTCTGGAGATGTAGATGGGGATGATTTGGATTGTAGTATTGCTGCTGGTTCAATGTATGTTGTTGGAAGCTTACTAGCCGGTGGAGATCGTCGACGACTACGACGTTTGGCGAAACGGAAAAAGGGCCTGGCTGGAAGAGAGTAGTGGGATTGGGGAGTAAAGAGCAGAAGCCTTGCTTTGACTGGTTTAAGAACATTCCTTCACCTTCCATTCCAGATGGTATTCCTAATGTTGTGCTGATAGGAAGAGGATCCATCGGACGGTATACGTTCCGTTTCGAAAGTCCAAGAGTTGTTGTAACATCAGAAGTACTAGTGCTACTGCTTCCTTCGGTTTCACTTATTTTTTCCATGGCTTGTTGAGCTGCTGCCTCTTGGGGATATCTCTTCTCCATCGACAATTGTCCTCTGGACGAGTCCGACGGCCGCATGGTGAGAAGAGAACGGGGTAGCGACGGGTGATCCTCCACTCCGGCTCTCTTGTACACCCGGCAAAGTGATATTTCTGCCTGAAAAACGAAACCGGAGCTGGTGAAGAGAAGGAAGAAGCAATTCCCACGCCTCAATTAAATGTTTGTGGACATTGAGCATCGGTTACAGTTATGATACTCGTGACTGGAAGTAATAGTAGTATTGAATAAATGTAAGTGTAAGGGTTCTTTTTGGTCATTGAATCCAAAGTTCATGCAAATACAGTAAAGAAATCAATTAATAACAAGATTTGAGGAAAACCTTGCAATTATGAATTTTTCAAAAGAGAAATTAGGGTTCGGTGGAAGAACACTTAGTTGGTACGATAATAAGATAATATATGTTTAGAATCTTTTTTAGTCCTTAACAACTAACATATCTTACATATTTAATTGCTTGAACATAAGATCTTACACCCTCTTAGCTCTTATATAAGTCTATAGGTAAACAAATAGATGGCGCAACAAATTATAAGTGGAATATACCTTTTTGTAGCGTTCGGTTTCGTGGTGAGGCAAGCGATACTCGTTCATAATCCAACTGGATCGGATTCCCTTGGGAGCTTTACCAGAGTAGAAGACTAGGGTTTTCTTGAGACCAATGGATCGAGACTTCTCGCCTCGAATCATACGGTCTGCTCCGGTTGCCTTCCAGTACCCGGACGTCGTAACACGATTCGGTCGATCCCCGTTTCTGTACTTCCTGTCTCTCGGCACATAGAAGAACCATTCTTTCTCCCCAATTGCTGCCAAGGCTGAGATGTGCCGCACAAGAATTCAAACAAAAGATATATACATACGTATGTGTGTGTGTGTATGTGTGTGTGATAGAGAGAAGAAGAAGGAAAGAAATGAAGAGGGAAACAAAGAATTTTGTAGTTTTTTACCAGGAAGCTCCCAGGGGTCATAGCGATAAAGATCAAGGAAAGTAATGAGTTCGACATTAAAACGCTTGTCCTCCACCTTACGGCGAAGGTAGAACTCCACGAGTTCTTCCTCGGTAGGGTGGAACCGAAAACCAGGCATGACCACGTCGTGCTCGTGGTCATCATTGCTGCTGCTGCTGATGCTCATGTCGTGGTTGCTGCTGTCGTCCACCACGTTGATATTGCTATTATTATTATCGTTGGGGTCGTTGCTCATGATTGCTGCTTCCGGTATTACTATTGCCATAAACTAATTAACCATCAAACTATCATAACTCATAACATATATATATATATATATATATATGTATGAGCTTTGAGCTATTTGATATTGGCCTCGAATGAGAGGAGAAGAAGAAGAATGAAGAAAAGTAAAGAGAGAGAGGGAGAGAACAATTTTCAAAGGGAAAGAATTAAAAAGATGTACATAGCTTTCAGGGTCTACACTACATGGGAAGGATATGCCTACAGGGTGATTAAGATGAGACAATGACATGTCAAAAAGACGACAGCTTGGCCATACGGTGCCGTTGGACCCTTCTTCCTTTCCACCATTCAATTTAGTATTATTTTCATAAATATTAACTACATTAAAATTTTTAATACAGATTCATAGATTTTAAAATAATGTCCCTCATAGTGTTATTTTCTTCCTCTTATAATTAATCTTATCCTCATTATTATTAACTAATTATAACATATGTCTTTCAAAAAAATTATAACATATATCCCATTATTGATTTTAATATCACTGTTATAATAACTAATCTCATCGCCATCATTATTTTAATTTCATCAAAACTAATTTTACTGTCCTTTTAAATGGACTCTTAATTAACAAATGTGGGACTCTTAATTATCGTCACTTAACAGAAAGTTTGTTGGTAACCTTTTTTTTAGGATAATAAAATTTATATGTGTAAATAAGGTTTGTAATGTTATTTAATAAACCAAATACTATCTAAAATTGTAAAATATATTTATAATATCATTTCTTAAAGAATGTACTTGGAGTATGAAAGAGTCAATAAATTGATGAGAATAAAAAAATTTATAAAAGTGTTACAATAGAATGATCAAATTGAATAAAATACAAAGTTGATGGTTTTAAAATTTAAAAAAATAAAATTTATTTCTTAAATAGGAAATGAAGTTAGATAAGTATTCTATAGAGGTAGAGAAACATGTCACGTAAATTTGGAAAAACGGACTTAAAATGAGGAATTGAAGGAATAAGAAAATTATATAAAGTTAAGGGACTAATTTGAAAAAAAAAGAATAAATCTGTTATTAAAAAAATTGAAGCTACATAGATATTCTACATTGATTTAGAAACGCTTAGTTCAAATTTGATCAAAATATACTTAAAAAAATAAAAAACCAAAAAAAAATCAGGAACCAAAAGTTATGAAGGACAAAAATAACATCGTTTTAATTTTTAACTTTTAAGATTTTCAAACTTTGAAAATTTAAACATGACTTGAACACAAAATTTATGTTGACTCGAATAACTCGACTCAAATAATACAAAAATATAAAAATAATAATGTTTTAATCAAATCAAATTTATTTATCCTAAAGAGCACCCCTTCAATAATCTCAACGAGTTCCTTGATTCACTTTGTCTTTTTTTTTTTGAATAGTCTAAGAAGATTATAAGGTAGTATTTGTTTAAAATTTTCTTAACTAACTAATAATACTCATACACAAACACAATCTGCGTACGTAGTTGTTCAAACTTAAAATCACTAAAATGAATCATATTTCCTTTTATCACTAAGTTACTTGATACGTTCACGTAATAAACATAAAAAATAGTTATATTATGTTATAAAAATAAAAATAAATAAATAAAGAATAATAAAAGCAGAGTAGGTAGGCGTAGAAAAAAAACCTTAAAATGAAACGTTATGAACTAAAATACTCAAAACAAAAAAAAACTAAAATGATTATTTAGTCAAATGATATCACATTTTTTATATTATACCTAAAATTTATATATTACCACGTATAATTTTAAAAAGTTATTATATTGTATGCTAATTTCTTACTAGTATAGTAGTATGATCATATCATATTCTATTGTAAAAATGGATGAAGTACATAATATATATGTTAGTTAAATATTTATTTATTTTTATATTAAATAATATACTTTTTTATATATACATTACATAAATATAAATTGATGTTATATTAATAAATATTATTAATAATTTATAAAAAAAATTATTAAATTAAAATTTTATATATAATTATATAAAATTAAAATTATATCTCTTATTATAAATTTACTAAAGAATTATATATAATTTTAATATTTATTCTTAAAATAATATAAGAGTGGGAGTCTCTGAATTTAAAATAAGGACAAGAGACGTTGAGAGGAATGAAAAGAATTTAAAAATAAAATTCAATAAGAATTATCTTGTTAGAGAACAAAAATCAACAAGGTGGAGTGTGTGCAAGTATACCCGGAAAGATTCTCTTCATTCGTTTAGACCGACCCGTGTCGCACACTTAGTTTTGTTGGGTGAATCTTTTAATGAGAATTTTCGGCATACACAAGAACTCGAACTCGATATTTTACTTAAACGATATCAAACTTCTTACCATTTAAACCAACTCTATTGATTAACTTTATTCTTTAATAAGATATTACATTTTTAACTTACATAAGTTCAAAAGAAAAGTATTAGTTAAACAATGAAAGTGAGAGGCTATGATCAGTGAACACAAGAATGAGTAGTAATATGGTCGTTTAGTGAAAATATCCACATAATTATGACGAAATTATAGGAGGAGATAAGATAACAGGGGCCACCTCTATAAGTAGAATGATCCATTTGATTTTTGTTAGGATCTTTGGCTCATTTCATAGCAAAGGGAATGATGTTGAGGCACGTCTGCAACTAGTGGCTGGCACCCTTTGGGCGGTTCTCAGCTCCCACTTGTCCGCCATTTCCACCCCAAAATCATTGCAATTTGCAACTCATTACAATCATCTCCAACCCCAGTCTGTGTTCCAGATATCTAAAACAAGATTCGTGTAAACACACACAATTATGGTACAAACAAAAGAAACCCAGAGAAGATGAAAGGGGGACCCATATGGCTTGGGGGTGGTGCAGCCAGTCACCGACCTATGTAGGACTCTCGAGCCAGCCGTCCAACCAATGCTGTGAGCCCCTTGAACCCACGTCCCGACACGGCTCGACTTTTTATCATTATTGCCACACACAAAACTACAAAAGCCTACTTTCTTCATATTCTTCCTACACAAGCATATGTGATTGAGATGACCATATGGACTTATCCCCCTCCCTTGCCAATCTCTATGCGTCGGTTTCATATATAATCCCTAAACTTGTGGCCTTTGAAAGAGGGATTGTGATTTTTTAGACAATTTCTTTTAATTTAAGTGGGAAATCACAGTCAATGATTTTGTAGAGAGAAATGATAGAACAGATGGAATGAAGACGACGATGAACAATTATCGAAAGAGATATAGAGAGGGAGCGGAGGAAAAGAGATCTTGTTCTTTTTATGAGCCTTACGTGATGACTTATATATTGATTGATAGTGTTGGAGTGTTAGTATCAGACCTAAGATTATAATGATTATTTGTAGGTTGATATATTAAATATATTTAAGTCAGAAATTAGATTATATATTACGTGAACCTGTTATAAGTCATGTCAAATGTTGTAACTATCTGAAGAGCATGAAATTTTGAATATTTTGAAAATCTCTAAAGGTACAAAATTTAAAAAACTTTAACAGATTTTAAAGATCTTAACGTTGAATAAACAAAGACAATAACGATTGTACGTTACAACATCATAGTAAGCTTTCGAGGGAGAAATTTTGTTGATATGAGAGGTGCACCGACCTGTTGAGGACTATGTGACCGTGAAGGCTTTGCTCTAGAGCCGTCCAAACCATTGTTGTAAGCCATTAAAGTAACATCTTGAATTCATTGCCCACAAAACTTACTCTTTTTTTTTATTCATCCTACGCAAGCATGTGTAAGAAATGACCATGAATATATGTTTCAGATTCATGTATGATCCCTAGGCAAGTGGCCCTTGTCTAATTTTGCATAGACTAGAGAATGTCATTTTCCGTACAACTCTTGTAATTTTCTCATGATTTTTATTATCGACGAATATGTTTACCAATAATCCACTATTCGAACCAAAACCAAAATTTACCCAAATCAGGTTAAAACCCGATCTCCCATGTTTGATAGCATTGAGGGAAGGACTTAAAGGGAACGAGTGAAGGTAGTCACCTCCTTAAAAAAATTAAATTCTCATATAATTTAGATATATATATATATTTTTTATTAGTAATCTATTTTCGTCCCAAAAATTTTATAAATTCGTTTAATTTTAAAATTTTATAAATTCGACCCCTAATTAAAAATCATGTGTTTGTCTCTTATGACATCCTTTCACATTGAGACTCTATCATGCAACCCTAACAACCTAATCTATTGAAAATATGGTCACCAAACCCCATTTTCCACTAAAATTCAAATTCGATTGTCCCTCCCTAAAATCCAATTGATTTCTCCTATTTAAACCTAACTTATTCTAACAAAAACCCTACATAATACACAAATTATGAGGATAAGAAAACCTTAAATTAAAAAAAAACTAAAACCCTAGAAAAAAATCTAAATATAAAAAACCCAAAATGGCAAAAAAAAAACTTATTTTCGATTTCTAGTGACCATATTTTTACGATGATTGAATTTCGATTTAGATATATGATCGATAGATGAGTACGAAATGACATAGGGACCATCATATTGAAAGATTGCCATGCCCCAATAGTTATTTTTTTTAAAAGAATATGAAGGTAAAAGAAAATCCAAACTTTTTTTTCTAGATCTACTAAAATTTATTTGGATTTTGAGAAAATCTTTCCGTACTTAAGGTGAAAAAACAAAAAAAAAACTATTAATTAGTGACATGAGAACGATCCTTCTAATTCAATTTACTCCATTTACGATATTAAAATTCTACCCTTTAATCTTATTTAAGAAATATAACGATGAATAAAAAAAACCTTAGATAGCATGCAATTTATGAAGATGGAAGCATACGGAAGTGCATAAATGGGATGGAGAGGTGAAGTTGGTAAAGTCATAATTGCAAAAGCAAAGTTTGGTCTAGTCAACCCTAGAATAATATGTAGTACATTCATCAAAGTGAAGGTGGTCAGTTCCAGACCACTCCTTTTATCAAATTCCATCAACTATAAGATCTATCAGTTATGTAAACCAAATTATAAAAATACAAGATATTTTCCATTACCTCTCTGTGTTAGTTGAAGATATGTTGTTGCAGACTCATAATTGCAGAGGAAATGCAGTATCAAATGGGGCAGTGAACATTAAAATTCGCATTGCGTTTTTTTGTAGTTTCTGCATGTAAAACGACAGCAAACACACACACAGTGGACAGGTATATCATCATTAATCATGGATCAAAAGGTTGGGAGGTCCACGACCACCGCTGGATTTTAATGGAGGAATCAAAGTTTTGACCGTCAGATCAGACAAGACAGCAATGTTGACTCTCAGACACTTGAGGTTTGGTCCCATTCATCTGAGGGTACAAAACTTTGTTTTGTCATTCAATGTCCGGGGGCTGACATGAAATTTTTCTTCTGTACCTTACTGGTGTTGTAGTGAGGAAGAAAGCAGGCATCTCTTGAACCCTTTGTGTGTGCATATATATATACTCATTCTGTGTTATTTATAACTTTATAAAAAGTACAAGTGAATAATTTATAAGCATAGTAAATATGATTTCATTATCGTATAATCATATCATTAACACTTTACACTTGTATAAAGTATTATTACTGAATTAGTTAAGACTTACAAATTTCGCACCTACATATAATTAGAAAGCATCGTAAGTTATTTGCATCAGTTTACACATTTAATCATATCTTGAATAATTTTTAAGCGTTGTTTTATATACTAGTTTATTCTACGATATATAATAATTTACATATATCTTTTAGAATTGTTTGAAATATGATTAGATTTGTATAACAATCAAATATCCCATTTATGATTGTGTGAATTAACTATGTATGCGACGGCTAAGGTGGTTGTAGAGACCAAATGTCGTCGGTGGTTATTAGCTCTAGAATTAGTGTAACACCCCCAACCCATACCCGACCCGGATATGAGTCAGAGATACTACATTGACTTTAAAACATAACTCTTAATAAATAATAGTAAAATATTTGAACTTATATTAAGAAAATACATTAATATACATACTGTAATATAAGTTTACAAAGATATTCAGAGCATACACAACTTAACCCTTTAATTACATGCCAACTGCTATTTACATAACAAAATGACCTACTGATTAAGTTGCTTCTGATCTGGTGGTTGCAGGAGTAATACTGTCAAGCTGCTTCACCTGTCTCGTCTAATTCCTCGGATCCTACGTGTGAAACACTCACACGCTAAGTCATCGACTTAGTGAGGCAATAATAATAACAAGGCAATGTAATGTAATGAAAATATCAGGATCATATGAGATGAGATGCAAACATGTACTTAATCAATGTAGTATACTTCATCAATATCCATACCTGTAAGCGTATGACTGTAACATTCATGAATCTGTATTAATAAGTTTATTGGCCCATGATAGCATATTGAGAACCTAAGGTATTGGAGTAATGTGAGGTTGTGCACTATGCTGTCACCACAGCTCGTATAAATGCACCGAAGTGCCCCGTAGAATTGCACCGTAGTGCCATATAATAATGTCCATAAGGACCACATAGAATTCCTTAAGAATCATATACATATACTATGGATCAAGTATGTGTCTTTCAAGACTTCACACAGGTTCCAAAGGATATACATATGTCCTAAAGAACCGCGTAGACCCTCTACCCTTGACATGCCAACTATACCTATAGTTCTCATCTACATAACATGGGCTTATACATTTCCCGTAGTTCATATCGCGTAGTCATATTATTTCCATACCTTTATCACATAGGCATATCATTTACATACCTTTATCACATAGCTCATATAACATTTTCTGCATATTCATGTCATGCATACATAATATGAATTCATGTCATGTAATACATTTAATATAAATTCATGTCATGTATCATAATATGGAATGTGATCATATGTCAAAATATGGAATCTAGACTTATCACAAGTCTAGAACTGAATATAATACTATATTCATGCTATGCATATGCACTCACCTATACTTCTTTGCCTTTTCCTCGATCGATCCTACTTGTAGATTGTTCCCGAACTCGAGTAGGCTCGGTATCTACATAAACATAATTTTTAAGATGATCATCAGATGTCTATGTCTTGAAATTAAGCTTTAATAGCTTACTAATTTAAGAAATTTATAGCTTAGTCTTTATTTCTTTTCTTTCTTCTTTTTTTCTCATGGGGGAATCGGTTCCCCCCCTGGGGGTATCGATTCCCCTCAAGCATTCTGGAATTTCATATACGATGAGGGGTATCGGTTCCCCCTGGGGGTACCGATTCCCCTCTAGCATTCTGGAAATTCATTTCGTTGAGGAGGTATCGGTTCCCCTTGAATGGGTACCGATTCCCCTAACCCAGAAATTCTATTTTGAGCCCGGAAATCATCTCATTTCAACTCAAACATACATATTTCAATCCCTTTAATACTCTTAGCTCTCATACACTTACTTAAACTAATTATTATCCATTAAATACCTCTAAAACCTAGAAATCTAATTCTCCATTTAGAATTTAAGAATCCAACCCAAATTCCAATATGTTCTAATTTGAATTCTAACACCTCATACTTCTTAGTTAGCTTCTTGACAAGTCAAAAATCTTATTCAAACTTCAAAAACTCATTCCTATCAAAATTTCATCTAAAAATTCATTTTCCAAATCATTCTCTAAAACACTTATCTTGTTATTTTAATGTCATATAAGTTTTCCTTTAGCTTATATAACATCCAAGCTTTCATTTCCAATCTTAAAAATCAAAGAAACTACTAAGGTTAAGATTCTTACCTTTACTTGCAAGCTCCACGTTGAGAGAAGGAAGAGAAGAAAATAAGGAAGAAGGAAGAAGAAATGGGAGGGTTCTGGAACCTAATGTCACACGTGGGTTCTCATATAACCCCATAACATTTTATTTTAATTAAAATTTCCTTACAAATGACCATTTGGTCTTTACCTCCATCTCATATTTACTAACCATACTTTTTAAACTATATAATTATTCTACTTTAATCACCAAATGTTGAAACTTTGCAAATTAATCACTCACCCGACATGGAGGATGTTACAAATCTCTCCCCATTAAGAAAATTCGTCCTCGAATTTTCATTGCACGAACAAATGAGGGTATATATGTCGCATATCTTCTTCACGCTCCCATGTTGCTTCTTCTACTTTGTGATTTCTCCACAACACTTTGACCAAAGGAATAATCTTGTTCCTCAATTGCTTAACTTCATGGGCTAAAATTTGAATCGGTTCTTCCTCATAAGTCATATCCGGTTGTACCTCGATCTCTTCTGGATTTAAAATATGGGAGGGATCCGATCGATATCTTCGAAGCATTGAAACGTGAAAGACATCATGTATCTTTTCCATCTCAGGTGGTAAAGCTAGCTGATATGCTACCGGTCCTACTCTCTTTACAATCTCATATGGTCCAATAAACCGAGGACTCAATTTTCCTTTTCGACCAAATCTCAACACCTTCTTCCATGGAGACACTTTTAAAAACACTTTATCTCCAACTTGAAATTCAATTTCTTTCCTTTTTAGATCTGCATATGATTTCTGCCTGTCTGCTGCAGCTTTGAGATTACTCTGAATTATCTGGACCTTTTCTTCTACTTCCTGAATCAACTCAGGACCAAGCACTTCTTTATCTTTAAGCTCGTACCAGTTCAAAGGAGTACAACATTTCCTTCCATAAAGAGCTTCATAGGGAGCCATCTTGATACTCGACTGATAACTATTGTTGTAAGCGAACTCTGCCAGCGGTAAATACTTTTCCCATGATCCTTTAAATTCCATTACGCATGCTCTCAGCATATCTTCCAATATCTGAATAGTTCTCTCCGATTGCCCATCAGTCTGAGGATGAAAAGCCGTACTAAAGTTTAAACGAGTCCCCAACGCTCCATGCAAAGATTTCCAGAATCTAGAAGTGAATCGAGGGTCTCGATCAGAGTATGGAAACAGGTACTCCATGCAATCTAATAACTTCTCTAATATACAGCTCTGCATACTTCTCCATAGAGAAATCCGTTCTAACAGGGAGGAAATGCGCTGACTTAGTTAATCGATCAACAATTACCCAGATTGATTCTCTTTTGTTCGGAGTCAAGGGTAACCCCGAAACAAAATCCATCGTAACATTTTCCCATTTCCATTGAGGAATGAAAAGCGATTGCAATAATCCTGATGGAACTTGATGCTCGGCTTTGATTTGTTGACATATCAAACACTTAGACACAAATTCGGTGATGCTTCGCTTCATCCCTGACCACCAAAATCGATCCTTCAAATCCATATACATCTTGGTTCCACCCGGGTGCATCGTTAACGGACTGCAATGAGCCTCTGTTAATATTTCTTTCTTCAAGTCGTCATTGTTAGGTATTACAATTCTTCCTTTACAATATAGATTTCCATCTGACTTAATCTCAAAGTCTTTAATCTCTTTGTTCTTTACTTGTTCAATTCTTTTCAAACACAATTCATCTTTACCTTGCAATTCTCCTATTCGTTCCAACCATGCTGGTTTAAGGGTTAATTCCGCACAAATACCACCGTCTCCCGTTAAAGATAATCTTGCATCCATAGCTCGTAAAGCTGCAAACGTCTTTCTACTCAGAGCATCTGCTACCACATTAGCCTTTCCGGGATGATAGTCAATTATCACATCATAATCCTTTAAGAACTCTACCCATATACGTTGCCTCAAATTCAATTCTTTTTGAGTCATCAGGTACTTCAGGCTCTTATGATCCGTATATAAGTAACAACGCTCCCCATAAAGATAATGACGCCAAATCCTGAGAGCGAATACTACAGCAGCCATTTCTAAATCATGAGTGGGGTAATTCCTTTCATGTGGTTTCAACTGTCTCGATGCGTACGCTACCACTTTTCCTTCTTGCATTAATACACACCCCAACCCGTTATGGGATGCGTCACTGTATACTACAAAATTCTTGCCAGATTCCGGTTGAACCAATATCGGAGTTTCCGTCAGAATTCTCTTTAAAGCTTCGAAGCTTTCTTGACATTCAGAAGTCCAAACAAATGGTACGTTCTTTCTCATTAGCTTTGTTAGAGGCAGCACAATCATAGAAAAATTCTTAACGAATCTTCGATAGTAACCGGCAAGTCCAAGAAAACTCCGAACTTCAGACACATTCTTAGGAACTTCCCAATCCATTATAGCTTTAACTTTCTGAGGGTCTACTCTAATCCCAACTGCCGAGATCACATGCCCCAGGAAAATTACTTCCTTTAACCAGAACTCACATTTGGACAATTTGGCATACAACTTTTTATCTCTTAAAATTTGCAAGACGATCCTCAGATGTGTGCTATGCTCTTCATGGGATTTCGAGTACACCAGTATGTCATCAATAAAGACAACAACAAACTGGTCCAGATAGGGCTGAAAAATCCTGTTCATAAGATCCATGAAAGCAGCAGGTGCATTCGTTACTCCGAATGGCATTACTATGAATTCATAATGACCATATCTCGTTCTGAAAGCTGTCTTCGGAATATCTTTCTCCTGGATCTTCAATTGATGATAACCCGAACGTAGATCAATCTTTGAAAATACCGAAGCTCCTTTTAGTTGATCAAACAAGTCATCAATGCGCGGAAGGGGATACTTGTTCTTGATGGTCACCTTATTGAGCTGTCGATAGTCAATGCAAAGACGCATTGATCCATCCTTCTTTTTAACAAATAACACCGGAGCTCCCCAAGGCGATACACTTGGTCGGATAAATCCCTTCTCTAGCAACTCTTGTAATTGATTCTTTAACTCTTGCAATTCTTTCGGAGCCATTCGATAAGGTGCCATTGCAATCGGAGCTGTTCCCGGCATTATTTCAATTTGGAATTCTACCTCTCTATCCGGAGGTAATCATGGCAATTCAGCAGGAAAAACATCAGGGAACTCTCGAACTATTGGAATTTCCTCTAACCTTTTCTCTTGAGCTCTTGAATCAATCACATTTGCAAGAAAACCCTGACATCCTTGTAGCAATAATTTCTTGGCAGACATCACTGATATTACATTCGCTAACGGATTAAACTTTTCACTGCTCACACTTATCTCTGTTCCTTCTGGACTTTTCAGAGTTACCTTTTTCAATCTGCAACTAACATCTCCATAATACCGGAACAACCAATCCATTCCCAGAATCACTTCAAACTCGTCAAAGGGTAATTCCATCTGATTAGCAGGGAATTCAATTCCCTGAATCTTTATGGGACACCCCTTACAAACTTTATTCACCCGAGCACTATGGCCTAACGGAGTTGTTACTATAATCTCATTACTCGTAGCTTCTAAGGGAATCCCCAACTCCTTTACTAACTTACTTGTAATATAAGAATAATTAGAACCCGGATCAATCAGTACCAATACTAATTTATCATACAACTGAAAAGTACCTGCTATAATATCAGGGTCATCACGGTCTTCACTTGTCTTTAGGTTGTATACTCGAGCAGTAGATCGAACTTCAGGTTGAGCAGAGAATTCAGACGGGTTCCTTCCTCTGCCTCTTCCTCGTCCTCTTTGTGAGGAAGAACCAGCTCTTCCAGATGGTGTCGGCTCACCAACAATCAATGGACAGTCCCGGACAAAATGTTCGGCATCTCCACATCGAAAACAAGTCACAGCTGCCATACGACAAGTTCCATAATGGTTTTTCCCACAATGCTGACACTGTCTCCCTTGACCCGGAGTAGATCTCCCAGCACCAGATTCCACTGACTGCGTCTGTCTAGGTCTTGCCTGACTTGCTCCCCTAGCAGACGATGCAACTGATTCTGATCTAGTTTGTGATCGAAATCCCGAGTCTCTTCCCCTTTTTGTTGGTGCTGAGCTAGAAGAAGTAGTCGTCCTCTTTGATGTCTGAACTCTTGAGTCCCCAAATCGTTCATTCTGAGCCCTTTCAAGAGCTTTTGCACGATTGATCACCTCCTGGAACGAGGACAAGTTTAATACTATCAACATTTCTTTAAGTCTAGGGCGCAAGCCCTCCACGAACCATTCACAAGCATCTTTCTCAGTAGACACAAGCTCAGCTGCAAACCTGCTCAGCTTATTAAACTCACATTCGTACTCATATACAGAGCGGCTCATCTGCTTCAAATTCATAAACTCCTGCTTCATTTGTCGGATAAACTGATCTCCAATATACTTGCTTTTAAATTCTTCTAAAAAACAAAGACCAAGTCAACTGGTCGGTGGACATCCTCATGGTGACGTTCGTCCACCATATCCTCGCCTGACCCCTCAATAAAGACACAGCTCCATCTAATTTCTCCACTTCGGAACAGTGGAGACCATCTAACATGATTTTCAAATCATTCAACCAAAGATCCGCTGACACTGGACCTTCCTCAGCTTCTCCCTTAAATTCGGGAGCTCCTAAACTTCTCAACTCTTTTGCTACATTAATTCTTGGAGTTAGTGGAGCAGGAGGTTGAAGACGCGTCAGAATAGCGTCTAACGTTCTGAAGAACGTATCTTGATCTTGCACAGGCACTCCTTGAGATGCCCGTTCTTCACTCTGCCTGGCCAGGGCAGGTGAATTACTGCTTTCAGCATGCCTATCTTCTCCCGCTTCACTTTGGGAGCTATTATGTTCGGACATCTAATAAGAATAAACACATTGTTCTATTAGCAAAAACAGCATACTCATACTATACCAGATCAGAAGTTCTCACTATTTGTTGGCATGTATTCTATTTAAAGACTCCATAGACTCTGGTTTATGCCTAGAATCGGCTAAACCATAGCTCTGATACCATTAAATGTAACACCCCCAACCCATACCCGACCCGGATATGAGTAAGAGATACTACATTGACTTTAAAACATAACTCTTAATAAATAATAGTAAAATATTTGAACTTATATTAAGAAAATACATTAATATACATACTGTAATATAAGTTTACAAAGATATTCAGAGCATACACAACTTAACCCTTTAATTACATGCCAACTGCTATTTACATAACAAAATGACCTACTGATTAAGTTGCTTCTGATCTGGTGGTTGCAGGAGTAATACTGTCAAGCTGCTTCACCTGTCTCGTCTAATTCCTCGGATCCTACGTGTGAAACACTCACACGCTAAGTCATCGACTTAGTGAGGCAATAATAATAACAAGGCAATGTAATGTAATGAAAATATCATGATCATATGAGATGAGATGCAAACATGTACTTAATCAATGTAGTATACTTCATCAATATCCATACCTGTAAGCGTATGACTGTAACATTCATGAATCTGTATTAATAAGTTTATTGGCCCATGATAGCATATTGAGAACCTAAGGTATTGGAGTAATGTGAGGTTGTGCACTATGCTGTCACCACAGCTCATATAAATGCACCGAAGTGCCCCGTAGAATTGCACGTAGTGCCATAATAATGTCCATAAGGACCACATAGAATTCCTTAAGAATCATATACATATACTATGGATCAAGTATGTGTCTTTCAAGACTTCACACAGGTTCCAAAGGATATACATATGTCCTAAAGAACCGCGTAGACCCTCTACTCTTGGCATGCCAACTATACCTATAGTTCTCATCTACATAACATGGGCTTATACATTTCCCGTAGTTCATATCGCGTAGTCATATTATTTCCATACCTTTATCACATAGGCATATCATTTACATACCTTTATCACATAGCTCATATAACTTTTTCTGCATATTCATATCATGCAATACATATAATATGAATTCATGTCATGTAATACATTTAATATAAATTCATGTCATGTATCATAATATGGAATGTGATCATATGTCAAAATATGGAATCTAGACTTATCACAAGTCTAGAACTGAATATAATAATATATTCATGCTATGCATATGCACTCACCTATACTTCTTTGCCTTTTCCTCGATCGATCCTACTTGTAGATTGTTCCCGAACTCGAGTAGGCTCGGTATCTACATAAACATAATTTTTAAGATGATCATCAGATGTCTATGTCTTGAAATTAAGCTTTAATAGCTTACTAATTTAAGAAATTTATAGCTTAGTCTTTCTTTCTTTTCTTTCTTCTTTTTTTCTCATGGGGGAATCGGTTCCCCCCCTGGGGGTATCGATTCCCCTCAAGCATTCTGGAATTTCATATACGATGAGGGGGTATCGGTTCCCCCCTGGGGGTACCGATTCCCCTCTAGCATTCTGGAAATTCATTTCGTTGAGGAGGTATCGGTTCCCCTTGAATGGGTACCGATTCCCCTAACCCAGAAATTCTATTTTGAGCCCGGAAATCATCTCATTTCAACTCAAACATACATATTTCAATCCCTTTAATACTTTTAGCTCTCATACACTTACTTAAACTAATTATTATCCATTAAATACCTCTAAAACCTAGAAATCTAATTCTCCATTTAGAATTTAAGAATCCAACCCAAATTCCAATATGTTCTAATTTGAATTCTAACACCTCATACTTCTTAGTTAGCTTCTTGACAAGTCAAAAATCTTATTCAAACTTCAAAAACTCATTCCTATCAAAATTTCATCTAAAAATTCATTTTCCAAATCATTCTCTAAAACACTTATCTTGTTGTTTTAATGTCATATAAGCTTTCCTTTAGCTTATATAACATCCAAGCTTTCATTTCCAATCTTAAAAATCAAAGAAACTACTAAGGTTCAGATTCTTACCTTTACTTGCAAGCTCCACGTTGAGAGAAGGAAGAGAAGAAAATAAGGAAGAAGGAAGAAGAAATGGGAGGGTTTTGGAACCTAATGTCACACGTGGGTTCTCATATAACCCCATAACATTTTATTTTAATTAAAATTTCCTTACAAATGACCATTTGGTCCTTACCTCCATCTCATATTTACTAACCATACTTTTTAAACTATATAATTATTCTACTTTAATCACCAAATGTTGAAACTTTGCAAATTAATCACTCACCCGACATGGAGGATGTTACAATTAGGGCTAAGTGGCTCCGAGCAGTCGCCGCCATTCTTGCCTTACACTTATTTCTTCACCCTATTCACCCCTTGCGAGATCGTGGAACACGGTCTCTCTCATGTCAGCGTAAGATGGATAGCTACCTCCAACAGTGGCAACAGCTCCGTACTAGGGTTTATTCTCATTAATTTGCAACCCATCTTTCATTGTTGTTTATCCATGTAAACAACAACAATAATAATAATAATAATAATAATAATAATAGTAATAAAACAAAAACACACACACACACAACAACAACAACAAAGGCCAAGGTTTGTCTTACAATAAAAGACCATAACAAAGGTTTCACCAACGTGAAAAAGAACATCAACTTGTGTGACCCCTAGTAACAGAGCTTGACTCTTGTATATTGGGAGGCCAATACAGAATTTATCAGTGTTTGTAAAAACAAGTAATGGACTTTGAAATCATAGACTGGGTTTAACTCGACAATTATTAATTTCATCTGAATCACATTCATGTTACTCAAGCAGCTAAATCTACTTGCAACAACAGGGAGAAACGAATGACCGAAAATACGTATGTCGACCTGCTCCAAAACGTACAAATATTTCACGAACGACTGTCGTCATCGGGCTTTCTTTTTGGCAGAAAATGATGCTGCTCGGCACTGCTCTTCCCCTATCCCTTGTCTGCTTATTTTTCCAAGTCCACGAATCCTTTCAAAACTTTCTAGCTTCTCTATTTTCCATCTTCTTCGATGACTCTTCCATCAACCTAAGGTCGAGATATATGTTTTCTCGTCGCTTCCACTCAATCTCATCAAATTCTCATGTTAATTAAACTCTGACGAGGATGAGATTCGGGTATTTTTAGATCAAAATGTCTTTTTAATGTATAGATTAACCGTTTCTGAAAACTGCAACAATTAGATATTAGAAAAGAATTTATTGATATCTAAAAGTGTTTCAAAGAATACAGTATCGATATCAGGCATATATACTGTGTATAGCATGAAATCCAAATGGATTTCGTATTCAAAGGATCACATCCTGAATGCTAGCCCTATTCTCCAGTCTAATAATAATCAAACCACCAAACTTTTACTACATCAGGTTGTTCCATTGCTCGTCTCCATTCTTGCCCTTTCAACTATTAATGGTCAATGAGGTGCCAAAAAAAATACTTCCAGAATCATTCGAACGTTAGTCACTCAAACTGGAAGCAGATAAAGGATCAAAAACCATATTTATGGCTTCCAAGGTGCCGGAGGTGGTGGCGGTGTGGGGAACATTGGTGGAACTGCAGAAAACATGGTATTCTTGTCAATCCCGGTAGACTTGTCACCAGACAATGCCACGAATGCCGCAACCAAACCAGTGTTGCCTGCGAGAGTCGGTTCTGTGTAGTTGTAGTTGGTTCGAACGTCGTGAAATCCATCATGCTTGTCGGGTCCAGCAACCATGGCTCCCAAGATTGTGTTCGGGTTTGGTTTTTTTGAATCCCTCCATTTCCATCCCCCCTTACAGCTATATCTGATTTTATTCTTGGGGATAGATGCACCTCTATGGCGAACATGTTTTGGAAAATGGTTACCAAAACCCACAACATAGCTCATTTTCCGAGGATTTTTGCCGAGGATGTAATCAATCTGCAAAGTAACAACCGAAGAAAGAAAATTATCAACCACCAACCTCGGTATGATTCAGGATTAAGTGGCCTGAACCATTTCCCCTGGACTATCTTTCGGAAAAAAAGAAGGGACAACAACATACCTGGGTTTTCGCAAATTCGCGCAAGGCGTAGGTTGAATAGAAATTTGGACCACAATACCAACCAGGAGTATCGGCTGCATCAAGATAATCACTGAATAATGTGGCTAAGAAGGCTGCATTGACAACATACTGCAGAGGCTGAGGCCCACCATGGTTTAACTGAATCAAACCTCCTATGGGAATGTCCAAAGTTACAAAGTTCAAAAGAAAAATACATGGCCAACACATTTAAGCATGACATGGTTAATAAAAACTGAGACTTTACCTTTAGTTCGGTTAAAGCTAGTAAAAACTGGAAGGTATGAGCACATAACTATGCTGGTTTGATTGTGAAACGTTCTCAATATTTCCTCATATGGATATCCAGGACTTAAAAACAATCTCAACCGGCTCAAAAGCACCTAAAACACAAAACATAGTTTATATTAGTGAATATAAAAGATACTTTCAAAAGACTCTCTAAACAATGACAAAAGTGATTAAACCCTATATGAGCAGATTGTGACAGGTAATAAATGTATAACTTGTTACCGCAAACAAAGGGACACAATTAAGCACACTAATTAAATTTTATCCATATAATAAGCATAATTAGCAACTTTAACATCCTTGAAGCTAGCTGAATATATAATCAATGATTAACTACAGTCGAGACTACTTGATATAGAAGACAAACAATGACAAAGAAAGAAGAACTAGGATGTACATTTACTACTATGAATAGGACAGAAAAGTGGAAGAAAATTTTACAGATGGTAGAAAGAAATCTAATTGATTCTATCAGGAAAATTAATCTCTATTGCATTTGAATATCACAGTGCTGAAAACAACACAAACCAAGCCTAACATATAAATTCAGAGCAAACTTTCACCAAAAAAGCCTTACATCAAATAACACAAACATGGAACAAGGCTTGCATGATTCAGCTTATACGGAACATTCTTGCTGAAGAAGGTTCACTTTGGGTCGCATGGATAAAATTTTATGTGAGCAAGAACAAAGATTTTAGAGACTTGAGTGAAAGTCCTACCAACAGCTGGGGCATAAATAAACTGTTAAAGCTAAGGACTGAGGCCCTTCCCATTCTTAATGCAGGTGTTTCGAAGACTAAGGATATATGGGAAGAAATTAGAGAAAAGCATAACAGGGTTCCATGGCACAATGTGGTTTGGTTTCCCCTCCATATTCCAAAAACAAGTGTGATTACTTGGATGGCTATTCTTGATAGACTTCCAACTCGTGCTAGACTCTCTCGGATGGGAATTCAAACTGATGGATTATGTGTTTTCTGCAAAGAGGAAATTGAAACAAGAAACCACTTGTTTGCTGACTGCAGCTTTGCTAAAACCCTGTGGAACTCAATATTGCAGCTCACTCATTTGCGCAAACCCCACATGTCTTGGGAAGCAAGGCTTGATTGGTCTTGTAAAGAATGGAAAGGTAAATCTCTCATCTCCACTGTTTTGAAGATTGCATGGAATGCTTACATCTATTTGATTTGGGAAGAAAGAAATAGAAGAATCTTTCAAAATAGAAATAGAGACGTGGAACAACTTTTGAAGATCATCAAGGAGCTTGTCCGAAATCAGTTAATTGGTAGGAACATTAATAGACTCGATGACGTTAATTCTACTCTCTGTAGCTATTGGAGTATAGACTAAATATTTTTTGTTGTATATAACTGGTATACTCCCATTTGGGATGTTTTTTGTAGCATGAATTGCTCCTTTGGATAATAAAAATTCAATTCATCCAAAAAAAAACAGTGACAAAAGGTGCAAAACTAGCAGACAAGCAGCATAAAGTTACCTGAGCACCAGCAAGCTTGTTATCCCAGCTAAGAACGCCATAATCCGGGCCTCCCCAGAAAGCACCAGCATGCTTGGCAAGTTTAGGGTAAGTAGCCAACTTCAGGTACGTAATATTTCCAGTAGCATAGTATAACCAGGCTCCGCCCCAAACAAACTAGTCCCAGTAACTGGAAGAGTTATAAAGAGGGCAGGGTCAGAACCACCAGCACTATACCTGCCTCTTTGATCCTTGGAAAACTCAAAGAGGGTCCGTGCACCATGAACAAGCTTTTGAGAGTATGCCCTGTTATCTTTGAAAACAATGGAAGCAGAAGCCAAAGCAGCAGCCATTTCGGCAGCAAGATCAGAGCAGCTGTGACATTCGTAGACAGTACGCGGGTAATCAATGTCCTCGGGGCGCATCCAGCAGTAATGATCATTTGGTGTCATACTGCCTCCAGATGTATCTCCTGCCCCAACCTACGAATTTATAACATAGCGATTAGCATAGAGAATGGACAAATAACAGTGAAATAGAGAATATTACAAGTATAACCACACCTGCGCTGCAATCTTATCTATTTTATCAGCTGAATTGTTGAAGGTCCTGAGCAGATAATCAGTACCCCATTTGATAACATCCTTAACATGATTGAGTTCCCCGGCAGCCTCGTATTTCGCACTGTACTCAATGACACTCCAGCTCAGCATCGTCATGGCAAAAGATGCAGGAAGTTGAACTTGATAGCATCTCCCGCATCGTAGTAACCGCCGACCAGATCCTTAATTGTAGAGGAGGCATCGGATTTTCCATCTTGGAGGCAAGAATTTCCTCTCCACGATACATTATTACGCTTGGGATGTTTCCCCGCTGCAGTGCAATTTATAAAGTAGATCATCACGATAATTATAATGTATTTAACACTATTACAATATTAAACTCTAAAAAACATGGATTTAATCAGATCTAACTAATAACCAACCATTCTATAAAATTTAGGCATTTTCCTTATTTTTTTTTAATTTCGCAACTCTTAGCATTTTTTAATTTCACAAGACCTAAAGTTCCGATATAAGCTTTTAAATTCGCCGACCTAGAATAAAATCTTACCTCCGAGCTAAAACTAAAGGAAAATAAACTTACAACGCTGAGCATTGAAGAACATGAGCGCCTTGTGAAGTGCGAGAGTGTAGTTATCGGGGGGGGGGGAGGCTTGCCATGGTGATGACGCGGAACCGTTTTCACGATTAAGGTGATGAATCCGGCGAGAAAGCCAGAGACGAGCAAGGTACCAACCGTCCAAACAAAGATCTTGCGGCTGACGATGATGCATCCGAGATCGACGTACCTCTTCTTCTTCTTTTGTTCGCTGGGTCCAAGCAGCCAGCTCTGTTGCGTCTCGTCCAAGGGACGAGACAGCGCAGCCCTGTCCACGTCGTGCAGACTCCTGCTCCTGTCATCGTCGGTAGCGGAATCCGCCGAGTTAATCTCCAGCGGACCTCCCCACGGATCTCTACCGTACATGCTCGTCTTGATGAACGTTTTTCACAGATATTACAATGGCAGTGGCAGCACCGACAGATCTGATTGAGATGAGAGGAAGATTGTGATTGATTAAAATGGAACAGTTGTAGTAAGTAGGGAGTTGCTGATTTTGGTTTCTTTTTCAGTGCTTTATTGCCTTTTTGGAGTGAAAAGGTGGACTCAGATTGAATGCTAAGCTAACACTGAGCTAGCTCGGATATTCCCAACTCCAAACATAGTAACATCCTTATCTATCTTGGTTTAATTCTATAAAACATCCTTATACTACGTCACGTTTTGGATTTAGTCCTTGTTATAATTCGACCATTTCTTGTATTTCCACTTTTCTAAAATTGCACGAACCAAACGAATTTAGTGGTTAAAGGGATTATTGTTATCTCTAGAGGTCTCAAGTTTGAATATGATGTTTGTATTGGTGTTTGAGAGTTAATTATCAAATGATTAAGAGTTTTTCGAATAAATATTATCTTATAATCACCTTAAACTAATAAAAAAAATATTTTTCTAAAATTATATTTTCAATTCTAAAGAGTTAATTTTACCCTTTTTTCCATCATAAATCTGTATGGAACCTTTTTGTATCCAATATCTTTAGTGTCTAGTAGTCATGTAATCTTGATTATATACAAATTTTGAACTCGAGTTAAATTTAATATTATTCTTTTAATGTTATTCAAAATTAAAAATCTCACTTAAGAGATATTAATTTTTTTATCATTTAACCCTACAGTTATTGTTATGCCATTTTTTAAAACTCTGTAATAATGTGACACGTAAACATCAATATCTTTTATAATTGGACGAATATTATGCCTTTTCCCATTTCAAATAATTATAGTAAATGGACTAAGTTAGCAAAAAAATCGTATTGAATTATTGACGGAGTTAATGAAAAACTTGACTTGAAAAGTGAAAATACAAATTTCGAATAATAGACTTTAAATGCTCTAATTATAGTAAATGGACTAAGTTAGCAACAAATGCATAGTACAAGGATCTTTTTCGGAAATTGACCAAATATTATTGTTTGAAAACGAGGTAAATAAAATTTTGGTATCGAAATTTAGTATTTATGTGCAATGTGGCATCCAATGTTTTCTTGATGCAATTAAGTATTTAGGCAAAACGAATTAAAGATTCACATCGGTCTATACTCTATAATCCTGATTTCGAACAGGTCAACCATTTTTTTTATTCAACCGAACCATTCCCGAGACTTTTGAGACATTCGAGTATTGTTCTTTAATCAATTTGTTCTTCATTCTTAGATACCACGTGTCTGGTCCGTTCTGGTCCTCGCGTATTCCACTCTATCGCTTTTACAGTAAAATTGTTAATATACCAAACTGGTTTTATAATTTAAAGATTCAATTGCATATGAAGTCTCTAAATTTGATATTTATTTTAAATCGACTCCTAAACTTTAAAATGTTTTATATCAGCTCCAAAATATAACTTCATTCTAAATTATTCCTCTAACTATCCATAACATTTCATTTTACCGATCTTGTTAATGCGTCGTTAACTTTATTAGTTAAAAAAAGTAATATATTTTAGATTCTAAAAATTAAACACGCGATCTTTTATAAGTTTATCACGACTTTAAAAAATATATTACTTCTTTAACCATGAGAGTTAAACACGGAGGACCAAACTAGACATGTGGTATCTAAGAATGAAGAATAAAGGGTAAACTACACAAATAGTCACTCAAGTTTTGAGTGAGTTTCTCTTTTTCCTATTGAAGTTTCAAAACTAACAATTTGATTATTAACGTTGTCGATTTATAACAAATCTATCACTCAACGTTAACAACCATTATCGTGGGTGACGGAAAGCTGATGTGGCTCGTTAACCACTGACCTAACAACTACTGTTAATCCCGAGGATCATTGTCTATTGCTTTAACGCCACCCATGTCTCATTTGACACTTTGATTGTCTATTCCTCTTCGAAAAATAGAGGCTTGTGGGATAACAATAATGAACCTCATCTCACTAACGTTGCATCTATCATGTGCTTGAAGACGACTTTTAGTTCATATGATTTTGATTTGGAAATGCAAATACCCTGACTCTAGAATTTTTTACGGCAACAAAAGTTGATGGATGAGATATCTAGTCTCTCCTCCCCATCTTCTTGAGCAAGAAATACAACAGGCTTAGCAATTTGAAACTTAATGATATTCGTGACACATTCAAGTCCCTCTATCCTTCCCTATTGCATCCATTGAAGAGACTTCAAAATCGTCAAAAGAACTCAAAAGGAAGGGGGGAGGGAAACCCTAAAAGAATAGACCGAAAAGAATTCAAAATTTATATAATTATTATCATTATAATATGAATGTATTATGCTATAGATTTAGATTTTTGATGTCGTTGTTTTTAAAATATATATATAATGATAAATTTATTATTACAATATATTTAAAATGAATTTTAAGGATTATATATAAATTTTGTGGAGCTCAATATATATATATATATATATATATATATATATATATATATATATATTTGGTGAAACAAATATTGAATTAATGTTCAAAAGGTCAAAAAATGAGTGAACATAAAATTATGGGGTCCAATAACGATTGGCAATGATCGACGACGGCAACCATCAATGACCGATAACAATAATGAGTTGGATTTTGATTAGATTTCTAAAATTTAAGATCAAATTAGTATTTTATCTAAAATTAAGGGTCAAATTAAAATTTAATTATTTTCACTAATGTGCCACATCAGAAAATCAATAAACGGCCCAATGATCAGAATAAAACTATCGAAAACAAGAGTAATCAGAATGTAACTTTTTAAAACCGGTGATTTAAACAAGATATACTGAAAATATAAGGGATCCGAAATGTAGTTTTCCCAATAAAAATTAATGCATGAAATGGAAGAGAAAAAAATGTCGAATCATTTGAGTTTGACTCACTCTCAGAGTCACACTTCCTCTGTCAAAGGTCTCGCGCCAGGAGAAAAAGCGCTCTAAAAGGGGCGGAAAAACCTAACGAAGCAATGCCGGAGATTACAGAGGTAGAGGCAGCCAGAAGAGCTGTAGAAGAGAATTGCTTGGGGAAGAAGATCAAGAGAGCGATTATAGCCAATGACTCTAAAGTCATCGAAGGAGTCTCCTCTTCGGAGTTCGAGTCCGCTGTCGTTGGCAAGACCATCGTCTCAGCTCACCGGAAGGGCAAGAACCTTTGGCTCCAGCTTGATTCCCCTCCTTTTCCTACTTTCCAGTTCGGTACGCTTCAATTCAACGCCCTAGAAAATGCATTTCTTTTATTATATGTTTTCTGGTCATTTTATTAAAATAATAGGTGTTGGTTGAATGAATTTCAGGGATGGCTGGTGCTATTTATATAAAAGGTGTTGCTGTTGCAAAGTATAAGAGGTGATTTACTTTTCTGATTTTATTGGATATCAATTTTCACTAGAATTATGTATTTTTACTTTTATTATGTTTTGGTTGTCTTGGAAGCAAAATGTAAGAACTTTGTTTCAAAAGTGAAAGATATTTTAAATCGTTAAAGTTTGGGGATTTCTATTTTGAACGATGAAATGCATGATTTTACCTTTCCTTGATTTTTTTTATTTTTATTTTTTGTAATATTTGTTACAATTTATCTTTTTGTTTCTCTCTCTCCCCCCTTCCTTCAATAATTAATTGGAAGTACCAATAGTGACAACTATATGGAGTCTACATCAATTTAGAGGATTTAATGAGCTATTGGAAGTTAGTTTTCAGAGACTTTTAATTTGATGAGTTGAAAGGAATCTTTGCACGCATTGTTAGATTTTTATTTGGTTAGGAGCATTATGCCAGTAATCTTATTATCTTCAATAAAATGTAGTTGCTAATACATACAGCTTTATGTATAGGTCTGCAGTAAAAGACAATGATGAATGGCCTTCAAAATATTCAAAGTTCTTTGTTGAAGTAAGAACTATTGCTTTCATTCGATGATCCAATGTGTTCTGTGGATTTTCTCTAAGATATCCTTGAATGTTTTCATTCAACCTTTCTAACCTGTCAATCTGTACAATTTTAATATTTTTTTAGTACTTTGTTTTCATATCAAATCTTCTTTCCATTAACCTTGTCCCTTTATTTGACATAGGATATAATTTTTGAATCCTATGCCTTTGTTAAAAGTTGAAGCTTTTCTACATATATATCTTAAGTGACAAATGTATTGGTTTCTATTCCTTTTAATGCTCTCCTATTTCAATTTTCTTTATGATGTTCACAAGAGGCATACCAGGTTCTTTCTTTATTCTTATTTTTGAATTTCAAATAGCTTTTCAAGATATTTATAAAGCTTTTTCTTGTGTCGTATACCTGAGGCAATATCAGGGCTGTAGTACCTTGTGCCAATGGTAACACTGATCTGAATGCTCTTTTGCAGCTAGATGATGGTTTGGAGCTATCTTTCACAGATAAGAGGCGATTTGCTAAAGTCCGCTTGCTCAAAGATGTATTTCAATTTCTTATTAAATGTTTTAGTTTGTTTTAACTTCACACACTTTGTCTCTTTGTTTGGTTTATTTCTTGAAGTAATTTGGTTGGTGCAGCCGACATCTGTGCCCCCAATATCTGAGCTTGGCCCTGATGCACTGTTTGAGCCTATGGCAGTTGATGAATTTACGGTATCCTTAAGCAAGAAGAAGATTGGCATTAAAGCTCTATTGCTCGATCAGGTTAGAACAGTTGTGGTCATGTTTCTTTCTCTCTCTCTCTCTCTCTCTCTATATATATATATATATTTAATGATTTTATGTCTGTAGCCTCTTATTAACCTTAAATTCTTTTATTGTTTTTTTTCCTATCTCTTAGCCTCGTATTTATATCTAGACGATTTTCTTTTTGGTTATGCTGTTAGCAGTTTATGTAAAATGGTTGCTTTTGTGTTTTTTCTGCTCTCTAGTTTTTTTTTTTGGTAGTAGCAAGTTTCCTAAATGTATTTGAAATTATTTTAAAGGCTGTTTCCATATGGGCTCTGGTGTATCTAGCAGCATTGCCCAATATGTTTGTGATTTTTCAATACTTCCTTTGTAAGACGGAAATCAGGTTGATGCATGCATATGAAAATCATGTGCATATAACATTCCCAGTTTCTTTTTCCGGTTCATGACTTGAGCTGGAATACTGTCTTCATGACTTGATCATGGTAATTTTCAAAGCTTGTTCTTGGAGACCAATGTATTGTAAGGGTAGACTGGGGACATGAAACAATTGGCTTTAACAATTACGGTATTAGATGCTGTTTAGGTGATTGCAGTGTACTTAAGTTGCTTTTCTGCAGTGCATCTCTGACTCATATCCTTTATTGAATGACTGAAGCCTTTTTTTTTTGTTTCGTGTAGCGAGCAAAGATATATGAATTTGCTTGTTTTTTTATTGTTTCCTTCATTCAGTTGATTTCTTGTTTTCCTGTTATGATGTGTTCATAACTTGGCACTGATTGGGACTTCCATCCTGTTGAATGAATCATTCTTACTGTATCACTGAAGTATTCTGCTTAGTTTAAAAAAGCGCCGCTTAAGCGCGATTAAAGCGCTAAGCGACGCGAGCGAGGCCCCTGGCGCTTCAGCATAGCAAAAGCACTACGAATTCATTAAGCGGTAGTAATCGGCGCTTTTGCAGCGCTTTTAGCAAAGCGCTAATCGGCGCTTAATCGCGAGTTTAGAAGATACGATTCTGGGCTTTAGCAGATACGATTTTTGGGCTTATTTAGGGTTTAGCGGGCTATTAAATTATCAGTTTTGGTTTTTTTCTTTCTTGTAGCTTCACACTAAGAAACGAAATAGATTGGCACAATCTAGATTGAATGACATGGTGTTTGTGAAATTCAATCATGCCTTGGAGCGCCGAGCTAAAAGTAAGGAGACCGATCCCATTCTTTTGCAAGATATTGATGAGAGCAATGAGTGGTTAATGGGAAGAATGGAAGAAGATGAAGATGATGATGAGGCGGTGTTTGTTGGTGAGGATTTGACATAGAGTGATGTTGCTAACGCTTCCGGTGCATATGAGCCTAGTTATCTAACTAGAGCATCAAAAGTAGTGAATGATGGAGCCGGACCATCGAGAAATGATAAAGGAAAATCTCCTTCTCATAATCCTATCTCTAGTAGACCATCTCGTAGATGCTTACTTGATGAAGATGAGATGGAAGAAGATATTGGAGTGTCTAGTGATGAAGGAGATGGTGTTGTCCGAGTTGATGACGATGACGATTTAGAGGATTTTTAGTTATAAGGAATTGAGGGTTTAGAAAAATACTTTTATTGATCTCACTTTAGACTACTTTTAGTGTAGACCATCTTTTGATATTAGTATGCTCGTATAGTCGTATGGTTAATCGTATATAAGTATTTAAGTGTTTATAACTTATAAGTTATAAGTAAATTGAGAATTATATTTTGGTGTTTACTTATAAGTTTTGAATATATGTATTGACACTTTGATATTTAAGTATTTATAAGATAATTTATAAATATTTTGTATTTTTTTTGTGAATTTCGATCTTTCTGGCGCTTCTTGTGCATAAAACGAGCGCTTTCGCTTAACGCTTAGCGCTTCGGCGTCTAGGACCCTAGGCGCTTTAGGGCGCTTTACGCTTTTTAAAACCAAGGTATTCTGTAGGTATGGCATTTTCCATCGGGAAAAAGTAAATGGCCAAAGCTCTCCCTAGATATTTTGTTGATGGCTGAGCTACCTCAAAAGGGCGAAAGTGCCCCTTTCCTTTCATCCACCCACCTTTATGAATGAACTTTACTAGTTTAGTTTTCAAGCTCATTCTGTTACAGTTATGGATTGCATTTTAAGGTTGTGAAACCACTTTTGTATCCTTCTGGCCTCCTTGCTCTTTAAATTTTTAGGTAATTAAATTTGTTAGGTGCCCCCTAAACCATTAAAGATCAGTATTACATAGACTCAGATATTAGATCCGAGAACCCTTATTGACACAACCCAACATGGATTTGGGTGCTGAATATGCGTCTGATATGGTGATAGGAATTCTGTCTTGACAATGAAGAAAGTGATTATCAGAGACAATGGCTTATTGCTGGGTTATATGAACATCAAATTAGCACAACTCAATCCATATTTTGTCAGAAAATGATGTATAAGAGGAATTGAGGAAGTTATTGATCTGGGAAGATATTCTGTCTCTAAATTGTTTAGAGGTGAGTAGGAAGTTAGAGGGTTGAGCTTGAAACCGGCTTTAGTATGAGCCAATTGTTTCTCACATGGCAACCTGCTTTGCACCTTCTTCCATTGGTTTTGAATAAAGATCACGACCCACTTTGATAAAGAAAGAGAAGATTCCTATAAAAAAATAATAAAGAAAGAAGAGAAAAGGAAAAAGAGAATTATGTAAGACTCTAGACAAGTCCATGTGGTATACTGATAGGCTTAGACCTCTTTGGTTCTGTAACTTAGCTTCTTTTAGAAAAGTAAATGAAAAAAATTCCAATTACCCTAGATAAAGTATCTACTTCGATGTGCTACTATTGTTTCTAGCTCTCTATTTTTCCGACAAACTTTTTTTAATTGTCTTAACATTTGCAGAGTTATATATCAGGAATTGGCAACTGGATTGCAGATGAAGTGCTATACCAAGTTAGTGCACTCTTTACATACATATATATATATATATATATATATATATATATATATATATTTGTTTTTTATAAGATCTTTACATACAATATTGATTACTGATTTACTGCATATTTAAGATTTTGTTCATGATAACCCCATGATATAGGCTCTTATGTAATGTATATACAGAACATTTCTGATGCATAGTTTTGACATTATAATCCAAAGGAAAATTCTACGATGTTTGCACTGAAAAACTAGAGCTTCCACTTGCGATTGTAGTTACCATAGATATACTTTTCATGGCTTTGTCCATAACATGGTTTGAGGGAATACAAGTAATAATCTTAAAGTTCCACTTCAAGATAGCTTGTTCAATCTCTTATTTAGTTTGAAAAGTTGTAGAGAAATAGAAAATATTGAATTTAGATTCATTGGTTATAGAATATTGATATGCTACAATGTCATATGTGTAAGTAATTGTTTTGATATTATGAGACATTTTCCTCTTAATGTTGATGAGTAGCTGTGTTCATTTATACAACGTAAAAATCCCTTCACATGGTCGTTGAAAAAACCCCATAAGTTTTGACTACACAACATCTTCGTGTGCATCTTGATGACTGAGCATAAGTTTTAGAATGTTGGGAGTTCAAAAATAGATTTCAAGTTTGCTATACATTGCACTCTTTTCTTGTTTTCAGTCCCCTTACTGTACCAAGTATATTGAAGAAGATGATTGCTCATGTATTTGGGCAACCAACCAGATAGCATACGATTAATGGAACTAACAGTTCAGGAGTTCTGATTTTGGGTTTAAAGATTTATTCTTTTGGGTTGGGGGATATCTTCTCCTTTCACAATTAGTAACTTTATTCATGTGAAGGGCTTTCTATATAGTTTCACAAGATGAGTCGAGTATGGCTGTATGGTAAGGTACTAGCCTTCCAGAATCAGTCCTCTGAAGCGTGAAATTTGATTTTACTTTTATGAGAAATAGGAAATATATTTATTGAATGGGCTGATATTTGGACTCAAAGTATTTATAAGCTGCTCCAAGTTTATCATTTAATTTACCATGTGGCAGGCAAGGATTCATCCTCTGCAGGTTTCTTCCAGCCTGTCCAAAGAAAACTGTGCAACTTTACACAAGTGCATCAAGGAGGTAACCTTCGACCCATTTTGTAGTTGGTAAAAATGTTATGTTATAATTGTGCATTCTTCATGGAAAATATAAAGTTAATAAATATCTGTAGGTCATTCAGTATGCTGTCGAAGTTGATGATGACAGCAGCCGTTTTCCTAATGATTGGTTATTTCATTTTCGGTGGGGTAAAAAGTCTGGAAAAATTAACGGTAAGATGCCTCTCAATCTTGCCAAAAAAATTGATTTTACAGGTTATTGAAACAGCAGTTGAAGTTGGGGCAGATAGTAGTCAGTTCCCTAGTAATTGGATATTTCATTCTCACGAAAAGAAGCCTGGCAAGGCTTCTGTTGATGGTCTGGCTCTTGAACTTATATGTATGGTCTAGCATTATCTATTATCTCCTTTCATTGGATAAATTGACAACTTCCTTCTAAATGAACGTGTCAGCTTTTAAGCGTGCACAACATGCATGTATTACTGTTCTATTTCTTCATTTTATTTTCACCTGTTAAACAGTGTGGCTGTTTTCTGATTGATATCAATTTATTTACATTTCCATTCATCTTTATTAGCTTTTTATTTTAATAATTCTTTTCGTAGAAAATAATATGAACTACCTTCTAATGACAGGGAAGAAAATTGATTTTATCAATGCTGGTGGCAGGGTAGGTCATTCCAAATTAGAATTCGTCAGTCCATCAAGTGCTTGTTTAACTGTTCCATGTTTCTGGTATAGACATCAGCATATGTACCGGAGTTGCAGAAGTTGAGTGGAACATCAGCTTCAAAAGCAGCAGGTAAACCTAGAAAGCAGACTTCAAAGAGAAAAGGAGGTAAGGCCAAGGATAATGATGAAGATGAAGAAGGCACTGGTGATGAACCTACGACTGAGGAAGAGGAAACCACTAAAATCACCAAATCTAGAAAGGGGGGAAACCCTAAAGGTAATGGTAAAAAACCTCCCATCAAAAGAAAAACCACAGAGAATGATGATGATGATGACAATTGTGGTGGTAAAGATGATGCTAGCAGTGAAAAGGATGATGAAGCTCCGAAAGAGAAAGCTAGGAAGGTAAAAAATAGAACAAGTAACAAACAAGTAAATGTTGCAAAGGCATCCAAGCAAGCAGCGAGCAGCCAAAATGGTAAGAAGCCGAAGAAAGCAAAGTAGGTAGCTGATTAGACATCATTTAACAGCTCCGGAATTGCCTGCCCAAGTTTTGTAAGAATGAAAGGGCAGTGTGTTGCTTTATTGTAAGGAGTACTGCTTGTTCAACACTGTTTATTATTACACTCGGCTTTAATTCCGAATCCGGGGCTACCTCGTACTGCATCAATGGCTGCTGCAGCTGTTTACCAATGGGTATTTTGAAGGATGGTATTTGATTTGCTAGTTTATTTAAGTTTTAAAGCCCAACTGAACTACATATCCTATGCTTGGCCTAGTTGCGGCTACTCCGGACCACGTACTTTCGATACCTTAGCCATCTAGTCGGCATTGGTTAAGATGTTGGATAATGAAAAATTTAGATCTCAGAATTTGAAGTCATTATTTCAATGCAAATATAAAACCATATAATTAATAATAATGTATTTATTATTTTTCTTCGCTAAAATATTTTTTCTTCACAAGTGAGATTAAAATGATAAATATTTCAGCTATTTTCTTTTACTTTTTAAAAATTTACAATGACATTTGTCATGATTTTATTATTTCTTGTGAAAGAAAATCTGATTTGCAAAAAGAAAAGAAATCTAACTAACCAAGCTTTTCTGTATTTATATTTAACTCATGTATTTGATCTATATTTAAACTTTTAGGGTAAAGTACACAAATTCTCTTCCGATTATAGGATGTTGTTTTGTTGAGTTCTTTGACTATTAAAAGTTACAAAATGATCTCCGATTATATGATGTTATTTTGTTTAGTCTTCTTACTATTAAAAGTTACAAAATAGTCACCGACTAATCATATGTTCTTAACTCGTCCATTTTCTCTAAAAATTTAGCAACCGTTTGAGATGGACGTTAACTTGTTGATTGAAATATGATAAAATCTGATTTCAAAATCATTTTAGTTGTATTTTGTTGTTTGAATCTCCATTTACATTATATCGTCAAACTTGTGTTTGAAACATTATGCTGGTAAGCTAGTACTTGAAAGCAACGATGATGTCAACAGACATCATTAACATACGATTTTATCATGTCTTAGTAAATTAACATCGAGCTCAGACAAATACTAATTTTTTAATAGAAAATGAAGATTTTGGAATATATGAATAGTCACGTAACTATTTTGTAATTTTTAATAGTATAGATACTCAACAAAATATCGTCTTATAATTGGGGATCATTTTATAAATTTTAATAGTTAGGGGACTCAATAAAATATCATCCTATAGTTGGGGGATCATTTTTTACTTTACCCTAATTTTTAATTTTTTATTTAGTAATAAAAAACACTTTCAAATTAATGAACTAAGATCAAAATCAACCAAGACTTCATTTACGGAGACCAGTATTAAAATGGGAAAAAAACCCAATTTATTACAATCATCTTATAAACCCAACATGTTTTTATAACAAAAATGGGCTTAAAAGTATTTTTTTTAGTCCTGAAAGTTTTTGTTTGACCTATGAAACGAATGATGTGACAAATAGTTGATCTGCACATCTCCCCCCATCTGTCGCGTTGGGAGACGTGAAACACTGAAACCTGAACCATAAACTGATTAGAAAAACAAAGTGTCAACTGACACCAGAAACAAACAATGGAGGAAGCAAAAGGAGTTGTGAAGCACATATTGTTGGCAAAGTTCAAAGATGACACCACGCCTGATCAGATTGAACAACTCATCAAAGGCTATGCCAATCTTGTTAACCTCATTGAACCCATGAAAGCTTTCCACTGGTATGCCATGCTATCCCTTTTCTCTCACTGGTGTTTTTTTTTTTCATTGATGCCTCATCAAATCTTTTATTTTTAATTTTAAATCTGGGCTTGTTATAGATAAACTTCAGATCCACTACAACCAGAAATGTTGTCTGGGGTGATGATGGTTATGTGGTTTTACTTTGGATCTTAGTCCCTTGATATGAGAAACTCAGATTGTATGCTAGGGCATGAACTTATAAAATTTTAATGGAGTAAAAATATATAAAGAAAATATCTAGAATAATACTAGAATTTGAAATTTTAGGGGACGACTGCCCTACCTGCCCTGCCCCTTTGATACGTCCCTGCTTGAAACCCCTTGCCAAAACTTCTCTACTTTTAGCCATTTTTCTAATTCCAATTGATACGATCCAAAGGCTTGAATCTTCATGTGCTGATTTTACAAACAATAAAATAATGGTCGGTGTGGTGCTAAAATAATCATTTTCATGGAAACAGGGGCAAGGATGTTAGTGTTGAGAACATGCATCAAGGTTTCACTCATGTGTTTGAATCTACATTTGAGAGTACTGAAGGGGTTGCTAAATACATAGCTCATCCTGCTCATGTGGAATTTGCAAACTTGTTCCTGCCCACCTTGGACAAAGTCATTGTATTGGACTACAAGCCCACTATTGTTCATTTCTAAGTTGAAAAACATAAGATTGTTGTCTGAATTTGGTATTTGTCCTGCAGTGTTGTTTCTGAATCTTGTTTTTTTTTATGTTTCTGGTATCATGTCTGGTTCTGTTGAATTTTTCTCTTTTTGATCAAAATGTCAGGTTCTGTTGAATAAGAGAGACAAATGGAAATCTTGCATGAAATGCATATCAAAGTAGGTTGGTTTTCTGTTCTAAAAGCATATGATTCTGTGTTGTAATTGTCTTTTACACTAGATTCACCGAAGCAATATGAAGCTCGAGTTCGAGCTCTGCCTTTACACCAAGTTTCCACTTTCCTATCTATTTAAATCGACGAAAAGTAAAATGAAAAAAATATAATATATAAATGTGTAAATATATATATATATAGACTGTTTGGTTGTGTGATTATATCTATTAACTTGACAATTATGAATTTTGAAGTTTGGTACGAAATTAAGGTTCAAGTTTTACAACATCAAGCTCCTAACCCCAAGCCAAAATCACCATCCAAGCATCAATAGGAACAGGGTTACGTAGACAAACTAACTTAAAACTTCTGAAAGACTGCAAGTGAAAACTGCAACAGCATCCTGTAAATGAGTTGAACGAAGGTCTTCCGGGATGGGAGCACTGAAGACGGTATCATAACAGCTTAACTGGTCTTCACGTGTTTGACTTCTACTAGTATCGGAAAGCAGAAAATTGCATATCTCTTCCGCCATCTTTGAATAAACCACCCTGCACCATAGTTTCACATAAACTTGCATCCAATCACTACAGATCAAGACCCCAGAGTATAAAAATGTACGGATAGAGTAGACCATAAGAAAAGGAGGATACAGAACTGTTCTGTGATGATACAAAAGATGATTCTCTGGAACATGATATTCATAGGCATGAAAATGAAGGGGGGGGGGAGAACTATTCACTGCTTTGAGGTTTGGAATAAAATCGAGGAAAATTTGGATTTTGAAAGAAAAAAAGAAAAGAACAGGGAATTGGGATTTCGACATTAAAAATGACTAACACCAAGGTGGGCAGAAACCAAGCTAGTCGTTGATAAGCAGGCACATAGAACAATCAATGGAAAATGATCCAACTAAGCAGTTGATTCAACAGGGAATTGGGGTTTTAACTAAGCTAGTAATTCGATATATTCACATTCATAAGGAGAGAGAGCAACATAAATACCTCGCATCAACATGTAACTTGCCACCCCAAACTGCTGAAGACTCATTCAAACGGCCAAGAAAGTCCCTACAAGCTGCATTTTTGCTGTCAAGGGAATCCTGAAAAATTCACCAACATTCACTTGTAAAGGAAATACAAAAATCAAGTGTGCTGATATTTCACAAATTTGGTTCAACAGCTTAAGGGTGCAATTGCTTAATCTATTACGAATCTAATAGGAAGATGCAGGAAAAAAAACACTAAAAAGAAGAAGAGAAACATTCACAAGAAGAATGGCAACTTTGTATCCCAGCCGGTTCCAAATGTTGAAAAAAACTTATGATTTAATCACACAGACAAAATGATTAGCAATATTTTCTCACCTGACAAGCTTTAAACTTTTCCACCATCATTTATGTTAATAGAATTAATATCTCGCATGCAACTTAGTTCAACAGCAATGCAGCTTTCAAGCAAATTCTTCCAAAAGCATTAAAGGTAAAAGACCATAATGAGCTGCAGCCATTAATCTTGACTCATCTCCCACAAAAGGCACCATGCAGTACTACCAACACCAGTCCATTCAGGCAAAAGAAGGTAATGCCTCTGGGAACAATGCTTTAACTAGGCAGATCCCTTCTTGTTATTAAGGGATAAACTGGAAAGCAGAGTCAATGAGTCATGCATATTAGACATGCTACACTTTGCTTAAAGTGGCCACCCCATTAAGATGAACCCAAAGTTTAGTAAGAAAAACATGACAAGCTAAGGTAGGATAGCATTCAGCACAACCCCATGAGCAGGAAACAGTGTTCACAATAACAGGAAAAATTTGGTTCACTAATAAATGAAGCATCCAACAAGCTACATAGTTTATATTCAAATTCAGATTCTATGGCCATAATAAATTCCATGAGTTTCTTACCAATTCAGCCATTGTATTGTTATCCTCCTGTAATGAGCTTCTTAGCACATAGAATGAAATATATATTCCAGCTCCCAAATCCCAATTTTCGATTTCTGCCTTGTTGTTCTCCATGGATGTTGCAATCCTCCATACCTCTGAGTCATTGGCTGAATTGAAGAAAAAACATAAGACGGGGATTAACTATATCAACGGCATTTGACTCATCAATTCTTCAGTGACCCAACATTGTGCATTACATTCTTCAATCCAGCATTGGTATCCCCCCCCCCCCACCACCAAAAGAAGGAAAAGAAACGAAAATTGACCCTAAGAGTTAGTAGTAATTAACATGTATAATCTACATGACTGAGTCTCAAAATAGTAAGAGTATAGGTTGTCACCCACCTCCCACGTGATAAGACACATCCATGCATGGACATGGGATTTTGTGCTCTGATAATATTAATATGAACAGAAAATTCATAGAATGAATTACTAAACCCCCTTGATTCTATAACTTAATCCGAATTCTCAATTTTGTCAAGAATAAGCTATTTTCCCCTTCAAACATCTTTTTACTAGTAGTATCTAAACTTTCTTTTATTAAATGTTTTACAACACTAAATGGAAATTTTTAGGTGGGAAAGAGGTGACTTGTATATAGAGAAGAAGAAAAAAAGCTAGGTGATTCTGTCCAGCTATGTAATATTGTGTGTCACCATATCCGTAATGTACATAAAATTCCTTTGAGTTCTAAATCAAATAAATTCGGTAGATCACATCACCGTTAAATTTTCCGATGGGGTATAATTTTACATCATACTTTTTTATGTTTTTTACTGGGGAAAAGGAAAGGGGGAGACCTTGATTTTGATTTCAAGTCATATCCACAAGGCATTAGAAACGAAAAACGATAACAGGAAAACAAAGCTAACAAGGCATATCTGAAAAACTTAATTTGCAATAAGATCATACCAGATAAGAACAATGCATGAGCAACTGAAGTCATGAAAATAGAATGAGCCTTTTGCCAATTTTCACATTCCAGAAAGTGCTCAAGAGCCCTTGGCAAATCCCCATGGTAATTGAAATAAACTGCCTGCATCATAGGAAATTTTTCTCAATTGTAAAACAACACTCGAGTTCCAAAGAACCTTTCAGAGCTCACTCTCTCTCATATCATACATCCACATCTAGACACAGATACAGAGACAAGCATGCAGCAGGAAAATCCAAATTGCTAGTTATTTAAAAGGAGTTAATCAAAGAAAAACATGATATTTAAATAATAAACCCAACATTTCAGATCTCTAAATAACCTCCTCCCACTCTCTCTCCCCCATCATGCATCCACACACAGACACAGATACAGATACAAGCATACAACAGGACAATCGAGATGGCTAGCAAGTCTAAAAGGAGTTCATCTTCAAAAAAGAAAAAAAGAAAAAGAAAGGAAGAAGAAAGAAAAGAAAGGATGAGATTCAAAGATCCCACCCAACCAGGATGCTGACAATCTGCCACTAAGCAAAGAATCTAAATTAATGATGGATCTAACCCAAATAGAGCACCTAATCTACCAGCAAAGCTCCAAAAGTTAGCATAGAAAACAACTCGGGCTAGACCGACAGGAAGTAAAATGTAAAGGCTTCAGATGAACAAAATTAGAACAAATCATCTAGAAAACCAATAACATACCATAGCTTCATGCAACCATTGCAATGGAATACCCAAGTCCTCGATAAATTGGCGCTGTGATTCCTGTGAACTCCATGATTCACAATATTGGAACAAAATTTCCCTGATAAGAATTGCTTGAAGGTAAGGAAAATCATCACGGTAGGGCATGTGAAGGGCTACATAGATAGCCCAATGACACTGCTCCTGACATAGTAACTGGGATATAAGTCCCATGTCAAGAGCTTGAAGGTCATTAGAATTGAAAGCACCAACAGCTTCCAGGATAGCACGCTGATGCCATATCATATGGTAGTCAAGTGGATCATGTGTAGAAGATAAGGTGCTAAACATCGTTTTCAGAGAGCATAATTGACTCTCTTCACTGGCATGCAGAAGCATGAGATAGTATGAAAGATCAAATCTTTCCACTCTGCTGAAATTTGCTTTCTCTTCAACTGATCCTTCATCAATATAAATTGGAACGGGAAATGGAGCTTTTCCATCATCAAGAAGGTGATGATAAGTTCGAAAAACAACAGGCAATGCAGTATCTGAAGGTAGGTGATACCACATTAACAATCCTAAGAATCTCTTCCAGTCAATGTTAATACCACGCAAAGCACCATGAATATCACCAGCAAGCAACTCATAAAGCCGAATCCTTTCCTTCTCAATGAAATCGAAGTCCAGACCATTACGTCTCCATATATCTAGCTGTCTGGCAACATCAGAACGATTAACTGTTGATCCACCAGCCTGGCTCAGTAAACAAGCCAGTCTAACATCTCCTTTAGAAGCTGCCAGCTCCACAGCTGCATCAAGTTTTCGCCCAGTCAAGAGAAAGAATAAGTGTTCCAAGTAACCTGAGTCATTCACTGAGCTTACTTCTTCTTGTATACGATGACATACGCTTTCTTGCAGCCAACAACTAAACTGAGCCCTCCTAATAAGAGAAAGTGCTTCCAAGTCGACTTCTGGAGGACCTTCCTTTATATCCTGCATCATATCTTCCTCAATATCAGAAGCCATGGGTTTCAGTTGACCAGTATTTTCCCTTTCTGAAAAAAGAACTTTTATCAATTCCCAGACCATCACTTGATGCATCAAAACCAAGCGAGCAGAAGAAGATAAACCAGGAACATCCAACTGCCTCTCAATAATGTCTATATAGCTCCTACAAATGTCAGAAAGCTCTAAGCGATTAGAAACAACCTTCAGAAGTTTCAATTGAAAAGATCCAACTTCCACTGCTTTTTCTTCATAATTTAGGGCTTTGTGAAGATTCAATGGAGCATCAAATGCAAAGTCAACAAGTTCTTTCTTCACTTTACTATTTTCATCTCTGACTACTTTATCAATCGACACTTTTTCTACATTGATTACAGAAGATAATACTCTCTGGGCATCATTACTACCTACAGGTGCACCAGAGTGAACAAGAATGCCACCTGGGCCCCAACCCACACGAAATGACCTACCCATGAACAATGCTGCATCAACTATATTGTGAGAATGGCTTCCAGTGACCGGTGTCTCTTGTTTGATGTCCAGCTTGAAACCTTCCCTTTTGGTGGTCTTTAGTGGCAAACCCTTATTTTCTCGTGTCATCAGAATGGTTCTAGATGAGCTTGAATCGAAAGTACCAGAGTTATACTCAAGTAAAGCAACAGGGGTTTTCCGCACAACAGGTGGGCTAGACCTATTGGTCATCCTCAGGTTAGAGTTATTCAAAGAGGACTTTATATATTCTTTCGCAAGACCTTGTTTCTGATTAGAACCTGTCCCTCTAAAATCCTCAAGCTCCTCTTCTTCCTCTGCAGGAAACATCAACATTCTCATTTCTTTCATCTTCACAGGGTCCAGCCCGAGATGTGCAGGAAGAGAATGAGAAAGCAAAGATCCATTACTATCCAATTGCATATCTTCATCAATCTCAGGATTCCCACCATCAGCCATTACCCCAGGATCTTGTACAGCTCCTGTTGCATCATCCATAATAAGATCTTCCTCGTCATCTTCACTCAACCCAAATCTACTGAAATGGTCAACCAAGAATTTCCATTCACCATTTGTAGGGTCAAATGCAATAAATCGTGCTCCTTGGCTTTTCATGCTCAGTCTTAATTTCTTAACAATACCATCTACTTCCTTCTTATTCAAGTCTAAATTTTCAATTTGAAGTCTCAAAGTTACCTCAGCAGCCTTGTTAAGTCCTTGACCAACCATGGGCTTGTTGCTTTCATCTTCATATACAATCACCTCATGCCTATGGAATTTCACAATTTGATCCAAATCCAACCCTCTCACATCAGTTTCCCCAAAGAATTTTACATACCCGTAACCAAATCTTCCAACCACAAAATCCAGAACTCGGCTGCAATAACCAGGATCCAAGAGTTCCATTCTCATCATATCTTTCAAGCAAGGTTCTATATAATAATCAGGGGAATGTAAACTAGGTAAGGATTCTTCTATCCTTCTCAAAACATATGGCAATAAATCAGAAATTGAAGATACCCTTCTCTTTTTGTACAGCGATGTAACCTGTAAATCACAATTTTCTGTGTCAAGATCTCTCTCACACCTAGAAATTTCACTTGCAGTACCACGAGCTTCACACAGGGTCCCTGCAACGACAACTAAGATATTGAGTAAATTCACATAAACTAACTTGCATCTCTAATTAGCTAAAAGATACTAAAAAAAAGGCAAACAAATGCCATAAAACCATTCTAAAATTACTAATCCCCGTAGAATAAACACAAACACAAGCACACGCCGATAACACACCTTTTCAGCTCTCCAATTTCTCCAAAAGAAAACTCAAAATCATCAAACTTTGCAGATCTATGATTAATACCCTACTCTACATAAAACTTATAAACCAACAAAAACTGGGTATCAAACAGACAAGACCTAGAAACTAAATAGCTCATCGAAAACTCAAGAACACCAAAAAAAACTTTGACTCTAAAAACCAAATGAAATCAAAGTATTTTCATCTAAAGTGCAGGAATTTTATTTGGACTAATCCCAAATTCTGAAAAGAAAAGAAAAGGAGAGGGAATCACCTGAAGCGGAAGCCATAACTGCAGAGTGAGGGTTTATTGAGGGGTTTTGGGTTCAGCAGCAGTAATGGATCCTTGGGAGTTCAATCACCTAAAGGAGAAGCTAGTGAAGGAAATGAAGAGAAAGATAAGTAGAAGGAGATTGAAGAGAGAGAGGAATGGGAGGGAAAAGTTTTGGTGTTTTAAGAATCTAGACAGTGAAGGAGTGGAGGCTCAGGGTTTCGGGTTTCCGAATTCTGCTTCCATTGTCAAACCAAAGTGACAATGGCCTGCTTCGGTTAGATTGGATCGGGTCAGCGAATTTTTTATAGGATAAATTATTTATTTGATCGTCCACTTAATGTTTTTGTCATCCAACTATTATATTTTTTAAATGATACATCGTGTTATGTTTTGGTTTTATTTTGATCATTTTTTATTAAAAAATTAACGATAATGATAATGTGTTACTATAAAATAATGTCATATCAGTATTAAAAATTAATTAAAAATATCATGTTAGCATCACTGTTAATTTATTAACGGCTGGTAATCAAAACAGAACCAAAATGTAATTATATGTATGATTTTGAAAAAACATAATAGTTAGGTGATCAAAACAAAAACTAAGAAATAGGTGGATGACCCAGTAAATAGTTTATCTTTTTATTTATTGGTTTAATTCACAAATTGTCACTATGACTATTTTTTGTTTTGATCTAATGATAAAGTTAACCCTCAACCTTTGCATAAATGATTATTTTTTAATCTTATTCTTTTTATGGAGTATTTTAACCTACGGTATTTTAATTTTTGATTAAAATAACCCCTGTTTAGATGGAAACAGTTTGTTGACTAACAATCAACATATGTTGTTGACGTAATATTTTCATATATGCTTAATAGATGACGTGATATATGCCACATCATCAATTAAACACACATGAAAATGTTATGTTGTAACATGTGTTGACTGCTAATCAATTAATATTTTCTATTAAGTAGGGACTATTTTGACTAAAAATTAAAATACTTTAAAAAATAAGAAGCAAAATTAACTTTTGTATAAACATTGGAGCTAATTTCATCATTATACCTTTTGTTTTCTCGATTTACACTGTTTTTTAGCCTCTAAAGGATATCAATACTTTTATTTTACCCTTGGAATAGTTAAATTCAATAAAAGATTAAAGTATATTTAAATTTAAAAATCTATATTATAATTAAAATTTTATTTTAGTCTTTTTATTATAAAAACAATATTTTAATCCTTCTACTACATCTAAAAGTTCATTTTCAATCCTTTGTTCATAATTTTTAAAAAATATAATATTTTATAATTTTGTATTATCCTTTTCAATTAAACCTTTAATCTCACTCAAAATATGAAAATTCTAATCAAATTTTCATTGTTTTCTATCAATGATTTATTACTAAAAGATTTATAATTGACCCCTTGATTATGGCTTAAGAAAAACGTGGGTAAAAGACAAAGTGATAGGCGAAGGACCTGGGCAGCGTGGACCAAGAGAGTGCCGCTCCTTCTCTCATTTACGGTCAACATTCCCACAATTCTGATATTAAAAATATTACATCCCCAACACTTACAATCAATATTTCATCTTCTTCATCTACATTTTGTACTATACCAACCTAACTTATTAACTTCTTTACAAATTACTCACCCAAAATTCAGCTGGTTCTTCATCTCATTTTCCTTGAATACTAACAAAGATCCAAGCTTTACGACGTACTTTGTGCTTTGCATGCAGAGAAAAACAAAGAGACTGTATTTATTTAAACACACACACACACACAAGAAACAATATTTTTTTCTTTCTGGGAAAGTAGTTTGAAGAAGAGAGAAAGATGGCGGAAACGATCATCGGCTTGGAAGAAATCAAGAATGAGACCGTAGACCTTGTAAGTATTTTTCTTCTTTGTTTCTGATAATATATATATATGTGTGTGTGTGTGTGTGTGTGTGTGTGTGTGTGTGTATTTTGATATGTGGGTTGGATTGCAGGAGCGGATTCCTGTTGAAGAAGTGTTTCAAAAGTTGAAATGCACCAAAGATGGGCTATCGAGCGAGGAAGGCCAAAAGAGGCTCCTCATCTTTGGTCCAAACAAGCTTGAAGAGAAGCAGGAAAGCAAGGTTTTGAAGTTATTGGGATTTATGTGGAATCCTCTGTCATGGGTGATGGAGATTGCAGCAATTATGGCCATTGCTTTGGCTAATGGAGGAGTATGTTAATCTCTCTTTCTTTTTCTCTCATGTGCTTGAATTTATAGACTTGGATTCAATATGGAATCTCTAATTCCATGAATAAAATTCAGGGCAAGCCCCCAGACTGGCTAGACTTCATCGGTATCGTGGCGTTGCTGTTTATCAACTCGACGATTAGCTTCATCGAAGAAAACAATGCCGGCAATGCTGCTGCAGCTCTTATGGCTGGTCTTGCCCCTAAGACCAAGGTGTTTTAGATTTAACCAGACATGACTTGTTTCGAATTTTTTTAATGTCGGTGATCGATGTCTCTAACCCTTTGTGCATGTTTGAATGATTGAAGGTCCTAAGTGACGGGAAGTGGAGCGAGCAATAAGCTTCAATTTTGGTGCCGGGAGACATCATCAGCATTAAGTTGGGAGATATTTCCCAGTAGATGCACGTTTCCTTGAAGGCGATTCACTCAAGATGAACAATCGGCCCTTACTGGCGAGTCTTTGCCTATAAACAAGAATGCAGGGGACGAGGTATTCTCGGTTTCTACTGTCAAGCAAGGTGAGATCAAGGCTGTTGTTATTGCCACCGGCGTCCACACCTTCTTCGGAAAAGCTGCTCACCTCGTTGACAGCACCAACAACTTAGGACACTTCCAGCAGGTACTTGCAGTTTTGTTCTTAATTTTTACTTTTGTACTCTTGTGTGATAGGATGTATGGATATGAGTATTGAGATATGACCCTCAAAGGGACGTTACAAATATATACAAGCTGCGTAGGCAAGTTGTAACCCATCAGGATGAGATATTTGATGTGCTGGTGGGCAGAGCCAAAGATGCGGAAGAGGTGGAGGTTTTAGCTTCTGGTAGAGAGCGTGTTGATCAAGATCGATCTAAGAAATTTTCAGGCCCGATGGAGTCATCAGCACAGTCTGGAAAGAGGACTCGTACTTCAGCCCCTCAGAGAAGCAATACACGTTTCAGGCCTGCAGCATCCTCACCTTTAGCTGTCAGTCGAGGCGGTTCCTCGTCGTATTATAATGGGCCCCTTTGTGAGTATTGTGGTAAACAGCACTCAGGAGAGTGTCGTAAGAAGATGGGTCTTTGCTATCAGTGTGGATCTAGTGGTCATTATCGGAGGGATTGTCCTCAGTTAGTTTCGTTTGAGCATACCACTACCCAAACTCCTGTGCGTTCGCAGACTACAGTACAGACCCCAATTAGAGATCGTAGTCAAGGAAAGACTCGAGGATCAACGTCCAGGACAGACAGTAGAGCCCGACCTCAGCAAAATAGAGGGCCAACAGCTTCTGAGGCTAGACAGCCAGCTTTGGTTTATGCAACTAGACGTCGTGATGACAGAGATGAGCCTGAGGTTATTGCAGGTACATTTACTATTTATTCTACCCCATACTTTGCATTATTGGACAATGGTTCCACTCACTCCTATGTATCGAGCTCCGTATCTCGAAACCTTCAGATTCCGATCGAGAACACTGAAAATACTGTTACAGTTACAAGTCCAGTAGGACAAGCGGTATTAGTGAATAAAGTATTCCGGCGTTGTCCTCTCGAGGTTCAAGGAGAAATTTTTCTCGCTGATCTTATGGAGCTTCCTTTAGAGGAGTTCGATCTAATTCTTGGAATGGATTGGTTGAATAAACACAAGGTAAAGCTGGATTGCGAATACAAGCGGGCTACTCTGAAGACTTCAGATGGTCGGACTGTTGTGTTAATTGGTGAACGGCGTGGTTATCTCTCCAATATAGTTTCAGCGATGGAAATTGATCGTATGATCCGGAAGGGATATGAGACCTTCATTGCTTGTATTTTGAACACCAAGGGTGCATTGTCCACGATCGAGGAGATTCGTACAGTTAGCGAGTTTCCTGATGTTTTTCCGGAGGAGTTGCCTGGGTTACCTCCTGATAGAGAGGTAGAGTTCGAGATTGAGACTTATCCGGGATCGCCACTTATTTCTATGGCACCTTATCGTATGGCTCCAAGGGAACTTAAAGAGTTGAAAGTCCAATTGCAAGAATTATTCGATCGAGGATTTATCCGACATAGTACTTCACCATGGGGAGCTCCAGTTCTGTTCGTGAAAAAGAAGGATGTGTCGCTAAGATTATGTATTGACTATCGGAAATTGAACAAGATGACGGTCAAGAATAAATACCCACTACCCAGGATTGATGATTTATTTGATCAATTGCGAGGAGCTACTGTATTCTCTAAGATTGATCTTCGTTCGGGGTAATATCAATTGAAAGTTAAAGGATCAGATATTGCAAAAATGACTATTCGCACTAGATATGGTCATTATGAATTCTTAGTGATGCCTTTTGGTTTGACGAACGCTCCTGCAGCTTTCATGGATTTGATGAATCGGGTGTTCCGACCATATTTGGATCAATTTGTGGTGGTCTTCATTGACGATATTCTGATCTATTCTCGTACTGAGGCAGAGCATGACGAGCATTTGAAGATCGTTCTGCGGACTTTGAGAGAGCATCGTCTATATGCCAAACTAAGCAAGTGTGAATTTTGGCTTCAAGAAGTGTCGTTTCTGGGGCATATTATTTATGCGCGAGGTGTTCAGGTCGATCCCAGCAAGATAGAGGCTATTATGAATTGGAAACGACCTAAGAACGTATCTGAGATCCGCAGTTTCTTGGGCTTGGCTGGTTATTATCGACGTTTTGTTGAGGGCTTCTCGATCATTGCTTCTCCTTTGACAAAGTTGTTAAGGAAGAATGTGCCGTTTGACTGGGGCGTGGCACAACAGGAGAGCTTTGAGAAATTCAAGGCGGTTTTGACTCAAGCACCGGTGTTGATTCAACCAGAGTCCGGGAAGGATTTTACAGTGTATAGTGATGCTTCACACTCAGGACTTGGCTGTGTTTTAATGCAGGAAGGTAAAGTGGTGGCTTATGCATCCCGTCAGCTGCGACTTCATGAGTGTAATTATCCTACTCACGATTTGGAGTTAGCAGCAGTGATTTTTGCCTTGAAGATTTGGAGACACTATCTTTATGGAGAGAAGTGTTATATTTTCACGGATCATAAGAGCTTAAAGTATCTCCTGACCCAGAAGGAGCTTAATTTGAGACAACGGCGCTGGCTAGAGCTTCTGAAGGATTATGATTGTGTGATTGATTATCACCCTGGTAAAGCTAACATTGTAGCGGATGCTTTGAGTCGAAAGACGGTATCGGAGTTTAGATCTTCAATGGCCAGGATGAATTTATATGATGATGGCACTTTGTTAGCAGAATTGCAAGTTAAGCCGACCTTGGTTGATGAGATCAAGGCGAAGCAGCCCTTTGATAGCTCCTTGATTCCCATCTTTGAGCAAGTAGAGCAGGGGACAAGCTCAGATTACGCCCTTGACCGGGATGAAGTTCTATGCTTCAAAGGTCGGTATTGTGTGCCTGATGATGCTGAGTTGAGACAGACTATCCTTACTGAGGCTCATAGTAGTCCATATGCTATGCATCCCGGTGGAGATAAGATGTATCGGAATTTGAGAGAGAGGTATCATTGGATCGGCATGAAGAAGGACATCTCAAATTTTGTAGCGAGGTGTTTGACTTGTCAACAAGTTAAGGCAGAACATCAACATCCATCAGGTTTGTTACAGCCTATTAAGATTCCTGAATGGAAATGGGAGCGTATTACTATGGATTTTGTTACTAGCTTGCCTATGACTCCTTCGAAAAAAGATTCAGTTTGGGTGATTGTTGACAGACTTACAAAGTCAGCTCACTTCATTCCTGTGCGAGTAAATTATACTTTGGACAAGCTGGCAAGATTGTATATTTCAGAGATTGTTAGATTGCATGGTGTTCCATTGTCTATTATTTCTGATCGAGATCCGAGATTTACTTCGAGATTTTGGAAGGCGCTACATACGGCTTTGGGAACAAGATTGGATTATAGCACATCCTTTCACCCACAAACTGATGGTCAATCTGAGAGAGTGATTCAGATACTTGAGGATATGTTGCGGGGTTGCGTAATCGATTTTCATGGTAGCTGGGAGAAATTTTTTACTTTGGCTGAATTTGCTTACAATAGCAGTATCAGACCAGCATTCGTATGGCACCCTATGAAGCACTCTATGGGCGTAAATGTCGCACTCCGATCTGTTGGACTGAGTTGCGTGATAGGAAAACGTTGGGACCTGAGTTAGTGCGAGAGACGGAGGACACAGTCAGATTGATACGTGACCGTTTGAAAGAGGCATTTGATAGGCAGAAGTCTTATGCAGATCAGAGAAGGAAAGATATACAATTTGAGGTTGGTGATCAGGTCTTCTTAAAAGTTTCACCGTGGAAGAAAGTATTGAGATTCGGGCGTAAGGGTAAATTGAGTCCACGATTTATTGGGCTGTATCGTATTCTGAAGAAAGTTGGACATGTTGCTTATCAGCTTTAGTTGCCTTCCCACCTCAGTCGTATTCATGATGTTTTTCATGTGTCTATGTTAAGGCGATACCGTCCAGATCCAGGTCAAATTATTCAGGTTGAAGAAGTAGAGCTGAGACCGGATTTGTCATATGAGGAGGAGCCCATTCAGATTTTAGAAAGAGATGAAAGAGTTCTTCGGAATAGGCGAATTCCAATGGTCAAAGTTCAGTGGAGTAATCGAGGCCCCTCAGAAGCTACTTGGGAGACATTGGAGTCAATGGAGGCTCAGTTTCCTCAACTATTCTCATAAGGTAAATTTCGAGGACGAAATTTCTTGTAGAGTGGGAGAATTGTAACAACCCGAATATTTACAAAATAATATTTAATTGAAATTGGACGTTAATTGTGAAAATTGGTGAAATTTAATGACTGAACTAAAATTTATGAAAAGTTATAGGCCATTTTATAAGTTGAAGGAAATTCAGGGACCAAGCCCTGAATTCCTCCAAGGAGTGTCGACAGGCTTATAATTTAAGCATGGTTTCTGATTGTAAATCAGAAAACACAATTGAGAATTTGCTCAATTTTCCTTCTCTCATACCCTTACTTCCAAGCCCGATTCCGACGCCGTTCGACGTCCAATCGTAAAATTGAAACCACCGTTGTGTTCATCATCAAGCGAGGAACAAACCCTTCAAATTAATTGAAGTGAAACGCTACCAAACGTCGGGAATTTTCAGTCAAAGCATCGTCGTTTTTTTTAGCTCTATCGCCGGGAAAAACTTAAATTCACCGCCGATCGTTGTTCCGTTTACGACACCTCCTGCACCATCGTGTTCCTTGTGTCGTTGCGAGTCCGCCGGTGACAACCTTGTTCGCCGTCGACGGCGGCGCGTGAGGAGGTGGAGCAGTCAAAGATTCGGCCGAGTTGAAATACGAGCTCTCCGCCGTTCAAATATTTGAACCGATCGTTGTAAGTATCTCGAAATCACTCAAAATAATTTTTAGAAATTTTTCCGGGAATTTTCCGACACCGTGGCACTGTTCACGCGCCGCACGCGCCGCCGCAGGGAGAGTGAGCTGCTGGAAAACCGGTTTGACCAGTTTTGAACCAGTTTGACCGGTTCGAACCGGTTTGACCGGTCTGAACCGGTTTGACCGGTCTGAACCGGGTTGACCCGACCCGACTGTTGACCCGACCCTACCGTTGACCGTGACCGTGACCGTTGACCGTTGACTTTCTTTGACTAAAACTTAAAATGGCTTTGACCGACCCTTAAACGACCGTAAATCTTTTCCGAGTATACCTATCCTGATAGTTTTCGACGTGCCAAATCCATTTCCGCAGTCGGTTTTGCCAAATTCAAACCCGAAGGTCTCCAAATCGACGGTCAAAGTGGTTGACTTTAACTTTGACCAAGAATCTGAATTTCCGAAAAGTCATACTTTATATTTTTCGACGTCCTGATTCCGTTTCCGCAATCCGTTTAGCCAAATTCAGACTCGAAATACCCCAAATTGATAGTCAAACTCGAAAAATGCTTATATACTTAAGAAGACTAGCTTTGACCAATTAAATAGGATTTGGGATTATTATTGTTTGAAGGTACAAGAGACTCTCCGGATCGTTCGACAGCTCGACCCAGCTCTTCTAGATCAGTTAAACCACGTGTGCCAGTATTCACCCGTTCGAAAATTGTAGTAGAGCGTGGTGAAACCAGCAATCAGTAAATTTGCTATTTGAACCTATTGTCGAGGTGTGTTCCCTACTTATTATTGAACTGTTTTATTGGTTTTAATATGTGGTACACCGAATTCATTGGCTATTGTTTTATGGATGCACCAATTTAATGTGACAATTTATGGAATATGGCTGCTATCTAATTTTTGTTTTGAAATGGTATATGATTACCATGTTTTTGGATTTATGGAATTTATGTCACGGTGCAATTGAATTTTGGAATTGAAATACGATGGAATAGCTCTGATCAAGCTAACTGGGCCTAATGTGACTCTTGAGGGCCCCAAGATGTTTCATTAGGTCGGCTTTCCTTTGCTGTGTGCTTAGGGTAAGCTATATGGACTTATTGACTTGGGCTTAAGGATACAAGCTTCAGAGCCTATCCTTAAGTCGGCTTTCTTTTTGCTATGTGCATAAAGTAAGCTATATGGAAAATAATTTTGGGAACTACTGATGGTGTACCAGAAAAGGGTTTAAACTATGATTTTCAAAAAGTTAAACTCTTTTACGAATTTGTGAGATTACTGGACTATGATTTGTACCTATTGTGATTTTATGGAAATGTTGGGACACACTGAGCCTAGCTCACCTTTTGAAAATGTTTTCCCCTTTCAGATACTGTTGGTTAGATACCTTGGTTCGAGCACTTGAAGGATCAACATATCTCTTGAAGTAAATCAAATTGTAATATTTTTATCTGGCAAGTTGACTTTATTTTGGTGACATGGACCTTATTTTAAAATATCAGATTTTATAATGATAACTCTTTTGCTAATACTGCTCGGTTTATTGTGATATTGAATTTGAAGACGTGTTTTAAATTAAATTATTATTTATTGGTACTATATTTACGAGTTGGATTTTGATAGTATAATTTGTTTATAATTTCATGTTATTTATAATGTGATTTTATATTGATGGAATAACGGTTTCGAAAAATGTCTTTAATAATCATAATGTGATCCACTAGACTTAGTCGAAACGCATAGGCCGGGTCTAGGGGGTTACACTTTCTCCGGAACATAATTTGAATAAACGGAAGGTTATTATAAGATGAATGTTTTGATATTGTAGACTTTGAAAGAGAAAAGCAAGGATGCCCCGGGAGAACCTTCGGAATTTGTGGGTATATTGCCACTGTTTGATCCTCCAAGGCATGATAGTGCAGAGACAATTCGTCGGGCTCTGAATCTTGGTGTCAATGTCAAGATGATCACTGGTGATCAACTAGCCATCGGAAAAGAAACCGGTCGCAGGCACGGCATGGGAACCAACATGTATCCATCATCTGCTATCCTTGGTCAAAATAAGGGCGACACGATCAATACAATTGGCGCTGATGACCTTATTGAGAAGGCTGATGGCTTTGCAGGCGTTTTCCCTGGTAATCTCATTAGCAATATTATTTGGTATAGTTTGACGCTCTTTGAATATGGGTCACTATTTTCCTAATTCAGAGCACAAATATGAGATTGTTAAGAGGCTACAAGCAAGGAAACATATTTGCGGCATGACCGGAGATGGTGTGAATGATGCACCAGCGCTTAAGAAGGCAGACATCGGCTTTGCAGTGGACGATGCGACTGATGCTGCTCGAAGTGCATCAAATATAGTACTACAGAACCAGGACTGAGTGTCATTGTGAGTGCTGTTCTAACAAGTAGAGCCATTTTTCAGAGAATGAAAGACTATACCATCTATGCTGTCTCCATTACGACCAGAATCGTGTTAGGTTTCATGCTGCTCGCACTTATTTGGAAGTTCAATTTCTCTCCTTTCATGGTTGCCTGACTCATGGAAGCTCAAGGAGATTTTTGCCACCGGCATGTCCTTGGTACCTATCTTGCTGTCATGACTGTCATTTTCTTCTGGGCTGCCAACGATACCAACTTCTTTTCAGTAAGAAAAATATTAAACACTTTTTATGTTCTTAAAACCATAACATATGAGACTTCTAAAGGTTGGTACTAATTGCAGGATAAGTTTGGGGTAAGAACCATTAGGCACAATCAAGATGAACTTACTGCTGCTGTATACCTTCAAGTCAGTACAGTGAGTCAAGCACTCATTTTTCTCACTCGTTCTCGGAGTTGGTCTTTCATTGAACGTCCAGGTCTCCTGCTCGTGGTTGCCTTCGTTTTGGCACAACTCGTAAGTTAAAATATAAAAAAAATTAGCTTCAGTTGGCTAGAGTATAATGTATTGTTCTCGAGTTGTTATAAAGTTTTCTTTTTTGGATTCAAAATTTTAGGTAGATACACTACTTGCTGTTTACGCAAACTAGGGATTTGCAAGAATCAAAGGCATTGGCTGGGGTTGGGCTGGCGTTTTATGGCTCTACAGTCTAGTCTTCTACTTCCCACTCGATGTACTCAAGTTCGGAATTCGCTATTTTGGAAAGGCTTGGAACAATTTGGAACATTTTGCTTGAAAATAAGGTATATAATCACTTCTTTCGGTATTAATTTGTTACGTAAGTAATTGCGATAAACGCAATGCCACCAAATGACATTGATGTGCGAGTGTTGTTTGTACATTCAATTCATAGACTGCCTTCACAACAAAGAATGATTATGGAAAAGGAGAGAGGGAAGCACAGTGGGCTTTAGCTCAACGCACCCTTCATGGCTCGACACCGCCCGACATCACAAACAAGGAGAACAACCACAAAGAACTATCAGAGATTGCAGAACAAGCCAGAAAGCGTGCCGAAGTTGCAAGGTGATACATAAAATCCTTTGACATCAGAAACCAATGATCTTATCCAAAACCTCGTGTGTCTTACCAAGTTGAGGGAACTTCATACACTCAAAGGACATGTCGAATCCGAAGTTAAGCTCAAAGGACTGGATATCGACACCATCCGACAGCACTACACGGTTTGAGGAGGGAAAGAGGTGGAACTAGGGGGGTTCTTGTAATGCCATGAGATGAGGGTTGCGAAATCAGGCAGCCATCCTATTATGATATTGTTTTGTAGTAGGTTTAAGGCATGGTACTGGAATAATGTTTTGAATAATCCAACATCAGAGATTGTTGTATAGCTAACTCAGACAATCCTTGACTGCTAATATGGCAACATTTTTGTTACATGGTTCGGTTTTTTCTCTTCAAAATCTTTCGTACCTGCAAGATGGTTGTACATTTTACATGCATTACAATGAATTAATGCTGGTCTCTAAAGTGAGAGAAGCTTTACTCTCATGTAATCCTGTCATCCAAAAAAGTAAAATGAATTCGGATGATTGATATTTGAAAATTTAATATCCACACATATTCCAAATCCATTGCAGAAAATAATAGCATATAATCTAAATATTAGCTAAATCTGTAATATCTGATTATATATAAAAAATAAATCGAATATCCGCAATCATCCAAATCCGCATCTACAAGAGTATGATACATTATCAATTGGATTTGTTAAGCTGGCCTCAAACATGGAGAACGGGAAGCATACATAAAATAGCTAGCAGCTTATTGAAAAGAAACTGTTCCTAATACCATTCCAATGGTCAATCCCATGACTCTACTAACTCATTCTTTTTGTTATTGAATGAATTAACTCATTCTTTTCGATATAGAACGAATCAGAGATTGTTTTTTCCTGTATTTCTCTACACAAAACGAATTGTACCTCTTAGCCGGTCAAGCTTGTGTTGCTATACAAATATCGTTTCCATGTATTTCTTCGTCGAAGCCATTTGAGAACAAGTTCTACATCAGAGGCCTTATATGTGTTAATGTTATGTTAGTTGAATCTAAACATAATAGGCTACCCTTTGCACTCGATATCAAGAGCAGATTTACTCCATCATCGGGCGACCATCCTATCAGATGTACCTCTTCAAGTGCCAAAATTGCATAACTCGCTTCACCATCGGTAATTTTGTATCACCAGTAGCCTCTGCATGAGCAGGATCCATTCTTGAAATGATGGAAGCGACTTGAGTCCCTTAATATAATTTCATTATCAATGATCATGGATATGTACGTAATGGCATTATGGCAATCGCCACAGACACGCAAGTTCTTGGTGATATGGATAGGCGCCCCAGGAGTAGAGACTAAAATGCCATAAGCTAGAGCTAACTTCTCACTATGTTCAGAAAGAAGATCACCTTTCTCTTCTTCGTCCACGTCATGAAGTGCACAGTTAGTCTCAGGAACATACCCAATTGCCTTAATGCGTTGAATTAAGTCCACAAGAAGCTCATATATTTGTTCAAATTGTGGATGTGTCCTGTCACCCACATAGAATGTAGCAGTGACTTTCTTTCCTTGAACCCAGCTGCAACCCGGTCTCTTTTTAACCCCTGAATATTTCATCAAATATCGCACCCTGGCTACATCTCTCCAACGCCTAGCATTAGCATATATGTTTGAAAGCAATGTATATGACCCATCATTCTCTGAACCAAGTTCACTAAGCTTAGCTGCAGCATATTCCCCAAGTTCCACATTTCCATGGATCCTACAACCACTAAGTAATGCAATCCATATAATTGTGGTTGGCTCCATGGGCATGTTATGTATAAGTTTCAGAGCTTGATCAAACCGACCAGCACGGCCTAAGAGATCAACCATACAAGCATAATGTTCCAATCCAGGGATAACATCGTACTCACTATGCATGCTTTCAAAGAATCTGATTCCCTGATCAACCATTCCTGAATGGCTGCAGACATAGAGTAAAACAAGAAAGGTAATACCATCAGGAACAAAACCTGCTGCTCTCATATCATCCAAAACCTTGATAGCTTCTTCCCCATAGCCATGCATGCCATAACCAGTTAGTAATGACGTCCAAGAAACTGAATTTCTGTGCTGCATATTGTCAAACACAACTCTAGCAGCATGTATGTCACCAGATTTGGAATACATGTCTATGAGACAATTTTCCATAAACAACATTACAGATTCGTTTCGATTGCGTAATATGTAAGCATGGATCTGTTTACCAAACCTTAAGGCAGCCAAATGTGCACAAGCCATCAGGGCACAACATATGGTAAAAGTATTTGGCTTCATAGACTTACCATCTCGGAGCATTTCAGAGAAAAGCTTCAGTGCATCATTCTCTTCTCCATGCTGTGCATATCCACCGATCATGACAGTCCAAGTAACGACATTTCTATTACTTGTTGCAACCGAATCAAACATGAAACGAGCGACATTTGTACTTTTGCACTTGGCGTACATGTCAATTAGACCATTAATCACCATGAGGTCTTCTCCTGGATCATTCCAATCATAGTTAAAAACACTTTTGATGGCATAACTGTGAATTTCCTTCCCCTGAATTAATGCTGCAATAGAAGAACAGCCTGAAAGAACGGACACAAGTGTGACAACGTTAGGTTTGGAACCACAAAGTTGCATTTCCCTGAATACACTCAATGCTTCATAACCGTGATCCTTTTGAGCATAGCCAGCAATCACAGCACTCCAAGTCACAACATCCAACTCAATTTTCTCCTCTCTCATCTTCTCAAACAAACCCAGAGCCTCCTCAAACCTGCCAGCCTGAGAATACCCAGTAACCATTGCATTCCAAGAAACAACATCCTTCACCTTCATCCTTTCGAAAACCTTATTTGCCTGATCAATCATCCCACATTTTGCATACATATCCATCAAAGCATTACCAACAAAAACATCCTCGAATAAACCTCTCCTCACTGCAAAACCATGCAGTTGCATACCATGTAAAGACGTGCACAAAGATCCACAAGCAGGTAGAGCATTGACAAGGCTAACGACATCAGGGCGAATTTCCAAATCATAAGTCATTCTTCGGAACAACTCCACCGCACTCTTCGCATCCCTGCTTTGCATATAAGCAGCCACAATAGAATTCCAGGAGACAATATCACATATCCCTCTATCACACATTTCCTCGAACACCTGCCGCGCATCGTCCAACTCACCACAACGAGCGTACATTGCAACCAGCGCATTACACACAAAGACATTCGAATCCAACCCAATGGTAGAGATAACCCCATGAACAGATGATCCACTTCGGAAGGACGGAAGCACGCCACAGGCCTTGAGGACAAAAGGGAAGGTGTAATGGTCAGGAGCGAATCGGAGCCTCAGCATCCTACGGAAGAGAGAAAGGACGTCACAGTAAAACCCGAGGTGAAGGGAGCGTCGGATAAGAGTGTTCCAGAAGAAGACAACAGAGGTAGAAGAGGGCAAGCGTTCGAGAATGGAGGTGGAATAAGAAGGGGCGTCGTGATTGAGGTAAGCGCAAACGAGGCGGGTAGTGAAATCTCGGTAGAGGCCTTGGACGAGGAGCTGTTGATGGATGAGTTTGGCTTGGGAAAGAGAGCTGCATTTTTGGAGGAGTGTAGTGGTAATGGTAGTGACTGAGATTTGATCACGAGCAACGGCGGAAGATAAGAGGGAAATGGTTGCGGCGGCGCCACCAGGCCTGGGTTTGGGTTGAAAAAGAAACTTGTGTTTCGTGTTGACACGAGAAAAAGAGCGGAACATGCTCAGCTCGACCCGATGTGGTGAAATTAGGAGTGGCGGGTTGATGATGAATGCCGATGCAGAGAAGAAGCATAGGAGACGAAGCTAATGCAACAAGCTGAACGAAGTAAACTGCAGTCTACGACAAGGAGACAAAAGAGGGTGGTCAAACTTCAAAGTGTTGTTCTGCCTCAAAATGCCGCTAATCTTTGCTATAATAATAGACGGCATGATTTTTATTCTTTTTTGAATTAAATAGACGGCATGATTTAAATTGCTGTTAGATAACGATTTTTATTTAGTTAATTTTAGGGTAACTTACATGGAGGATTACTCAATTATGGTAAAAATTATTTTAACTATCAATTTTTAATTTAATTAATTAGATTATTCAACTATTTAAAAGCTTCAATCAAATCATCTGTCGTTAACATTTAACAAGGTAGATGACGTGGTAGTTAAAATATTTTGATATAATTTTATAATTGGTTTATGTTACTTGTATATCTTTTAATTTGATCATAATTATAATAAATTAAAATAAATTTAATCTTTGAATCAAGAGGTACCATGTGTTATTGGTGACACCTGTCATTATACATGTCGTCATTCAATTGGAATACTAAATTTATTCTAATTTATTTTAATTCAATATATTTATTTTCCACCAATCGGAAGGTGACACGTGTCACCCTCTATTTGAAAGAAAATAAATCTTAGCAATAAGAGGGGCAAGGTAAATCAAACATTTGGTAAAATAAGAGAAGCCAAGCTATTGAGCCAAAACAACCATTTGGAATGTTTTGAACAAAAAATGATATGTATATTGTATCTTAGTATATAAATATTTTGCTCAAAATTAATAATATTTTATATATCTTAAATTTAAAAAGTATCTTTTATTTTTTTAATTTATTAAATATATTTTTTATTTTAATGCAAAAATATATATTTTATCTTTATCATCACTTAAAAATATATTTTTAAAAATATCTTAACTTAAATATATTTAAATATTTTATTATTAATTTAATATAAATATATATATTTGACTATTATCTTCACTTAAAAATATATTTTATTCTTATTTCAAATTAAAAATATATTTTATTATTATCTTAACTTTTAAAAATATATTAAAATATCTTAACTTCAAAATATATTTTTAAAAGTTAAGATAATAATAAAATATATTTTAATTTGAAATAAGAATAAAATATATTTTTAAGTGAAGATAATATATATATATATATATATTAATAATAAAATATCTAAATATATTTTAAATTAAGATGTTTTAAAAAATATATTTTTAAGTGGTGATAAAGATAAAATATATTACATTAAAATAAAATATATTAAATAATTTAAAAAAATAAAATATAATTTTAAAAATTAAGATATATAAAATATTATTAATTTTGAGCAAAACATTCGCGTACAAAGATACAATATGTGTATCATTTGTTGTCCAAAGTATACCAAATGGTTGTCTTGGTTCAATGGTTTGGCTCCTCTTATTTCAGCTAAAGGTTCTAGGTTAGATTAAACTAAATTTAATCCTCCAATAGAATGATGACACATGTCATGACATGTGTCATCAATAACACATGTCACTTCCTGATTTGAGAATTAAATTTATTTTAATTTATTACAATTAAAACCAAATTGAAAGAATATATAAGTAACATAGATCAATTGTATAATTATACCAAAATATTTTAACTGCCACGTCACCTAGTCCGTTAAATGTTAACGACAGGTGACTTGATTAAAGCTTTTAAAATAGTTGGATGGTCTGATTGATCAAATCAATATATCTGTAGTCAAAATTATTTTTGACCATAGTTGAGTGGTCACCGCTGTAGTTTACCCTTAATTTTATTGTGATTATAGATATAATAAATATTGTTATAGTCATTATAAATATTATGGATTAGTTTAATATTGAAAAGTACTCGGGATTAGCCTTGTGATTTAAATTGCTGTTAGAGCACTTATGAAGATTTGATCATAATGATACTATAGAAGGGTATTTAGGATTAGTCTTCTTGATCATATTATCGAAAAATTGGAACAGAGCATGGTGCGATTTATTAATATATAAAGTTAAAATCAATGAACGTAATCTCGACTTACCAACATTACATAGAAAAATTGAAAGACGTAAGCTTAATTGGGAAGTTCATTAATGAATTATGATACACAAGATCTTTAGTGACAGAGTCATAGCAAATATACAATACAGAGAGAAGAAAAGAAAAGAAAAAAGTGTAGATTTTTTCTCATTAATGTTTTCTTTAACCTACACCAACCATGGATCAAATCTTGTCATACATGAACTTTTCGAGAAAAAATGAAAATTAATTTTCAATAGATATATTTTTAATGAATAAAGAATATCGATTAAAAAAAACAGATTTTTTGTACCACGAAAGGAAGCTCAAACCATAAATGGGGGAGTAATATAATATCATGGATGGCTGGTATGGGCTGAATGGAAAAATATAATAATGGATTGAAAGCATGATTGTGGGTTGGAATAGTTGTCTTCTAAAAGTTTCAAATTATAATATATTTTTTATTAATAATTTATTTTTATCTTTAAAATTTTATTAATTTATTTCTTCTAAAATTTTAAAAATTATTCTTTCCTAACATAAAAATGTTACTTGCATGTTGCATCCTTCCGGAAAGATATGTATGTAGCATGGAGAGACACAAATGAGAACACTCAAAACAACCATACATTGAAGAAGAGGCTATCCTTCGCTATCCTATCCGTAATCTCATCCTCTCGTTCCCTCCACCATCAATTACTCTCTCTCTAGTCTCTTCTACTTGTTCATACTAAAGCCTCTGTCATCGTCTCTCTGTCTTTCTTACACACCACAAGCAGCTTCCTTCACCACCATGGCTTCCGCTACTGTTTCTGTAGCCAAACCACTTGTTCAGGTTCAGGATCATTGCACTTACTACTCGACTGATGCATTTGCATGTTGCCTAAACCACAGTTTCTTTGTGTCTTTCAGGAAAAAGGAAAGGGTATTGCTTTTGCAGAATTCTCCGGCCTACACAACTCCGCAGGTAGCCTTCCCTTTGCCAGGAAAGACTCCGATGATTTCGTTTCACTCGTTGCTTTTCAGACATCTGCTGTGAGTTCATTTCTCTCTTTTCCAACTTATATATATATATATGATGCACGTGAGTTCATAACTGTATATGAATTAAGGCCTCTCTGGTTAATTTTTCTGATTTCAAATGCGTTTTGTAGTTGGGAAACAATAATAACGGATACAGGAAAGGGGTGGTAGAGGCGAAGCTAAAAGTGGCGATAAACGGGTTCGGTAGGATTGGAAGGAACTTCTTGAGGTGCTGGCACGGCTAAGGACTCCCCAATTGATGTCATTGCCATCAATGACACTGGTGGTGTTAAGCAGGCTTCTCATCTTCTCAAATATGACTCCACCCTTGGCATCTTCGATGCCGATGTCCAGCCTGTTGGCACTGATGGCATCTCTGTTAGTGTTGATGGCAAGGTTATCAAGGTTGTTTCCGACCGTAACCCTGTCAACCTCCCATGGGGGTAAGAGCTTCTGTTTTCGTATTTTCATGTAAAGTAGCTATTGTTTGCTTTCATTCGATCTGATCATGTTGATATTGTAGGGAATTGGGAATTGACATCGTGATCGAAGGAACTGGTGTGTTCGTCGATAGAGAAGGTGCAGGTAAGCACATTCAAGCAGGAGCCAATAAAGTGCTGATCACTGCGCCAGGCAAGGGTGACATTCCTACATATGTTGTTGGAGTTAATGCTGATACCTACAACCCAGATGAGCCCATTGTCAGCAATGCTTCTTGCACCACCAACTGTCTTGCTCCTTTCGTCAAGGTTCTGGGCCAAAAGTTCGGTAATTCCTTTTACTATATGCCTACTACGAGAACTACTAACGTTTTTCGACATGCAATACAAAGTAATATGTATGACAGGTATCATCAAAGGTACCATGACTACAACTCATACACCGGTGACCAGAGGCTGCTCGATGCTAGCCACCGTGACCTCAGGCGTGCACGAGCTGCAGCTCTCAACATCGTCCCAACTTCAACTGGTGCAGCAAAGGCTGTAGCCCTCGTACTCCCTACTCTCAAAGGCAAACTCAATGGCATCACATTGCGTGTACCAACACCGAATGTGTTGGTGGTCGACCTTGTTGTCCAGGTTTTGAAGAAGACCTTTGCTGAGGAGGTGAACGCTGCTTTCAAAGAGAGTGCAGAGAAAGAGCTGAAGGGTATTCTTTCAGTATGTGAGGAACCCCTTGTTTCAGTCGACTTCAGGTGCTCTGATGTGTCCTCCACCATTGATGCATCACTCACCATGGTCATGGGAGATGACATGGTTAAGGTGATTGCTTGTCACGACAACGAGTGGGGCTACTCCCAAAGGGTTGTCGATTTGGCCGACATTGTTGCCAATAACTGGAAATGATTTCAAAGCTATTATATAGACCGATGGTTGATTTTTGCAGGCTCACCTCATTTATTCTTTTGGTATCTAAAATTTCTCCTTTTGTCAAGGCTGTAATGTAATGTAGGTACATACATCCTCAAACATGTTTATGCAATAAATTCTTACTTTTTTCATTCATGTTCAAGGAGATTTTGCACACCCCTACCCTTACCTGAATGAATATGCATATGCTGTTTCATTGAAATAGAACAAAACATAACTACCAACAAATATATATATATATACAATCATTGAAATTGAATTTAAGGGCAGTGTGCAAGATCAAACACCATTCATCCTTGTTTACAATATGCAGTCAGGCACACGTCCTCACTTGAAGAGCGTATTTTATAAACTATTTCAAACTAACAAACCTACTTAATTCGGAGTTTGTGGGATGATACACAATCAGTTGCGAACAGAAGCTTTTGCATTTTTGGCTTCATCGACCAACTGCGATGCTATGCACTGAAAATTAGGCCAACAAATAAAGAGGCACATGACTTCAGCCACCGTACTTTCTTTTCTTAGGGTGCTTTCCTGATGGCATGGGAGCAACATTATACCGTGAATTACCGAGTTCTCGAGGAATAACTGCTCCAGAAGATTTTAAACTATCAACCAAGTTGGGAATCAATTTCTTATCCTCCTCGTTCACAAAAACAATTGCAATACCCTCCTCGCCTAATCTAGAGGCCCTACCAATCTGATGGACGTACTCCTTAATGGAATTGGGCATATCAAACACTATTACCTGTCTCACTCCTAAAAGGTCCATTCCGCGACCCAAAATTCCTGTGGACACAACTACTGAAACTTCGCCAACTAAAAACGACCTCATCGTTTTCCTCCTTTCCTTCATAGACTTAGCACCATGTATTGACAAAGCTTTAATTCCAGTGGTGATGGTAATTGCATCAGACAGTAGATCTGCCCCTGTTCTGGAACCCACATAGACCACAGCAGGAGGCATGAAATGTTTGCTCCTTAATATATCGAAAAGCTTTTGCTTTTTTTGTTTTGACTCAACCCAGATAGCTAGTTGCTTCACGGCCTTACTTGGCCTGTTAGGCTTGCCAATAGAAACAGTAATAATATCTGATGCCATACAACTTGCTATTTTCTCCACATCTTGTGAAATTGTTGCAGAATACATCAGCAACTGGGGTTGCGATAGAGCCGTAAAAATCTGCATCACCTGGTCTCGGAAGCCCCTTTGAAGCATGCAGTCCACTTCATCCAGACCAAATATCTTCACGTCATCTAGTTTGATATCCTGCTTGATTAAAAGATCAATAAGTCTGCCTGGTGTTCCAATAATTAGTTCCACTCCTTGCTGAACACGATATAGTTGTCTAGCAATGGGATCTCCACCAACCACAAGTGCAGTTTTGAATGGCAAACCTTTTCCAAGCAACTTAGCTTGGTCCTCAACTTGGATACCTAGTTCCCTAGTTGGTGCTAGAACCACTGCTAACGGCTTTCTGGGATTTGAGAAGTTCTGTCGAAATTTTGCACAAAGAGAAATAATAGGAATAAGGAAGGAAGCAGTTTTCCCAGATCCTGTGTCAGCTGAAACAAGTAGGCTTTGACCATCTAAAGCAGCTGGGATCGCTTGCATCTGGACCGGTGTTGGCATGACATACCCTGCAGTTTCCATATTTTGTAGGAGCTTCTCAGGAAGCCCACAGGAAGAAAATGCCAATACTGGAGCAGGAACTGCATCTCCTTTTACATTGATTTCAAGTTTGTTTCTAAGCAATTCAGTTTGATCACAAGTTAAAGATGGAGGGCCTGATCTATCAACAGAATCTCTAACATAAAAGCATTCATCAGTAGCAAGTAATTTTTGAGTAGATGACGAGCAAACTGGCAACAAGGAGTTAGAAATCCTGAAGAGTCGAGCTTGTTTACATTCCAAGCTGCAAATATCATCATCTGTCTCATCACATATATATTCACCATACCGGCCGCAAATAACACATTTAGGTTCTCCCACCAGAGCATCTCTCTGATCTTTAGAGTTCACTTTAACACCATCATCTGCAAAATAGGTGGAAAATTCAATGTGGTAAATAGGTAAGTTTGAGCTTAAGTTTCCAAGATGCAAACCAGAAAAGGAAGAAAAACAAAGTGTCATGAAAGGTATGTAACCAATTAATTCTTATAATGAAAACGGTCACTCAACATGCAAAACTAATTGTTCACAAACAGAACAAAAAATGGAACAGGTAATACACACACACACACAAGAAAAACAAAGAACCATGATAAAATAATAATAATGGATGGCTTCGGGCACATTTTGCAGTGTTTGTGTTTTGTGTTCAGAGGCCAAGTTTTCTTTAAAAAAAAGTCAAAATTTTGAATGTTGTAAGCATAACTTGTTTTCTTTCAAATTTTGGTATCATTTTCAGTACTGTTACCACAAGAACAAACAGTACCAAGGTGGCTATAGTAAGAAAATTGCTAATAAATGCTAACCAAATGAAAATGGTAAGCACAATGAATCAAATCCTTACAACTCTTGTAATTCAACACTGTAAGCACAAAGAACTGAACCTTACAATTATCCTAATTCCAGTCCCAATCGCTTATGCGCTATTTCTTTTTATGTTATTGCAACGAAAACATTACAACCAAACATATTTTCAGTTTCAATAACTGGAAACAAAAAACATTAAAAAGGGCAACAATCAGAACGACCTCTTAAGGTGCAGAAATGAAGCAAAATAAGATAGCCAAGGAACAAGATATACAGTGAGAATCAACAGGAAAATATTTAACAAGTCAAAAGTGGTGTATAGTTACCAATCCCTTGATAAACATCTTCCTGTAAGGCCGAACTTTTGCACGGATCATTCCCATTTCCATTCTCCATGAATCATGAAACAAGGTCTGAAGTAAAAGAAGAATGCAGTCAGCTGTTTTTCGAAGAGCAGATATATGGATTCTTAAAAAAACAAAGAAATGTTTTCATCAGGAAAAAGGGGGGGGGGAGATCAAAGACATTTTGAAATGGCAATTACACACGAAATCTGATTATAAAAGAATTGATTTATACAAGACAATCAAATGAAAAACCAAACAAAGATATATAATAGCAGCTTGATATCATTGCCAATAGCCAAAGGTGAATTAAAGAGGCAACAGAATCCACTTGGATAAGAGAAAACAAAGTGTAGATGAGCTAACATTCCCCTTTAGCTCTGACCTAAGAATAAAACTTCATTTAAACCCTTAATTCTCTTATCATGAGTAGTATAAGAACAACAAGGGAAATAGGGTAACAACTAAACAACTCATATTTTAACTAAATATGGTTAAGCAGCCATTGCTCATAATCTTGTTTCCTCCTTCAATCTTCAGCAATACTTTCTTATAGTTAGTATATAACTGTTAAGTAGTATTTAATGAGCAATTAACATCAAAATCAATAGTTTCCAGATGGGAAAAATAAATCAAATAAGTTATGGGTGGATTATGCGGACATGATTATGCAAAACAAGGCTACCCAGATGTAATTTACTTTCCGTTCCGAATTTAAACAAAAGGGGGACCTTATTAATACAGAAAACGAAATGATAAAAGAAGAAAGGCGCGTACCAAATAAAGGGATTTCGAAAGGCCTGGATTGTCTTCTGAGCGGCAAGAATTGGGACGCCAATGGCCACATCAAGTAGGGCGGGCGGCTTTCCTCGCCCGAACAGTAATTTATTTTATAATTTTATGGCATAATAAACAAATGGATAAACTACACTTATGGTGACTATAATTTTATGGTGATTTCATTTTAATCACTGAGTTTTTAAATCTCGGATTAAAGTCATTAAACTTTTAAATCACTCTTATTGTCGCAATTAAAATATATTGACGTGGCACGAAGCCTTCTTTCAAAAAAGAATTTTAAGGATTCGAATTTTCAACTACTGTTAAGGTTTTTTTTATAAACGGAGCAAGCATGAATCAATCTCAATGATGAGAAGAATTCGTTTGTTCAGAATATTAATATAGTCTATTTTCAATCTAATTCGATAATTAACATTGAAAATCAAAAGATTTTAAATTTTAATTTTAATTGAGATTTGTAGACATTAGAATATTTTTTCGATGAATATGAATCCAATAAAAAATCATTTAATAAAGACAAAAACTACTATAAAAAGGACAATGATTTAATAAAAAAATTAAAAGTTAATTTTTTAATCGTGATAATCATTAATTCAATTTACATTTTTATTAAAAAAACTAAAAAAAATGAGATTTAGGGTCTGTTTGTTTGCCCGTCTTTTTTTTATGTAATTCATTTTTCGGAAAATGTTTTCCCTTGTTTGTTTCACGTAATTCGTTTTTCGAAAAATATTTTCCAGTGTTTGGTTGGAGGAAAACTGGTTGGTCAACGTAAAACATTTTCCTGATCAACATAATTTCCTTTGTGTTTTCTGGAAAATAACTTACGATCTGATTTTCCGTAAGCCATTTTCCGAACTTTTCACTTTAAAGAATAAATACTCAAAATAATTTTATTTTACGAATTTAATATTAATAAAATATTTTAATATCATTTTAATCAAAATATTAATTATTAAAATATTTAAAATATATTTATTAATATTTCTAATAATATAATATTATATTTTTAATATTATAATAAAATAATCAATTATATTATAATAATATAAGATATTATATTTTTATTTTAATAATATATAATAAATTACAGACCTACAACCAAGTGACCAACCCGTTTTTCAAAAAAAAAAATGACCAAGGCCGAATAAGTACTAATAAATCCCGTCATTGACTTTTCTTAGACATCTGTTTAGTTGTCAATGTTTGAAATCTGATGCCTAATGTGATTCTTATACAAAATTAAATTAGGGTAAAATATAAAAATAGTCCCTTGACTATACGATATTACTTTTTTAAGTCCCTTAACAAGTAAAAGTTATAAAATAATTATTTAACTATAGAGCGTTATTTTGATGAGTTCCCATACTATTAAAGAGTTATAAAATGATCACTTAACTATCCACATGCTCCAAAATTATCATTTTTTTTGTTAAAAATGATGGTCATCTAAGTTGAACATTAATTTGTTGATTGAGATATGATAAAATCTTATCCTATAACCACTTAAGTTATATTTTATAGATAGATTCTTCGTTTATATTATGTCGTCGAGATAGTGTTTGAAATATTATTTTGACAAAGTAGTGTTTAAAAGCAACAACGGTGCCAATATACATCATCAAAAATATTATTTTATTATATCTTAATTAATAGGTTAACGTCCAGCTCACATGAATATAATTTTTTTAACGAAAAATGATGGGTTTGGAAAGTGACCATATCGTAACTTTTAATAGTCAATGACTCAATAAAATAACATGATATAGTCGAGAGACTATTTTGTTATTTTTAATAGTTAAGAGACTCAAAAAATAAGCAACCTATAGTAGGGGACCCTTTGTATATTTTATCCATTTAATTAAATAGAAAATAAATTTATATTTATTTTAACCCCCCCCCCTCTCTCTCTCTCTCTCTCTCTCTCTCTCTCTCTGCTTCTTCTCCTCTTATTTTTCAATAAAATATTCTGAAAAAAAAGGTAATCACAGCGATCTTCTTAAAAGTGAAACAAACCTCCTGTTTTCATTTTTCCTTTCTCTTATATATGTGCGGGGTTTCGGCCATTGGAGAAGAAGATGCAGTGCCTCTCCTTCAATCTCAATTCATCGGCCCAATCATTTCCCAGCTCGCCTCAGTCGCAACATCAATCTCAAACTCATCCGAACGGTCTAAATTCTTGCCCCCCACCAAATTCGCAAGGTAACGCTTTTACGGGTTCACTCGATGTTTTACTCACATAACACGGGAAGTGTTTGTGTAAATGCCTCAATGAGAATTGCTTTATCTATTTCAGGGAATTCAACTGACGAAACACCCAGATCCAGCACAACTCAGCTATCACCCTCCTTCAATCTCACTGACGAATACACTCGCGCGTTGCAGACCAATTCTTACAATGAGATTCGCTCCAGAATTGAAGATCAAGTGCACGTCGAGAACTCGATCGAAACCGACGGTATGGAAGACAGCTATCAGCTGAGTTTGTCGCAGGTACTGCACCCCAACAGAGAATCCGTCCACCAAGCTCTTCGCCACACCGACCCCAAGGCTACTCTCACTCGCTTGGTTTCTACCTATTTCGATCACAGCGAAAGCATCAGCACTCTCTGCCTCGAGCTCTACAAATGCATATCTAATGCCCGTTTCCTTTATGGTCCCGTTACCGAGCTTCTTCAAGTGTTCCCCAATGAACTAAGTTCCATCAATCACTCGCAGTGTGACTGGGCTTTCGATATTTTCCTCAAATTCAATAGCCTCGACAATCCTTTTCCTTCCCCTGATTCTCATAACTTCAACGAAATGCGCCGCAGTTTCTCCCAGCTCAAGGAACAGCTTGATCAGCGCCTCCACAAATCCCGTTCCAGAGGTCGTATCTTGGACCGCGCAATGACCCGATCTGCCATTTGTCTCATCGGCACTGTCCTCGGGGTCGCTGTTACAGCCGTGGTTATCTCCACTCATGCACTTGCTGCTATTGTAGGCCTTTTTGCTACCCCCCTTTGTCCCATTTATGTTCCGAGTCGTGTCCAGAAGAAACACATTGCTCAACTGGACGCTGCCGCCAGTGGGTCTTTTTTCCATATCAAAGACCTTGACACCATCGTCTGCCTTGTTGCCTGGTTACATGATTCGGTCGAGCGAGACAAGGAGCTTATACGGTTTGGACTCGAGAGGGGTAGGGACATATACCCCATACATGAAGTTGTGAAACATCTCCGCAATAACCATGGCAAAATTTTTGACCAGCTCAAAGAACTTGAGGAGCATATATGCCTTTGCTTCAATGCCATTAATAAATTTAGAGGTAAGCTCCTCGAACAGATTCATCTTCATCAGTATACTGATTCTTGATAGTCTCACTGCCAATGTAATACAGCCATACAGTCAATATAATATGCTCTGACTATTATACTCTATATTCTTCATTTCTTTTTTAACTTATTTTAGCATAGAGATATTAAATTTGATACTCTCCTCGGGCTTGATTGCTCAACTCCATTTCTCCAGAGCCATTTGTCTAACACGGCCCTGTTTTCAATTTTAAAATCAATAAAGATATGGGCTGCTCACTTTTTGGTTTTCGATTTTAATTAAATTAATCGATCGAATCAAAATTTAGTTTGATTAATTTTATGTTAGATCGATTAACGGTTAAGAAAATTTTCAAAGTTTGGTTAACGGTTTAATTCAATTTGAAATCATTTAATTAAACGAACTAATTAAAATTATTAAATATTTAATATATTATATATACTTTAAGTTTAAACTAATTAAAAATGAAGGTCCAACTCTTTTTTTAGTCACACTATACCTATTAAACTTTTAAGATCCAGTCAAATTTTAACTCAAATAAAAAATATCTCTATTAAATTCAAATTAATATAACTACTCCTTCAAAAAAAATATATAACTAAAAATATTTTCAAAAATTTTGTTTAATTCAGTCATCGACCAAACTAATCAAACTTTGTTCAATTCGATTATAAATGATTAATATATTAAATATAAAAAAATATAAAATAATTTTAATTACTCAAATTTATTAATATTTTACTAAATCAAACTCATTTTATTTTTTTTATTATGTTTATAATTTTGAATACAACACGAAGTAAAAGAATTGAGAATGATTCATATGAAGAAAAAAACTCATTATTTCAAGAATATTTTTGTCTAAAATGATAAGAATTGTGTACTACCTAAGAATTTACAGGATGACATTTCCATTTTTTTAATCAAAAAATGCTAATGTTGGTAATAAATTATTACTTGATAATGATATTTTTCGTGAACTAAATGTTGAGGTACAATTTTGAAAAAGATCGTTCTCTTGATAATGATCTTTTTTGTGAACTAAATGTATCTTGCAATATTTATAAAATCTCTCATATAATTAATAAAAATAACCCTCGTACAAAACTGTAGGGATCTCTCGGTGACTTCCTTTGTAACACCCTAGACCTGACATTACAACCGAATCCAGAATGTCACAAAGTTTAGGAAGAAGTTTATTTTCAAAAATAAAAGTATAAAATCCAAAACATAGTTCAAAGTCCTATAAAAACGATTACAAAGCCACAAATTAGAAATATGTTACACTTCTTAAAAACATATGTAAAATAAGCACGAAAATATCCATTTTATGTCGAGTCCGAAACTAGTCATCAACGTCAATATGAAAGAGGAAGAAAACAAGGAATAATCTATAAAGCCTAATGTGGTTTCTAAGTGCATACAAGTAACCACAGAGCATGCCAATATAGTAAGCAGTCGCTTAACATCATATGAAATGCATGATATGCTAGTAAGCCTTATATACCTGTCCATCCGCTAATCTCCGCAAACAGAGTTCTCCAGAACTCAATAACACCTTATTTCTCCAAGAAGCAGCAATACATAATCGTATTACAGTAACAAACAATAGTATGATACACACTACAGTAACAATAACTTCCTCCCACACAACTCATCTCATGTACAATGCAACATGATATACAATGAACAAATATATTTTCAATTAAGAACACATTATCAAGCTTCCCACTTGTGGGTAAATCAAGTAAACAATATTTATCTCAAGTTTCTCACATATGGGTGAATAAGTAAACTATATTTATCTCAAACTTCTTATGTATGTGTGAATCAGATAAACAATATGTATCTCAAACGTCTCATATACAAGTGAATCAAACAAACAATATACTATTGACATGCTTATCGATCATTCAAGGTAGCATAGTTTCACGAAACATTACAATCATGCTAAATTTCATATTAAAAGACATACAACTTTTAACAACAATACATACAAATATTTGACACAAATGAGACACACACCTCTAAATCTGGAACGTAGATCACGTATCACAAGTCCTTCCTCTAATTGAGGCGTATCAGATCGAGTTCTTGTTGAGAAATTCAAGACACCATGTACTACACTAAGAGAGTTATACTGATTTGAATCAAATTTGTAGGCGATCTATTATGTTTTAAAATTATATCTAATGTTACATTTTGATTTTATTTTGATCACCCACCATTAAAACAAAACTGCTGATATGGTGTTTCTTTTTTATTTTCAATGATGATGTGGCATTATCTTATGGTGACACATTAGTATCACTATAAATTTTTTAATGACGGGTGAACAAAATGAAACCAAAACTAAATATTAGGTATAATTTTAAAAAAGAGATAGTTGAATGACCAAAACGGAACAAAAATAATAGTTGAGATACTAATCATTTAATTACCCATTAGATTAATGTTTCAAGATCAATATATGGCATTGTGATTCCGGTTTCTAGTTGCAGATAAAGAGAAAACCAAAAGAACCCCAGCAGACTTTGACATAGATGGCCATGATTCCGGTTATAGATTTCTCGAAGTAAGACTCGATAAAGCCGGCAGCCATGAATGGGGTTCGATGAAACATGGAGTCCAGGAGGCACTAGAGGAGTACGGTTGTTTCGAGGCTTTGTTCGACCAAGTCGTGGAGGTCCGGACTCCGGTATTTAGAGCCTTGGAATAGCTCTTCGACTTGCCTTTACAAACAAAAAAGCTTTGTGTTTCCCATAAGCCCCTTCGTGGCTATTATGAGTCTCCACCACCGAGATCGTTGGAAATCATATCGGCTGATGATGGGAGTATTGCTGAAAACGTTGAACAACAGCTCGCTACCCCTTTATGGCCTCAAGGAAACATAAGCTTCAGGCACTAAAAGATTATTCTTTTAATAGTTTGAAATGATTATAAGGTAATATCAGTTCAAAATATTTCTTAATCATCGAAAACAAACAAAACACATATCATATACTTCACCTGCAAAAACCCTTAAGCAAACCTATTAAACATTTTTTTTCCAAATTAAAATTGTTTGGTTTTGTTTTGCTCTGGATTTGGCAGTAAAACTATGGTATCATTCGCTCAGCTAGTAATGGAATTAGAGAAGACAATTATGAGGATGATTTCAAGAGTTTTGGGGGTTGAGAAATACGTGGTTGAGCTCATTGACTCCACAAATTATCAGCTGAGGGCCATGAAATATGAAGGGTCCAACACCAGCGAGCCAACCAGTGGGTTAGTTGCGCACCATGACCAGAATATGCTGTCTCTTTTGTATTAAAACGAGGTTAATGGATTGGAGATTCAAAGCAAAGATGGCAGATGGACGAGTGTGAATCCTTCACCCAACTCTATAATTGTCATCATTGAAGATGGAGAATCTCTTAGTGTAAGTGATAACAAATTAATGGATCGACTAATAGAAAGTAAATTTATAATTATTCTTCGGTATAATGTTAAAATTCATCTATAACATGAGTTTGAATCGTTATTTTAATTCTTTTTTTTATTTTTTAAGTATTTTAACTATAATATTTTATTTTAAGTCAAAATGGCTCGTGATTGGGTGAAAATAGTTAATTAACTTACGGTTAACGATTGTTACTAACGTAACAAGTCTTATGTGTCTAAAAGGTTGTTGCGACACTGCCACATGTACATAAGTGATGATGTGGCACATGTCACATGTCTAAAGTAATGATGTGTCACATGTCATGTGTCTAAAGCGATGGTGTATCACATGGCATATGCCCAAAGTGATAACATGTCACTGTCATATGTCTAAAGTGATGACATGACACTGTGATATGTCTAAAGTAATGATGTGACATATATCACGTGTTCATGTGATAAAGTAAAATTATTACATGTCCAAATAATGACATGCCACATGTTATGGGTTTAAAAAGTGATGTCGTGGCACATAAATTGTGTATTGGAAATATGATTATGCAGTGGTGGAATTACGTTTATGTGAGAATTTGTGAGTTTTTTTTAATATATGTGTTTATCTTTAAAAATATTTCTAGATCTATCATGGCAGGTATGGTTAAATGGTCGATTATCTCCACCTTGCCGTCGGGTGATGATGACGGAAAACAAGGTCAGATATACCGTCGGAGTGTTTGCATGGACGAAAGGAGGCTACCCAGTGAAGGCTCCAAGAGAACTTGTTGATGACAAAAATCCCATACTCTTCAAACCGTATGACCACGAAGAATTCTTGAAAATTGTCCATCCAACGTGCCCAAGGAGTTGCATACTGTGTTAAAACTTATTGCAGTATCTAAGATTAAATCACTGTTTCAGAATACATTTCATTTTTATTATAATTTACTTGGATTAAATAAAGTGTTTTCAATTTGGTTTCTTACAATTTATGTACCATATAATAAGTAAACTTGTCTGATTATAAGCATGATGTATTTTCAATTATAAATATTTATATAAAATAGCAAATGAACCTAAATAAAATTTGAAAATGATTAACATTTTTAAATCCAAATTAATCTTTTTAAAATGTTCGATTAATACAATCCAAGATTAAGATACACGAGCATATGTTAAAAATAATACTTTTGCAAGATGGTCAAGATGACATTATTTGTGAACATATTAATTATAATAAATTATGTAAACATAACTCGAACTCAACTAGGTAAAAATCATTGACTTAAATCACCTAAAGTTTAGAGAAAGCTAAGCACTTGTACATGGATTTTTTAATTTTAGAAATGGTACACATTCGTTTTTTATTTTTAACCTATTGTATTTGTTACAGTAAAATTGAAGTCGGCCGAACTACATATCAACTTTACTATTCATTTCAGTTTTTATTAGTAAAAAATTAAAATCAGTATATTTACATACTGACTTCACTATTTCATTATTTTTTTTAAGAAAAATTTTATAACGCTCGTCGAGCGTGGATGAGAACCGTTAGCGATGAGTATTATTAAATTTATTTATAAAATATTAAATTATAAAGTACTAAACGTATAATTATAAATTAGTTAAAAATCTAAATGTAATTATGTGACAGTAATAAAATTTGTATAGTTATACATTTAGTCTTCATTACTTACACATTCTATTAATTTGGTCCCAACTTTTAATTAATTCAATAAATTTAATACTCAATCAGATAGTGACATGTGTCACTATGTGATTGCATTTTTTTGGGTTTGAACCTTAGACGTGAGGAGAGGAAGAAAACTCCCCAACCGTTGTGCTGCACCATTCAAATGACAAGTCTATCACGATATAATATATAATTAATGGCAATAAAAAAGGAAAAATGACCTAATAAGAACTCCAACATGGAATAAGTGAATAATACCATAATATGATTTTAATACACAAGTATTATAACTGATTAATATGTGAATGTATTTTATTTATATTTTAAATCATTTTAATGAAAAAATAAATATAAAAATAATTTTAATATATTATAATTGAAATATAATGAAGAGTTTCGTTAACTTAGAATTTTCCTAATAGTTGAGGGCTTATCGTGGTAAGCATTTTAACTTATGCATTGACTTGTTTATATCTCGGTTAGAGTAAAATTTTTATATTTTATTATTTATTCATTATATATTTGAAGAAAATTTTAGGGGAATTTTGATTTTATTGAATTAGTCTATTTTAATATAGGGTTGTTAAATAAAATTAAAATATGTAAAATGATACATTTTAATTATAACATATTAAATTCACTTTTATTTTAATTTTTGTATTAAACATGATTTAAAATATAAATGAAACATATTCATTTATTAATCAATTATAATATTTGTTTATATATATTTTATATTTTCATACTATTAAATTATTTCATGTTTGAGTCTTTATAAGGTCATTTATTACCATTAACTATATTATAAATTATATAGATTATTTTTTTATACTAGATAAATTTAGTGGTCTAGCTTAACCGTTAGGGTGCTCAATTTTTCGGCTTGCGACCTAGGTTAAAACAACACCAGCAGCGGTTATTGATTTAATTTATTTTCCATTCATTCAATTGGTAACACATGCCACTATTTGATTTAATGAAAAGTTTATTAAATAAAAAATATTAAAAAAATATAATCACACAGTGACACATGTAACCATCGGATTAAGAATTAAATTTATTGAATTAAATAAAAGTTAGGACCAAATTAATATAATATGTAAGTAATAAGGATTAAATGTATAATTATACAATATTAACTGTCACATCATCTCCTCGTTAATATTTAACGACATGTATCTTGATTGACAATATTTAAATAGTTAGGTAACCAGATTGACAAAATTAAAAAATCAATTATTAAAGTAAATGGGGTAAATAGTTAGGTGATTAATGATATAGTTTACCCTAAAACTAATATTTTATAAATATTGTATTTTAATTAAACTACATTTAGATTTTCAATTAATTTATAATTATGAGTTTAATACTTTATAATTTAACGTTTTATAAATTAATTTAATAATACTCATTAATAACGGTACTCATATGTGCTTGTCGTGCTAACATCATCCATTTTTTTAATTTAAAATTTCACTTTATGAAATAAACATTTTCTTTGTAAAATAATGAATTTTTAAATTTAAAAAATAATTAATAGTGAAGTTCATATGTAAGTATAACGATCTTATATTTTTAATTTAAAAAAAATGAACAATGAATTTGATATATAATTTGACCGACTTTACTTTTATTGTAACAAATATAATAGATTGAGAAATAAAAACAAATGTATACTGTTTTCAAATTAAAAAATGTAACCCCCAGACCAATGCAGGTAATCAGATCTGATCCGGTGTATCAAATTTGGGCCACCGGAGCGACCCACTGTAAAAATAACGAAAAATTTAAAACTTTTTTATCAGTACATGTAAACTAATAAAATAAGTTGTCGCTATTTAAAAATAAAACAGATGTCCAAACTCGTATATAAATCAAAATACAATTACATGCCCCCTAATCACATGTATCATACTCTGCAACAACGCCGGAAGAACTCTCTTACTGATGTCGATAGCTGTACTGGTACAATTCTTTTAACCTGAAAATGTGAGTAATAGAGTGAGCTTCGAAAAGCTCAGTAATACAGAACTACCAGATGATGCTGATGAACGTGCAGATACAGATAAATATATATTTCCTTATTGTTTCCGAACATTTACAGATTTTTATGCTGAGCAGAGATCCTACTGATATTTCAGGTGGTAACAGACAATGAACTTTCAGTTCATATGGAAATATTTCGGATGACTGAATTCAGGAGATCAGAATATGTTATTTAGTGTGTTCCCATAAAACCAGTAAAAAGATACAGATTTTTATTTTAAAACATATATATATACACCTCCATCATTTCACAATCTGTTTGTGTAGGTTCTCCGGAACCATACACCCCGCACAACCAGTAAGGCCCTGAGCACACAGCCGAGAAGCATGCAGATAATCTTCCTCCAACAATAAACCCCCCAAATAAAACATTTCTCCGTCGGTAAACGGAGAAATCAAAAATCAAAACAGAATTCAGAACAGATATCGGAACAGAATTCAGAACAGATATCGGAACAGAATCCAGATCAGAAATCAGAACAGAATTCAGGTAATGTATCAGAACATAATTCAAGTCGGAAATCAGATAAAATATTTATATAATTAGGGAACACACCAGAGTTTACATATATTATTCAGGTACTGGATAATCTTATCAAACAGAAAAACACAGATCTTCAGTATACTGATAGAATATCGGAATTCAGAATCACTATTGGAAGAGTTCAATAACTGACAAAATCATCAATTATTCAGAATATGACTTGAGCTGGTAAGGAAGAAATGAAGGTTCAGGACATTTACAATCTATGTCGATTAATCAATTTATCGAACAACTCCAAATGAATAGCTCTCAGAAACAATACTTATCAACTTGTCAATTCATTAACCTTCCATGGTATTTACTCTTTAATACCAAATATTATTATCCATATATCATCTTCTGAGTCATCACTGAACAGATCTTAAGGAGACTAACAAATATTCCAATGCTCTTAATTTCATTTCCACGCTTCCACAATATCATGTAATGCTGACGTACTTGATTAATTTGATCATAACCCATTGTAATTATACACTATGTAAACTCATCAGAGTTTCCAGACTTATCCAAATCACTTACTAAATCCTCAATTGTTGAGTTAATCGATTGACGGAATTGGCCAAGAGGGGGGTGAATTGGCAATTAAAAATTTGGTGGAAGCTTTTGCAGAAAATTGAAAGTAATTGCACAACAATTTAGAGTGGTTCGACTTTCTCAATCAAAGTCTACGTCAACTACCTTAGCTATCCACACTAAGGATTTTCCAACAAATTCACTAATTTGTTCTTTCTTTTGAGGCCAAAGAGATAACCTTACAACACCCTCAAGAATATACCCCAATTCTTGAGAACACTCTTTCCCAAAGAGAAGATTACAAATTTGCAAACTTACAAGGAAAACCTCACAAGGTAAGATGTTTGCACAATTCTAGAACAAGAAAAGAACACTCAAAGATAATTACAAATGAGCACAAATGGTGTTCTTGAAAGCAAAATGAATATTGAAAGGAAAATTGGCTTGATTTGCACAAACTTGGTGTTTGATGCTTTCTCTCTTGTTTCTCTATGATTTCTTGTTGATCAAGGGCTTCAGAACTTGTTTAAATACACCTTGAATCATTTATGAACGTTGGGGATGATTAGTGAAGATCATATAGCCATTTTAGTGTGAAAACAATTAATAAAACAGCTTGGAGCGTGGGGGAATCGGTACCCCCTATGGGGAATCGATTCCCTAAGTGTAAAATTCAAATATTTCGACCGTTATACAAGGGGGGAATCGGTACCCCCTATGGGGGGAATCGGTTCCCTCCGAGCATTCTGGAAATCTCAGAGCCAAACCATTCAGGGGAGAATCGGTACCCCCTTAGGGGGGAATCGGTTCCCTCTGAGCAATCTGGAATTTTTGGCTTTAAAATGGTTCGAAATACTTTGTAAAATTATTTTGAAATTGTTTTAAGATTAAAACTTAATTTTACACTTTGAGTGAGGATTAAAAATGATATTTGAAAGATTTGGAGTAATGTTTTGATATTCGAATAATTCTATCGAATATACTTAGAAAATCATTTAGAAAATCTTAAAATTCATTTAACTTAATTTGTTATATCGAAATATCAAAATGTTTTCAACAATCTCCCCCTTTTTGATATAACAAAAACATTTTAGTAATTTTAAGATTTTGAAATCAAATTTTGAAATTACTCCCCCTTACTTTAACACTTTTCCCATTTATCATTTAAAAACACTTTAACACTTCTCCCCCTTTTTGTTAAATCAAAAAGACATTTTAAAGAATTTAAACAAGGTTTTGAAATCAGTTAGCCAATTGATTATATATAATATAAGCTGCTAAGATCACAAGCAAGAGAAACGTTAGCCATTAGTTTTCATAATCAATATTCATAATTAATGTGAAATGGCAAAATTGGTCATAATGCAACTGATATGTAAATGATGCAAAAATAAACATTAAGCTCAAAATGAAAGTGAAAATCAAACCAAAATATATAAGCATATAAGTTCAAATATCCATTTATCCAACAAATTCAAACACCCAAAATAAAACAATCCATGAACATCAAAATGTTTCACAATTAAAAGTTCTGAGTTCATGATGATAAACCCATTGACCCAAAGACCGAGTTTGATAAACAAATTACTAAGGAGACAACCATAAACCAAGGTTTCTATATTCTTGGAAGGAACAATGTTTATGGAAACTCACTAAAAATGATCTGTGGCAGATAAATCTTCTTTTTATGTTGGATGCAATATATCCACCATATATCTATGTTCCTAAGGGAGGAGTACCTACCTCCGGATGGTCTAAACCACCAAGAGATCAAATAATGAAAGAATCTATCACGATGAGTTCTTAGGGAACTCTCACTATCCTTAGACTTATAGGGTGAATCCACAGTCTCTTTTTCATTAAACCTGAGGTATCTAGTCCAAAATGGGTAGCGATTGTGCCGGAGTCAATAAAAATGAATTATCCTAAAAGATAGGATCAAATTCCTATAGTTTCAGATCGGAGCTCGTTTTGGACACATACCACATTGGAATAGAAAAATACGGACTAATTGATGATAAACCAAAGGTTTGAGTTAAAAAGAGTTTATCAAACTTCTAGGATTTAAGAGTAGGAAGATATTGGAAGTCTATATCTTCTATAGCTTGGATCGAAGGGATACACTCTTCCCAGATTTTATATGACTCAAAACAAGTATGGTACATATGGTATAGATCTTGTCCATAACCAGGTACGTTGAAACAAGAGTTCATAATGGTCATATTTGGGTTATTTGGATTGGGTGGAGGAATAAGAGGTCGGTTTTGACTTGAGTGACTAGACAATGTCCTATGTCGTTTAGGATTTGACATGGTTTAAGAATCGGAATAGAATATGTAACCTGCAAATTTAAAAAACACATGTATGTAATTCAATCAATCCCAAAACTCAATTGAGTCCTTAATATTCAAGGTTCTCTAAATCAATCCTAATGGGCAAAGTTTTTGAAAACTTTTGAAAAATACGGTTTTGAGAAACAATATAGTTTTCATAACAACAACATAATTCAATCAAAACACAATTAATGCCCGATCTAAAGTTCATCCTAGAACTAATTAAAACTAGTTCTATGTTTATAAATTGATGAAATAGAAGTTTTGGAAAAATACCTTGAAGGATTTCGGATTTGAGTGAGATTAGATGAAGTTTGCACATTTTTTTTGATGATTCCAACAGGTTTAGAGGATGATATTTGAAGTGAATTCCGATTAAAAACGTTGATTTTGAGGCAAGAATGGAGATTTGAGAGAGTAAAGGTAAGAAACGGCGTGAAGGAATAAGAGAGGGTTTGAGCAAATATTGGGTTCTGCCCGTGCTAAAACCAGAACCCCAGGGGGGTATCGATTCCCCTGTGGGGGGAATCGGTTCCCCTTCAAAGGGGGAATCGGTTCCCTCAAGGGGGGGATCGATTCCCTCTGCACCAAAATGCTAAAATCCGATTTTAAACACCCAAAATGCTAAATTAATTTCCTCTAGTGGTATTGGCAACTCATATATTGAAAATTAATCATGTTCAAACAATTCAATTAATCTTTAAACGATATTTGAACATAAAATTAATTTTTTATCACTAATCATAAACTCCCCCTAACTAATAGCGATGAATGCAATCAAAATTTACTATTATAAGCATTTTTCATTTATTATTAAAAGTGCTAAAATTATTTTAAACACTCAGTGAAGATAGATTGGTCAAACCTAATTCTCTCCTAAGTGTCCAAAATCGTTCCTTGTCTAAAGGTTTTGTAAAGATATCCGCTAATTGGTGCAAAGTATCAACAAATTCTAGAACTACATCTTCCTTAGTGACATGGTCTCTAATGAAGTGATGTCTTATTTCAATGTTCTTAGTTCTTGAGTGTTGGATGGGATTTTTAGTGAGACAAATAGCACTAGTATTGTCACACTTGATAGGGATGGTACCTACTTCAATTCCATAATCAAAAAGTTGTTGTTTCATCCATAAAACTTGTACACAGCAACTACCAGCTGAAATGTATTCGGCTTCAATGGTAGATAATGCAACACAATTTTGTTTCTTTGAAAACCAAGAAATTATCATATTTCCAAGGAATTGGCAAGTACCGGAGGTGCTTTTCCTATCTAATTTGCATCCTCCATAATCCGCATCAGAAAAAGCATGCAAGCTAAAGCTAGAGTCTCTAGGATACCAAAGTCCTAAACTAGGAGTGTCCTTAAGGTATCTAAAGATTCTCTTAACAGCTAGTAAATGTGATTCCTTAGGGCATGATTGAAATCTAGCACATAAGCAAACACTAAACATAATGTCCGGTCTACTTGCAGTTAGATAAAGTAGAGATCCAATCATTGACCTATATAATTTAACATCTACACATTTACGTCCTTCATCTAAGTCAAGCTTTGTTGAAGAGCTCATTGGAGTGTCATGAGGTTTCCCATTTTCCAGTCCAAACTTCTTGAGCATATCTTTGACGTACTTATCTTGATTGATGAAGATGCCATATTTTCTTTGCTTGATTTGGAGTCCCAAGAAAAAATGAGAGCTCCCCCATCATGCTCATCTCAAACTCACTTTGCATTAGCTTAGAAAATTCTTGGCAAAGAACATCATTAGTATAACCAAATATTATATCATCAACATAAATTTGAACTACTAATAAATCTTTACCTTTATGCTTCAAAAACAATGTAGTGTCAACCTTCCCTTTTGAAAAACCTTTTTTCAATTAAAAAATTTGACAATCTTTCATACCAAGCTCTAGGAGCTTGCTTTAAACCATAAAGTGCTTTTGTCAATTTTAAAACATGATCCGGAAAATTTGAATCTTCAAAACCTGGAGGTTGTTCCACATACACTTATTCTTTTATAAAACCATTTAAAAATGCACTTTTAACATCCATTTGATATAATTTAAATTCATTGAAACATGCAAATGCTAATAACATTCTAATTGCTTCCATCCTAGCTACGGGAGCGTATGTTTCATCATAGTCTATGCCCTCTTCTTGAGTATACCCTTGAGCAACAAGTCTAGCCTTGTTTCTCACTATATTACCACTCTCATCAAGCTTATTCCTAAATACCCATCTAGTACCTACAGTAGATTTATTACTAGGCCTTTCAACTAATGTCCATACTTTACTTCTCTCAAATTGATTTAACTCTTCTTGCATAGCCATAATCCAATGTTCATCATGTAATGCTTATTTAATATTCTTAGGCTCTATGCATGAGATAAAGGCAACATAATTACAAATATTTCTAAGAGAAGATCGAGTTGTTACCTCTTTTGATGGATCACCTATAATTTCACCATCCTTGACATAGTTGTATTCTCTTGGATAAGATACTTCCCTTTCTTCAATGGTTGGATTCTCAAGAGGATCATGAGTTTCCTCATTTTTCGTTTCTTCCTTTGATGATGGTTCTCCAACGTCATGTCTAACGTCATTTGTATTTATAACACCTACATCATCATTCACACAAGAATCCTTCCTCGGAAGGGGATTATCATCGAAAACAACATGTATAGACTCTTCTACAACTAAAGTTATTTTATTAAATACACGATATGCTTTAGAATTTAAGGAATAACCCAAAAAAATTCCTTCATCACTTTTAGCATCAAATTTGCCAAGGTTTTCTTTACCGTTGTTTAAAACAAAACATTTACATCCAAAATGATGAAAATAACTAATGTTAGGTTTTTTATTTTTGAAAATTTTATATGGAGTTTTCTTTGAAATTGGCCTAATCATTACTCGATTTGCAATATAACAAGCGGTATTTGTGGCTTCTGCCCAAAAATATTTTGGCAAATTATTTTCACAAAGCATGGTTCTAGCCATTTCTTCTAAAGTTCGATTATTCCTCTCAACAACTCCATTTTGTTGAGGGGTTATAGGTGCTGAAAAATTATGGCTAATACCGTTAGAGTTACAAAATTCAGTAAATCCAAGATTTTCAAATTCAGTTCCATGATCACTCCTAACACTAGTTATAGAGTAACCTTTTTCATTTTGGATTACTTTTGAAAACGTGATGAATTGTTCTAATGCTTCATCTTTAGTATTTAAAAATAGAACCCAAGTATATCTAGAATAGTCATCTACCAAGACAAATGCATATTGTTTTCCACCCAAGCTAGTAGTTCTAGTTTGCCCAAAAAGATCTAAATGGATCAATTGTAAAACTCTACTAGTTGATACATCATTAATGGATTTAAAAGAAACTCGCTTTTGTTTTCCTTTAGCACAAGCATTACAGATTTTATCATTATTAAATTTAAGCTTAGGCAACTCTCGAACTAAATCACCTTGAATTAGCCGTTGCAAAACACTCATACTAGCATGTCCTAGTCTCTTATGCCATAACAAATCATCATGCTCATCCCTAGCAACTAGGCACAAAATAGTCATATTAATAAAATCTAAATGCATCATGTATATATATATCCCTATTTTATGACCAACAAGCATAATCGAAAATAGATGCAATGTTAATCAATTTTGCAATCATTTAAAATAAAACATTGTATCTTTTATCAAATTTATTTTTCAAAAGATTATGCTTTTAACCCATTCACATATAAAACATTATGCAATGTTGATTATATAGATTAAGAGAACATGCATAAAGTTTTTGAAAATGTTATGCATTAAAACTTTATAATATTTAAACAAAAAATCTATGCATAAACATTAAGAAAAAAAATTTAGGTCAAAATTTTGCAAAACCAAAGTTCTTGAAAAATAGATATCAATTGTTAAAGAGATATCAATTACTTTTTAAAAACAATTTTGACCAAAAATTAATATGATGAACTAGAGTTTATAAAACATTACCAAAATTTACCATGTTCATCATACAATATTTTTCAACATACATGAGATAAAACATAATTCAACATTTTAAAACCTCATGCATGCATAAACTAAATGAGCAACCAAATAATAAAAACATTAAGTTTAGAGGTTACCCATTCCCTTTTTATGTGTGGCTTAGAGCATCTTAAATATCATCATCTTTATCACAATTGCTCTCACACACCTACAAGAGACATTTAAGTAGATTTTGGTATCCAAATTGCTTTGGATCCTTGAACATTAGTTTCAATGCCTCTTGTTCCTTTTGGAACCCATACTTGTCTAATTTTAAATCGTTTTCCTTTCTTTAAAGGAAAAGTATGTTCCTTATGACCATGATAATGACAATGTGAACATATTGTCATTATTGAACTAGATGAATTATTTAGAATGATCTCTTTTTCTCTTGTTAAACATTCAAGCTTATCTTTCAAATTGAAAATTTCTTTTTCAATACTTTCAAATTTCATTTTTGAGAGTTCTAAATCCTTCTTCAAGATTTCATTTTGATTTTCAAAATCCATTTTCATTTCTAGAAGAAGTTTGTTTAATTTGAAAATTTCTTTTTCAAAGTTTTCAAATTTTATTTTTGAAAGCTCTAACTCCTTTCTCAACATTTCATTTTGATTTTCCAAGTATGTTTTAGCTTTCAAAAGAAGATCATTTTTAGCAATAAATTTAGAAATCAATTTATTGTATTTGGAGTTCATGGTCTCAAACTCCGAAAATAATTTATCATAAGCATCTTGTAACTCATTAAAAGATTTTGAATTTGATATATTTGAGTTAGAAGATGCCTTTGGCTCTGTGAGAGCTAATAGAGACATCACTTTTATTGGTTCTTGTTCTTCCTTGTCTCTATAGATCTCCTCAAGCTTATCCCACATTTCCTTGGCACTTGAACAAGAAGAAACTCCCTTATATACATTAGGATCAATTGCACAACACAACATGTGCATAGCCTTTGAGTTTTGTTGAGCTTCCTTCTGTTCTTGAACACTCCACTTCTTTACCTTCTTAGTAGGAGAGGAATATCCTTTCTTGATTATCATCCAAGCTTCCATATCAAATGCTTTGATGAATATCATCATACACCTCTTCCAATGACGATAATTTGTTCCATTGAAGTGTGGAAGCACGTCAATAGGTCTGGATTCTTCCATGGAGAATGAACCGGAAGTTGACGCCATCTTTATCGATTTAACTCTTCCCGGATCAACTCAAGAGGCGATTAAACCTTCAAATGAGTTAGGCTCTGATTCCAATTGTTGAGTTAATCGATTGACGGAATTGGCCAAGAGGGGGGTGAATTGGCAATTAAAAATTTGGTTGAAGCTTTTGCAGAAAATTGAAAGTAATTGCACAGCAATATAGAGTGGTTCGACTTTCTCAATCAAAGTCTACGTCCACTACCTTAACTATCCACACTAAGGATTTTCCAACAAATTCACTAATTTGTTCTTTCTTTTGAGGCCAAAGAGATAACCTTACAACACCCTCAAGAATATACCCTAATTCTTGAGAACACTCTTTCCCAAAGAGAAGATTACAAATTTGCAAACTTACAAGGAAAACCTCACAAGGTAAGATGTTTGCACAATTCTAGAACAAGAAAAGAACACTCAAAGATAATTACAAATGAGCACAAATGGTGTTCTTGAAAGCAAAATGAATATTGAAAGGAAAATTGGCTTGATTTGCACAAACTTGGTGTTTGATGCTTTCTCTCTTGTTTCTCTATGATTTCTTGTTGATCAAGGGCTTCAGAACTTGTTTAAATACACCTTGAATCACTTATGAATGTTGGGGATGATTAGTGAAGATCATATAGTCGTTTTAGTGTGAAAACAATTAATAAAACAGCTTGGAGCGTGGGGGGAATCGGTACCCCCTATGGGGAATCGGTTCCCTAAGTGTAAAATTCAAATATTTCGACCGTTATACAAGGGGGGAATCGGTACCCCCTATGGGGGAATCGATTCCCTCCGAGCATTCTGGAAATCTCGGAGCCAAACCATTCAGGGGGGAATCGGTACCCCCTTAGGGGGGAATCGGTACCCCCTTAGGGGGAATCGGTTCCCTCTGAGCAATCTGGAATTTTTGGCTTTGAAATGGTTCGAAATACTTTGTAAAATTATTTTGAAATTGTTTTAAGATTAAAACTTAATTTTACACTTTGAGTAAGGATTAAAAATGATCTTTGAAATATTTGGAGTAATGTTTTGATATTCGAATAATTCTATCGAATATACTTAGAAAATCATTTGGAAAATCTTAAAATTCATTTAACTTAATTTGTTATATCGAAATATCAAAATGTTTTCAACATCAATCATTGAAGTTACCTAGTTCATTTAGCAGTCATGTCCATTCTAGTTACTTTAGGGTTTTCCAGGGTAATCCAGACGTTTATGAATTTCGGATACATACTGTACTTCTGTTCAATTCAATTTGGTCTTCGTGGTTGATTTGCCTAACAAATATCAAATTATTACCACTGAATACGAGCTAGAGTTGAGTTGAGCTGAATACTTCCAAAATTATCATTGAGTTAAACTTGAGTAGACGAACACGCATTCAAGTAATATCTATGTCGTTCAGGTACTGACATATCATTAAGGTTGATCGGCTCACTTAAGCTGTGTTCCATAACTTTTAAAGGTAGTCCAATACCTATGCTTATTTGGATTCCTTAATTAATCCAAGGCATTTACTTAATATAGGCCATAAGGGTATTTTGGTAATTTTAGTGTTCAGTTTTATTCTATTCATTTCAGAGCTCGAGGATATCCAATCATTCCTGAGCTTGGTGATATTCTTGAGTCATTTTCATTACAGGGGTATTTTGGTCATTTTATAGATTCAATGTATTTTAATCCTTTTCTTTCGTCCAATCTTACTATTAAATTTAATCTTATCATTTATTTCAGTCCTTTCGAACAATTCTGACAGCAGAATACCCCCGATAAATTATTCTTCAGGTATTTACTCATTACTCGAATATTTCTGGGTCAAGTGCATTCTCAAATTTTACAAACGGAATATCATGAATTTTTCTGTACGAAGACAAGATCTTAACAATTAAATTCGTACTTAATCGAGTTAAGTACAAATCCTCAAAGTACTTTCTCATTTAGGGTCAACTCAGACTATTTTACATCTCAAGGGCATTTTCGTAATTTCTTAACCATATAATTTCAATATTAGCTATTAACGAAAATAATTATAATTTAGAGATCCTATGATCAATTGCTTTCCTGAACATTCTCTTATCTTGAAATGATTCCTTAATAGAATTCTAATATATTGCACAAACCCTCTAGGGTTTAAAAACCGATTATCCGTATTTCGTAAGCAAAACCTAGCATTTCTTAAACACGTATGTAGTTGTATCATATCAATATATCCTTTCAGAGTTATTAATCAACTTTCAGGGACAATTCTTGACATCTTACAACTTAAGGGTATTTTCATAATTTTACCTTACCAGAGTATTATCATAATTTCCCATCCAAATACCTTTAACATTTAACCTTTGATGAAATAAACTGTAAGTTACAAATCCATGTTGATTTCTTTATCACTAAGCACAGAACTTGTAATTTAATTCTAACAATCCCTCATTTTCTTATAAAAATCATCTGCACCATAATCAATTATTGAACCCTTTTATCGTATTCAGATCGAGTGTAAAAACTAATTAACTACACAAATGAGACTAACATTATCTTAATCATGCATTTACCAATATTCACATGTTCCATAAAGCATAAAGAGGTAGTAAAGTATTACTTCGATTTCCGTAAAGTATTACTTCGATTTCCGTGCAATACTGGTCGATCATAAAAATTCCATTCGAACGCCTTTGATCTTCAATTCCACTTCTAATAATTCCTCAGATACATATCAACATAAATTATATCAGAAACGGAGCTTAATTGTGATAAACGGATCGAATCGGGTGATAAATCAGTGAAAAACAGCTTACCGGGTTCGAATTTGGCGAAACGGACTTCAGATTCGGATTCAAGACGTCGAAAGCATAAAATATGACTTTTTGAAAATTTAAAATTTTTGGTCAAAATCAAAGTCAACGGGTTTGACTGGAAATTTCGAGGTCTTCGGGTTCGAATTTCGAAAAACAGACAGCGAAATCAGATTTGGAACGTCGAAGAATGTCAGGATAGGTATACTAGGTCAAAGTCAAAGCCTATCAAAGTTTTGGTCAACAGTAGTCAACGCCGGTCAAAGGTCAACGGGTCGGGTCAGGTCAACGGGTCGGGTCAGGTCAACGGGTTGTGGGCGCGAGAACAGTGATAAATTCCCGAAAAAAATCCTAAAAATTATTTTGAGCGATTTCGAGATACTTACAAAGCTCGGTTCACAATTTTGAACGGCGGAGAGCTCGATTTCAACAAATCGGAAACTTTGACCGCTTCACCTCCTCACGCGCCGCCGTCGACGGAGACCAAGGATGACACCGGCAAACTCGGAACGATGCAAGGAACACGATGGTGCGGGAGGTGTCGTAAACGACTGCTCGGATCGTCGTGAATCGATAAAAAACCAACTGAAATCGGTTTATTACCGATGATACTTCCGACTGAAATTAACGACGAACGGCGACGATTCACGACAAAAGATTTGAGGAGTTTTGTTCCTCGGTTGACAACGAATACGATGGTAATTTCGGCTCGTCGATCGGAGGTCGGATGACGAGTAGATCGAAGTTGAAAGGAGGGTTGTTGGAGAAGGAAAAACTGGAAAAATGAGAACCTGCGTACGGAAGGGGTTTATAATTCAACTCATAATAAAAATGGGTAAACCATGAGTTTAGCCACTGAATTTCTTGCACTTTATAAAATAGTCTGCTAACTTTAAAAATTTACAATTTAATCCACCGTTTCTTTCAAAATACCAATTAAATTCACTATTTTATAATTTCTTAAAATTTAATTCTTAAATTGTGGTGTTACAAAAAAACTCAAATATAATGTTTGAGAAATTTTATCATAATTCAAGTTTCTGGAATTTCAAAGAACATTCGAGTAGATAGCCTCTGCTGACACCATTGCTTACGTAATGGATTGGTCCATTTTATAAGAAAAATAATTAAGAAAGTTCGTAGGAGAAATGCATGCATGACACGTGACACAAGTTTAATGTCTTTCAACTATCATTTTTGTTTTATTTTAATTATTCAATTATTAATTTTTAAATCATATTTAATATTATATTTTAAATTTATTTTAATTATTTTTATTAAAAGTTAAGAATAATATTTTTTTAATAATGATGTGAATTAACTTATGACTATCAATATTACTATTATTTTTTTAACAAAGAATAATTAAAATAAAATCAATATTAAATACAATATTAAAGAAAAGATAATTGAATAATGAAACCAAAACAAGAATGATAATTAAAATACTAAACATATAATTTAATGTTTTATAAATTAAATTAATGTTTCAAGCTCAATATATGGTATTGTGATTCCAGTTTCTAGTTGCAGACAAAGAGAAAACCAAATGATAGCCGACCTTGACAGAGATGGGTATGATTCCGGTTATAGATTTCTCAAAACAAGACTCGATAAAGCCAGGCATCCATGAATGGGATTCGACGAAACTTGGAGTCCGGCAGGCACTAGAGGAGTACGGTTGTTTCGAGGCTTTGTTCGACCCAGTCGTGGAGCATCGGAGCCCGGTATTTAGAGCCTTGGAAGAGCTCTTCGACTTGCCTTTACAAACAAAAAACCTTTGTGTTTCCGATAAGCCCTTTCGTGGCTATTATGCTTCTCCACCACCGACATCGTATGAAAGCATATCGGCTGATGATGTGCATATTGCTGAAAACGTTGAACAACTGCTCACTACCCGTTTATGGCCTCAAGGAAACATGAGCTTCAGGTACTAAAGTTTATTCTTTTAATAGTAAGAAATGATTACATGCTAGTATCATGTCAAAATATTTCTTAGCCATCGAGAATGAACACATATCATACATTTCAGTTTCAAAAACCCTTAAGCAAACCTATTAAACATTTTTTTTTCCAAATTAAAATTGTTTGGTTTTGTTTTGCTCTGGATTTGGCAGTAAAACTATGGTATCATTCGCTCAGCTAGTAATGGAATTAGAGAAGACAATTATGAGGATGATTTCAGAGAGTTTTGGGGTTGAGAAATACGTGGATGAGCTCATTGACTCAACAAATTATCAACTGAGGGCCATGAAATATGAAGGGTCCAACACCAGCGAGCCAACCAGTGGGTTAGTTGTGCACCATGACCAGAATATGCTGACTCTTTTGTATCAAAACGAGGTTAATGGATTAGAGATTCAAAACAAATATGGAAAATGGATGAGTGTAAAGCCTTCTCCCAACTCTATAATTGTCATCATTGGAGAATCCCTTAGTGTAAGTCTTCTATCATGACATAACAAATAAGGTTTAAGATAGAGAGAACATAAATTGTGTATTGGAAATATGATCATGCAATGGTGGAGTTAAGTTTATGTGAGAATCTGTGTTTTTTTCTTAATATATGTGTTTATCTTTAAAAATACTTATGGATTTGTCGTGGCAGGTATGGTTAAATGGTCGATTATCTCCGCCTTGCCATCGGGTGATGATGACGGAAAACAAGGTCAGATATACCATTGGAGTGTTTGCATGGACGAAAGGAGGCTACCTAGTGAAGGCTCCAAAAGGACTTGTGGATGACAAAATTCCCATACTCTTCAAACCCTATGATCACGAAGAATTCTTGAAAATTTTCTCCACCCAACTTGCTCAAGAAGTTGCATACGATGTTAAAACTTATTGCAGTATCTAAAATTAAATCACTATTTCAGAATACATCATTATAACTTAGATTAAATTCAATTTACCCTTTTACACTTTATGTACCATATAAACTTCTCTGATTATAAGCGCGGTGTATTTTTCAATTTTGAACCTAAATAAAATTTGAAAATGTTCAATATTGATGGCGGCATTGTGAAGACCATGATTAAGTCCAAATTATTTCTTTTAAAAAAATTGTTCAATTAATACAATCCAAGATTAAGATACATATGTTACAAATAATACTTTTGCAAGATGGCCTAGATGACACAATTTGTGAACATATAGACTATGTAAACATAACTCGAACTCAGCAGGGTAAAAAGTATGCTTCTTAATGCTGTTAATTATAATGTCTAAGGTAACAACACATTTCCGCCCACCTGAAACCAAAAGGAAAAGGAATAGTTGCATAATCTGATTACTAAAATTTTCAGCTGCATCGATATTAATAATTCAGGTCACAGTGAATCCAATACGAACCCCCATGGCTGTTCAACCCTCCAACCTACATGATAGATTCAAACAGCAGGAATTATCTGCTTGTAGTCTGTGTGACCGTAATTTGCTCCTGCCATAGGGTGTGTGAGTTGTACCCAAAAAGAAAAAGGCACAATAAAAAAAACCAGTTTTTAATGTTTGTCTAAATGATCATTTTGGAACAGATTTTTTTTTTGTTTTTTTAGCATTTGAGTCCCCCGACGTTTTAATTTACTCTTACCGTAATCTTCTAATGCTTGTAGTAATGGTGTGCCATACATCACACTATCAATTAAACACATGTGTAAATGTCATGTCAGCAATATGAATTAATCGTTAGTCAACTAACAGTTTTCATCTAACATGAGCTATTTTGACAAAAAATTGAAAAGTCGAAAGCTAAAATACTCCAAAAAAATAAATAAATAACTTACCAAGGCTGAAATCTCCCCAAATCAAGATGACATGGCAACCTGTCTTGCCTTGAGCACTACTTCTTCAGTGGTCACACCAATTATATCTTTAGCACGTGCTAATCCCACACAGGCATATTTCCCAGTAGGATCCTGCATTTCATACACCGTTTTACACATTCATTAACTTTGACCAAAACCAATTAATACCATATATATATAAATATAACCATCTAGTTTGTGTGGACCTTTGTAAGAACTTTCAAGTTCTGTAGCTTTGCAAGTGCATCATCCACATCAAAATTACAGCTCTCCCCAAACTCCTCTTTTAGTAGATCCTCACACCTCTGATCCAATTCCTACATCAATATATCAGCACATTATGCAATATAAGTTCCTTTTACCTCTTCAAGTCGATCCTCATACAGTATGCCGTATATGCATCATACCTTGGCGGTGGCTTTACCTTGCTCCATTAGTATAAAGAATGCAATGATCACCTCCTTCACCTGCACACATCATTATATACATGGACTGTGTTGTTTTCATTGGTTTCGACAAGCAAATCTACTTGAAATTGATAGAAAGAAATCAACTTACTTCCTGTTGAATCACATCATCACACAAGTGAAGCAAAGTTCCCCTTCTGCTGTCGAGTTGCTTTTCATACATGGACTGTGTTATTAGGTTCTGATATGCAGCCATGTTCGCTTCGAACCTATATGGAAATATGAGAAACAATCAAGCAAGTCCCCTGATGCTTTACCATGTATACGAATTAAATGAAGATGGACGTACGTTAAGTAAGTCTTAGCACAGTAACCAACCACTGTTGACAGAATAGCAAAAATGACCCACAGATCAGCTTTAGGCTTTTCAAGAGAAGTGATCACTGCAACCTGTGGAATAGGGCTTTTCCTTTCAAATATAAATTCTGTAAGAAATGGTGGAGCGAAGATGAAACGAGCGAGAATGATGATTTCTTAACTGACCAGGCCCACTATAGCAGAGGCAATGAATGCGACCCAATCCATAGGAGTTAATCCAGGATTTTTCTTCTCAGGCTGTTAAAAGAGCATACAGAATGTACAATGATGCACAATATCACCATGTTGTATGACAAATTTGAGAACAAAAGAGCTAATAAGAGAGACTCACAAGGACTATTTCCAGATCTGCCATAGGAATGTGTTTGAAATGCTTTACATGTATTCCTCGATCCTTTTTCGGTCCTTGACTCGATTTCCTGGAAGTTCAACATACTTTTTAGATGCAATAGAAAGTACCTGTAAACAACAATTATCCTCTCAAACGTCAGTTCTTGAATTGTAGTCTTGGTAATCAAGTTCCGAATGCTGAAAGAAGAAAGTTACCGAGTAGAAACAACACCAGAAGCATACAAAGATGTAAAGCAAATTTCAAGGTTCAGATAGACACTAAACTCCAGATAATATGGTACATAATGTTCCTGAATGAAAACTGTTTTTCCAAGATAACAACCTTAGTTCCATTTTATCGAGACCGATGCGCTCGACATAGAATTCTTCACTAAGGTCCTCATCCTTCTTTGGCAATTCCTTAATTGCCCTTCCTGATTTTCTGCAGAAAATATTGCCCAACCTGCAAGTAACACTTCCAAAAGTCTTCATAATTACATCTAAGCAACAGTATGGAAAGGTACATTCGCCAAGAATAAGCCACAAGCACTGGTATAAGGTAATGACTGTCCAGAACATACTCACCGAGTTCGCTTCATAAGAAGTGCCGAAAGTTGTGAAAGGATTATGTCTACCTTCTCCATGTATAAAAAATTAGTTGTTCGATCGATTCCGATCCCACGTCTGAAGATAATGTAATAGACACAAAAGAAACATACTTAGCTTGACAAAGAGAGTGTTCAAACTAATACTTGTAAATCAAAAATGGTACTGAATCGTCTTTGCATTTCAAATATGTTCTATGAACATTTATATTATCGAGAATGATGCAATTTCTATGCTGAAATTGCGATTCACAAACCTTATCAGCAAAATCTGTAAGGTTATCTCGGGGATGGTCAGCAAAATATTTCCTTAGAAGTGTATTGTCAATCTGAATTCAGTAAGAAAAAAAGTATGATGTAAGATAAGAGAATACACATTGCAGTATTTCAAATGAAAGATTAATAATTTGACCAGATAATGTGCATAACACATGAAGTTGCAGATGACCTTTGATTCATCAACTGTTATGGGGAGATTAAGAAGATATTGGCCAGCAGTTGCAAGATCAATCTCATCATCTGAAACTATCTTAAAATTACTCTTTTCCATAACCTGTATACAAACAAAAGGAATTTCAAAATTTTTTGCAATTTCATTTTTGTTCCACTAGAAGCAAGAAGAACACCTGGAATAAATATGCTAAGAAATCCTGCTCAAGTAGATCAATTTCAGCAGGAGTTAAATTCTGCTGCTGCAACTTTTGAGCCCCATGTACAGAGTCGAAGAGGGAGAACAATTGCTAAAAAAAAAATCCAACTGAAATTAAAAAAAAAATAGAGGTGTAGATGAACAGAGTATTCGACCAACTGTTTGTATAACGTTCGTTTATTAAATTAAATAAACGAGTATAAATAAAATTTTAATTCCATTTAATAAACAAACGAATATGAACCTAGGTGTCCAGTTTGTTTATGTTCACGAATATGCTCTCGTTCATAAGCTAATTAATTGACTCGTTTATAAGTTCGTTTACTCTGTTGTATTTTTCATTTTATTTTTTATATTTTAAATATGGGTAAAGATAAAGACTAGATTGAACATAAGGTGAATTTTAGAGTTTAAATTGTGAAGACTAAGAAAATTAAAGACTAGAGGCGTAATTTTACAATTGTTTTTGCTTGAAAAAAAGTAAGAATAAAATATTAGTTAATAAACATTCAACAATCGAACACGATCACCTTTAAAATAAATAAATATGAACTTAACATGAATATCTTCTAAAATAAACAAACCAACATAAAAAAATTATATTCATTCAAGTTCGATTGATTTACACCTCTAACAAAAAAGACAAGATATAAGGACAAAATAGTTTCGGGTTATGTTACCATCAAATCCTCAAACTGAAGAAGATACCAAGCTCGAACCGTGTACTCGACTAGCTTGCAGAACTTCACAAACTCAGCCCGATCTGTACTATGTTCTGCAACACAGGAGAAAAAGAAGAAGAGCAGTTTGAAACTCAAAGATGATGCCATGAAGGTGTTGATTAGAAGAGAATGTACGTACGAATGAGATTGGACAAAGTCATGATGATCTTGGGCTTGAGAGTGGGAATAACGGATTCACGCTCCAAGCGAACAACTTCCTTCTTGATGTCATTGGCCTTGCCCTTAAACAAATTGCTGCAGATTGAATTCAAAAGCCAAAACCAGAAAAATGGAGGAACAAGGTAGACAAGGAACCGATACGGCAATGACAGTTTTATTATGAAAATTGTTCATTGCAAGGGGCGTAAGCCAAGGCTGGGAAGTCGGGTCCTTACGTAAGACTCGGAACCAACATAGTAATAAATGAAAAAAAATCATCAGTTGATTTATTAGGATTAGGATGAGACGTTTGATATTTTAAAGATTTGGGAACGATTAAAAAAGAGTTTTTACATTCAAAAGCGTTGACCAAACATGAACTTCTTGATTAGCAGTTTTCGATTTCTTCGAGCTCTTAGATAGATCTGGAAAGGCCGTGTTTCTTTGCATCTTCAACATCATCTTCTTCATCATGGGGTTTTCCGATAACTACCTCTTCTTCATCCTACCACACCAAAAGCAAAGAGAGTAATAAGTCGATAGTGTATTAACCACTTGTCATGAACAATAATAAGACGAGTGAACGGTGAGAAAAGATGAAAATGACGAATTGTTGTTGAATGAATATCTATAAATAGAATGACGTATTAGGTGAATAATGTGCCAGAGAAACCACACATTATATGAATATCAATAAAGTGATAATGTGTGAGCCAAATTTCAGGCCTTTTAATAGATCGTGAGAAATGTGAAATTAAATGCGAGTAGCGAATCATTAATAAATAATCAATTTTAACTAAACGACATGCTAAGGTACCATTTTATAACATTCTAGATAAGAGAACATAATTACGTAATGATGAGATAAGAAACGACCTCGCGTGTATATGTTAACAAAGATATTATATAGTCGAACTACCTTGTTTGGCATTTTAAGGCAGTGATTACCTTGCGTGGCCTATAGGCACTTTTGTATGTGCAACTATCTGTTATACGATGATTGTTGGATATTCATGATATTTCGCTTCATTGTTATAGTGACGTCGAGTCAATACTATATGTATTATGAGCGAGAATGTTACCAATGTATATGTGAGATTAAGTTTTCGTCATGATTTATATTCGATGGCATTGGTGAGACATGAAAATCATTTGTTATAATTAATGGGAATTGTAACGAAACGTGTGTGACATTGAATTTTCTCTTTCAGATTAGTAATATCATTATAAATATCATCATTCAAATATTTTTATTTGTATGTTAGTTGCTTGAGTTGTTCGAGGAACATCATTGTAATAGGATTTTTCACCATCTTTCACCCTGGTATAATATTTTTATTTTTCGTGGACATGTGTATTCATTTGACCATTATTTATGTATTTAGTTTGTAATCTCTAAGAATTGTGTTTTATTATTTTAAACTATTGTATCACAGTTTTCTAATATGTATAAATATTTTATAACTATTACACATATTGTATTTTGATAAATAATATTGTATTTGAAATAGAAATGAAAATGATTTTAAATTTTACGATTGCCTCAATGGACTAATATAACATCTTAAGCCTATCTAACGGTGATTAGATTTAAGATGTTACAAAAATATTTATTTCATTGTCATATTAAATAAATATGATTATTTTTATACACAATATTTCAATGTAAAGAGATACTTTGTCGACACTAATATTAATAATTTGTGAAAAATACTTTACTTATATAATTATATAAAATCAAAATTTATATATGACATTGTACGTTTGACTTAAAGTTGAGGTGTAGTTGTAATATTTGTCTTAGATAAAAATAAAAAATAAAAATAGGAATATATAATGATGATAAGGGTATTTAAGTAATTTAACAATCCAGAAATCTAAATTCGGGTGAAGATGCGGTAGATTCTCTCTCTTACTTTCCTCAATAGGATTTGGAGCTGAAATAATAATGCGTGATAAGGCCGCAGGCTAAGGACGCAAAAATACAATCGCCGAGAAACACAGTCCCCGTATCCCCCCAAAACGAAGCTCTGAAGATTTTCATGTCCATCTTGCCCTCACAAGCTCAAGGTTCCAAAGCGTCTTCCTCTCAATCTCCCCCTCAAAACTCTAATCCCAATCATGGCGACAGTCCCCAACCCTCTCCTCCTTCCCCTCTTCCCATACCCTTCGGATCTCTCCACATCTCTGATCCTCCTTCCTTGTCTCTCTCCACTTCCCCTCCAGGTATTTCCCCTCCTTCAATTTTCCTTTCGTTTGAGTTCTTCCTCGAATTCTAATCTGGGTTTCTCGTTTTATGTTCGTTTAGTGCTGTATTAGGTCGTAATAGAAGTTTGTATTGAAAATCTGAAGCTTCTAATCATAAAAGTTACTTTTTTATGGCAGGCACCTTGGATTCTGATGCACACGGTTCAGCTGGATCCTCCAAAGAGGTAAAAATTTTATACTAAGGCTCTTGTATCACGTTTTTTTTATCCTACTTAATGCTGTTTCTGTCACGAAAGATGGGGATATATGGTAGAACTTTACAACTGTTTTGTATGCGTCCTTGTTAACTATTAGGGAACTCAACACATGAAACATTGGAATTGAAGATATATGATGTTTGAGACGTAAAAGTGTCTCTTTTTATTGTTAGTAAGTTAAAATTGACCTTCTTTTCTGCTAGGATCAGTTGAGTGAAGTAGACACGTCCAATGGTAAGAGGACTTCAGTACACAGAAACAGGAGGACTAATTCTCATTCTAGAGGGAAAATGTCCGGAGACATGGTTTCTACTCGAAATCATCAAGGCACTGTGGCTCATGGGGGTGCTACACAATCGGCAGGAAAAAGAAATCAGATGACGAATTGTAACCACTTGCTGAATTTTCATTATGACCCTATTGTTCGTTCTCGTCCGCAACTATGGGGACCTCCCCCGAGAAGGCAGCGAAAGATTAAGCCTTATAACAAAGATTTATTCCTTCAGGCAAATTTCAAGTTTGTTGTGTTGGATACTGGAAGTTACGCCCCTGAACTGATGGATCCAGATAAGAGTTTACTATGGGAGGATATTATTTGTGTGAGGTATTCAACCCCATTTCCTGTGCAGTGCCCAATTTGTTTGGAACATCCTCAATGCCCACAAATAACATCATGCGGTCATATTTTTTGCTTCCCATGTATTCTGCAATACTTGTTCATGGGCGAGGAGGATCAGAAACGTGAGTGCTTCAAAAGGTGCCCTTTATGTTTTGTAACGGTATCCCAGAAGGATCTGTACACCATCTATATTGAGAATGTTAGACAATGTTGCGTGGGCAATACGATAGAGTTTATGCTTCTAGCGCGACAAAAAGATTCATTTGTTCCATCTCAGAAAAGTAAAAAAGAGACGAGCACCATGCAGTGTGGTGAGGAGGACATGTATGATCCCTTTTCAAAGTTTATATTTACTTCAGATGTTGATCTGTCAGTTAGACAAGCTATATCTGATTTAGACAGCTGGCTGGCCATAGCAGATTCAGGGCTTGTTGATGATTTGGAGAAGCTTCCGTATGTTTGTGCTGCAATGGAACTATTAGAACAGAGGAAGAAGTACTGGAAGGAGCACCGAGCCACTGATAGCAATAAAGCTAGTATAAACACTGCTTGTAAGGTGGGGTCTGATAAATTTACTTTAAATGTTTCCAAAGCTATCGGTAATATACACAGTTCTGGAGGGAGAACTTTATCTTCTGGGGATGATGAGCACAGTAAGTGTAACTTCAACTCAAAAACAGACGGGTCAAATGGAGGGAGTGCCTTGGATCAAAGTGCTGTCGTAGTTGAATCTGTAGAAGCTGAAGACTCATCTATAACTTTATCAATTGAAGAAAGCAAGAACTTGCAAGAGTGCTTAGACGGCTCCAAAGATGCAAAGGACAATGGCTCTTACAATTTCTACCAGGTGAATATAATTTAAGATGGCATTTTTAATTCTCTATTTCTCCTTTCTTATTGCAATTTCATATTTTCTGGGAAAGGAAACTAGTTTAGTTGTGAATCAGTCACGGGAGTTCACTATTTGGCCATTTTCCTGTTCAATAAAGTAGGAGTTGGCTTTTTATGGTCTTTTTCTTTTTTATGTTTTGAACCTGCCAGACCCCCCCCCCCAACAGATTAGCCACGCTTTTAAGTGTTAAATGTATACATTTTGTTGTTTCTTATCTTTCATTTATCTGTTTCAGGCGGTGGATGGGCAGCACATCATTCTCCATCCTTTAAACGTGAAGTGTCTCCTACACCATTATGGAAGCTATGATTTGTTGCCACTCAGGTTTGAGGAAATGATTTATTGACCACCATGCATATTAAGATATGAGAATGAAATTTAAATATGTAGGAATTACTGATTGGGAATTTGAAAGAAAAAGAGAACCATTTGGAATATTACTTTTAATGGTGCCATCTTTTTGTGCTTTGCATGCTAATAAGGCTTGAAGAACTATTGGACTTGCCTTTTTTTCTCTGTGTTTCTTACCAAATGATTTAAAAAGGGTGCATTAATTCATTTTCTTTTTGACGGAAAGTGTGTTTTGTTTTAGTCTTGTTAACTATAACTTTTGAATTTCAGAGTAAGTGGAAGGATTTTAGAGTTGGAAACTGTCACTCAGTCTGAGGCAGTGAGGAGGAGATATCGATTCTTAAGTCATTTTTCCTTGACAACAACTTTTCAGGTATGGTTTTGTTGCTGCATGTTCCATTTTCAGTTTCAGATCTTGCTTTGTGTGTCATTCTTAAAAGTAGCTTTCTGTTTCAGCTTTGTGAAATTGATTTGAGTGGTATTCTTCCATCTGATGCTTTGCTGCCATTTATGGATGAAATCAAGAGGCGTGAAAAACAGAGGAAGCAGCTAGCTAGAAAGGTACTGTTTTATGGACGTTATCATTTACTACACTTTTGACACGCAAGGTTTAATTTTATTGGGTGGAATCAAACTCTATTGGCGACTGTTGAGTTTATCACTTCAACATTAAATGACATCATTTTGATATTAAAGCCATTTACATTTGGAGTTGTGAGCTTTTTTAATTGTTGAAGAGCTATTGTTATGGATTGTCACAACAGTAGTTCTAGGTTTTTCTTCTATGATATTAATGATAATAATATTTTTTTTGAGAAAGGTGTAACTTGAGATTGGACGTGCTTTTAGATTCAGATATTTAATTCTTATCTATAGGAGCAAAAGGAGAAAATCAAGGCTGAAGTTGCTGCTGCAGTGCAGTTTACACCCGTTATATCTAGCTTTGGGCACTCCTCTTACAATGATTCCCCTTCATTCTCTATGGATGACTTTGAAGGTAATATTGTGGTTAATCATTAATATACTGCATTTGTCCTATCAATATGCCTTGAATTTTATTTTGGGGTTTTCGGTCTTGTTTGAACTATACATTATGAGGAACCTGTACTGTGTGCAATGTTTTCTAACTAAGGTGGTGGGTTCTAAATTTGCTATGTACGAGTTGTCGTAGCTGGTCTATTCTTTGCTACTTTTTGAACACAAATATATCGTTACCTTATATTACGATTTGGTGTTCTATTTCAGCCCTTGGAAGTTCTAATGTGATATCATCAAGTCCCCCAGTCACAGGGGAGAGAAAACTGTTTTCAAATGTTACTAGGTTTGGTTTTGCTGCTGCACATGATTCTCCTTCATTGAAAATTGAGGAAGGAAATGGTACACATAACAATGAGGGGGCAACCGATTCCCCAGCTGCAGCCGGTAATGCTTTGATGCTAATATTTAGTTCTGCTTGATATTTAGAGAAGGATGTTATCAATGTCTTCTGTCTCTCCAGTTCTGCGGATATCGATGTGTTATAAAAATCTGTTTCTCGAATTCTTGAGCTCCCTAGGCTAACCAGCTCGTTTGTGTTTGTTCAGGCTCAAGAAATTCAGGCACGGCTTCATTTGCCAATGTTATATCAAGAGCAAAGGCTGCTGAAAATTTGCAGACGCCTAAGATGAATGAGATGGGAAAGAAAGGAAAGAAAGGAGGCAGGGTTCTTTTGTCCACGGCTGGTGGTAGGCGCTATTGATATCTTGGCCTCGACACGACTCAATTTTGTTTGGCCTTCATAACCAAACAAAGAGAATAACACTTGTGTAGCCTATTTTTATCTCATCTTTGTGAATTTAACCTGACCGGCTTTAGTGACAATTGGAAGAATAAAAATGTAAACTAACATTATAACATTTCCTGCTATGTAAATCCATGATGCTGTGGTTCTTCCGTTTAAGAATTAAATTACGTGTTTTAACATTATAACAGCGTTCCAAGAATGAGTAGATTTTCCCCTAGTCTTTAAAAAAAATAGCAATAGAGGATTGTGAGAACATAAGCTCCATCCCCTGTTTAGATGGTTTGGCCTCTCTTTTAGAATTAAAGCTGATAGCACCATCTGGATTATCAACTTGTACTTCAACGCTTGTTCATAGACGATTGCAGTAATCTCTGGAAGAATTGTGGATTATTAATTGTGAAAACTTGAAAAGACTCAAAGAGAGCGTTGGGTGCCTCACAAGTATGAAGGAATTGTCATTAGGTCCCTTCTCAAAAGAGGTAGAAGAATTCCCAGGTATTGGTTCCATCCACCGTCTCTACTCTACCCTTAATGAATTGAGATCGTATGGATGGGATAAACCATGCTCTTTGTCACATCAACTTCAACACCGAACCGCACTCGAGCAGTAAGGTATTTGTTTCTTCAATGGACTGAAAGCTTTTCCAGAGTGGTTCGGGAGCTTCTTCTCTCTTCAGATTTTATATTTGGTGGGTTGTAAAATTCTGCTGCATCTGCCATCCAAGGAAACCTTGCAACGCCTGTTCAATTTGCATTCGTTCTGCATACACTGTTGTCCACAATTGTTAAAAACCCAAGTCGAGCAGTCCAAGATCCCCAGCAGCTCAATTCTGAAGCAATCGAGAGCAATACAGCACAAAAGATTTTCATTTACACTGAAGAAAGTGTTTGTTCACAGCTGAAGGACGATTCTATTGATATCTCCACCTTGACTCCACACGAATCGATTTTATTTAGCCTTCATAACCAAACAAAAAGAAGAAACCAATCTAAATGGCAATGACAAGTAATTGAATTCAAACTGATTCCGGAATATTAGAAGCCTGCATAGAACAATCTAGATGGCAATGACAAGTAAAGAAATGATAACTGAACATGGAATTTGACCATGAAAATGAAAAATATATTCGAAGAAGATAATAAACCAATTTGATTTCACAGTACAGTAAAGTTTACACAACATTACATTTATTTCATAGTAAATGTCCTTAAGCCAGTAGTATTGCAGAGCAAGAAACTGAACCAAGTTGTATACAGGAATTGTTTGTGAGGTCCCACATGGTTGCATATTAGCCTAATCTTCCGTCTCTCTCTCATCCATCTCAGCACAATCGTCATATGACTCTTGCCTGTAAGTCCTCTCAATCCAACCCCCTAAACTCATACACCATTTTTACTTCATTTTGTCAAAACTCGCAGGCCAGCAAAGCATCCCAATCATACAACAGTTAATACACCACCTATATACCTACATCACAGCTTCTAACTCTGCATTTGTTAAAAGAAAATAATACATGGAATGTTCAATTTGTGGTGATTATGAATTACAAGAAAATGGACCTTGACTCGGTTCCAAGTATCACTAACAGTGAGGGGGCCATGCTCTTTTAGGATGTTAAAGATGACTCTGGTTATGGTCTGCGTTTGCTCAGCCGGCATAGTCAACTCGATTGGCTTCATTTTTTGTTTGGGTTTCGTTGAAAAGTACTGAACCATACTCCCAAACATCTCTCAGTTTCTACTCCCTAAAATTGCAGTAAAGTAGATGACAAACCCTGTTTAATTTCATTGAACTAAACTAAAGCATGTTTAGTAAGAGAGAGAACAAAAACAAAAACAGGAAAAAAAGTAACCTCCTTTACACTATATTGCAACTTTAGATTATTGATTGCCAATAATTCGAATGAAAAGAGGCCATAAAAGCAAGAAAATGAAATGGGTGTTAGGCTTGTTGATCGGTGCAAGATAGACATAGTAAACTTAACAAAAGTGAATGGTATCACTCAGGGATAGTTCTCTTTGGGGTTCTTTAGAAAAGAATGAAGTGATTGTACTTGTTCTGAGATTAAGTTTTGCTTGCTTGTCTTCCCCATCTAGCTTTGCATATTGTTCCATTTTCCTAAGAATTTTAGGATCCAAAGGGAGCAATTGATCCAGCTTTGGATAGATGAAGGCTTTCTTCAACAATCCAAAGGAAGTTGCAACTGGAATTTGAGCATAAATTTCAAGCACATTTACAAACGTTGCACCGGAATGCATCTCATTCCCTTGAATAAATTGAATTTCACCATCACAGAGAGCGCACTTCTAATTCACTTGAAAAACTCGTTAATCCCAAACCCAGGAAAAAATGAGAACAAAGAAACGCATAAAATTTCAGGCATATGAACAAGAAGGAACTTCCTATTAAAAGACGAGTGTAACCAACGTTGTTCACTTCCAGAGCACACCCACAACTAATTCAGCACAAAGAACAAAAGGGTATACGAAAGTATTAAACTTAAATCCAAATTATAAGGAATTGCATCAAAAGAGAATTAAAATATGCACAAGTAAAGGGAAAAAAGGCTTTCGAATAAACAAAGAGAAGATGCAAGACCTGAAATCCAACACCCTGCAAAGACGAGAAAATATTTGAACACCGTAGTTGAAAAGGAAAGAGAGAAATAAGGGAGGAAGAGGAATAGCAGCGTGTAATTTGCCTGCAATGAGAAGAAGATATGCGACGGATCAAGAGAAACAGAGACTTTGGCACAGCTATGGAAACGCTGAGTTTTACAAAAGCTTTTATTTATGGCTAAATAACACTGGCGGGACCTTATTTTTTCGACCTGTTCTCACTTTTATTTTCAGTCAGTTTTATTTTGGTCACTAGTTCAAACAATTACATTTGTATGATATATATCTAATTAATAGATTTTTTTTAAACAGATACCGTAATATAATCCTCTTAGATTATTAAAAAAAAAACCCTTCATTTTAGGTGTCTAATATTTTTATCTAAACCTTCATGAGTTTTGGACGAATAAATCAATCTTTGAACAACTCTAGTCTTAGATTTGGATCGTTGTGAGTTTGGGATTTTCTTGCACTCAACATTCTTTAGACTCAGACTTTCAAATTTAAAATTTTCTGAACTTAAATTGTTAAAGCTTGAATTGATGATATATACTAACTTTCAAGCTTATATAAGATTTTGCTCAACACATTTAATGTTTATCGTTTGAGTCATAATTAATATTTTTAAAGAACAAAATTAATTAAATTAAAATATAAAAATTAAATTCATAATTTACATATAATATAAGGATTAATAGCATAATTGGATTTTTTTTATGTATTTCTAATGTATTATGTATGTATGTATGCATGCAGGCATGTAACCAAAGTGCATTTGTCTCAGCCCCACACAACACCCTCCATTTCATCTTCTCTTTCCATCATGGGATCCACCGAATCCCAACACGTAGTAAAACAAGAAGAAAGCCAAGACGAAGACGAATACGACGAGGTAGAAGAAGAAGAAGAAGAAGTCAACAATGAAGAAAGATCCATCACTGGGGAACTCCAAAAGAACCTCTTGGTCAAGAAAGTCTGGAACAAGAACCCGAAATCAGATTGTTTCTTACGCCAAAACGAGACTCGAGGATTCAGAAACCACAACACCCGTGGTGTAAACACCTCGGTTCATGGACTACCGAAGAAGAAGTCCGGTAAGAGCCGGCTAAAGACCGTGTAGAATATCGTCGAACATGATGCCAATGACGAAATGTCTCCTAAGGTATCCAATAATCACCCTAGACTTCATGACATAAACGTCAGGGATTCCTCTTTCCCCTCCACCAACACCTCCTCGGCCTCCTCTTGTGTTGGTGTTTTCACTCATTCGCTGCCGATTAAATATCTCGTCACTGGCCTCCTCGAGTGCAGCCCCGCAATGTCGAATAAAATCTGTGTAAAAGACTCTTCTGTGACCGTGCTGCAGCATTCGTGGAAAACCGGGTGGCAGATAAAACTGTTGAGTGATACAGCGTATCTTCGTCTTCTTTAGCTGAAGTTTGGGACTTGATCTAAGAAGAATCGCTGTTGGTAAATTGAATTGATAATTGATGGCTACAATACAACAATACTATGGTTCATTCGTCATCCTAATAGTAATATGCAACTCAAGCTCTCTCTCTCTCTTGTCATGCTTCTACAATCTTACAACGTATATGTGTGTTGTAGCATTCATGGTATCCATATCCAAATACAAAGATTTGTTCTTGAAGTTGATCTCTCTATAGGAATATTCTTTCTCTTTATAATTGCATATTCTTGACAAGAGTGCAAATTTAAGAAATTACACAAGAGTTTGAAATTTCTATGGGACGACCACACTCTCAACACCGACTTAGTCCATCCCTAAGTGAGATATTTGTTGGTGATCTAATGATTTTTTTTTTTTTTTGCGAGGATTTGTGACTTTGGTTTGTTCAAACGATATTTTTTGCTTACTTGACCCGTTTCAATTTAAAAAATAAATGAGAAAAAGGCTTGTTAAACTAGTGAGTTAGTGTCACAAATTAGCCATCTTTCGTTTGGCTAATTCTATGGAAGTAGTTAACCTACAACTAATCCGTCAAGATAATTACCCAACTTTTTGGTTTTTAATGACATTTTGAAGGCTTAATATTTTGGATGAGTCTACATCATCACCACTTTTTTAAACCTTTATTTGATTTGTCAATTACTCTTGGTGTAATGGAAATAGACTAGTTGATACAATTAATATTGAATCGAATCAGTATGTTTCGACTTAAAAAGTTTATTATTTTAAGTCGTTTAACTTGAACATATAAAAAAATCTAAAACTAACAATTATTTGTTCATCTAGTGAAATGATGTGTTAGGTCTTTTATACAAATCGTTCGAATCTTGGTGTTGTGAAATAAACAAGTTGGGTTGAAAGATTGCCCATATAATGTCTTTGCGGTATCCAATTTAAACCAATCGATCAATGAATTAAATACCAATGATAATATTGAAAAGCAAATTTTGAGTAATTAAAAAGCAAGCAAGCAAGAAATATATGCAAAATGAATAAAAATTGGGATGCCAACCCCACCAACCAAATCCCAGTCATGGTAAACACCGGCTCTACCGTAGGCCCCTCGACCAGTGGCCAACCCCAACCCATATGCACCAAAAATCAAATATTCTTCTTCCGTCCAAGAAACATCCATTTTTATTGTATCCTACTAATTTCCAGCCTCTTCCAAACTCCAATCAAACATGGCCACATGCCCTTTCATGTCATTTTCACTTCGGGTCCTTATATATATCTGACAAGTTCAATCACACCATTGCAAGTTTGTGACTGACATCGAGCTGCTGCTGCAATCCTTTGTTACTACAACAATTTTCTTCAGTTCTTTCATCTTTTTTCACATGGTTTGTTTCCTCATAATCAAAAGGATTCTTCATTCATATGCATTGGATATGGTATTAGTTTTGATTCTCAGGTTGTTAAATGTATATGGTCTGGTCATTTCTTGTTTTTATGATTTAGGGTGCAGAAACTATTGAAGGTTGTGTTATAATGGACAAGTCCAATGGCGAAGTGTCTCATCTTAGCGTGAAGCAAGGCGAGCCGACCCTGGTTTCTCCGGCTGAAGAGATGGAAAAGGGTCTGTACTTTCTGTCGAATCTTGACCAAAACATAGCGCTGATTGTTCGGACCATATATTGCTTTAAGTCGGCTGAAGAGAAAGGGAATGAAAATGCTGCTCAAGTGATCAAGGATGCATTGAGAAAGGTTCTTTCTCATTACTATCCCATTTCTGGGCGGCTAACGATCAGTTCGGAGGGTAAACTGATCGTTGACTGCAACGAAAAAGGGGCGCTATTTGTCGAAGCCGAAGCGAATTGTAAGATGGAGGAGATTGGTGACATAACGAAGCCTGATCCCGAGACTCATAGGAAGCTGGTTTATGAGATTCCTGGTGCTAATAGCATACTGGAGATGCCACTTCTAGTGGCTCAGGTATGTTGAATTACAAGTCTAATGTATTGCACTTTGCCCTCAACATTGAATAATTCCCAATATACATGTGAATTATTGATTCAGGTGACCAAATTTCAATGCGGGGGATTTGTGCTTGGCCTTTGCATGAACCATTGCATGTTTGATGGAATTGGTGCTATGGAGTTTGTCAATTCATGGGGCGAAACAGCCCGAGGTTTGCCGCTGACTGTTCATCCATTCTCCGACAGAACAATTTTGAAAGCTCGAATCCCACCGAAGATCGAGTACCTGCATCGGGAATTTTCTGAGATAGAGGATAAGTCCAACACTGATGAAGTTTACAAAGATGAATTGCACTATAGATCGTTCTGTTTCGAGCCCGAGAAGCTTGAGAAACTAAAGAAGGACGCTATGGAGAACGGGGTTCTCGAAAAATGTTCCACATTCGAAGCGCTTTCGGCTTTCGTGTGGAGGGCTCGAACCAAGGCACTTAACATGCTGCCCGACCAACAAACGAAGCTTCTCTTCGCCGTAGACGGCAGGACTAAATTCAATCCGCCTCTACCAAAAGGGTACTTCGGCAACGGCATTGTGTTGACAAATTCCATATGCGAAGCGGGCGAGTTATTGGATAAGCCATTTTCACATGCTGTAGGGCTGATCCAGGACGCAGTCAAGATGGTTACAGACGATTACATGAGATCGGCCATCGATTACTTCGAGGTCACAAGGGCTAGGCCGTCTTTGTCATCGACCCTGCTCATCACCACATGGTCTAGGCTACCTTTCCACACTACAGATTTCGGATGGGGAGAGCCGGTTCTATCTGGGCCGGTTGCCTTGCCAGAGAAGGAAGTGATCTTGTTCCTATCCCATGGCAAAGAGAGGAAAAGCATAAATGTTCTTCTGGGACTGCCAGCTTCTGCAATGAAGGTGTTCCAAGAACAGATGAAGATTTAGATCATAACAAGAAAGTGGAGGAGGCACACAATCAATTTGAACTTGTATTCCTGCATCTTTGATTTAAGATTTTAATGTTATATGTTGTATTTGATTCTTTATATTCAAGTGAAGGTCTACGCCTGCACATACGCACACAATCATATGCGTACAAAAGACACAAACAGAGGTTAGTTGGTTGACCTAAACAGGAAAAAGGTGTTGATATTGTTATAGGTTTAACGAATGCGGAAACTATAACCAATCATCACCGACTCGAATAAGTAACCAAAATTGACTGAATATCAAATAAAATATTATTTTTAAATATAATTAAAAAAAATTTCTTTTAATTCACAAATACATAAATAGACCTGAAATTGACAAGAAATACTCAATTTCGTAAGTGCTGCATATAATTTCATCGTAACTATAAGAGTGTAAAGGAAAATATGGGATTTCATTTTAATTATTATCTTGTATAGAAAATATGGGATTCAAGATTTATGATTACGAGATTATTTGTACGTTAAATCATAATAATTGTGTAAAAAAATATGATTCCATTGAACAAAAGGATTATTATTTTATAAATCAAATCATATAACAGTATTAAATTAAATCATTGAACAAAGGATTATTAATTTATAAATTAAATCATATAACAATATTGTCAAATTTTCAATTAGATCTCAAACTTAAAATTATAAACGAAATATGAGTATTATCAAAACTAATAAGAATCATTACAATGATTGACAATAAGTAAAATTACAGGTTTATGATTTTGAGTAGACCTCAAATTATAACAAATCATCAACCCCAATAAATGACCTAAATTGACCGAAAACAAATAATATTCAAACTTTGACAAATGTTCAATTCGACCCCAAACTTATTAAAATTTAAAATTTGCCCCACAAATGCTTGACAATAACTAGGGAAGTTTGATTGAAATTTATTAGACAAGATAAAAAAGGAAATTTCAGATTAATCGTTAACCCTTTATTGTATCTGAATGCAACTCTTGGTAAACAATGGCGAAATCTTCCTCTAGTGCTTTCATCTCAAGTTGCTTCATTCGTGGACCAATACGCTCCCCACGCTGACGGTTATTCTCAACAATACACCTTTCGATTCCTCTTCTTTCCTCAACATTATGCCCAACTCTCGACTCTTGTGGCTTTTTTTTTCAGACTGCCCTGAAAATAGCAGTGAATATTTTTTCAGGCTGCCCCAAAACCTGTAACTCTATCTCCTCCACTAGCAAGTTTTGTTCTTGTAATGCTCTTCATCAGCTTTGATCGGCAAACAAACCTCCTTGCCTCATGTTTGCATCTGCATGGGCTCTTTTCTTCTTCTTGTTTGCATCTGCATGTACCCATGCACCGTACCATCTTGTCCTCAGCTCATTGTCGAATACACAACAAGATTCCAACGAGTGACCCATTATACCACAAGCTTCACAAATGTTTGGAAGGCGTTCATACCTGGAGTGTCGGATCGGATCCAAGGGTGACCACATATATTAATAATATAAAAACAAGGGTGATCACAATCAATGAAATGAATAATTAATAAAAAAAATCGGATTGCGTGCATACCCGAAACTGCAAGTAGTGACAGCCCCATCTCTACTGATAATCTCGAAGCCTGCAGGAACTGGTATATCAACACCGATAGTCGCTTTATCCCTCACATAAGGATGCATACCAATAACAATATATGGCACGTCGTAAAAGATGTTAAACATGTTAAAAGTTTCAAAGTTTGGCAACCAACTTTGGAAAATGTTTTTTTCAAAGTTTGGTAAATGTTTCTTTGAAAAATGTTTTTCAAAGTTTGGTAAAATTTTGGTAGATGTTTGTTGAAAATAGGAATGGGTAAATTCACTTTAGTCATTGCACTTTAGGGTATTTTCAAAGATTAGTCCCTAAGTTTCTACTATAAATACCCTTACCCATTTAGCTTCAAAATCATCCCAAAACATTTCTTTCTTCCTATACTAGAGAGCTTTCTTGTGAGTAGTGAGTGTTTTGTAAACACCTGTAAATTTTCTCTCTTAGTAAAAGATCTGCAGCAGCCCGGAGACGTAAGCACAATTGGCTGAACTCCGTTATCAATTTTCGGGTATTATTTTTCCGCTTTTATTTCGCATTCTCACTAATCTGGTTATAGGGAAATTACTTGTACTCGGTTTATTTTCCTAACAACTGGTAATCAGAGCTTTTGGTTGTGAATTTTGTCAATTTTTCTGCGAGGTTACTATTCATTACTATTCAGGTGAATAGTGAATTTCGTGAATAGTGAAATTTCGGTCGGCGATACGAGTTTGTCGACAGTGGTGTTCTAATACACGGTGGTTCGCAAGAATTGTCGGAAACGATCCAAAAGAAGCCAGATTCGAGTGGAAGCGATGGCTGCAGACGAAGGGAATGTGAAAATTGAAAAGTTCGATGGTGCGGACTTTGGCTTTTGGAAGATGCAGATTGAAGATTTTCTGTACCAGAAAAATCTTTATCAACCTCTCTCAGGAAAGCAACCAGAGGGCATGAAGAATGAAGACTGGGCTCTTCTCGACCGACAAGCCCTCGGAGTTATCCGACTGACGTTATCCCGCAATGTTGCTTTCAACATAGCAAAGGAAAAGACCACGGCGGGTCTTATGGCGGCTCTCTCCAGTATGTATGAGAAGCCATCGGCCTCAAACAAAGTTCATTTGATGAGGCGATTATTCAATTTGCGGATGGCGGAAGGGGCATCGATGGCACAACACCTAAATGAACTCAACACAATCACAACCCAGTTGAGTTCAGTGGAAATTGAGTTCGATGATAAAGTTCGAGCTTTAATTCTCTTATCATCTCTACCAGACAGTTGGAATGCTACTATTACAGCAGTCAGCGGTTCGTCGGGAAACAGCAAATTAAAATTCGACGATGTTCGGGATCTGGTATTGAGTGAAGAAATTCGACGAAGAGAATCGGGTGAAGCATCAACCTCCTCAGCCTTACACACGGAGTCTAGAGGGAGAACTTCAGAAAGAAATTCAAATCGTGGCAGATCAAAATCTAGAAGGGGCAAATCAAGAACAGGAAATAAAGATTTTACCTGTTATAATTGCGGTAAAAAGGGTCACTTCAAAAGAGATTGCCGAGCACCGAAGAAAAATACCGGCGCACAGGAATCTGCCAACGTGACAGAGGAGACAGGTGATGCCATGATTCTAAGCGTCAACAATCCGATTGAATCATGGATCTTGGATTCAGGGGCATCTTTCCACTCCACCCCATACCAAGAAATCATGGAGAAATATGTTAGTGGTGATTTTGGGAAGGTCCATCTTGCTGATGATGAAACCTTAAAGATCGTCGGAAAAGGAGACATCCGACTAAAGTTGCCAAACCAGACCACCTGGAAGCTGACAGGAGTGAGACATATTCCTGGCCTCAAAAGAAATCTGATTTCTGTTGGACAGCTTGATGGAGAAGGATATAGCACAACCTTTTCAGGCTGTGAATGGAAGATTACCAAAGGAGCACTCGTCATTGCTCGTGGTAAGAAGACTGGTACTCTCTATGTAACCTCAAATTTAGAGAATATCATTGCAGTAGCAGATGCTGATGGAAAATCAAACCTATGGCACCAAAGGCTCGGCCATATGAGCGAGAAAGGAATGAAGATACTTCTGTCAAAAGGGAAGCTTTCGGATCTAAAGAATGTAGATGTCGGACTATGCGAGGATTGCATCTTTGGAAAACAAAAGAAAGTCAGTTTTACAAAGATTGGCAAGACTCCCAAGGTAGAAAGGTTAGAATTGGTTCATACTGATGTATGGGGACCATCCCCTGTTCCATCTCTTGCAGGCTCACTATATTATGTCACATTCATCGATGATTCAACAAGGAAGGTATGGGTTTATTTTCTGAAGAATAAATCAGAAGTCTTTGATACCTTCAGAAAATGGAAGGCCATGGTGGAAAATGAGACTGGTTTGAAAGTCAAGCGGTTGAGGTCTGACAATGGAGGAGAGTACAGAGACAGTAGTTTCAGAGATTTCTGCGCAAACAATGGGATCAAGATGGAGACAACAGTTCCCATAACACCGCAGCAGAATGGCGTAGCAGAGCGCATGAACAGAACTCTGAATGAACGTGCCAGAAACATGAGGATACATGCCGGATTGCCCAAATTTCTATGGGCTGAAGCTATCAACACTGCAGCTTACCTGATCAACCGTGGGCCCTCAGTTCCTTTGGATGGCGGAATACCAGAGGAAGCTTGGAGCAAGAAAGAAATAAACCTTTCACACTTAAGAGTGTTTGGTTGTATTTCATATGTACACATAAACTCTGCTGAAAGAAGTAAACTTGATGCCAAGTCCAACAAATGCGTCTTTGTTGGTTACGGTGGTGATGAGTTCGGTTACCGGTTTTGGGACTACGAAAATCGAAAGATCATCAGAAGCAGAGACGTCATTTTCAATGAAAATATGATGTACAAAGATAGGTCAACCGCAGAATCAAGTAATACCGAAGCTGAAACAAAGGAATTTGCTGAGTTCGAGGATATTTCTGGAAATGATGTTCAGATCAATCCTGAAGCAGTTCAAGAAGAACCACACACACCAGAACTGAGACGCTCCTCCAGAATTCCTAAACCAACCCAACGGTATTCGCATTCTTTGCACTATTTGTTGCTGACTGACAATGGTGAACCAGAGTGCTATGATGAAGCAATGCAGGTGGAGGATTCAGTCAAGTGGGAGTTTTCCATGAAAGATGAGATGGACTCGCTTATGTCAAATCAGACATGGGAATTAGCTGAATTACCACCAGGCAAGAAAGCGCTCCATAACAAGTGGATTTACAGGATCAAAGAAGAACATGATGGGAGAAAACGCTACAAAGCAAGATTGGTTGTCAAAGGTTTTCAGCAAAAAGAAGGTATTGACTACAATGAAATTTTCTCTCCAGTCGTAAAACTGTCTACAATCAGACTGGTGTTGAAAATTGTAGCTGCGGAGAATTTACATCTCGAGCAGTTAGATGTAAAGACAGCTTTCCTTCATGGTGATTTGGAGGAAGAGATCTATATGAGGCAGCCAGAAGGCTTCATAGAGGCAGGCAAGAAAAACCTGGTATGCAGGTTGAAGAAGAGCTTGTATGGTTTAAAACAAGCTCCTAGACAGTGGTACAAGAAGTTCGATAGTTTCATGAGTAGCAGTGGTTTTACCAGATGCCAAGCAGATCATTGTTGCTACATCAAGAGGTTCGACAATAGTTTCATTATTTTATTGTTGTACGTTGATGACATGCTCGTTGCAGGCTCAAACATGCAAGAGATCATAAACTTGAAGCAAAAATTGTCGAAGCAGTTTGCTATGAAGGATCTGGGCGCTGCAAAGCAGATTCTTGGGATGAGGATCAAGAGAGACACAAAGTCGGGGACTTTGATGTTATCGCAGGCTGAGTACATCAACAAAGTACTCTCCAGGTTTGTAACACCCCCAACCCGTATCCGACCCTGATACGAGTCCGAAGTGTCACATTGACTTTTCAAACCTTGACTCTTAAGAAAAATCCCGGGAAATTTAAAACTTTATTTAAAACAAAATACAGACTTTATAAGAGTGCTCGTACTTAATGACTTATTACATGCCAACACTTTATACATAACCAAAAACATACTTTATCAAATATTTCTGATCTGATCTTTTGGTAAGGAAAACTGACCTGTCTTGCTCCGCATCACTCCTTACTCTTCTCGAAACCTACGTGTGAAACAATCACACGCTAAGTCGAAGACTTAGTGAGGCATAACCACTTATAATGCACTTTAAAACCTATATTGATACATGCATGGTTTGTTCTATCATGTTACAGCAAGTTCATGCATTTTTCATATCGTATAAAATCATATCAGATTAATTGCAGTAAATACATGCATACACATAATTCATCATTAACAGTTTATCATATAATCCCATACTATTTCAATCAAACACTATACACACACAACATCATATCATTTCTATAGCATTTATCATACCACTAACTTATATTTGTTCATATCTCTGGATTAGCCCATGTACATATGTGAGAACTATCGATATGTGAGTCTATAGAGGTTGTGCACTATGCTGTCACCACAGCTCGTATAAATGCACCGAAGTGCCCCGTAAAATTGCACCGAAGTGCCCGTAGAATTGCACCGTAGTGCCCGTAGAATGATGTCCATAAGGACCACGTAGAATTCCTTAAGAATCATATACATATACTATGGATCAAGTATGTGTCTTTCAAGACTTCACACAGGTTCCAAAGGATATACATATGTCCTAAAGAACCGAATAAACCCTCGACTCTTGGCATGCCAACTATACCCCTAGCTCTCATGACACATAACATGGGCGTTATCATTTATTTCATTTCAAATATACACATAAACTTGTAATTCACTTTCACATATCACGTATCACATAGCTTCTTTTCATATGATCACATAGTCACGTAGTTCACTTACCCGTAGATCATTTCCATATAATTCACATGTCACATATGCCATGTTTTCATATAATTTCTATCATTTCTCACCCAATCACCTTTATTCATATAAACATACTTATCATATCTTGTTCACATAAGATCATATACTTCATATAATATATCGAAACACCTAGAACACTTTCACGTAGCTTATAGTCATAAGTTTTGTCTCGTATCATATACTTGTTTTCACATATATATTTCCTATCAATTCTTATACCATCACATAATTCCTTTAACATACATAACATATCATGTAACATTATAATAGAAATACTTATAAGTCATATCACTTAAAGCATATATACTTATAGTCACATTGCTTATATCTTAATCGTATGCCTTCTCTTAAACATATATATTCACATGTTCAGGTAATTCACCATTTCATCACATAATTGGTTATTCATATAACTCATTTCATTTCATTTCATATCTATCTATATATATATATCCTCAAGATTATCCTAATATAAATCATATAGCACTCTTATATTTCGTATTCATCTAGGGCAGACTTATAAACATATCTCACTTCTATTATTTCTATATATAATCTAATCTGTTACTTAATTAAATTTCTTATAGCTCTTATAATCTTCTCATATAACTTCACAAATTTCTATCATTCAACCCATGTGTTATAGTTTTATTTAAACCTATGAATCTTTCCCATCTAGCTTATCTTATACGTTCATCTTATCATTTATGTTCAAATCCCCTAGTTGGTGTACTATTTTCACTTCATCCTATAGATCCATATTATCCAGTTTATTTCACTTATCATATAAAAATATAATTATATTTTACTATGATCACATAGTTTATATCTCATACTTTGCTTTCTCATGTTCACCTATATCATGTCATATGGCTCATATCTTTCTCATGCAGTCACATAGTTCAGTTTCACATATGTATATATATATACCTTATATAGCACATACTTCTCATAACATTACATTCAAAAGCATGTCAACACATATATTCATGCATACATACAATTCATGTCATTCATATACGTATAATCATATATTCATGCATTCTAACATAGGAAATAGACTTGTCGCAAGTCTTGTTTCCATTTAGCACCATAAACTAACTAATATGCACTCACCTGGCCTCACTAGCCAATTCCAATCTCTTATCTTTCCCTTGATCGATCTTACTTGCCAAACGTTCCGGAATTTCTTTCTGCGTAGAATCTACATAAATGTACATTTCGTGACAATCATTAGATATCTACACCTTCTAATTGGATACTAGCAACTTAAACGAACTTATTAAACCCATATTCCCAATTTTCCTTTAGGGGGAATCGGTTCCCCCCTATGGGGGTATCGGTTCCCCCATGACATACTGGAAATTCTTGTTCGTTTGAAGGGGTATCGGTTCCCCTTGAATGGGTACCGATTCCCCTTGCCCAGAAATCATATTTTGAGCTCGAAAATCCTTCATTTTCAGCTCAACACATCATACTTCATTCCCTTTAATATTCCTAACTTTTATACACATACTTAAACTCATTTCTACTCCATAATCCCTTCTTTAAACTCAAAATTCTATCTTCCATATAAGATTCAAAAATCATACCAAATTTCCAATGTGTTCTAATTCCAATTCTAACACTTCCTACCTCTTAATTTAATCCTTGACAAGTCAAATTCAACTTCACAATCTATTAACTCCTTCCATATCAAAAATTCACTTAAAAGCTCATTTTTCTTAATTTCTCATAACTTGTTAATCTTTGAGGTTTAAGCCCCCTAAAGCTTTCCTTAATCTTTCTTAATATCCCAAGAATCAAAACAAGCTTTAAAACGAAAGAATTAACCAACTAAAGACTCACTTACCTTATACCAAGCTTCACGGTGGAGAGGAGGAAGAAGAAGACTGAAGAATGCTCTGGACTCTTCTTCATACGTGCTTATTACCCTTAAAAAAAATTATAAAAAATCTTTCTGGTCAAATGACCATAATACCCTTAATTTCCTTTAATAATTACCAAATAACCTTCAATATATATTCAAATAATCATTGAATTCTTTCATTCTTCTACTTTAGTCACCAAATTCTGAAACTTTACAATTTGGTCACTAACCCGGTATTGCGGATGTTACAAATCTCCCCTCCTTTTAAAAAAAATTCGTCCTCGAATTTTTCACTAAACAACTTAGTAAGAACATATCTTCTAATGTTCTTATGTTACTTCTTTTACTTAATCCTTCTTTCTCTTAGTTCTTCAACTACCTTTTTCCTTTATACATCCCTATCATGTTACTTATCATATAACCAATAGCATCAGTTCTTATCACTCAAAATCCTTAATCAATCAAATTCTTTATCAATCTTTAATTACCTTATAACCATACCAAACTTGTATTTCGTCATCATTTGACCAAAACTCCACTTTAAATTTTTTTCAAAGTGTCTATATCAAAAATTGTCCTCTGTACTTCCATAGTAATCGTATCTGATCCTTTAAATCAATCCCTTCCATTTCTTTACTCCTTATTCCTTATACATAAATCATATATTTCCTTTCATATTCACATACTCTTGTCTTATCACTTATACTCATCTTTATGTACCAATCTTCATTGCATCCTCATTACTTTAATAACCCTTTTCTTATACATAACTTCATTCTTTATCATTCTTATACTTGTATTTTTCTTCCTGAAGATTCCATGCAAATACTTATCTCAGTTTCTACATCATAGCTATCTGCTCAGAATATACAATCATATTCAAATTCACATCATAAACAATTAACTCAACTTTACCTTTTCCTTCAATCTTATTATTCTATCACTTTTACTCTGACAGCTAGTCAATAATATATGTTCAATCTAGGGTACAAACCCTAATCCACCAAACACATACATCCTGTCAAATCGAAATTATCTTAAAAATTCACTTACTCAACTTATCAATTTCACCTCTATTCTCTTATATCCCAAAATTTCTTTTATTCAAACTCAACATTCTGACTTCCTGTGTCCTATAATTTGATCATCGATATACACATTCTCAAACTCTTCTTATCAATCCTCAGCTTTACTTAAATATACAAATTCTTACTTCCTTTTCTTTACTATACCTCATTATTATGATCCCAATATGCAACTGTATCCAGATCCATTGCAGATCTGGTTATCATATCCAGACAATATCTTATAATCTTATAATTCCAGTACATTTTTATCGCATACTCTAGTTAGCCAATGCTAACTCTTTCCATCTTAACCGCAAACCCTTATCATAAACATACTCTTGTTTATGCGCAATATTATCACTTCGTTCCAAACTCATAAGCTCTGACATATACATCTTATACGCTTGTCACTGATGCACTTATCCTTGAGTTCTTCTATACGTAATCATCACGTCATTAGATCTTTTTAACATTCTTATGGTGACACCCGTTCACCATATTCTATCTTATTCACATAATAGCAAAACTACTCTACATCGTTTTTCCGATTCCAAACGATGAAAATTTTCTATCATTATTCAGATATGATTTCAGCTTTCTGAAATCAACTTTTGATCTTACTAGGCATTTCCTGAGATGTCCGCTCTTCATCCTGCCTGGCCAGGGCAAGTGAATAGCTATCACAATCAGGAATATCACCTTTCACTTACTTCGAAATTATCACGATCGGATTTCTACTGTGCTAAACTATTCTTATTTTATTAGCAAGACAACGTATTCCTTACACTATCAGATCAGAAATTTTTCAATCTATGTTGGCATGTACACCTTTTATGACCTTTTGGACTTCGGTTTATGCCGAGAATCGGCTAAACCATAGCTCTGATACCATTAAATGTAACACCCCCAACCCGTATCCGACCCTGATACGAGTCCGAAGTGTCACATTGACTTTTCAAACCTTGACTCTTAAGAAAAATCCCGGGAAATTTAAAACTTTATTTAAAACAAAATACAGACTTTATCAGAGTGCTCGTACTTAATGACTTATTACATGCCAACACTTTATACATAACCAAAAACATACTTTATCAAATATTTCTGATCTGATCTTTTGGTAAGGAAAACTGACCTGTCTTGCTCCGCATCACTCCTTACTCTTCTCGAAACCTACGTGTGAAACAATCACACGCTAAGTCGAAGACTTAGTGAGGCATAACCACTTATAATGCACTTTAAAACCTATATTGATACATGCATGGTTTGTTCTATCATGTTACAGCAAGTTCATGCATTTTTCATATCGTATAAAATCATATCAGATTAATTGCAGTAAATACATGCATACACATAATTCATCATTAACAGTTTATTATATAATCCCATACTATTTCAATCAAACACTATACACACACAACATCATATCATTTCTATAGCATTTATCATACCACTAACTTATATTTGTTCATATCTCTGGATTAGCCCATGTACATATATGAGAACTATCGATATGTGAGTCTATAGAGGTTGTGCACTATGCTGTCACCACAGCTCGTATAAATGCACCGAAGTGCCCCGTAGAATTGCACCGAAGTGCCCGTAGAATTGCACCGTAGTGCCCGTAGAATGATGTCCATAAGGACCACGTAGAATTCCTTAAGAATCATATACATATACTATGGATCAAGTATGTGTCTTTCAAGACTTCACACAGGTTCCAAAGGATATACATATGTCCTAAAGAACCGAATAAACCCTCGACTCTTGGCATGCCAACTATACCCCTAGCTCTCATGACACATAACATGGGCGTTATCATTTATTTCATTTCAAATATACACATAAACTTGTAATTCACTTTCACATATCACGTATCACATAGCTTCTTTTCATATGATCACATAGTCACGTAGTTCACTTACCCGTAGATCATTTCCATATAATTCACATGTCACATATGTCATGTTTTCATATAATTTCTATCATTTCTCACCCAATCACCTTTATTCATATAAACATACTTATCATATCTTGTTCACATAAGATCATATACTTCATATAATATATCGAAACACCTAGAACACTTTCACGTAGCTTATAGTCATAAGTTTTGTCTCGTATCATATACTTGTTTTCACATATATTTCCTATCAATTCTTATACCATCACATAATTCCTTTAACATACATAACATATCATGTAACATTATAATAGAAATACTTATAAGTCATATCACTTAAAGCATATATACTTATAGTCACATTGCTTATATCTTAATCGTATGCCTTCTCTTAAACATATATATTCACATGTTCAGGTAATTCACCATTTCATCACATAATTGGTTATTCATATAACTCATTTCATTTCATTTCATATCTATATATATATATATATCCTCAAGATTATCCTAATATAAATCATATAGCACTCTTATATTTCGTATTCATCTAGGGCAGACTTATAAACATATCTCACTTCTATTATTTCTATATATAATCTAATCTGTTACTTAATTAAATTTCTTATAGCTCTTATAATCTTCTCATATAACTTCACAAATTTCTATCATTCAACCCATGTGTTATAGTTTTATTTAAACCTATGAATCTTTCCCATCTAGCTTATCTTATACGTTCATCTTATCATTTATGTTCAAATCCCCTAGTTGGTGTACTATTTTCACTTCATCCTATAGATCCATATTATCCAGTTTATTTCACTTATCATATAAAAATATAATTATATTTTACTATGATCACATAGTTTATATCTCATACTTTGCTTTCTCATGTTCACCTATATCATGTCATATGGCTCATATCTTTCTCATGCAGTCACATAGTTCAGTTTCACATATGTATATATATACCTTATATAGCACATACTTCTCATAACATTACATTCAAAAGCATGTCAACACATATATTCATGCATACATACAATTCATGTCATTCATATACGTATAATCATATATTCATGCATTCTAACATAGGAAATAGACTTGTCGCAAGTCTTGTTTCCATTTAGCACCATAAACTAACTAATATGCACTCACCTGGCCTCACTAGCCAATTCCAATCTCTTATCTTTCCCTTGATCGATCTTACTTGCCAAACGTTCCGGAATTTCTTTCTGCGTAGAATCTACATAAATGTACATTTCGTGACAATCATTAGATACCTACACCTTCTAATTGGATACTAGCAACTTAAATGAACTTATTAAACCCATATTCCCAATTTTCCTTTAGGGGGAATCGGTTCCCCCCTATGGGGGTATCGGTTCCCCCATGACATACTGGAAATTCTTGTTCGTTTGAAGGGGTATCGGTTCCCCTTGAATGGGTACCGATTCCCCTTGCCCAGAAATCATATTTTGAGCTCGAAAATCCTTCATTTTCAGCTCAACACATCATACTTCATTCCCTTTAATATTCCTAACTTTCATACACATACTTAAACTCATTTCTACTCCATAATCCCTTCTTTAAACTCAAAATTCTATCTTCCATATAAGATTCAAAAATCATACCAAATTTCCAATGTGTTCTAATTCCAATTCTAACACTTCCTACCTCTTAATTTAATCCTTGACAAGTCAAATTCAACTTCACAATCTATTAACTCCTTCCATATCAAAAATTCACTTAAAAACTCATTTTTCTTAATTTCTCATAACTTGTTAATCTTTGAGGTTTAAGCCCCCTAAAGCTTTCCTTAATCTTTCTTAATATCCCAAGAATCAAAACAAGCTTTAAAACGAAAGAATTAACCAACTAAAGACTCACTTACCTTATACCAAGCTTCACGGTGGAGAGGAGGAAGAAGAAGACTGAAGAATGCTCTGGACTCTTCTTCATACGTGCTTATTACCCTTAAAAAAAATTATAAAAAATCTTTCTGGTCAAATGACCATAATACCCTTAATTTCCTTTAATAATTACCAAATAACCTTCAATATATATTCAAATAATCATTGAATTCTTTCATTCTTCTACTTTAGTCACCAAATTCTGAAACTTTACAATTTGGTCACTAACCCGGTATTGCGGATGTTACAAGGTTCAACATGCAAGATGCTAAACCAGTAAGTACACCATTAGGTGTTCATTTCAGACTCTCCAAAGACCAATCACCAAAGACGGAGGAAGAACGTGCACACATGGTGAAGGTGTCGTATGCCTCAGCAATTGGAAGTCTGATGTATGCCATGGTTTGTACCAGACCAGATATTGCTCATGCAGTGGGAGCTGTTAGCAGGTACATGAATAATCCGGGCAAGGTACACTGGGAAGCAGTCAAATGGATCCTCAGATATCTTCGGGGTACCACAAACAAAGCACTTTGTTTCAAAGGTGGAGATATGATACTGACAGGCTATGTAGATGCTGACTTAGCCGGAAATGTCGACATCAGAAGGAGCACTACAGGGTATGTCTATACTCTAGGAGGAACTGCAGTGAGTTGGGTTTCTCAACTACAGAAGATAGTTGCTCTCTCCACAACTGAAGCCGAATATGTCGCTGTTACGGAAGCCAGCAAGGAGATGGTTTGGCTCCAAAGTTTCTTGGAAGAGTTAGGCAAGAAACAAGAAAACAATATCTTGTATTGCGACAGTCAAAGTGCTATCCATCTAGCAAAGAATCCGTCTTTTCATTCCAGGACAAAGCACATACAATTGAGATATCATTTTATCCGGTCTCTTCTGGAAGATGGGATTTTGAAACTTGAAAAGATTAGTGGAGCTCAAAATCCGGCAGACATGTTGACAAAGACGGTGACTACGGATAAACTGAAGTTGTGTTCAACTTCAGTTGGCATGCTAGAATAACAAGACTAGACATGCTGCTGCATTGATCGAGGTGTGAAGACATATTAAAATCAGTCTTCAAGTGGGAGATTGTTAAAAGTTTCAAAGTTTGGCAACCAACTTTGGAAAATGTTTTTTTCAAAGTTTGGTAAATGTTTCTTTGAAAAATGTTTTTCAAAGTTTGGTAAAATTTTGGTAGATGTTTGTTGAAAATAGGAATGGGTAAATTCACTTTAGTCATTGCACTTTAGGGTATTTTCAAAGATTAGTCCCTAAGTTTCTACTATAAATACCCTTACCCATTTAGCTTCAAAATCATCCCAAAACATTTCTTTCTTCCTATACTAGAGAGCTTTCTTGTGAGTAGTGAGTGTTTTGTAAACACCTGTAAATTTTCTCTCTTAGTAAAAGATCTGCAGCAGCCCGGAGACGTAAGCACAATTGGCTGAACTCCGTTATCAATTTTCGGGTATTATTTTTCCGCTTTTATTTCGCATTCTCACTAATCTGGTTATAGGGAAATTACTTGTACTCGGTTTATTTTCCTAACAAAACACACACAGAATGTCCATTAGTGTTTTTCGGCATTTTCTCGGAACATTGTGTATTTACACCCAAAAGTCACTTGCGGTCAGATCTGCATTTTGAATACTCTCCTCTATAGTCTCTTCAACCCACATTTCCTTGAGAACGAGATGGAAATCCATGAAGGACCAAGGCGATTGTTTGAAGGTCATGATCCATGGAGGGATGTTTCGTTCCAATGATTCCCATGACTTCTTTTGAGCCTCATCTATACTAATTTTCTCGTACCCAAGATTCTTCAATGTCTCCCCAAGCACATGCGTCCTTGTGATCATGTAAACTTCGCAGCACTCCAATTCATGTTCACCTGTGATCAACTCCAAGACTATTTTATTAATGTTGGCCAAAACTTTATCGGAATATTTCTCGAATTTGAGTTCCTCAACAGCAGGCTTGTCTTCACCAGGCTCAGTGGATTGCTCTGCATCTTCCTTTTCATCCTCTTTTGGTGCCTCTTCTGCAACTTCTTGTACAACCTCTTGTTTCTGATCGGTTTCCTCGTTGCGTTCCTCTTCCAGGAGAAATCTGAATTCGTCTTCGAGATAACACATTGCTCGGTTTAGAATCGTGCTGGTGCGATTGATTAAAGGGCCTTGTTTCAAATCTGGTTTGATGTGTGCTGATAGATCTTTATACAACTTCGTCATCTGCCCAACAGCTTTGAAGAACAACGGATCATCATCAGGAAGAAGATAAACCTTCACTCTTGTGTCGGATGAGGCTGATGATTCAAGGATGGATAGTTCCTCTTCGAAAAGACGGAAATATTTTTCCATCAACTCCGGAATTTCTAAACCTGCATCTTCAACCTCCTTCTCCGCCTCGTTGTCCTCATTCTCCTTCTCTGCTTCCATCTCGGCCACCTTCTCCTCAGCCTCCTCATTTTCCTCTACCTCATTCTTCTATTTGGCCTCGGCCTCAGCCTTCTTCTTCTCGGCCTCCACCTTCTTCTTCACTGCCTCCGCCTCCTCCTTCTCCTCTATGATGGAGGAGAAATTTGATATGAACTGTTCACTGTTCAATGTCTTCAAAGGCATTTTCCAGGGTATATGGTGGAGGAATAGGTTCAAGTTCCCCTCCATTTTCCATCTCTTCATGATTTTCACAGATTTCAGTTCCGTTTTCCTCTACTTTCTCCGTCTGGTCATCTGCGGCAGTCGTCTCTTCATTCTCTTCCTTTTTCGACTCCGATTTAGACAAAGTATTGTCGGCGTCAGACTTCTTTTCATCATCAGCCTGGTTATTGGCTGAGGTATCGGTCAAGGAGAAAAAAAAAACATTGAATAAAGTTGTAGAAGGTAACAAAACGGAGATATGAAGGTTTGGAGAAAACTATGGTCGCATTATCTAATTCTTTCTGAGAAACAAACTGGATTTTCCTTCTTTTTCTTTTTGTTGTTTTAATTTCTATGATATGAAAATGAAAATTGAAATGGTCGTGGTGGTGGTGAAATGTAAGGACGGGACGGGAAATATGACAGGGAAGGACTTGTTTTGGTGTTTCATCCGTTTTTTTAGGAGGATTGACCAATGCTTGCCCTAATTTATCCTCTTTTCGCATCTTTATTTTTCTTACGATAAACTATTTATTCAGCCACCCATCTATTCTCACGATTCTGTTTTGGTCATTCTATTATTTTATTTTCAAAATCATATATATTGTAATTTTAGGTATGATTTTGAAAAAATAAAGAAAGTAATTTGGTGATCAAAACAGAACCACACGAATAGTTACGTGACTAAATACGTAGTCTACCTTAAAAATAAGCAAAATTGTTGACATGGTAAGACTTATTTTATCTTTTTCAATGATGACATGACATTATCTTTCGGTAACGCGTTAGTATCACTGTTAGTTTTGTATCGACATGTGACCAAAACATATTATTAAATATGATTTTGGGAAAAAAATAATTGAGTGATCAAAACAAAACTACAACAATAGATGGGTGGCTGAATACATAGTTTACCGTTTTCCAATTTATCTGCTTTCCCCTGCTTCATCGGTTAATCAGGATTTTGTATAGAATACATTAACAGAATCTTTGAAAGCAACGGCTACTTAATATTATATATTATAAATGGGGGATGTTCTATGACTTGAAACCAATTCATGCATGTGCTTGAAGAAGAAGGGGTTGGGTTCAACATCAATCCATCTTGTTTCAATTAATTACAACATGATATTTCATTTAGTTGTATTTATACAAGTATAATTATACAAAATCAAAATTAGTACCATTATAAATACATTAATTACACATTTTTACATATCATTCAAGCTAATATTGGTCCATTATCATTTAACTTGCTATTTAGAAAATGGTGTTGTTCATAGCGTAGATGTTGGTTGGGAATGCCCTCAAAATCAAATGTTGTATGCTGGTGTGCATTACTGAGATGATAGTTGTAGCTTCATTTGTATGTTCTTCTTTTTTGACCTGAAAAAAATAAACGATACAAAAATTAAAGATGATCAAGATAAGACGTTTGAGACCGAACTAATTCGGTGGCCGACCAAATTAATCGAACTAACTCGGTTCGATCGGGTAATTCGGTTAAAATTGAAAAATGAACACCCTATCCTAAAATACTAGATAATGTGAGGGTATTTGGAAAAATAAATTGACCATTAATTTTATGTAGTATATTGTGAATCATATAAGTTTATAATTTATATGTATGAGAATGATACTTTAAGAAATTGCATGAAATTGAGAGATTTTTTTAATAGTCTAGAATGATTACTAGGTATATTATTTGTTTATTATCTTTTTTTAGTCATTGACAACGCATGAGTCTTTGATTCATAAAAATCAAAACATAAAATGATAAGAGATGACATGAGTCTATAAAACAAAAAGATCATACTAATAATGAAGTATGAGAGGATTGAATAGAATCTTTGATTCATTAAGTTAAAAGTTAAATAGAAACATGATTCATGCATCGTCGTGGGAAATGAGTCTTAAGTCCATTTGATTGAGGAATTCATCGTAGATATTTAACTTAATTTTCTAAGTTCAATGTGATAAAATAAAACTATGAAAAGGCACATTGTGTACATCTTTACCTATTAATGTGGCAAACAATGTACATACATAATTTGGGTGATCCTTGTGAGATGGACTCGATAAATCGGTCGAGCTGCAAGAATGAATTTTATTATTTTAACAAATTCATAGCTTAGGATTTGGGTGGTCCTAATGAGACATACTTGATGAATTCAGTAAATTATTAATTAGATGTTAAGCTATTAACGATTTCATAACCCTAAATTAGATGATCTATATTATGATAGACTTGATCAAATCATATAAGCAAGTGCGAACAGTTAACCACCTTCTATGAAAGATTTTGTGTCATCTTTCTAGAACACTTATGAGTACCTTGAAGTATTATTTGGCAAAAATTTTAAACTATCTCAAAACTAAAATAAATCTAAGAGTAGTCGTGTGTAATGAGTTAATCCTTATGTTAACAAGAACAAAGTTCATTCACTGTATATTAATGTGTTATGAGTTTTCAACGTCTCTTTTTCTTATAGTGTTTACTTCGGTTAAAAACTTGTTTTCCTTTATTTCGAGAAAAGGTCAACACTATATAGAGTTTCACTTCCTTATTTTGGGTATATAAAATTTAAAAGATTATGTTGACCTTGAAGATAATGTCCAATTTTAAAAATGAGTATAGATGAAATTACTTTTAAAACAGTGATTACACATCATATTTAATTTATTTTATTATTTTTTTTGTTAGTCAACATCAACATCTTTGTTTTATAATTGTATTTTAACCAACAATCATGTGGTAAGCAAGGGGCCATGGCCCAAAAATTTGAAAAATTTTAATTTAGATCTTTAAAATTTTAAAATATTTAATTTGTTTTCCATAAAAATTTTAAAAAATCAGATTAATTTTTAAATTTTTTTAATATTCTTAATTAAACCCCTCTCATAATTTTTAAAAATTCTCATTAAACCTCTACAAATTTCAAAAAAAATTAATTATACTTTTTTTTTGAAAGAATGTAAACTGAACTCTTCAAATTTTTTGAAAAGTTTAATGTAAACCTCTAATTTTTTTAAAGGTTTAAGTTAGACCCTAAATTCTATCATTAAATTCCGTCATACACAAAAAGTTCACCAATGTAAGGTTATATTTTTGTTTTTGTTAGATTGGTGCAACCATCTGAATATCTTGCTACTACAGGAACATATGAACTTTCAGATATTGGTATGATCGCCGAGCAAACCCCTATAACAAAGGATTGGTTGAGAGCTTCAAGGAGATATTCGCTCTAGCATGCCCTTAACCAAGAACAAGTTCAGGGTGAAGTTCCCTGGGGAACCTGTGTTACTAACACAACCCTGTCGGATCTTTGTGCACATTATAAAACTACATAGACAGGGACATGTACTATTACCAAGTCACGGTGTAATAATAAGCAGAGATGGATCGAAAAAAAGTTAAAAAAACAATTCTTTAAAAAATTTAAATTTTCATATATTCAAAAACTTTCGTTAGTAAAACAAAACAGCTGCTCACTTGGTAGTTGTTATGTCCGCTGCCAATTACAAAACATCTTTCAAGTTTCCAAGAAATCACTGGAATTACGGACAGTAACAAGAAACAGAGTTAATGCGGGACCTGTCTATACCTATAGTGCTTTTGTTTTTAGACCCAGCTTAGCTGCTAATTTGCATTAATAATCACAAAAGATAAATTATTTTTTCAATAATACTTACTTTTTGTGAATTACTTTAAAAGAAAAATAGTTCCATTGGAATGCAAATATGCAATTTGAGTTCGAGTTCGAGTAAGGTGAAATAAATCACTGTACTTAGCTGTGTAGGGGGAATTCCGACTGCCACGCAATGCAAATCCAATACTATTTTCACATTGGGTAAATTTCTCTCTTCCCTTTTAATTATTTAAAAGAAAACAGGTGGGCAGTGTGTATAGTTATAGAAGTAGACCAGTACAGTAATCAAAGCCCAAGTAATGAATTTTCATTTTTTTAACTTTTTTTCTTCTATTTCATCAGATATCTTTGTCCTGAGATAAAACTCCCACACTAATGTTGTATTGGAGGGATAAAAACTAAACCAGGAGGTGAGGTAGGTGAGTTCTCATTAGCTGAGTTCATTTTATCAGGTCTCTCGTTTCACTTTAATTCTACATCTTATGTCGGATGTTTTTGGTTTCATGGTAGATGATGTTCAAGAATCAACTGCAAGAACTCGCACAAAGAAGCTGCTTTAACCTTCCTTCCTATGCCTGCATCAGAGAAGGACCCGATCATGCACCGAGGTTCAAAGCCTCGGTGAACTTCAACGGCGAGATCTTCGAAAGCCCGAGCTTCTGCCCGACGTTGAGACAGGCGGAGCACGCGGCTGCCGAGGCGGCTCTCAATGTTTTATACGTAAGAGGCCTTTCAAGGTCTCTCACTGCAAGAGTTCTCGTAAGCACTTTTTACCTTCTTGTTTCACTAGTTTTTTTTATGGTAGATGAGATTAAACAACACCCTTTTCTCTTGTATGAAGGATGAGACCGGAGTTTATAAGAATCTCCTACAGGAAACTACTCATAGAGCAGGGCTTAGACTACCTGTTTACACCACCATAAGATCAGGTCCCGGCCATAGCCCGATCTTCACTTGCAGTGTGGAATTTGCCAGCATGAGCTTCACCGGTGAGCCGGCCAAAACGAAGAAGCAAGCAGAGAAGAATGCTGCAATTGCAGCTTGGTCGGCCTTGAAAACAAGTAAGCTTCGCTTCCTAGCAGTAAGACTATACATATTTGTATCGTGGTGCATGCTTTTATCTGTACATATTTGTTCAGTGCCAAACTTGGATTCATCAACGAAAAAAGAAACCGGCGATCAAGAGGACCGAGATCAGGCAGTTGTGTCGAGAGTCCTCTCGAGCTTCAGGCCAAAAGATAACAGCAAACAGTTTAGGAGGGGGGATTATAATAACCAAGCAAAAAGAAGAATGGTCAATGGCAACAACAATGATATCATCATCCTTCCATCTTCTTCCGCCTCAGGTAAATCTCTAAATCATAAAAAATGGAGGGTTATCGATGTCTTAACGGATAGTTCGACACAAAAACGAAGCAGCAGCTTTGTATCTCTACTTCCTCCACCTCCACCAAGAACAGCTTCAAAGATCTTGCCACCAGTACAAGTTGGGGGTAAACATGAAGTGAAACCGCCTCCTCTACTTAACCAACATGATCAAGTCATCAACAAATGCATTGAGAAGGACGGTTCAAGTTCTAGTTATATCCATGGAGCAAGTACTAGTTGCTGTGGTACTGCTAAGATCAATATGCTCGACAACGCAGCAAGAACCGAAGCAAGCGAGCTTATCAGACGAATCTTTGGGTCTCCAAATCCATTGCAAATGGCACCACAACCAGAAATGGCCCGGAACATGTACACAGGAGGGTTAAACATTGCCCCGGCAGTTAAAATGAGATCAATAATCCCAGTTTGTGCTGCTCCACCCCCACCACCAAACTCAATGAAAATAGGACCAGCATCAGCAAGCTCAGTCAAGTTCAACAACTCAGACCAACTCAGTTCAGAGTTGAAGAATCTACAATTAACAAAGTAAAACTCAATGAGTTGGATTTCTAATATCTTATTATCATGTATTTTTTGTTTCTTGGATGATTTTGATATTTTTGATGGCCATGCGAGTATAATATTATAAAATTTCCAACCTCGACATTTATTAAATCACTGCATATATATATATATAGATAGAGAGAGAGAGAGAGGGCATTAAATGGGTGCTCAGGGAGGCAGATGGGGATAGCAATGAAGGGGCACATTAGAGTGTTAGAGGAGGAACAGACAATTGCAGCGATAAGCGTAAGCAATTAAGTTACCCTCACAGCAAAATATTTAATACCCTTGTCTTCGCCATTAATGCTCTTTCTCATCTTCCTTCACTCTCATTAATTGTTTATCACACTCTCTCCTTTCAATACTTTTCTTATATGTTTATGTATTTTCATCCCTCCTACTTTTATAATTTACCAGGTTTCCTGGAAATGAGTTGAGAATACTATAGTGAAATGCATGGATTTTTTTTATTTGTTTGTTTATTTTTTTTTACGAATGTTTTGAACTCCAAAGTAGCTGTTAGGACTTAGGATTAGGCTATGGGCTCATTGATACATGACATTTGTAATATCATGCTCTGGGTCGTTCGCATTAGGCTTAAATTAAAAATAAGCCCCTAAACTTTTTTTTAGTTTTTAAAATTATTTTTTATCCAATTAAGCCCTTAAACTATCATATGTAATTATTTTATGAATTATTTTTTTAATTAATTTTTTTCAATAATGAAATGTTGGCATGTCACATTAGATACTTATTTTGATAAAAAAATAATTTATAGAATTAAAGGAAAAAAAGAGTATAATTTAAGTACTTATTTTAACTAAAAATAATCTAGGTACTTAAAATGATTAATATAATAATTTAAGGATTTATTTTGACTAAAAATAATTTAGAAACTTGGAAAAAAACATATAAATTAAAATCTTAATTTTAATTTAAGCCTTCCGTTATTGGTCTTCACATGCCAAACCCTCTAATGACATAAATCAAGTTCAAGAATGTTAAATGAACACAAAAAACATTGATGTAACCGCTCAAGATAATAACTATGAATGAAGTTATGACATTTTATTATATATATGGTGACCCATTCATTTGTTCAGATAACTTTTGTTTCTCAAATATTGATTTATGGAATAAGCACATTTGGTCGATTAATCAAATTGTTTATCTTTGTTCTCTCATGTTTTTATAAGCCATGAGTTCAAACCTATTCGGAACACTCATCTTCCTTCCCCTATAGTCTCTCTTTTTCCTCCCTCCTCTGAAAATGCTCAGCATGAATTCTATCTCCCTTGCCTACTCCCACTGTTCAAGCACTTGGCGTGAATTCTCAAAAGAAACAAGAAACCCAAACTGTCAACCACCAATAATTTTGCTCTGATACTAAATGTTATAGACATAACATCTCGATCCTGCCGTTATGTCGTACGACATTTAAATGGGACAACTCCCAGACAAATCCCTTTTAATTTGATGGTATGCATGTCTAGATCAAGAGCAAAGCGCAGTCCCTGAACCATCCAAAGCTTCCATCACAAAAACACTATGAATATTTATATTTAGACGATATCCAGAGCCCAAAATCATGTCAGCACTGTCCCAAACGATGAACCCAGACCAAAAAGAGGCACCCATTATGGAGAAGTTGGCGTCAACTTTAACTTTAACAATGGGATCACTTGGAGGCAGCCAATGTAAATTTGTATACACCATGAAGTGATGAAGGCAATGAAAAAGCGTTTCAATTTCCTTCACATAGTTTCAAATGAAGGTAACTGCATCCTCTACTCATTGATAGGTATTTTCGTAGAGCATTCTATTCCTGGCATACCAAATGACCCAAATTGTAATTGCAATTTCGTTGTCATGAATTTTGTTGTGCTTTGAGAATAACCATTATACCCATTCTATAAACTCAAGAGTGCTCACATTCCTTGGCCATTGGAAACCCAAGACATTAGCACCAAAATAACATTCCTTACTAACACGCAAAGGGTCTTCGAATACCTGTTTACACCGTGGGTATAAAGAATTAGGAACAACACGCTCAATGGAAAGATTGTGCATTGTGAGAATAAAATTCCGACAAAATTTCCAGAGGAGGATTCTCTTCGAAGGGTAGGATAGGCCCCATAAGTGTTTATAAAATTGACCAGTATAGGAGTTTTGAGCCAATCATCATTTAATCATGTTTAACTCAATGTATATTAACGCGACATTAGACTTGTGAGTTAGGTCGATCGGGTTGGTTTTGTATTAAGTTGGTTTTGGGTTGAGTCATCATATATATATATATATATATATAGGGTCCATTTTGAGTTTAAGGGTTTCTATTATTGGGTTGGATCATTTCATGTTTTAATTATTTCAGGTTAAGTAAGTTGAGTTTACTTTAATGCATATATTATTTTGAGTCAAACAATTTTAAATTTTAAATTATTTTTAATTTTTATTCATATTTTTGGTTTGGACATTAGGAGACATTTGGTTTACGAAAAAGATGATAATAAGATAAAAAAAATCAAAATCTTATTTTTATGTTTAGTTTATTCTCATTCTCACCTGGTCGGGAAAAAAAACATTACCAAATAGCAGTACTTTTTGACAAGTTTCTAAGAATGTCATCTTCGTCAATTCATTAATTTTTTTTTTTTACTTTTATGTAAAAAAAAATACTCTTGAAATAAAAAGTTTTATTCATATTGACTTTATTTATTACATATTTTTAACTAAATAAGAAATAATTTGGGGTATAATTCTTCTAATGTTTTTACTACTCTAATATTTAATGTTTTTCGTAACATTATGTTATAATATCTCTAATATTATTTTTAAATATATTATTTAAATATTTAGATCATAATATAAATTCCATTGAGATAATATTTTTATTAAATTTAGTTTAAAAATAAAAATATTAAATTCAATTTTAATTTTAATTTATATTATCTACAGTTTAATATATATATATATATATATATATATATATATATATATATATGAAATCAATCAAGTTATAAATTAACTATTAGATTTATTTTAATAATTTAGGGGCTCATAAACATTCTAATTAGCTTGGGTTATTAGTCACTTTTATTTCCCTTTTTGACATTAACTAAAAATATAATATATATACGTAATTCATATCATAAATGTAGGATTGAGTCTAATGGTTAGTGTGCATCAAATTCTTCCTCCGAATTCCAGGTTTGGTTCTTCTCGGAACACCATTCTTCTTCAAAAAATTTCTTTCTCTAATCAGTGTCATCATTTAATTAGAGAATTAAATTTATTGAATTAAATTAAAATTAGATTCAAGTTGATAAGATGAGAGATAATGAGAACCAAATATGTGATTATATCAATTTTTATTAATTTTCATGCCAATTTCTCCGTCAAATGTTAATGATATATGATTTGACTAACATCATTTAAATAATCAAATGATCTAGTTGACAAAATTAAAAAATCGATATTCATATAAAAATCTTCCATAAATAAATGATCATAAGTGTAATTTATCGAATATTTCTTTATAAAATAATTTATCGAATATTTCTTTATAAAATAATTTATCGATATCTAAATTCTTACTATAAAAAGAAAATAGTACAAAATTTTCATCTAAACACCTAAAAGGTAATACATTGTCTTTTGGCAACTAACTATACGTGATCGTTATAGGTAACTAACTAGCGATAAACTCTGATATAGGGCACCATGCCAAACATTGTCTTTTGGTTGCCGTACAATCTTCGGTGGCTTCATGGATAAATTACTTATTTAATAGTTAGATAAATTACTTAAAATATATATATGAAGATTAAAAAATAATAGTATCTATTTAATTAGTTAAGTTATTAAATCAAATCATTATATTTTACTTATTATATAATTTAAATTGTCAACTATATTAATCTATTAAAAGTATATAATAGGATTAACAAGTATTATTTCATTAATTTAACAAAATGATAATTCCAACATATATATATATATATATATATATATATATATATATATTATATCATAATGGCTTATATCACAAATAAGTACCTAAAGTATACCTTCTTTTTCATTTAAGTGCAAAAAGTATTTTTTTGTTAAAATTAGTATCTAAAGTTATCTTTTTATCAAAATAGGTACATAAAGTATTCAATTCTTTTATCTAAGTTATAAAAAAGTTGACACGTGAAATTAATTAAAGAATACTTTAGGTAACTAGATGAAAAAATTGAATAATAGGTACCTATTTTTACAATAAAAATATAACTTTAGGTACTTATATTGACAAAAAATATACTTAGATGAAAAAATGATATACATTTAAGTACTTATTTATAATATAAGCCTATCACAATATATGTATAAAAAATAATAATGAATTTAAATATAATTCAAAATAATAGATTTTGTAGGATAAATTATGCATTTAGTCATTTAACTATCACTTTGATTTCGTTTTAGACACTTATTTTTTTTAAATTCATATTTAAAGTTTCATTTTAATTTTATTTTGATCGCAAGATCGTAACGTTATAAATCAAACTTAATTATTTAATATGATTAGAACCTTGTAGAAACAAGCACATGAGAAATGAATTGTAGCAGTAGCTTAAGAAATGGAGTTTGGCAACATGTTACAACAAAGGTTGACAAGTCAAAATAATGTATGATATGACCCACGTGGAGAATAAAGTGGAAGCAACTTGAATTGGAAATATGACAACATATTCACGTGAAGGAAAGTTTGAGTCGGCAAGAAGAGTTTGAAAAGTCAAAGGTAGAAATGAAACACTTGAAATTGTGTAGAATTGGACGTGACATCAATTAAAGAAAAAAGGACATGAAATTTTATTACGGCAAGCAAAGGGAATGGCGGCAAGAAGATTGAAGAAGGTTTATTATACCTATATATATATATATATATATATATATCCTATATATCCTATATATATATATCCTAAGCTTAGTTGCAATGCAAAGTGAGAAAAAAATGAAAGTTTAGAAAAGTTAGAATAAATAATAGCTTAGCAAAACTATTAGAGAATTGAAAAAAAAAGCTTAGCAAAGCTTAGAATATTGAGATTGTGTTTGTAAACTAGCCGCAGCTAGTGTTGTAGTGTTGCAGTGTTGTAATATTGGTGTAACATTGTTGTAACGTATTTTGTTTCGTATTAATAATATTTCGAGTTAAAAAATTATTCGAGTGTCTACCTACGCTTCCAACTCGCAATAGTTACACAGGGAAATTGAGGTTGAAACAACATCCATTTGCTTGGACACTTATTAAGTGTTTTGGTTATTACAAGCTAAATTTAACACTAACATCTAGCTGGAGGAGTCGTAAACAAAAGCAGGAAGACGAGGAGTTATATGAAGTTCCAGTGGTGTTGCTTTAGAACTGGTTATTCCCGCGGCTTCCCGCATATCGATTGCTTCACCCGATGGGGTCTCAAACTCGAACCAGTGCAACAAATTAGCCAATGTAATCTGCAAAATCTGAAGTGCAAACGAAACTCCAGGACACATTCTTCTACCACTCCCAAATGGAATCAGTTGGAAATTTTGTCCCCTCACATCAACACCTTCATTGACAGTCATGAACCTTTCCGGTAGAAAGTCAGTAGGGTTTTCCCATACACATGGGTCACGTTGAATTTTTTGAAGATTGAGAATAAGCCAAGTGCCGGCTGGAATATGATATCCGTTAACCGTACAATTTTCGATGGCTTCATGGATTATGGAGAGTGGAGCAGCTGGGTATAGGCGTAGCGTTTCCTTAATGACGGATTGAAGAAACACTAAGTTTTTGGTGTCGGATTCTGTCACGAACAACTTTTCCTTACCGACATGGATGTCTAGTTCTTGTTGGATTTTGTTCAATGCATCAGGATTGTTGAGTAATAGAGATAATGCCCATGTCATTGTAATGGATGTGGTATCTTCTCCCCCTAAGATAAGAGCCTGTTTGATCATGTATCATTCAAAGATCAATGATGAGTTTATTAAGACTAAGGATTTGGTTAAGAAATATGAACATACGAGACTGGTAGCTTTGTTGATGGTATCGGCATCGTGCTCCTCTGCATCACGAAGAAGAGATAGCATTACTCCCATGAAATCTTTCTCACTATTTGCTTCATCTTCGACTCTCTTCTGCTTGTGCTCCCGCAGCCATCCATCCATAACTCGGTCCGATTCTTCAGCTATCTTCCTCATGGACTTCTCGTCTCCACAGATGTCCAACCATCTCAAAAACGGCAGCGCATCAGATACCATGAACTTCCCACTCATTTCTATTATGTCATCTAAGGACTTTTTCCATTTTTTGGTTTCATCATCTCCTTCACTGGATTCAGATATTCGTTTCCCTACTATAATTCTTAGAATTACGTTAAGAGTAACATCTTTAAACCATTTCCTCATCTCCACCAATACTTTGTCAAAGTTACTACTCCTCTTCCTTTTCCATAGCCCGTATAATTGTTGCACAGACATCTTTATCTCGGATTCCCGAACATGTTTAAGAGAGTCGAGACGATGATTCGAGAGGAGCTCGATAGTGTCGAACTTGCGCACCTGACGCCAGTAAGGTCCATACGGCGCGGTGCCGATCATAGCGTAGTTGTATCCCAAGAGTTCCATGCTTAATAGCTTTGGACGAGTGGCGAATGCTTTATCATTTATGGTGAGACATTCTTTAGCAATCTCCCAGCTGCTCACAACCAAAGCTCTATGCACACCCAATTTGATAGTGAAGATTGTTCCGTATTTGTCGACCATGTTAGCCAAGGTTATGTCCGCCCGCCTAGGAGGCGGAGATGGCCGATAATAGGCCATGCTCCACTGGCTTCCGGTGCTGTTTTCTTTTGGCTTGTGTTTCTTGAAATTGTTTTTGATATCCATAGAGAAGAGAGAAGAAAGAGTAGCAATGAAACACCAATTAGTGCAAGAGTTGATGTTGCTGTGACTAAATCGAAATACTCCATCGCTACAGCACTACTTTGATTAATCAAAGATACATCTGTAATGGAGGATTTATAGGGAATAATGTGTGTTTTTAATAGAATAAACTATTATCGTTGAATTTTAGATAGTATATCAATTTTATTACTGAATTTTTAATATTATTAATTATAGTATCAAATGTTAATTTTAATTTTAATTATAACAATGAACTATTAAACTTATCGATATAGTGACCTGACTAACGATAATAAACGTGACTTTCACACTAAAACAACATTATATAATTTATATTTTTTTATGTATTAATAGTAACATTTAATCATTCACATTATTAAAATTGAAATTTCGAAACATAAAATACAATTCTAATCTAAGAAAGAGAAGGAAAAAAAGTAATGATGCGTTATCCTAACTCCAACATCATTATCTATATTTTTGACAAAAGGATCCCTTAGAACACATTTTTCCAATCTTTGAAAAATATTTATTATAACAATATTTAAGTTTTATCACAACCATGTATAAATATTTTCTTCATAGATAAAAAGTTATATACACTTATAATATCAAATATGAATGCTTGAAAAAAAATATCTATAATTCATGTTGAATATGTTGATATTTCAGCAACCAATTCAAACTCCAAGCCTAAAATTAGGTTTAAGTAGAATCAAATTAGAAGAAAAAAAACATACAAGGAAACAAAAATATTGAAAATAAAATTTTCCTTGAAGAATACTCTCAACATCTTGTTAAAATTATTCCTTATTAATTTTTGGTAGTCAATGTGATATTTTTTATCATCTCTATGTTCTCTCTATGTCCTCTAGTGTATGAAAAATCCAAACATATTTTTGAGAATGAATATATATATATATATATATATATCAATAACATAATTGTATGGAATGGACACTAATAAAATTTTAGAATAAAAACAATCAAAAAATAAATAATTAACCAAATAAAATTCGAATTTTAGAATGAACACAAAAAAGTATGGATCCGTCATACGTGGCTGCTCCTGTGCCGAAGGAGAACGGTGAGGAAGTGCCCCCACAAGAACCACCATCAACGGTGAAGCTGCGGAGATAGGTAGAATCGGAAAGTTTTGGACTGTGGGTCGAACCTAAACCAATGTCCAATAAGCATTTTGGACTGTAGCAAATGAACCAGCACCCAATTTTGGACTTTAATGACCCGTTTGACAAAGTCACTATGGACCACAGCCTAAATGGGAAGAGCTTGAGCGAAGACGAGCCACTCCACAAGGACTCTGGTACGCACACCACCAAAATAAATTTTATTTAACCACGATTCTATCTATTAATTGATTATCGAATTTTTCATAAAAACTCAAATTAAAAGTTAAACTCAAACTCAGTAATACAAATCAAATTTAAATATAAAATATAATGTAATAAAAGTAAACATTTTAACAAATTTAAACAAAATATAAAAGGCAGTTCTTTTTAGGTTTATGTGATGATCTAGTAGTAATAGTAATTTGATTAACTTTTTATATATAAAAAAACTCTTTATGAAAATTTAATTAAATTGTTTTTTCGATCAAACTAAATAAAAAAAGTTAGTTCAGTGTAGTTGATTTTATTTCAAAGTCAGTTTGATTTCGGTTTTAAAAAAATATAGTCGATTAAGTTGATTTTTTCATATTTTTCAACTGAATCGACTATTAAATATTTCTTTTTCCAAATAACTATTTCAATAATTTTTTAATAACATAAATATATCAATTATTAATTGATGTATAATATTTAAATTTAATAAAAGAATTGTACGGCACATGAACATGGAGTAATACAATTAATTATAGGTGGAAATTATTAATATTATGAAAGAAATGAAATGAAATGACTCGTTTTGAGAAAATGAAGAGGAAACATTCATGCATCTTTATGATTACAAAATTATTGTATAAGCAATTAAGGGGGCAAATTACTTCTAAGGAAATTGTTTCTTTGGAGTATTAGAAAAGAATAAGAAGACCATGAATGGATCGAGGAGAGTGTTGAAATACAGTCATATCTCTTAAATTTTTTAAATTATTATATGGTCTAAGTTTTTTTTATTGATGATATAATTTCGAAACCTTAAAATTTTATAAAGTAAACCTCTAAATTTCTAATATACTTTTTTTAAAATTCATACCCCTAACATATAATCATATATTCGTCTTTAAAGAAAATTATAATGCGAAAAAAAGGCTACATAATAATTTGTTTATATTATATTATATTGTATTATTCCTAGTCACTTGACCAAATTGTCAACTTCAAGGGTATATAATCTATACTATAGGACAGAAAGAGTCCCTCTCTGTGTCAGTGATTGTGTCCACAAACATGGCCAGTTCTCATTAAAATATGTATATATTTTTTGTGTGTTTTCTTGAAATTAAGATGTCAAAGATTAGTGTGTTCAAACACGCATGTTCACGTCTTGTGCTCTTCAAAGAGTTGAATTTCAATGTCCGATAGAAGAAAAATCATGTGGGCCCATTTTTGTGGTGGGATTTTCTAATGATCCTCATCAATATTGCCATTATAATGTAAGCTTTTTATTGTTGTTTTTTTGTCATTAATTTGGGTTATTCTTGAGGATGGATTAATGCTAATCTTGTTGTGTTTTGAAATGGGTGCATGGTCGTTTTTGGAATGCAAAATTGGGTGGCTGAATCTTCATGAATTTACAAATAATATATATATATTTCAGTGAATATATTCTCATTTTCTACTGTTAATCTTAGACATCTATTTTCACCCATCCAACAACCTCAAATATGTGTAAAACTAAAAGAGTTTTACGTTGTGTAACAAGATCTTATCCCACATATATAGGGAATATTAATTAGTATTCATTTATTCCCAATACTAAAATAAATTGTATTTTTAGTAAATGATTTTAGTGGTAAATATTCCATCGAATTAAGTAAAAAGATTGAATTTATTAAGTTAACTAATGTTATTTTATTATCCTAATAATTATTAAAATTAAATTATTTCTAAATTCTAATATAATGCATTTTACTATAACAAAACAATCATATCATTTATTTATTATTGTTATTGTCTTTATTTATTTATTTTGAATCATTTCTATTTAGGGACGGGAACGAAAAATTTTGCTCCTAATGGTATTGAACCCACAACACAGGAAAGAAAAAAAATATCAACTGAGAACTTTTAACTACTTACTCTATAGGCTATTGACTTGTTACTGTCATTATTTATGATAATTAATATTTTATTTTTTATTTTGCGAGAGTTAATTTTAGTAACATGCTATACCTTCCAAATTAGTTCATAAAATGTTGATATCGTATCTAGTTACGACGTGGGCAAGCTATAGGAAATGACCACTCATATATATATATTTTGAATAGTCTAGATGATTATAAAATATCATTCCTTGAGAATTTTCTTAATAAGTTGATAACGTACATACATTCTAAATATATAATTGTTCGAACTTAGAACCTCTAAAAAGAATAATATTCTCTTTTATCATTGGTATAATTGTTTGAACTTAAAACCTCTGAAACGACTTTATTCATTCGATTAGTCACTTCCATTTCTCAATTGCCATGTATGGGATAATTTAGGATTCACACGGGGAAGCGACAACCATGCTTATTTTGGTCGCACCAAGTTGGACACAAAATGTGATTGACAATACACTAATACATACCCATCAATATAATCCAAAACTCATTTGGAGCTATGAAAATAAGTGATAAGTCAGTGTATTATAAGTGAGTTTATAATAGGATTATTGTATATCAAAAAATATAATTGAAGTACTCTATTTATTAACTATAACAATTATATCACATTTCCGTTACATTAACAATGGCATAATGTCAATATTATCCTCCAATATTTATAAAAGTAGTCATTTTGGCCCCTATTCGAGTAATCGACTATTCTTATTTTAAATTTTTGGTTCTCAACGTTTCATTTTAGCGTAAAAAGGCCCCTACATTTGATCAAATAGCCATTTTTGTTTTTTTATTCTTTTTTTAATGCATTTTGTCCCTCAATATTTCCTTTAAGACCATTATTTTAGAGCATTTTTCATCTGTTAACTAATAAGTTTCATCTATAAAGATACATTTTTACCTCAAAATAAAACGTTGAGGGATATAATGCTCCAAAAAGAATAAGAAATAAAGTAATTATTTAATCAAACATTAGAGGTATTTTTTTATTTTATGTCGTTAACAATAAGGTCACATTTTGTTCACTCGGCCATGGATAAGTTTACATTTTGGTAAAGCTATAATTCAAGTAAAAGAATTTTTTTTTCTTATTTCTCTTTGTAAATTATAAAAATATCAACAAAAAAATTCAAGACATCAAGTCAATGAGGAATTGATGTTACACCGACAAAGTTGACTCACGAGTCCAAATCAACAATTGAGAGACTAAATTACAAATCTATTCATAGTTGACTAACTAAAATGTGACCTGATTGTTAACACCTATACATATTTAACGAAAAAAATGATTTAATTGTTACAATTGACAAGTAAATGAAGTGACTAAATTATAACCTTTCTAAAACACAATGATGTAATTATTAACTTACTCATAATATAACCAGCAGCAAAGAGACACACGTGGGGCTCACTTTAGAAGTAGCAGAAAGTGGACGAGGCGGGGACATGAGTTTTCTTAGACCAAAAACAGTCTCAATTTTTTCTTACACGTTTGTCTAAGAAACCACCCCTCAACGTAAAAGCAAGCAATGGGGTTTGGTTTTTCCGGTTGTTTCAATCGCCATCTCTCTCTTTCTCTATATAAAGGAACTTTGCTTGATTTGAGCTAAGCTATCTCAACAGTTCTTAGTATGGAAAATCGAAACTTTGTTGTGAATGGAGGGATAAAAATGCCCATAGGTTTCAGATTCCATCCTACAGATGAAGAGCTTGTGGTTTATTACTTGAAGAGAAAAGCTTTGTGTCTACCATTACCTGCTTCTGTCATTCCTGAGTTTAATGTTCTCCACACTGATCCTTGGAGCTTCCCAGGTATATTCACCATTTGTTTCTCAAAGCACTTCAATTTTCCTTTGACACCCAACTTTATTTTTCAGGTGATTTGAAAGAAAATAAATATTTTTTTAGCACCAGAGATAGTAATGACAGTAACAAAAAACGCAAGAGAGTAGCTGCTTCTGGGTGCTGGAAACCAATAGGAAAAGAGAAGCCAATATTAGCTTCTGGAACCAATGAAATAGTCGGGATGAGAAAAACTTTGATTTTCTGTGAAAGGAAGTCTTCTAATGGGACCCAGACTCGTTGGTTGTTGCACCAGTATCGGCTTGTTGACTCAGTTGCAACTCCTGATTCAACTCAGGTAATACAAGTAGAAGTGCTGTGGCAGTAGCAATTTTTTTTTTGATTAAAAGCATTATCTTTTCTATTTGCAGATGTCCATTTGAGATTGGTTAGTTTTCCGAGTGTTTCAGAAGAAGAGAAACAAAAGATGTAAACACCAAGGAGTCGTTTCTTTCAAGAGAGCTGGTGCAGTGAACATGGCATGCTGTTTTGATTTTACAGAAGATAGCTCTGTCTTTGGTCCTCCCCCGCAACCTACTTCACCAAGTTCAACTGAAATTTCTGAGGTTTCAAATTCATGCCATGGATTAGATGAGGAAGATGAAAACAGTGATTTAATTACTAGCTTTTCGAGTTGTTGTATGAGAAAGCAGTAAAAACCTGTTTCAGTAGAGTTTGAATCGGATATCATTTAACTGTGTTTCAGCATCTAAGCTTTTGGTATCAAAAGGAAAGTGATTTTTGGAGACAGGAAAGATGATGAAAAGTAGATAAATACCAGTATGAAAACAAAGGAAAAGGGTTATCTGATCATAGCAACACGTCAATCAGGGATGGATCGATAAGTTTACGGGAGTAATTAATTTTAAAACTTTCAAATTTAATATATTTTAAATATTTTCTATTAATAATTTGATTTTGTCTTTGAATTTTTATATATTAATCTTCTAAATTTTTATAAATTTATCCCTAACATAAAATTTTACGTCCGTCCTGACGTAAAAAGTTAAAAGCCTAAAACAGGGCTACATCTAAAGAATTGAATGCCCTTCTAAACTATGCTTCCGTTTACCGAATCTGTGCGACTGTTTTAGGCTCTTGTTATTCTCATTATTTCAAGGGTTTTCAGGCCACAGTCTGGAAAGTTAAAAGAGATTCTCTCGCTATCTTTCATTTCAAAATCATTCTGTTTAAATGCTGTGTTATGCTAAAGGACGGTTCAGGTTGTGTTCATGTTTTGGGTTGGGAATGTAACAATTGCATTACGATGGTGTACTTGTAACTTTATGATTTTGAACCTCGTTATTAAAAATTATAGTTAGGATTAATTATACTAGATGTCATTGAATTTTGGGTGGTATATCGTTTATATTATTGAACTTTCAATTGCTCCAATCATATCATTAAGCTTTAGTTTTGACTTCAATTATATATTTGGACCGTGGATTTTAGACCCACTATGAGCATTCTATTTCTTTCCCCTCCTCTCTAGGTAGAATTATGATTAGATTTAGAATTTTCAAATATTAATGGATTAATGATGTGGACAAATCTTTTTACCACTATGATGATGTGGATAAAACGATGTCATTTTTGCGCAATTATTGATATCCAAAATAATGTAGTTTTAGACACTGAAATTTAGGGGTGTATTGATTTTATCACTAAACTTTTAAACAATTCACTTTTCGGTGCTAAATTTTTTCAGCCTTCACTAGCAGTCAATCGTTGCCCATTACCGATCGTCATTCACGGCAATATTAATATAAAAATGTTCACATTTCACTCATGTTTTCTTCTTATCAGATTGATTCTAAACGAAACTCACTCAAAATTCAATGTGATGATATTTTGATCTCCTTTGATAGTTGTTTGATGAGGTTAGTTTAGAGCCTAAAAACGACATCACTTTAGATATCAATAACCACACTAAAACAACATTATTTTGTCCATGTCATCACGTCATTTGGATTTTAATGACCCATTAGTACAATTACAGTCAAAATCAAAATTTAGTATTATAATTAATACAATTGAAATATTAATAGTATAAACGATACATTGCCTAAAATTAAGTAGTATCTAATATAATTTACACTTACATTTACAATTACGATAAACTGCATCCCAATTTATAATCTCAGGTGTATCAACATAATTCTAGTTATTTCAACAAGCCTCAAACTCTGCCTTCTCATCAAATTATCCAAATCCCGTAAAAGGGGCCAAACAAAAAAGTTAATATTTAGATGGGGAGTTGTCATTGACTCGGCACACAGGCATCGGGTCCTACCCAGTGAAACTGAAGACGGTGGGCCTTGTAGAAGACCAGATTGCACGCTTGTGATCATCTTTGACGAAGCAACTCTCTTTCTAATTAAGTAATTATCTATGTAGTTTACCATAAAATTTAATAGATGAGGTGTGGAGCTGGCTTGCGGTTCCATTTCATTGGATACCTTGCCATTAAACCAACAACCCCTGTATCTATAAAACATAAGATAGCTAATGTATGTAATCAAATGTTGACATTTAAAATAATTGTTATGCAAAGCCTGCGGTAACAATCTCAACTAAAAAAACAAGGAAAGGGTAAAATACACAAATGGTCCCCCGTTTATAAGATGCTACTTTGTTGAGTCTCTTGACTATTAAAAGTTACAAAATAGTCTCACGATTATAGGACGTTATTTTGTTGAATCCTCCGACTATTAAAAGTTACAAAATGGCCACTCGAATATTATGTTCCAAACTCATCCTTTTTCGTTGCTTTCAAAAATTGGTTTGACGATATAATGTTTTAAGCCCTGGCTCAACGGCATAATATAGAAAAGTTGATACACAAAATATAACTCAAATGATTCTAGGATCATAATTTATCATATCTCAATCAACAAGTTAACATTCGACTCAGATGACCACCAATTTTTTAACGGAAAAAAACAAGTTTAATACATATGAATAGTCAAATAATCATTTTATAACTTTTAATAGTCGAATGACAAAATAAAATAGCGTCCTATAGTTGAAGGATCCTTTTGTAACTTTTAAATAGTCAAGGGACTCAACAAAAAAGTGCCTTATAACAGGGGGATATTTTTGTACTTTACCAAAAAGGGAAAAACATTTTAACATGAAATTGGTTATGACTAATTTAGCAGTCAATAAGATGACCAAGTTGTCAAACCCCAAATATGCAATTCAATCCCACAATTCTCGCTGGATCTCTCGTTTCATTCTCTATCTTTTTTCGTGCAAACTTCATTTCTTCATTTTTAACATAAAAGGCCGTGGACTCTTTCCCCTCCATTCCATTCACACCTGAGCTAGAACTAAACCGTTTCGTTTTTCCTTTCCGCAGGTCTCTCTCCCTCTCTTAAATGGGTTGTGGTATCTCTAAGTTCGACATCCCCAAAGAAGGAGACGCCTCGCGGGTATACACTCGACTAAGCGTCGTCCATCGGTCGAACGATCGTTTGTCGAGGACGGTACAAAGGGAAGAGGCCTGCATTGATAAGGAAAGCAGTGGTGAGGAAGATTTATACGGAGGAGATGAAGGAATTCCGTACATGCAGTCGCCAAGTTTCAGGGTATATTGCGTACCGTCTCAGCTTGACGATGGAATTAGTGAAGGTGACAGTACTCCAGCGGAAATAAAGGAGGGCAAAAAGATGGATGCTCAAAGCTACAAGAAGAAGGTGACGAAATTCTAAATCGACCAAACTTTAAAATTATTTCAACTGATTCTTTAAAAGTTATATACGACGTTGAACATAATAAGTCAATCAAATTTTAAACATATTTATTCTTTGGTCTAATGATAAAATTATTTTTTAACATTTTCATAAATGGTCATTTTATCTGTTATCCTCTTTTTTGGGTGTATTTTATCCCAAACATTTTAATTTTTGGTCAAAGTAGATTTTGTTAGATAAGAATTGTTAATATTGACTAATGATAATCCATATTACCATTGTGACATGTGTTACGTTATCCAAAGTGATAATGTGACATAAAGTGATAATATGACATACGTCATATCACCAAAATTGATGACATTACATGTACGATGTTGGTAATAGGTCACATGTGAAAATATCACTTCAGCATCATGGGTTGATTATTAGTTAACTAACACTTTCCATCCAATATAATCTGATTTGACAAAAAAATGAAACAATAAGAATTGAAATGCTCCAAAAAAATAGAGTACAAAGTTACCATTTATACAAACATTAGAAGGTAATTTTGTCATTATGTATTATTCTTATTACATGTATGGTTAGGGTCTTAGAAGGGTTGTAAACAAATTGAAATTCAAATTTTTATCAAAACTCACATATATTTAATAAAAATTAAAATTAATTTATGCTATTTATAATTCGATGTTTAATATTTTATTATTTTTATTAAATTTTGAAACATATAAAGTTTAATTTATTTTTTAATATTTACATTATAGTAATATACATTATTATAAATTTAATTTTCATGTGATATAACTTACAAAATATAAACATAACATGACATTCACTAATATATTTCAATATTAATACAAATCTAATCAAGAAAGGCTCAAATGTTGAATGTTAGAACTCAAATCTGACCCACGTTTAAATGAACTTTTTTCTTCCTAAGCTCATTTTATAGACATAATTTTTCTATTCAAACCCTCCAAATATTGGTTTAGACTTCGAGTTTGGATAGATAGCCAGCTCTTGACCAAGTCCATGCGAGATTGAATTTTAAGGTTTTAATTAGAATATCTTATAAATGAATTTAAAATTTAACCCATAATTACGATGTCTGATTCAATTAACAAAAAAGTAAAAGAGTTGCACCGTAACATACTTACATGTATATAAATAGGGAAAGACGAATGATTTTATACTAATTGACGAACTCATTAAAGTTTAACATGTGAAAATAAATTATTAATAAAAAATATTTAAATTATATGAAAATTTAAAAATTTTAGGAGGCGATATCCGCACCAATCTCTCGGTACATTCATTCGTATAAGTATTACGTATATATATTGTTTGTGGAGTTAACAAAGTATTAGTACTTGATTTGTTTAAGCCGGGTTCAAGTAGTGGATTAGGGAAGACGAATGGGCCAAGCAGCAAGGAAAAGAAGTCATATAGGAGTCGGTTGTTCGATACCTAATCCATTCCTCATGACAGCATCAAATTAAAAGGCTCATTTGCTGATACAACTAATTATTATTAATTCTCTTTCACTTCAAGAATTAGAGCCCCCTAAGCTTCTTTCTTTTTTCTTTTCTTGTGTATGATGATAGTGCAGGGAAATTGTCATGTATCATGTAACACCCCAATCTAGGGGTTAAAAATTTCTTATGATATTAATAAAACTAGTCTGACTAAAATATTGAGTCAATAAGGAATTTTGAGAAAAATTAAGGACTAAGTATAATTTTACCCTTCTTTGGGTTTAGTTGATTTTAAAATTTACGTGGTTTACTTAAGTTTTATTTGATATGATTTTATTATTATTATTAAAATAATCTTGAAAGATGGTGAACCACCACTTAAAGATATTTTGGTGGACACTTTTGTTTTATTTTAATCAAGGTGTCAGACTAATAATCAAGAAAGACAAATTAGCAATAATGCATAAAATTAGGTAGAGATAAGATCTTAAAAAAAACCACACAATGCACGTATATTGAAATCGAAAGACCTGTTTCGATTTTCTTATTCATTTTTCCAAACCGATCATCTTTGTATATGTTCGTCTCTCTCACTCCCACTCTGACTTTATCAAAGTTTACAAAGCTATGGAAAATGAAACGACCAGGATTTGTTACCCCAAAACAGGCCAAACCAGGGCTACAGAACTCAAGAAGGACTCGAACTAAAGAGTTTCAAGCCGGGTCTCCACTGGTTTTGCTTAGATCAATCGAGTTTATTGAAAATTAGTCTCTCATGGTCTCTCTTCTTCGTGCTTGCCGTCGGATCTCCTATCATTTCGCACTTCCTGCTTTTGTGCTTCGATTGTGTTAAGTAGCATCAAAGACCCTACGATGCGTTGGTACAGTTATCTCTTTCGTTTTTCGCGGCTATTTCTTTTGTTAGTTTGTCTTCTTGGGCTCGGAAATATGGAACCAAGAAGTTCCTGTTCTTGGATAAACTGTATGATGTCAGTGATATGGTTCGAAGAGGATAAGCAGAGGAGCTTCAGAAATCAATAAAACTCCTTTGCGTATTTGTCCTCCCTTGTTTTGCTCTTGAGAGTGCATACAGAATTTGGTGGTACACGACTGGACCGAGCCAAATCCCCTACTTTGGTAACATGATAGTGAGCGACACCATTGCATGTGTATTGCAGCTGATGTCATGGCTTTATCGAACATCTATTTTCATCCTAGTTTGCAATTTTTTATCAACTTACATGTCATCTGCAAATACTCCGACTGGAAGACTTTGCTCAAGTTTTTCAAAAGGAAACTGAAGTGAGTTCAATCTTGGTTGAACATATCAGGATAAGAAGAAATCTTCGGATCATAAGCCACCGGTTTCGCTTATTTCTTTTGTTGTCACTGGTCTTGGTCACTGCAAGTCAGTTCTTTGCTTTGCTCTTGACAACCCGAACCACTACCTTTGTCAATATCTACGAGGTTGGAGAACTTGCGAGTTTATGCACCTATCAACTGTTCGTGCTCCTTGTTCTGCTGCTGTTTTCAAGGTTCTTCCAAGTTTTCATATAAAAAAATACGAGCCGAGGTGAGGGTAGACACCGGTGTGTCCTTGGATCGAACGACGAGTTGAGAGTCGTCGCATGGTGGCACCGTTTCAGTTTCCCGGAGTCTCTCGAACCGATCGTCTTTATAAACTTGGAACATGGGAAATGAAGGGACGAACACCTTGGATATTTCTGGGAACAGTTTGAAGCCATTTTGGAGAAGAAGATGATGAATTCTAAATCTCAAGAAAGTGCCTCGTACACAGCTTCCACAACATTTCAGCAAATCACTTGGGTTGTTACTATAAAATAAATGGGATTGAAATATGGGGAAATGGAGTTGTGATTCCAACAGGGAAATCACGTGGATGGTGACTTAAAAAAATAAAGTGGAAATCACATCATGAGTCCTCAAGGATTGGTAAGAACTTGACCTTGTCTCATAGTTTCCTTTAGTTTTAATTTATGGCTCAATAGTGCAAATTAATTCGGTTCAGTCCCTAATTTTAATGATTAATTATTAAAGTAACCCCACAAGTATTCGATTATACTAATTGGGTTTCTAAATTATTATTTAAATTCTAATAAGCTATCTTTATGGCGAGGAAAATTATTTGGATACGAGTTAGTAATTTTGATGGTCTGGATCGAGAGGAAAATATTGGAAGTTGAATTAAAGATCGAGGGCGTTCAAATGGAATTTAAATGGTCGACCAGTATGGCACGGAAAATCGAGGTAATACTTTACTACCTCTTTATGCTTTATGGAACATGTTGGTATTGATAAATGCATGAATGGAAATGTTTGGTCTCATATGTGTAATTAATGAAGATCTACACTAGGTACGAATACGGTAGAAAGTAGATAACTGAATATGGCTCAGATGACTATTATAAGAAATTGGAGGACGGTTTGAATTAAATTACAAGTTCTGGAATTAAGTAATAAAAGAATTAACCATGGATTGTAGATTATAATTTATCTCATTAAAGGTACTTAGATGATAAATTAAGAGAATATTTCGATTAGGGAAAATTACGAAATTATCCTTATGTTGGAAAATGATAAGAATTGTCTCTGGAAGTGGATTAATAAATCTGAAAAGAATTATTGATCTGCTAAAACTATTGATGTGCATAAGAAATGTTAGTTTTACTTGGAAATTATGGAGAACCGGTTTTTAACCCCAAGAAGGTTTATGCAAGATACTAGAAGTGTGTTAAGGGAATTATTTCAAGATCAGAGATTGTTCAAGAAAGCAATTAATCATAGGATCTCTAAATTATATTATTTTCGTTAAGAGCTAATATCGAACTTATCTGGCTAAGAAATTACGGAAATGCCTTAAGAGGTAGAATAGTCTGAGATGACTCTGAATGAGAAAATACTTAGAGGATTCGTACTTAACTCGATTAAGTACGGATTTAATTGTTAAGATCCCGACTTAGTGCAGGAAAATTTATGATATTCCGTTTGTAAAGTCTGAGAAGACACTTGACCTGAAAATATTCGAATAATGAGTAAATACTGGAAGAGTAATTTATCGGGGGTATTCTGCTGTCAGAATTGTTCGAAAGGACTGAAGTAAATGATAAGATTGAATTAAATAATAAGATCGGATGGAAGGAAAAGATTGAAATACCGTAGATCTATAAAATGACCAAAATACCCCTGTAATGGAAATGACCCAAGAATATCACCAAGCTCAGGAATGATTGAATATCCTCGAGTTCTGAAATGAATGGAATAAAACTAAACATCAAAATTACCAAAATACCCTTATGGCCTAAATTAAGTAAATATCTTGGATTAATTAAGGAATCCAAGTAAGCATAGGTATTGGACTACCTTTAAAGGTAATGGAAAACAATTCAAGTGAATAGATCAACCCTAAAGCTATGTCAATACCTGAATGACATAGATATTACTGGAACATGTGTTCATCTTCTCAAGTTTGGCTCGATGATAAATTTTGGAAGTATTCAACTCAGCTCTAGATTGTATTCAGTACTAAGAATTGGACGTTTGTTCAACAATCAACCACGAAGACCAAATTGAATGGGATGGAAGTACAACATGTATCTGAAATTCAGGAACGTTTGAATTACTCTGGAAAATTCTGAAGTAACTGGAATGGAGATGACTGCTAAATGAAATAGGTAACCTCAATGACTGAGGATTTAGTAAGTGATTTGGATAAGTCTGGAAACTCTGATGAGTTTACGTAGTGTACAATTACAATGGGTTATGAACAAATTAATCAAGTACGTCAACATTTCATGATATTGTGGAAGTGTGGAAATGAAATAAAGTCATTGGAAGATTTATTCAGCGATAATTCCGAAAATGGTCTACGGACAAGAATTTGTGGTATTAAAGAGTAAATACCCTAGAAGGAAAATGAATTGACCAGTCGACATAGATTGTTAAGGTTATGAATCTTCGTTCTCAAGTTGTTCGATTATCCGATCAATCGACATGGATGTAAAGGATTCTGAATACCCTTCTGATTACGTACAGCTTCTGAAAACTGTCCGAATAAGATAATATCCTGATAATTCACATTCTGAATAACTGATGATTCTGTCAGTTAATGAACTCTTTCAAATAGTGATTCTAAATTCCGATATCCTATCGGTATACTGAATATTCATGTTTCTCTACCTGTTAAGATTATCCAATACCTCTGAATAATATCTGTAAACTCTGGTGTGTTCCCTAATCATATAAATATTTTATCTGATTTCCGACTTGAATTCTATTATGATCCTGACCTGGATTCTGATCTGATATTGACATGGATTCTGATCTGATACATGACCTGGATTCTGATATGATACTTGACTTGAATTATGTTTTGATTTTTGATATATCCGTTTACGGACGGAACATGTTTTATTGGGGGGTATTGTTGGAGGAAGATTACTTGGAGGTTCCTCGGCTGTGTGCTCAGGGCCTTACTTACCGGTTCCTCGGCTGTGTGCTCAGGGCCTTACTGTTAGTGACGGGGTTGTATGGTTCTGGGGAACCTACACATTTTGTTCGTGACGGATGGGGGTATATATATATATGTTTTAAAAAGATCTGAAAAGTTACATGGTTTTTTTTGGGAACACACTAGAAAACCTATTCTGATCTCCTGAACTCAGTCATCCGAAATATTTCTCTGAAACGAAAGCTCATTGTCCGTTACTACCTGAAATATCAGTAGGATCTTTGCTCAACATAAAAATCTGTAAATATCTGAACCAATAAGGAAAATATGTTTATCTGTATCTGCACGTTTTTCAGCATCATCTGGTAGTTTTGTATTACTGAGCTTTTTGAAGCTCACTCTATTACTCACCTTTTCAGGTTAAAACAATTGTACCAGTGTATCTATCGACTTCAGTAAGGGAGTTCTTCCGGCATGGTTGCAGAGTATGGTACTTGTGATTAGAGGGCATGTAATTGTATTTTGATTTATATACGAGTTTGGAAATCTGTTTTATTTTTAAATAGTGATAAATGATTTTATAAGTTTACATGTTCTGATAAAAAGTTTTAAAATTTCCGCTATTTTTACGGTGGGTCGCTCCGGTGGCCCTAATGTGACTTCCTGGATCGGATCGGGCTACCTGCATCGGTCTGGGGGGTTACATTTAGTGGTATCAGAGCTATGGTTTGAGCCAAAATTTTTAAGATAGACCGGCCGGTCGAATGGCAAAATATGTCTGATTAGTACATGCCCCTAGACTGCAAGCGTACCTCTCTGAGCCAGAACTCCGGGGCTGAGTCCCTATCTGTATCGAGTAAACCAAAGTTTCTATCCGTTAATGTTATACTTGCTCAAAAAGGAATACCAGTAACATCTGTATAAACGCTGTAAAGTACCTCACGAGCCATATGAGAGTTAATTATCCGTGAAATTTTGAATCGACTCCGAAAATGAAATATGTATATGCTACTGCTTTATGAGCCTATTCTCATGACAAAGATTGAATTGATTACTCTAGGAAATTTTCGTTCAGATTCTTTTATTGAAATGAGGAAAAGTTCTGATAAGAATGTATACTCATCTGGTTAAGGATTAGTAGAGTACTCGTACTTCTTTAAAAGCTATGTGAAGATATGGAAGAACTGATGGAAGTTTCATTTATACAAATATGTTATATTATTGAATTTCGAGGACGAAATTCTTTTAACGAGGGGAGAATTGTAACACCCCAATCTAGGGGTTAAAAATTTCTTATGATATTAATAAAACTAGTCTGACTAAAATATTGAGTCAATAAGGAATTTTGAGAAAAATTAAGGACTAAGTATAATTTTACCCTTCTTTGGGTTTAGTTGATTTTAAAATTTACGTGGTTTACTTAAGTTTTATTTGATATGATTTTATTATTATTATTAAAATAATCTTGAAAGATGGTGAACCACCACTTAAAGATATTTTGGTGGACACTTTTGTTTTATTTTAATCAAGGTGTCAGACTAATAATCAAGAAAGACAAATTAGCAATAATGCATAAAATTAGGTAGAGATAAGATCTTAAAAAAAACCACACAATGCACGTATATTGAAATCGAAAGACCTGTTTCGATTTTCTTATTCATTTTTCCAAACCGATCATCTTTGTATATGTTCGTCTCTCTCACTCCCACTCTGACTTTATCAAAGTTTACAAAGCTATGGAAAATGAAACGACCAGGATTTGTTACCCCAAAACAGGCCAAACCAGGGCTACAGAACTCAAGAAGGACTCGAACTAAAGAGTTTCAAGCCGGGTCTCCACTGGTTTTGCTTAGATCAATCGAGTTTATTGAAAATTAGTCTCTCATGGTCTCTCTTCTTCGTGCTTGCCGTCGGATCTCCTATCATTTCGCACTTCCTGCTTTTGTGCTTCGATTGTGTTAAGTAGCATCAAAGACCCTACGATGCGTTGGTACAGTTATCTCTTTCGTTTTTCGCGGCTATTTCTTTTGTTAGTTTGTCTTCTTGGGCTCGGAAATATGGAACCAAGAAGTTCCTGTTCTTGGATAAACTGTATGATGTCAGTGATATGGTTCGAAGAGGATAAGCAGAGGAGCTTCAGAAATCAATAAAACTCCTTTGCGTATTTGTCCTCCCTTGTTTTGCTCTTGAGAGTGCATACAGAATTTGGTGGTACACGACTGGACCGAGCCAAATCCCCTACTTTGGTAACATGATAGTGAGCGACACCATTGCATGTGTATTGCAGCTGATGTCATGGCTTTATCGAACATCTATTTTCATCCTAGTTTGCATTTTTTTATCAACTTACATGTCATCTGCAAATACTCCGACTGGAAGACTTTGCTCAAGTTTTTCAAAAGGAAACTGAAGTGAGTTCAATCTTGGTTGAACATATCAGGATAAGAAGAAATCTTCGGATCATAAGCCACCGGTTTCGCTTATTTCTTTTGTTGTCACTGGTCTTGGTCACTGCAAGTCAGTTCTTTGCTTTGCTCTTGACAACCCGAACCACTACCTTTGTCAATATCTACGAGGTTGGAGAACTTGCGAGTTTATGCACCTATCAACTGTTCGTGCTCCTTGTTCTGCTGCTGTTTTCAAGGTTCTTCCAAGTTTTCATATAAAAAAATACGAGCCGAGGTGAGGGTAGACACCGGTGTGTCCTTGGATCGAACGACGAGTTGAGAGTCGTCGCATGGTGGCACCGTTTCAGTTTCCCGGAGTCTCTCGAACCGATCGTCTTTATAAACTTGGAACATGGGAAATGAAGGGACGAACACCTTGGATATTTCTGGGAACAGTTTGAAGCCATTTTGGAGAAGAAGATGATGAATTCTAAATCTCAAGAAAGTGCCTCGTACACAGCTTCCACAACATTTCAGCAAATCACTTGGGTTGTTACTATAAAATAAATGGGATTGAAATATGGGGAAATGGAGTTGTGATTCCAACAGGGAAATCACGTGGATGGTGACTTAAAAAAATAAAGTGGAAATCACATCATGAGTCCTCAAGGATTGGTAAGAACTTGACCTTGTCTCATAGTTTCCTTTAGTTTTAATTTATGGCTCAATAGTGCAAATTAATTCGGTTCAGTCCCTAATTTTAATGATTAATTATTAAAGTAACCCCACAAGTATTCGATTATACTAATTGGGTTTCTAAATTATTATTTAAATTCTAATAAGCTATCTTTATGGCGAGGAAAATTATTTGGATACGAGTTAGTAATTTTGATGGTCTGGATCGAGAGGAAAATATTGGAAGTTGAATTAAAGATCGAGGGCGTTCAAATGGAATTTAAATGGTCGACCAGTATGGCACGGAAAATCGAGGTAATACTTTACTACCTCTTTATGCTTTATGGAACATGTTGGTATTGATAAATGCATGAATGGAAATGTTTGGTCTCATATGTGTAATTAATGAAGATCTACACTAGGTACGAATACGGTAGAAAGTAGATAACTGAATATGGCTCAGATGACTATTATAAGAAATTGGAGGACGGTTTGAATTAAATTACAAGTTCTGGAATTAAGTAATAAAAGAATTAACCATGGATTGTAGATTATAATTTATCTCATTAAAGGTACTTAGATGATAAATTAAGAGAATATTTCGATTAGGGAAAATTACGAAATTATCCTTATGTTGGAAAATGATAAGAATTGTCTCTGGAAGTGGATTAATAAATCTGAAAAGAATTATTGATCTGCTAAAACTATTGATGTGCATAAGAAATGTTAGTTTTACTTGGAAATTATGGAGAACCGGTTTTTAACCCCAAGAAGGTTTATGCAAGATACTAGAAGTGTGTTAAGGGAATTATTTCAAGATCAGAGATTGTTCAAGAAAGCAATTAATCATAGGATCTCTAAATTATATTATTTTCGTTAAGAGCTAATATCGAACTTATCTGGCTAAGAAATTACAGAAATGCCTTAAGAGGTAGAATAGTCTGAGATGACTCTGAATGAGAAAATACTTAGAGGATTCGTACTTAACTCGATTAAGTACGGATTTAATTGTTAAGATCCCGACTTAGTGCAGGAAAATTTATGATATTCCGTTTGTAAAGTCTGAGAAGACACTTGACCTGAAAATATTCGAATAATGAGTAAATACTGGAAGAGTAATTTATCGGGGGTATTCTGCTGTCAGAATTGTTCGAAAGGACTGAAGTAAATGATAAGATTGAATTAAATAATAAGATCGGATGGAAGGAAAAGATTGAAATACCGTAGATCTATAAAATGACCAAAATACCCCTGTAATGGAAATGACCCAAGAATATCACCAAGCTCAGGAATGATTGAATATCCTCGAGTTCTGAAATGAATGGAATAAAACTAAACATCAAAATTACCAAAATACCCTTATGGCCTAAATTAAGTAAATATCTTGGATTAATTAAGGAATCCAAGTAAGCATAGGTATTGGACTACCTTTAAAGGTAATGGAAAACAATTCAAGTGAATAGATCAACCCTAAAGCTATGTCAATACCTGAATGACATAGATATTACTGGAACATGTGTTCATCTTCTCAAGTTTGGCTCGATGATAAATTTTGGAAGTATTCAACTCAGCTCTAGATTGTATTCAGTACTAAGAATTGGACGTTTGTTCAACAATCAACCACGAAGACCAAATTGAATGGGATGGAAGTACAACATGTATCTGAAATTCAGGAACGTTTGAATTACTCTGGAAAATTCTGAAGTAACTGGAATGGAGATGACTGCTAAATGAAATAGGTAACCTCAATGACTGAGGATTTAGTAAGTGATTTGGATAAGTCTGGAAACTCTGATGAGTTTACGTAGTGTACAATTACAATGGGTTATGAACAAATTAATCAAGTACGTCAACATTTCATGATATTGTGGAAGTGTGGAAATGAAATAAAGTCATTGGAAGATTTATTCAGCGATAATTCCGAAAATGGTCTACGGACAAGAATTTGTGGTATTAAAGAGTAAATACCCTAGAAGGAAAATGAATTGACCAGTCGACATAGATTGTTAAGGTTATGAATCTTCGTTCTCAAGTTGTTCGATTATCCGATCAATCGACATGGATGTAAAGGATTCTGAATACCCTTCTGATTACGTACAGCTTCTGAAAACTGTCCGAATAAGATAATATCCTGATAATTCACATTCTGAATAACTGATGATTCTGTCAGTTAATGAACTCTTTCAAATAGTGATTCTAAATTCCGATATCCTATCGGTATACTGAATATTCATGTTTCTCTACCTGTTAAGATTATCCAATACCTCTGAATAATATCTGTAAACTCTGGTGTGTTCCCTAATCATATAAATATTTTATCTGATTTCCGACTTGAATTCTATTATGATCCTGACCTGGATTCTGATCTGATATTGACATGGATTCTGATCTGATACATGACCTGGATTCTGATATGATACTTGACTTGAATTATGTTTTGATTTTTGATATATCCGTTTACGGACGGAACATGTTTTATTGGGGGGTATTGTTGGAGGAAGATTACTTGGAGGTTCCTCGGCTGTGTGCTCAGGGCCTTACTTACCGGTTCCTCGGCTGTGTGCTCAGGGCCTTACTGTTAGTGACGGGGTTGTATGGTTCTGGGGAACCTACACATTTTGTTCGTGACGGATGGGGGTATATATATATGTTTTAAAAAGATCTGAAAAGTTACATGGTTTTTTTTTGGGAACACACTAGAAAACCTATTCTGATCTCCTGAACTCAGTCATCCGAAATATTTCTCTGAAACGAAAGCTCATTGTCCGTTACTACCTGAAATATCAGTAGGATCTTTGCTCAACATAAAAATCTGTAAATATCTGAACCAATAAGGAAAATATGTTTATCTGTATCTGCACGTTTTTCAGCATCATCTGGTAGTTTTGTATTACTGAGCTTTTTGAAGCTCACTCTATTACTCACCTTTTCAGGTTAAAACAATTGTACCAGTGTATCTATCGACTTCAGTAAGGGAGTTCTTCCGGCATGGTTGCAGAGTATGGTACTTGTGATTAGGGGGCATGTAATTGTATTTTGATTTATATACGAGTTTGGAAATCTGTTTTATTTTTAAATAGTGATAAATGATTTTATAAGTTTACATGTTCTGATAAAAAGTTTTAAAATTTCCGCTATTTTTACGGTGGGTCGCTCCGGTGGCCCTAATGTGACTTCCTGGATCGGATCGGGCTACCTGCATCGGTCTGGGGGGTTACATATCATGTATGTGAGCTTAGTTTTCTTAATGAGATGCAGCTATATTTATTCTGTCTGAATTTATTAATGGTTATTCACGTTAGTTTTATGGACCACAGATACATGATACGGGTATACGGTACAATACAACGATACTAAATACTAGTATCTTGTACCAAACGGAGATATCCGATATCGGTGTTAAAAAATAGGCATAATGATATGATTATCCTCTCAATGGTTGTGCAAATAATCATTTTATTTCCTTTTTTTGCTACTATTTTATCTCCAATGTTTTAATTTTTTTTGTCAAAACATTTAATATTAAATAAAAATTATTAATTGACTAACGATCTACACATATTGTTAATATGACATTTTTATATGTGTTCATTTACTGATATGGTGCATGTTATGTCATTATTTTGGTAAAGCGACACATGCAATATCATTATTTTTGTAACGTGACACATATCATATAATCACTTTGGTATTATGACACATATCACATCATTACTTTGAATGATGTAATACATATATCATTATTTTGAATAACGTGATACATATCACATCATCATTTTAAGTGATGTGATACATGTTACATCATTATTTTAAATGGTATGACACATATCACATCAACAATTAATTACATGTAAAAATATCACGTTAATAACATATATTGACTGTTAGTCAATTAACAATTTTCATTCAATAGAGTTTATTTTGACAAAAAATTAAAACGTTTAGAATAAAACAATTTAAAAAAAAATGATCATTTATACAAATATTAGAAGTGATTGGATCATTATACCTATAAAATAAGATCAATAAATATCGTTCTAAATAATGACATTATTTTAATTTAACTCTACTCTTTCTTACTTTGACATGAGAGATGTCTTAAGGATGGGTAGACCGGACTGATATATATATATATGTGATAGTTTTGGATTATTATTTAATGTATGATAAAGGTTAATATAATAATTTGTATTTAAGATTTTAATATTATCTCATATATGAATTATAAATAATTTTAATAATAAAAAGAAATGTTATTATTTTTAGAAATTTTATGTTCAAAGCATTGCAATGTATTCGTGCATTATTCATAACTATATATTTTTATAATCATTACATATTATTACAATAATATATCTCATATAGTAATTAAAGATTTTAAACTCCAGATATTAAATTTATATAAAAAAACTTCAAATATTAAATTATAACTTCTTTATTCCAAACCATAAATTTATAAATTTAAACATTAAATATTAAATCTTTATATATACAATTTTAAATATTAAATAGAACAAAATAATAGTTTTAAAACATAGATTGTGAGAAAAAAAAACTACACCATCAAAAACAATTTTTCATATTTTGATAGTAATAATTTTAAGAATTCATCCACCTGTTTTAAAAATCTCTTCGCTCCAAGGGAATCGATGTAAAATTCGAGCGTGAATCGGGTTTTGCCATGACCCGGATTTTCCAGAATTTAAATTTGCATAATTTGCTTGGATTTTCATTTTGATATTCTCTGGAAAGTTTGATTCTCCGAGGAATTAAAAGGAGTTCACAGAGTTTCTCTCTCTTTTTTCGTTCATTGCTTTAGGTTTCTCTCTCTCTCTAAAATGAAGTCTTCGTGGGGTAAACTCCGAAGATTTGCGCTTCACAAGAACGATGGCAAGGACAAATTAGATTTTTTATCTTTTGCTCATTTGGATGAACTCGCTCAAGCAGCTAAGGTACTTTTATCTTGTTTATATTCTCTCTTTTTAAAGTAAATGTTTGAGCTTTGGTTTGATCTAAATTCTGATTAAGGTTACTTTGTTAATTGGGAAATAAATCGGCTTCTCTCGTTTCTATTTCTGAAAGTGCTGAAACGATTTTAGGTTATTCCAACTGTAATTGAATGGATCGAGTTCAGCTAAGTGAAGCGAGTTTCTAATGCGTATTTTCATAGAAATTAGAAAATATATGGAGAATTATTGTTCTGGGAGAATGGTAGCAATTTTAATCCAGTAGGTTTCAAAGACTTTCAAGTTATAAATCTTTTTTTTTTGGTCGATATTTTGAAACCAGATTAGTCTAAAGGCTGTAGTTAAACTTTAAGAAAATGTGAAATGCTTAAGGATTGGAGAGAACCTAAATCAAGATTAGATTATAATCTTTGCGGAAGTTGTAGGCTTCTTTGTTTAGTAATAGTGTATGAGCTCTTAGTAGATGGTTTTAATATCATAATTTCGATAAGTAGAAAAATAGTGGAGTACTAGGTACCAACATGAAAGGAACTCTTAAGCTTTAGCTGTGAAATATGCTATACACCAGTTCAGATAACTATACTTCGATGTCCATCCTTGTTTGGAGCCCTAAATTGATTGTTGCCCAAGTAAGTTATTAATTGCCATTAATTGAATAGTTAATTTACTGACCACTGCCGCTCTGAATATCTGTGGTAATTATTCTCGGTTTTTAGTTTATTCAGTTAATTCAATAGTTAATTATTGTTCCTTGTTATTGGTAGTAAATTTGTTATTAGATTTAATATTTAGTTATAGCTTTATGCTTTTGTATTGCTATGTGACAACTTGCAACAAGCTCCTCTCAATGACTAATGCTTCTTGTAGATTATCTATGATATCAATTTGAAAGATTATGATTAGATTTTTCATTTTTCATTTGGCTGCATTTTGCAGGATATGCAAGATATGAGAAATTACTATGATAGCTTACTTTTGGCAGCTGCAGCAACCGCTAACAGTGCATATGGTAAACATGATATTGTTATATTGTCATATTGATTGACGGTATCTCTGTGTTGTCACCATTTGCATTTCTAAATAGTTGGCTATACGAATTACATGTTATATGGCGCTTTTCCAAGCCAAAAGCAATTGGTAGGTTTTGAAGAAAAAGTTGGCTTTAGAAATAACATTGATTAGGTTTTTATGTTTTAAAAAAAAGTAATATCAGATGTTTTGTAGTCATGACTTGTCTGCAGATGTGGAATCCATATTAATCTGTTGGCACATAAACAACACAAAAGATTTTTTTTATTTTTACCATGCAGCACATTCTAAGGCCACCTTACTCAAGTTGTTAGATTACACTAAAATCAGAGAAACTTAAGCTTTATGAATCATAGTGTTGAATGAAACTACCTTTGATGAGATTTTTATTCAGAATTCTCGGAGTCACTACAAGAAATGGGCTCCTTTCTGCAAGGAAAGAGACTGTTACCTGATGATGAAGAAAGCCGTAAGTAGTCCTTTGCTTCCTTAAGTTGCTTGCGCTTTTAGATCACCAATATATGTTGTGTACAATTTAGCCTGAAATTTAAAGACTTGAAAAGCTAAACCAAATTATGCAATTGACCATTTCTTTTAAAATGTTGCAATGTCCTAGTAAACGGAAATCCAACGGAGAGAATTAAACCTTCAAGAGGATTTTAAGAGAGCTTATGATTCGGTGGATTGGGAGATTTTGATGAGATTAATGAGCAAAATGGGGTTTGGTGTTAGATGGTGCTCTTGGATTTATAAATGTGTGTCAACAGCTTCCATTTCAGTCCTAGTAAACATGAATCCAACGGAGAGAATTAAACCTTCCAGAGGACTAAGGCAGGGCTGTTCGTTATCTCCGATGTTGTTTAATTTGGGAGGGGAGTTGTTACATTTATTGTTGGCAAAAGCAGTGGAAAAGGGGCTGTTTTCGGGTTTCGAGCTAGGTTCTCTTGATAGCTCTTTCAAGTTATCACATTTACAATTCGCGGATGATCTAATAATTTTCAGCAAGGCATCAATTCGTGATTTGTTGAATGTTAGAAGGGTTTTGTTGATTTTTGAATTGTTGGTGGGGTTAAAGCTTAACTTAACTAAGAGCAGAATTTTTGGAGTGAACGTGGAGGACGAGGTTCTAGATGCTTGGGCAAAGGAAATTGGATGTTCTAAGGGTGTTTTTCCTTCGGAGTATCTCGGGTTACTGTTGGGGGCCAAGAGGAACTCTTTTGCTTTATGGGAACCTGTTGCGCAGAAATTTTACAGTGCATTATCTGGTTGGAAGGCTAAATCCCTATCGTTGGCGGGAAGGGTTGTTTTGGTGAAATCGGTTTTGTGCTCTCTCCCCATTTACTTCTTATCTATTTTTCGGATACCAATAAGTGTTTTCAACAAGCTAAACTCGATCATAGCAGCTTTTTTATGGGGAAGCTCGGCAGGAAAAAATAACATTCATTGGTTGAATTGGAAGTTGGTGTGTAAGCCAAAGAAATTGGGAGGTTTAGGGATTCTGAATTTGCTGATTTTGAATAGGGCTTTATTGGGGAAATGGGTTTGGAAATTTGCTTCGGAGAAGAGATCATGGTGGAAGATAGTGATGTGCAATGTGAATAATTTGAACCCGAATTCTATGATGATTGGGAACAATTGCTCAGCTAAAGCTTCTTGGATATGGAAAGGTGTGGTTAATAATTTCTTTTCTTCTGACGATTTTGGGGATATCTTAAGGAACAACATGTGTTTAAGAGCTGGTAATGGGGAATCAGTGGAGTTTTGGAATGATATATGGCTGGGTATGGTTTCTCTGAAGGAGATGTTTCCGAGACTTTTTGCTTTATCAAAAAATAAAATGGGAAAGGTGGTAGAATTCAGGTTGCACAGTATATCCGGTTGGGTTTGGGATATAAAATTGAGAAGGAATTTGGTGGATTGGGAGGTTGAGCAATGGTTGCAACTTATTTCCTTGTTAAACACCTCATCTCCTTCATTACTCGGGGAAGATTGTTGGATATGGCTAGGTAATGGAGAGGGTTGTTTTTCAGCTAAATCCTGCATCACAAAATTTTTTGATAAGGAGGACATTAATGGAGAAGAGGGTTTTTGGGACAGGCACGTTTGGACAGGGGTTGCACCTCCTCGTGTAGAAACTTTTGTTTGGCAAGTTGCACATCAAAGAGTGGCAGTTAAAGAGGAGCTGTTGAAGAGAGGTGTTGTTGGGATTGATCATCCTTTATGTTCGATTTGTGGGAAGTGTGAGGAGTCAATTTCACATTTGTTTCTGCATTGTGAGGTGGTTTGGTTTTTGTGGTCTAGATTTTTGAGGGATTGGAACGTTTTATTTGTGGTTCCTAAGAATATGACGGATTTTTTTGATTTTGTGGGATGATTTAGTTCCGATATCTAATATTTGGAAATTCATTCTAAGGGCGGTGCTGTGGTCAGTTTGGAAATGCATAAATAAGATTGTTTTTGAAAAAAAGAAGGTGGATTCTGCTATGCTATTCTTTCTTGCTAGATACAGAACTACTATTTGGTTCGGGTGAATTTTAAGGATGTTTATATTCCTTTTGATTCCCTAGTTGGGGATCTAAAACTGGCATATTCGAATGGTAATCAGAAAAAAGGGTGTTCTACTCCTTCTAAGTGGGTACCTCCTCCACAAGGCTTCCTTAAACTCAATGTTGATGGAGCAATGGCTAAGGGTTGGGACAAAGGTGGAATAGGTGGTTTGATTAGAGATGACAGGGGTTTGTTACTGGGTTCATTCTCAGAAAATATTGGAGGTGGTCCTCCAATTCTTGCAGAATTAATGGCGATCAAAAGAGGTTTGACTCTCATCGAAGAAGTAGGTTTCTCTCCAAGTCGGAGGATTATTTTGGAAGCGGACTCCACCACAGCTCTGAAGTGGATTAAACATCCTGACCTCTGTACCCCACTATTTCAGAACTTGGTTAGAGGTTTAGCTTCTAAAGTGGAAGGACAGGGCATCATTTCAAGACATATATTAAGAGCCGCCAATTGGGAAGCGGATGAGTTAGCAAAGGCTGGTCTTGGTTGATCAAGTGGTATTATGTTGAGGTTTCTGTGTTCTTGTGTTTGTCCAGTCGTTTTATGTTTTTAAGTTTTATGTCAAGCTGTCTATGACTAGGAATTGGTTGTACGTTATGTTTCAGGATAATAAAATTCAGAGGTGCTCTTCTCCTCCTTCCGATGTCCTTCATGTTACTGATATAACATGAAGGATATGAAGGGGGTTTTAATGAGGCCTAACTTCTATCAAAAAAAAAATGTTGCAATGTCGCTGAATAAGGCTGCAGATCCCACTTAGCAGTAGAACTTCCAATTGGTTCAAGCAACATCTAAACAACTTGAGTTATGTCATTGACTTGTTTGAGTCTTACCTTAAACACTTCTATTATATATTTGTATTGATGAATATCCCCTCTCAATTTGCACGTGTGCATCTGCATTCCTGGATATCCCCCTCCAAAAGATAAAAGAATGAAATGGATCAGAATTTCTGCTTGAACATAGCAACTTTTTCATGGATATGGCATGATGTGCCTTATTCCATGTCTTAGGCTTCATAGTTTATTTTTTTTATAAGAATTTCAGGCCTCGTTAAAAACCTCCTTCTTGATTAATGGAGCTTATATAAACTCCTTAATCAGCGGAAGGAGGAAAAGAGTGCCTTAGGATTTTATTGAACCATAAAATTACATAAGATACAACCATCATACACCCACCAACCAAATAAACTCGAAACAACCATAAAACATCCAAAATATAAATATAGAATCAGCCAATTCCTTCTTTAGCTAAGGCATTAGCCTCTAAATTGGCTGTCCTATTAACCCATCTAACAACACCTTCTAAAACATTAAGCCTATGAACAATATCTTTAATCAAAAAAGCATAAACATCAGGAACTAGATCCACTTCCTTAATCCAGTCTACCGCAACTTTGCTGTCGCTTTCATTAAATTCATAGTTTATGCCTTTCATTAAATTCATCAATCCTATATTCCCTTAATGTTTGATTTCTATATATATTGTCCTTCATCAGGGAAACAATGTCATCAAGTAACTATGCATTTGCATACTTCAGTATCAACTGTTACCTTCTTTTCGGTGGAATAGGGAGTTTCATAGGATGGTGTCCCTGGCCTATGTTATTGTGGTATAATGGTTCTGTTGTAAGTAATTACATTGCACTTTTTTGCAGGGAGGATTCTGTTAATGTTGGGGAACTTGCAGTTTGAACTCCGAAACTCGTGGATAACTATGTGAGTATTAATCTTATTCAAAAATTGAACAGAAAAAACTTTTCCTAGAAATTTGTTATATGTTGTGTATTCCAGTAATCCTTTTGTTTAGCCTTCTTGATGCTCTTTGTGCTTCAGCGCTCACATATATTGCTGACAATTACAAATCCATCCGAGTCACTTCTCAATGAACTTAGGACTGTTGAGGTTTGTTTGCTTGAATCTCTCTATTGTTTAGTTAAGAAAATTTTCAACCTCATTTCTTACTTGCCAATGTAGTTCTTTTACCTTCGTTAATATTAGGTTAAAACTATCATGCCTAGTGGCCTTTATCTTGTTTGCTGGTGCAGGATATGAAGCGGCAGTGTGATGAAAAAAGGTGCATCATTTTTTCACTGCATGCTTATTTTGATTAGGTTACGCAAGTCTTTTTCTGAATCTGGTTCATGATCTTCAGAAATGTCTATGAATACTTGGTGGCACAACAAAGGGAAAAAGGAAGGTCTAAAAGTGGAAAAGGTGAAACTTTCACTTTGCAGCAGTTGCAAACAGGTCGTGATGAATATGATGAAGTGGCTACTCTTTGTGTTTTCCGGTTGAAATCTTTGAAGCAAGGTCAATCCAGAAGTCTTGTAACACAAGCTGCTCGTCACCATGCAGTTCAGGTTTCTGAATTTATTTCCAGAAGTTTCACACGTCTGTGGTTTCTGCCTGATCATAATTCAATGCTGATAACGTCCTCCCCTCTTTTCATTTCTGCTTCTCTTGCGAGTGCAGTTGAATTTCTTTAAGAAAGGGCTTAAATCACTTGAGGCAGTTGAACCTCATGTTAGGCAAGTTACAGAACAGCAACACATTGATTACCAGTTCTGCGGTATTGAAGATGATGGTGGGGAAGATGGCGAGATTGCCTATGATCCGAACAAAGAGGTGGAATTAAGTTTTGACTATAGAGCAAATGAGAACGGGTCGGTGTTACTTCCACATCAAGGAATTCAATGGAGGTCTGATTCTTATGCTATTGTAAATTTATTAAATCATTTTTGAAGTTGTTATGGTGGAAAGCAAGAGTTGCACCCTTAAACATAAAGGCTTGGACAAATGAGGATCAAAACTAGTCATATTTTACTTTGTCCTTCTTATCCCCTATTTTAGGAGGGTGATAATGCCTATGGTTTTAAGCAAGAGTTGCACCCTTAAACATAAAGGCTAGGAAAAATGAGGTCCAGAACTTGTCATATTTCGCTGTGGCCTTCTTATCCCCTATTCCCCCCCCCCACAAACAAACATACACACACTCCCATCTTGAACTATTAGTAGGATTGGTTTCTTCAGCCAGAATTCCATGCAAATCATAGTTTATTTTGGCCAGTTTAGTGGTTCAAGTCATTCTAGTTCTAGAGGAGGGGGATGATGCCATTATTGTTTGTGATATTATGCAATGATCTTTTCTCATAATCCATTATGGGTTGACACCTTCCTTTTATTCCTAAAACATGGTGGTTTATTCTCCAGGTAGATGAAGTACTTCATTTCTCCAAACTTCAAAGATGGAAAATGCAGAGGTAAATCTCCATTCATTCAATTTTCATTTTGTCCCCATTGAAGAAAAAAACAACCCATAGGCTTTTAGAATCATGAATTTTTAACGTGTTAGTTTTGCTTGTAGTATGAGGTTCTTAAAAATATATATTTTATTAATGTCTGCTGTCTGCCTGTAGGTAAACCCTGAGAAAAGCCATGGGGATATTCAGCTCTTGCATAAAGTGGGTAGCCATTCAGCCTCCATATTTCCAGAAAGGAAGCTTGATCCTGCTGAAAGAGTAAAACAGAAGCTGCAGTCATCGACAAGGAGGTCTCATGCTTATGTGCTTCCAACCCCAAATGATTCAACTTTTGCGGCATCTTCAAGAACAAGTAGCTCCTTTTCCCACTCAAGATCAACAAATGTAGCTGGACATCCACACAATTTATGGCATTCCTCCCCACTAGAGCAAAAGAATCACGAGAAAGATTCTGGTGATGGTCAATCATCAAAGTTTACCATCTTGAATTCCGAGTCAATTCTCAAAGAGAACAGCAGTTCTAATAATACCACTACGCAACTACCCCCTCCTTTGACTGAAGGAAAAGAATCGACCCTGCTGGATATCTCCTCTGAAGCCAAAAATATAAAAAGAAAATCTGTTTCTGGTCCATTAACTAGTAAACAATTGTTAACAAAGCCTGTTTTCCAGCCAAGCAGTTCTATTCCATCTGCTGAACTTCCCAGTTTAGCTTCTGCATTATTTTCTCATTTAACAATTCCGCGATCGTTGTCACCTCCCAAAGTATCCCCAAGTGCATCACCTCCCCTTGTTTCTTCACCCAGATTAAATGAGCTTCACGAGCTTCCAAGGCCTCCTGATAATTTAGCTGCCAAGTCAGCAAAACCTCTTGCTTTGAGTGGTCACTCTGCTTCACTAATCTCAAGTAATATTCCTTCACCGGCAGTAAGTGGAGCATCTCGTCTTCTCGCAATCAAAGCGCAATGGCGAATAATTTTTCCAGGATTTTGGAGGCTCCACAAGTTACAGACAAGGATGGAGAAGTTGCATTGCCTTCGTCGATGCCCATTAAACCAAAACCCGGTGTTCCCGAAGTGGCATCTCATTCTGACCAAATTAGAGGTAATTGGAGCTTCATAATCTTTCCATTACTTTTGGTCCTTTTTTTTATACAAGTTGATATTTGATTACCATTTTTCATGTTTGACATTCATGTGAAATAACATTCGAGTTTATGCAGGTAGAAGCTGAGATAGCTGATTCATTTGCATCTGATTGAACCTTTATCCGGATAGTTGTAGGTGAGGTGAGGTGCGTAAATACGAGGTTTAGTGATGTGTTAGTTAAGTTAGCGATCCTGAATCTTGGTTAGGCTGGTAGGCTAGCATGTTTATTTGTCGAGAATTAATGATAAAGAAGTTGCCACGATTGGAGTGATCGTTGTTTTGTATCGCATATATTGTCCATTGTTCACATAAGAAAATTGCTTTTGTTGTTTGATCTGAGATTGGATGTGCGCTGTCATTAGCATCATGTGCCCCATGAAATGAATTGTTAAGGAAAATGAAATGGATTAATCTTTCGGGAATTCCATCAGCTTTCAGGAAATGTGTCGCCTAATGTGGTAGCGTTTACTAGATTGTGTGTTTGCATGCTGCCGCCTTTTGATACAAGTCAAAATCACCATATAATTAATTTCAAATTTGCAGAGAATTTAGTAGGAAATAAGGCTTTATACATAATACATCAAGTAGATGGAAAATGAGTGGGAAATAGTAAAGACGGGGGTGAAAGAGTTGCTCAACTAAGTATTGTGTTGTCAAGCCATAATGGTACGCGTCATCAAGTAATAATAGTTGGGAAACGAGATCTTCCCTCAAAAGTATCTATGGTTTGTAGTTTGAGTTTATGACTCTAATTTTATTTAGTTTATTTTAAAAAATTTCAATATAATTTATCTGATGAAAATATAAATTAAAAAAAATAAAGATATGGGATTGATGCGGAAATTCATATAATCATATATCTTTAGAGAGAGAATTTAATGTTTTTCCATATGATTAATATATTATTGGTGTATAAATTTACATACTAACGATAAATTGTATGGTATTATATCTTAAAATTTTCAATTAAAATATTTCATTTTATGTAAAAAATTTAAAGATTTTTAATTAAATCTTTGTACCTATATAAATTCATACATTAATAATAGCGTAAACTATCTATTTGATCTCATATATTTTTGTATTTATGCTATGGTCGTTCAGTTACCTTTTTCAAAATCATATTAAATGTTGTGTTTTTATTTTAGTACTCGTCGTTCAAAAATTAACAACAATGCTAACATAGTATTTTTTATTTTCATATTATTTTCTCTATTTTAATCAGCAACTCATGTGTCATTTTTTAAATTATTTAAAGAAAATGACATGTATATTACTGATTAGGAGAGACATAATAACATGAAAAATAAAAAAAATTATGTCAGCATCACAGTTAATATTTTAACGGTAATTATCAAATTAAAAACAAAACGTTACCTTCAATATGATTTTTAAAAAGTATATTACTGAATGACCAAAATAGAAATATGAAAATAGATTTGAGGGCCAAATAAGAAATTTACTATATTATTCATAGGGCGTATTCTCCTCTTGAAACGATGACGTTTCAAACAAAAATAGCGAGAAAAACCCAACGTTGCTGCCGTTCGTTTATTTCAACTCTTTATTTAACCACTTCCATTTCTTATTTAAGTCAACAAGGTCAAAGAAAAAAAAACATTTTCAGCTCTTGCAGATTCATGGCGACGCTTATGGCAAATCTACTGGTCAAGGCATTCTTTGCTCTTTTCTTGATATCAGCGACCACCGCCGTTGGCGACTCCCCCTTCATCATCGCTCACAAGAAGGCATCTCTCACCAGACTCAAATCCGGCGCAGAACGCGTCTCCGTCTCCATCGACATTTACAACCAAGGCTTCTCGTGCGTTTCTCTTTCCCCTTTTCTTCTATTTTTAATTCTTTTAGTTCAGATCTAGAACTAACCACTCCATCGAGATGGAAAAGTTGAAACTCTGAATTGATAATTCAAGTATGAATTTGACCTATCCTTAATATCTCATGTAGCTTACGATTTCGTTTTAGGCTTTGCATGTAAGCATCTTCTTTGCATGTCTGAGAAAAGATCAAAATTTACTTTGTTTTTGCTGATAAGTCAGTTTAGAGAACATAAAGAGAGAAAATCGGTTTAAATTTACTTTCTCTTCTTTTCTTTTTTCTCATTTTAACACTTGGATCTGAAAGGACTGAAATCTGATAAATTTGGAACTATTACTTTGGCATTTTATCTTATTTTCTTGTATGTTTTTCTGTTGTAAAATCTTGCCTGTTTCATAGATTTTCAATTTCCTGTCTGTTACTTCATGTATAAGTCTAATCTAACCCGTTGACCATCAAACTATAATTGGAGGTTGATGTTAGTACACGATCTAATATAATACTCGAACTATATTGTATAGGGCATTAGTTGCCTGTTTTCGCCTTTTAATATACCCCCGTGTGAAGGAATTTTTTTTTTTTGAAGTTTCTCATTCATTTTATGTTGAGAGTATATATAATCTTACTTGAGGAAAATATTTCTGAATTTTTTTTTCAGCACGGCATATGATGTGAGTCTCGTGGATCATAGCTGGCCCCAGGATGAATTTGATGTCGTCAGTGGCAATATTTCACAGTCATGGGAGAAACTTGATGCGTGAGTATTTCCTTTCTGTTGTTCCATTTAATTTGTTTGTTCTGGATCACATCTTAATTAAATTCCAAACCTCTACAATCTGCAGTGGTGGTATTCTGTCACATTCATTTGAATTAGAAGCCAAAAGACAAGGGATGTTCTATGGTGCACCAGCTGTTATCACTTTCCGCATTCCCACAAAGGCTGCTCCACAGGTTTGAGATCCATAACAGAGTCTATTTTCCATTTTTAAAATTTAAGGCAAAGGAAAGAAAAAGGAAATTGTGAACAAGCTTTGATGCTCTAATTTGCTCGGTATTTTAGGAGGCATATTCAACTTCAATCTTGCCGTTAGATATCCTTGCCGAAATACCTCCTGAGAAGAAGTTTGACTGGGTGAGTTCTTTTTGGAATTACAATAAGCAAATAATTCAAGGTTATTGAATTTCTTTATCCTTGTTTCCATGTTACTGAAGTCTGTTTTTTTTCTTTTGTGGAACTTGTGTTGGCCGGGACTAAATATTGAAGGCTAAGGTATGAATGCTTATTGCTACATCTGTTAAAATAATCATGCTTCTTAATCTGTATCAAAAGAATGCATACATCCCCCTCTCTTTTGAATATCTTTGTTGTCGGGATTAATATGTAGTGGTTGAGTGTTGCTTCTTCGATAACAAATAAATATTGATGGATCCTTGATGAACCACACTTCTAGTTCTTAACCTTTTCAGTGTTATTTACGGAGTGCATAAAAAAAATTAATGTGTCATCTTGTGCAGAGGTTGCTGGCTAAATATGGATCTCAAATCTCTGTGATATCAATTGTGGCTCTATTCATCTACCTGATGGTTACCCCATCAAAATCCAGTGGTGTAAAAGCAAGCAAGAAGAAGCGCTAAGTATTTGTAGCTGAGCTGAATACGCAAATTTTTCTTTCTGTTTGCAGTTCAAAAGGAGTCTTTTATTTGTTTTAGAACATATTTGTTGGCGGAATTTTATAGTTAGATGGATGTTAAATGAGTTTAGTGTAAGACGAATCAACTAATTCACACTTCTTAGGCCTAGACTTCAACTAATATATTGGGTGTCAGTTTTAAAATTTAGAACTTTTTACGTTCAACCTTTTCAGTGTGTTTGTGTATGTGTATTGTAATGCTTTTGATGTGATGAAGTGAAAAAGAGAGAAAGAGTGATTGTAGAGCTGAGATCTGTGTTTCTGGTCCACTCTTAGCAAAGCCAAATAGGACCATTGATGAAACACGGACCTTGGTAAATAAAGGTGTTAATGAGTATTGAACCAATTGTGGCATGAGACGTCGGTTTGGAACGACTGGCCCTGGCTCAGCTTGAAGAACCCCGTGTATGGTCAGATGTGTCTTAAAAAGGAGAGGAGTTTTAAGAATTAGGAGGCATGAATTTTACATTAGCTGTGTCTAAGAGTTGGTGTTGGACTGAACATATGTGGATAGTCGGATGCCATGAATCTCTGCCAAGAGGTGTATGTTAGAATAGGTGATGGAATTTAAGTGATCACGTCATTTTCCAGCAGTGAGGTGTTTTATTGGACAAAACTGGTAAGGGTGTGTGTACCTATTAGGATGGTAGGTTTGGAGTGGGGGAGGATAAATTAACTTTGAGGTGTTAATGTCTAATGAGGAAAATTGAACAAATTACTTGCAGATTGGTGTGGGGTACAGATTCATTCTATTAATTTTCTATACATTGGTCATCACCATTTAAATATATAAGGGCTAGTTAATCAATTTTAGGATGTAGCAGTAAGAGACTCTTATTGAAATAAAATCTTAATTTGTATTAGATTTCCTCCTGCTTAAATATGTTTAAAATCTATTCATGAATCGTGAAAGCCATTTTAATGGACGTTACTATGTTAATGTATGAATGGAATATATGAATAGTTGAATGATCATTTTATAACTTTTAATAGTCGGAAGACTTAATAAAGTAGTGTCTTATAGTTAGGGGATTATTTTATAACTTTAAATAGTTGAGGCATTTATTAAAATAATATCCTATAGTCGGAGATCATTTGTGTATTTTACCTTTTTTAATTTTATCTTTCTATGTTTAACTCCGATACATAATTTATCCCTTGCCGTAGATAAATTATTTCATGTACATTTTTGACCACGTGATCTGTAGTCTAAACTACCCACCAACCATTAAAAGCCACGTCATCCAATAAGGTGAATTTGAAGAGTGTTGTTGCATAGAAATTCCCCCTGCTGTGTTGAAGCGTGAGATGTATAAGAGGTGGAGCAACTATCTTGTATTTGTGGTGTTGTAGCTTCAGATGATGAATGTTGCTGCATCGGAGTTGCAGATGATGAATTGATGCTTCAGGTGTGGAATTAGAGGAGAAGGTGTTGACAACAGTTGGCTTGGACCTCAAACATGTTGCTCTCTGGCTAGAGGTGTCTACTTCCAGGCTTAAACCAGAATTAGAATGCTTTACATATTTAGGATTGTAAATTACAAGTTTCAAGAACTTATTAAATATACACAAATAGAATGCACACGGAGATGTTGGCTTACATTCAACACTTGCACTCTATTTTTCATCCCTAAACTTCCAATTTCTGTTCGTTTTGATCACTTGTTCATTAAGTATTACGTTATACATTAGATTGAAATAAATCAAAGCTTTAATTTGATTTTTATCGACTTTAAGAGAATTTTAAGAGGAAAAAAAGAGAGAACGGAAAATATTTTGGTAATGGTTACGTTGTAAATGATGACTGACGTCGGTGGTAAAGGGTTATGGCCATGGAAAAATTAATGTTAAAATTTCCACTTAACGGCAGAGCGAATAAAAAGAGCGAAATTAAAATCTTTAGTGATGAAATTAAATTATTTTGAAGTTAGGTGATAAAAACAAAAATAAGAGAAAAGTTGAATAACAAAAAATAGTTTACCCAAAAACCGTCGTAGAGAATTTGTTCCATTCTGTTGTATCTTGTATTTCGAGAAACTAGTAGAAGACAGACGGAGGGAAAAAGGTACGAAGAAAACGAAAGGATAAAAAAAAAACATAATCAAAATAACAAAATGAGTTACCAGAGAGTTCCTCAAGATTCTTATCCTCCTCCCGGTATGAATTCCCTTTAATAATCTTCCTTTTCTTAATTCCCTGATTTTATCATTTGATTCCTTTATTTGTTTTCTACAGCAGGTTACAATCCTTTTTCGCCACCACCCCCACCACCGGACGGCCACCCATCAGCCCTTCCTCCTTCTTTCGAAGGTTATCCGCCATCTTTCGAAGTCTACCCGCCGCCCCCACCGCCTGGATATCACGCTTATCCTCCTCCACAGCCGCCACACCAACCGCCTTACGAGGGCTACCAAGGGTATTTTGCCGAAGGGTATCCGCCACCTCCAGGTGGTCATCCTCAATATCAACAATGTCAACCCCAGTATGAGCAGTATCAGTACCAGGAGGACCAATCTGATGCTGGCTGTTTCGCTTTCTTACAAGGCTGGTATGTCTTTCTTATTTCTTCTTCCTGAAATTGTTCCATTGGCTTGGTTCTTAATTTGTTAATTTTAAATTGGAATTTTTAAGCTTTTAGTTTTATTATTGGGTTATTGAGAAAGGATTCTGTTTTCCTATATGTGGTTACCTGTTCAATATGGATCAGTTTTATATTGTAGAGACTAGATTTTCTTTATAGAAATGTAGATCAAATACCTTGAATTGACGATGAAACTTCAAAATGACAATCATGGAAGATATGCATTGATATCAGTGTTATGGAGAATCACACTCTGTTTGATATCATTGTTGCATACAAGTTTTCTATTAATCTAATACCACTATTGGCTTTTCATGTCAAGTTCTTGAATTTCGTTAGAGCCTATGCTCGAAGACTGTTAGGGACATTTGATAGATAATTCCTGCTACAACTTATTCTTACCTGTCAAATTGTGTACTTTGAAGTTCAAGGGCATTCCTCGTTTCATGCTTATGAAACTTTACATACCACAAGCTAATGTGGCATTTTCCAATAATCGATTGTTGAATTGTTTATGTATTTTTTAAAGGAAAACAAATCATGCATGTGAGTTTCTAGAGTGTCGCATGGAATTAGAACATTTTCATGTGGAATTTCATTTATACTGATGGATAACACGATATAGTTTCCTTTTGACAACCTTAGGCCATTAGCTCGTTAGGTACTTGTTGTTCGTTTAATCCTTTAAGCTATGATATAAAGTTGTGTTAGGCTTAGATTATAACAGCTGAACGAAGAACTGGTGTCTGTTGCCCACTTTTTGGCATTTATCATTGATAAACCATTAATTGGATAATATACATGTTTTTGAAGCTTTGCTTGCTATTATATGTGATTATTTACTGATGCCGTTATGCAGTTTGGCGGCTCTCTGTTGCTGCTGTGTGTTGGAGGAGTGCTGCACATGATAATTCATGAAAGATCGAATTATATCATTTACATTTCTGGTTTTGCTATGTTTCGTTTCTACTGTATGAAGGGAGAAATGCAGCTAATAAAGAGTTTTACCCGTCCTTTGTGGTAGTTGTTACTGTTTTATAAAGAGTTCTATGCGTGTAGGGATTCCATCCCTATCCTATTGATAATAGTCTATTTACTCGAACTTTGTAAATGGAAGTTTGCATTATAAATACATCTCTCAATTCGCTTGGTGTATCGATTATTTGTGTCTTTCGCTTGGAAATTCATCATGCTTAAGTTTCTCATTCTTTATAAATTCCTTTCTCTAAACAACTTTACGTGAAGGGTAGCTTTTTGTTGTCCTTTGAAAAATGGTATTTTCAATTGAGGAACTCGTATATTTGCAAATCGGGAAGAATAGTATTTTGAAGTTTGACCAGGGTTCACCTCGAACAATTCATGCACGATCATTTTATGTTTTAGCAGACTGCAATTAACATATCTGCAGCAGTTGATGTCTTTTACAGATGAAATTATTGAATTCTGCTGATTCCATGAATTAAAGCTGAAGAGGAACCCTCAGCGCCTGCAATTCTTTACGTGATAGCAAAACAAGTGGTACTGGTGACAACAATTGTAATGCAAAGTCCTAGACTGAGACTAATAAAAGAAAACAACTTTGGAAGGCCAAGAAAGAAAGTTACATCAGCAGTTAAAACAGATATGGGATTCCAAGTAGGCACCAGCCTGTAATCCTCTTCCACTGCCGAGAGCGGTAAGTTTTCGTGTCATTATAAACATTATCATTTCAAGTGTCTCAACAGTAATGAACGTTAAAAAAATCTGTTAAATAATATCATATTATATATTTTCTAAAAAGTATATTATTAATACATAAAATTATAGATTCTCTTTATTCTTTAATCTGATATTTTTAGTTCTTGCTTTCATCGAAATCAAGTAGAACACACATTTGCTTATATGACAGGTCAGTTCATTTGTCGATCTCATGCTGTTTATTATATCAAAATAAAATTACCATTACAAACAACTTGAGACAAATTTTATGTTATCCCGTATATAGAAGAAATCTAAAAGTTTTGTAGTCCAAATGTGGATAAAAGTTCCATGCCATCATACATTTAAAAAGCTTTTCCAAGTCAGCAGTATAACCCCCACCTGCACCTGCTCAATATTTTTCACTGTTACAGGGAGGGGGGAATTGATTTTCAGAAGAAACCTCATTTATGATCTAACTACACCAAGAACAAAACCGTCTCCGTAGTTTGGAGGATGAGATCAAAACCATCCTCTTGACAAAACCAACAGTTTTTTTCCCCGAAACAAATAAGTTGATAAAATGTTCTCACTGCAAAATAATAATAATAAAAATAATACTTTCCACTCAGCTTGACAACCAGCTATTTTCCACAACCCTGTGTTTATTTGTCCGGATGCTACGCCTTGGCAAGCTCTGCAGCAGCAGGAGCAACTGGAGCAGGAGCAACACCACCGGTGGTTGGCCTGAAAGATTGCATAAATCCCATTATCATAAACTGTAATCACATGAAATCTGTATTAACAGAGTATGGTGCTCTGTAACTATAACGGGAAGAACTTACAGTCCCACAAACACTTTGAAGGCATCATAGATACCCCATTGAGCTCCAGTTAGTGTTCCAATCATGACAATACGGAGGGGAAGTCCACGGGTAAACAGACCCCACAATCCAAGCTTCTTCACTGCCTGCATAGCCAAGAGGCAGAAGAATGGGTCAAAGTGAAGTAAAAATTAATTCATAAAGTGAGAACTAATTATCAAACGGCTGGTCCAAGGTTCAGAACTTACATCCCCAACAGTTGCCCCTTTGGCGTTGTTAAGGAAAGAGACAAGGTTGTCAGCAGGATGAGAAACAATAGCACAGAGGACACCAGCTACATAACCACCAGCAAAACTAACACCGAGCTGCAGAGATTTGCTGCACTGGTCCTTCGGAGTGGGAATACCATACTTGTAGATCATCTCAACAATAGTTTCGAAAGAAGCAAATTTCATCATGGTATCTGAAAGATAGGAAGAGCATCTCAATGATCTTATATTTTGCCGTAATTAGAAAATGCGTAGAACTTTGGGGGGGGGGGAATAGATGGTTAAAGAAGGTAAGAGGAAAAGGCATCATCAAAAGGTAGAAGCTCCTAAGAAAAATGATTATAAATCTAGTAACTAGCAAAAAGTACATGGAAAACTTACATGGAATCTGACGACCCCAAAGAGGAACAATGCCCTTGTACAATCTGCAACGGAAAATAGTTAGAGAGCTCATTCCAAAAGATATTTCCTTGTACTACTTAAACGGATAATTTAACAACACCCAGAGGAACATACCCCAGAGCACCTTCGGATCTGACAAACTTGGGAAGACCATCAGATAAACCCCTAGCAAAACCAGGTTGGGTTTGAACCCTGACCTTGACTGCCTCGAAGGGGCAAAGCGCAACATCAGCAATCACCTCAGCAGATGCAGAGCCGGCAAGATAGATCAGAGTCTTGTATTTCGCAAAATATTCAGGTCCGGCAAGGTCAGAATAGTACTTCTTGAAAAACTAATAGAATCCGAACTTGCATGCACCCTGTGCGCTGTAACCAAGAAGAGTAGGAACCCAACCACGGAAGAAGCCTCTCAGTCCTTGCTCCTTTAGCAGAACTCCAAAACCAGATGAGATGCTTTTGTACTTTGCAGGGTCAATCTAGGAAAACAACAGTGACTAGTCCATGTGTCAACTTAGATCATTCACCTCATTAAATCCAGGTTACATTAAAACAATCCAACGAAGTAGCATCAACTGTTCGAAATGTGCATTTTCAATCTTGATGCCAACTTCTTTCCACTGATTCAAATAACTTGATACAAATTTTCTTAAAACATGTGGTGATATGAGATACATAACATTTTTTTGTATTAAACTTTTTTATATTTTTTAAATGTGCAAAAAACATGTTCAGCTGTACTAAAAATTGACAAGCTAAATATGTCATTGTCATCATATATATATTTTTTAAATAAGCCAAAAAAAGTGGGTATCAGGGCTAAAAATACACATTTCAAATATTAAAGAAACTAAAAATGATTAAATTATAGAGGAGAGACTAAATTCGTCAAACATACATAGTACTTAGACCTTCTAAAGAATTTGACCTAAAATTATTGTCCATGATGTATGTAGAGTCATTAGGTGCTTTAAATACTAACCATTACAATGAAACATAAGCTAGATTAACTGCTACAAATGGAAACAAGTATTCATACGGCAAGATTACCCCGTAAAATTTGGGAAATCCGTCTACAAACAATAAAAGATTTACAATTACAAGCGCTATTAGATACTACTAATTAACATGATGCACAAAAATTAGAATCAATTAACGTATCTAATACGAAATAAAGATATATAAATTTGGATAAAAAGTTTCAAATCTCGGTTGCAACCAAAACGCTACTCCTAAATAGTATAAATGAAATTATAAAAAGCAAAATTTGAAATAAAAGGTGTCAAATCTTCAATAAAATCGAGAGGCAGTGATTTAGTTCTGGAACAGAAGCAATATATTCTAGGCACGGATCTCATATGCAACAATTTGTCAATCAAATTTCAGTAGTGAGTATAAAGCTTAGCTCAGATCTCATCTTACAAAGCTAGAAGAAAGTAACTTAGAAAGAAGGCAAAAAAGAAGAGAGATAGATATGTAAACCTGCATATTACACTTGACGAGGTCAAGCGGAGTAACCGCCATGTGAGTGAGACCACAGCTAAGGATACCGCCGGCGGTACAAGCAGCATAGAACTGAGGCGAGTACATCTCGATCTTCTTCCCAGGCTCATTAGGCGAGGCGATCATGAAGCTTCTCGTCTTGATCGACGGCGAGGATGAAACAGCGGGAGCATCGAGCTTAGTGGAGGACGAAGCAGAGAAAACGGGGCTGTTGGAGTTGAGGAATCGATCGAGAGAGAATGAGCTGGGGGAAGAAGAGTAAAGGAAGGTGGGGAGAAGGGATTGTTTGGATGAATCGGAGATGGCAGCCATTGCCGAAGAAATGGAAGCGAGAGAAAATGAAAAAGGCGAAGAAATGGGAATTTCTTTCGGATTTTTGTTTCTCTCGCTGCCAAACGCTCTGTTAGGAAGCTGATCTTTCGGGCTTTATTAGCGGGCAATGCAAAGGGCAGTAAATGGAAAGAAAGACGACGGAAAACCCTGGCGTGATTTATCAAGTGGTTTTATTTCTGGCCTAATTTTGGTTTTAATCCCTCTACTATTCTAAAATTAGCCTATTTTTGCCATCAAATTAAAATTAATTTAATTTATCATAAATTGTTCACTTTATTTTTATAATGTCTTATGTCTTTAGTAACTTCAAGATAATACCATTGCTAACCATTATTTTTATTATAACAAAATTATTTTATTCATCTTTATTTAAAATTTATAAATAAAAATTTTTAATATATTGTATATAATTATCCATTATGTGATATAATCTGATTTTGAGTATTATAGACTTATGATGAAGGTAACTTTTTTAATTTGTTCTATTTTCGATGTCATTATTCAAGTCCTAAATGTTCAGTGAATCTAGCATTTTATATCGTTCTATCATCTTATATTAGTGGCATCGTTCAAAAATATTGTTAATTTGGACCAATTAATGATATTATAAGATTAGAAGAGAATTTAAATAGATATATTATATCTATAGTTTCAGTATAACAGAGAGACTAACCCCGAGGCTAATTCTAGCTGGAATTAGCTGGAGGGCCTGAGATTTGCACTTCATTGGCCAACACTGACGACACCTCCATCGACAAAACGAGGAATATAAAATGAAATATGTAATAGATTTTTTTTAATAATTTCATATGTTGTATTTTAATGTATTCCTCTTGCATTTATGTAATTATTTTTGGTTTAGTGTTAATAAATATTTAATTATATTTGTGTGTTGCAAAATTTCAGTTGTCCGAAATGCAATAAGAGAAAGAAAACAGGATCTGTATCGCAGAAGAGTTTACAATTCACACAAGAAACCGATCGAAACACAGACAAAATTGTAACAGTCAACTAACGAAGCATATTGATCCAAGCAAGCACCGACCTGTAATCCTTCCACTACTTACTGCGAGAAGTTTTCCATTGCTCTGTGAATCAAGCCTCACGCTTTACCTTCCACTTTAGGAACCCAAGAAACTAGCTTGCGCTTAATTCCCATTGTCCAACTCCAAGCTTGGAATGGGCAGGCCAGAATCCAGCTGGCAATGGATCCGATCACGTGTGTCAAGCCAACCGTCCAACATCCGTAATGCCCCCACTTGGGTCACAAGCTCACATTACCATGTGGGATTTCCTTCTTTTTACGGGGTTGTGGACTTTGAGGTGTTGCAAGAAACACAAAATGATTTCTTTGATTAGCATTTGATGGTGGGCAATCATCAACTAGATTAATGTTAACTGACTGATAAATATTTTTTAATAGAAACAGAAGCCGCCGATTCGATCAGCACCCTCTCTATGCTACCTTTAGCACGCATATTGTACCACTCCAGTCTTGATGTTAACTGTTACAATTTTGTTTGTGTTTCGATCGGTTTCTTGTGTGCCGGGAAAAATGTAGTATGTGCAGATTTTTGGAGAAAATGAAGGCAATGTTGACCACGGTCTTTCTCGAAGAAGATAAATTCTCACAATTGACCTTTTGATATTATGACTGAAATGAATATTACTCTGTTGATAGCATTAGAACATCGGTAACTCCAAAGAATGATCTATAAGCTAACAGCATATTCTTGGTTTCTTGTTCTTCTGATCCCATCTCTCATACCCTTCATTTTGCTTTAAAGTATCATGGTCCAATATCCATGTTGGATACACCCTTCCTTTCATATTCAAATCAGAGTAGCATAACTTGTTATATATGATTTCCGAACTACTTATCTGTCAATTCAATAACCATTACGTGATATCAGTGATTCTTCTTGGATGATGAAAGTGTAAGTGGTCACTCGATATAATGTATAACTCGCATAGTAAACATATAAATAAAATCAAAGCCAAGCAAAGTGGACAAAACATTCTAGTTTATTATTATTACAAGCATCTCAGATTAGATCATTACTTCTTGTAACCTACGTATAATGTATACGTGGTTAAACAGTAGAGATTAATCTCATCACAGACAAGAAAAAGAGTTGCAGCACAAGCATAACAATGGCACCATCAGACTTAGCTTAACAATCGGAATTCTTCCCCACAAACTAACCCGAGCTCGGTACAGGTGCAAAGGCTTCTGAAGCCAGCCATTGCGGTGTTGTTTCAGTAGGAAAAATGAAGACATATCGGGTGCATTCACATATGGCAAAACGGCTGGAGAGGCTGAAAATGCGAGCTCATTGATGACAGATTGAAAATTAGACGAGAAAATGACCAATGGTATAATAGCAACAAACAATTTAGAGCTAGTAGTAGACATTGATGTGGTATGAGAATTTCAGCTGAAAACTGAAGGGTATTTGAATCTTGTGAAGGGTGGTGGCTTGGCTGAAGCATCTCACGAGATACAAAGTCTCATATATACAATCTTGCTCAACGTTAAGTAGAAATTTTTTAAACAATCAAATAACACATCCAATATTATATGCATACTAAGTGAAAGTTCCTTATTTGTTCAAGCAGTGAGTGGATACAAATTCCATACACAAAAACTAATAAAGAGATGAGAATTTATGGTTCAACAAAGAAGGAAATAAGCCGAAACAGTTTTTCGAAAAAAGTTAAGATCAGCACAAAAGAACAACTTTGAAGTGATGACAAAAGAACTAGGTTCTTCTATGTTCGAAGGCATGCCATAGCAGGAAACATGCATGCTTTTGGCATCCAGAAATAATAATAATAATTGTTCCTTTATGTGTTCTTTTAGAGAAATAAAGTTCTTTATATAAGAAGAAATAGTATGACTGCAAATTTCTATTTTTAACTTCACAAGCAAACTGATTCAAACTCCATCCAGACCTAGAGAAGAAGAAAACAATTAAATTTCCCTGGTATTATAGTCAACCTCTGAATCCAACCAGAAGATAACCCGGCCAAAACCAAGCTAATAGGCTGTGCAAAGCTCCACCTGCACATTTCATAGCAAAACCATTTAGGCACAAAACAGACAACACTTCTTTGATGCTAGATCAACATAAAGAAAGAATCAAGAAAAAGCACCTGTGTAATGGAAATTTGGGTGATGCAGTGCAAAAAGGAGGGGGGACCAAAATATCCATAGATTTCTGGGAATCAAAATATCCATTTTTTCTACAATTATACAGTAATGAAAATCATTACTTGCTCCCAAAGTTGATAACTTTACTCGCCTGATCCTTGGCAATCATCTTTAGCAGGTGGTTGCTGCTGGTTCTGATGCTGCACCCTAGCTTGCCCCATCTGCTGATACATCTGGTTCAAGGCTTGAGGATTTAAAACCCCAAAATGACCATGTTGCGACAACCCAAGTTCCAAACCAGGGAGCTGCTGGTTAGGCTCACCCAGCATTGAAGTGAAACTCATCTGACCCATATTAGTAGTACTCAAGTCAGATCCAGGAAACCCAATTTTCTGCATATAATTAGAACTTTCACTGCCTATATTTGTTGTAGATGGACCAGATGATGACTGCAACCCATAATCACTGACCGGGGGCCATAACCCGGCTGCTGCCATGTGATGGGGTCTCCCCAAATTACCTCCAACAATCCCCCAATTGGTCTTACTGGTCCCTGAACCTACACTGGACCCTCCTAAATATTCAATCTTTTGGTACAACCCTACAGATAAAGAAGCCCCTTGATGCGAAACCGAGACACCAGCTCCAGCTGCATCCAAAGCCGATGCCGGTATCGTTCCGGTCCCCGTGGCGGCTATTATCGATGGTTCAGCTTGTTGTAACAACCACCGTATCGTTTCCCCATCGGATTTGTGACCCAATTCCCGAGTCAACTGAAAGATCCTAGCTGCACATAAAGCAGGCATCCTTGTCCTTCTTCCTCTTCCATCAACTTTTTTATGCCTGTCTTTTTTGGAACTTCTCTTTGGGACCAAAAGTTGCTTCTTTCCTTCTTTATCTGCAACAACAGCAAGAACATCCTTTGTTTTAGCTGCTTTGTTCTCATCTGTTTGAAGCTGTTGTTGTTGTTGGGGTTGTGATGGTAGGGTTAAGAAGTTGGGCAATTCATGTGAAGGCTGCTGCTTGGAGTCCGTGGGATCCATTGATGGATGAAAAAGGAAGCCCTCCTTGATTGAAGATGAAAGTGACCTGAAAAAATTCCTCAACTTTCACTTCTTTGTTTTCGCTGTTTTTGGCAAAGGAATTGAAAGACAAAAAGTATATACGGTAAATTCAAAATCTTGTAAATTTGCTAATTTAGTCAGTAAAAATTTTGTCACTGTCAGAGAGAAACGTAAGTCTAGTATAACTATAATTTCGTCCTTATTATTTACAACCCCTATCATATTGGTCCTAATTTTAAAAAATATAACAAACTTAATCTCATATTTTCAAATTCTATCAATTAAACACTTTACATTTACAAGTTTAACCCTCTCCACAAAGTCTATCAATCGGATCTTAATCCAGTCCTAAAATTAAAAAAAAAAATGTAATTATAAAAATACAAAATTTTATATGTATATTTACTAAAATATTTTGAAACTTCAAAATAATTAAAAAGGTTTAAAACCAAAGAAAAAGAAATATTTTAAAACGAATCAATTTCTTCCTTTTCCATGTTTCTCAATTTTGAAAGCTTTTTACTATTATATAGAATTATTTAGAAAAAAAAATTTAATAATTTAACCCTTCACATTTATGAAATCAAATCCTTAACCATGCCCTATCAATTTAGACTAAATCTCATTTAAATATTATCTTAAATGCAATAGCTCCAAAACCTCCTATGTCACACCAATCAAAACCGAGACCCTAATCAATGTCCAACACCATAACCTCAAACTATAAAAATATTAGCTGCTTTCAATTCCGTTGTTATGTTTGAGAAAATAGGTTTTCTGGTTTAAGCGTAGAGCTGTAACATGTGATTCTATAGGGAGAGAAAAAGTTTATCTATTTATCTAGCTATCTGTAGGTTGACATGATGTATAGCAGTGGTCATATTCAAGATTATAACTGACTAAAGGGTATGGAGCTCTGAAAACTTGGAAGAATTCTAGAGGCTGTCGAACTCCGAAAGAATAGCGGTGGAGGCGTGACTTTGTGTAACTTGTTGATGAGGTCTTATGCTAAGGAAATTTGAAGGAAGTACAACATTTATCCCTCTTATATATGCAATGAATATATTTGATGCTAAAATAATCTGAGCAAATTTATTTCAACGCTTTATATAAAAGCAATGAAAGAATTTTTTTACAATCTCGAAGAAGTAATGGAAAAGGTAGTATCTCAACACTGGGTTAACTCTTGTTTTGTGAAAACTCATGGACTCCAGCGCAAACCAAAGTTGACAGATTTAATGAATCTTAACTCTTAACATTTAGTTGTATTATTTTGGGGTGCAATTAGCCTGCATAATACTTGAACTTGACTTGGAAAACCTTGTATCCTATTCATCATCGCCGTTCACAAGTCTAGAAACGTAAAATCATTGTAAAAAGTAAAGGGACATACCTAAATAAATGAAGGCCAAGGGCCTATTGTAAATGGACAAGGGATTCAGCTTATATACCCGTAAATGAAGTGCAAATCGTTTAACTAGTTCACATGGATACAGCAAAGACAAAACAAAACAAAACAAAACAAAACAAGGTTGAAGATATATTTGTAAAAATTCCAAGGCCCTTAAAATCATGTGGCAGACAAGCAAGCATTCGCCGACAAGATCATACGAATAATACAAGAGAAGGGAATCTTGAACTCCAACACCGAACAAATCAAGTGAAACCAAACCAGAAAAGGCTTTAATAATTATGCCTAAAATTATAGGTAGATAAATTTAACACTCCCACAGTGTATCTCGTGAGATGCTTCAGCCAAGCCACCACCCTTCACAAGATTCAAATACCCTTCAGTTCTCGGCTGAAATTCTCAGACCACATCCATGGCTACTACCAGCTCTAAATTGTTTGTTGTTGTTATACCATTGGTCATTTTCTGGTCTAGTTTTCAAACTGTCACCAATGAGCCTGCAATTTCAGCCTCTCCAGCTGTTTTGCCGTACGTGAATGCACCCAATATGTCTTCATTTTTCCCTACTGGAGCTCCACCGCAATGGCCGGATTCAGAAGCCTTTGCACCCGTACCAAGCTCGGGCAAGTTTGTGGGGAAGAGTTCCGGCTGTTCAGCTAAGTCTGATGGTGCCACTGTTATGCTTGTGCTGCCACTCTTTTTCTTGTCTGTGATGAGATTAATCTCTACTGTCTAACCACGTATACATCATATGTAGTTTACAACAAGTAATGATCTCATCTAAGATGATTGTCAAAATCATCAACTAGAATGTTTTGCCCACTTCGTTAGGCTTTGATTTTATTTATATGTTCATTATACGAGTTATACATCATATATCGAGTGTTCACTTATGCTTCCATCACTCATGAAGACTCGCTAACAAGCTTGACATCAAATACATATTGGTTATTGAATTGACAGAAAAGTAGTTTGGAAATTAGATATAACAAGCTATGATAATCTGATTTGAAGAGCTAAACTCTCGAGATAACGTTCTCGAACAAATTATTTCATGAGATAATGCTCTCCCAAGATTAATTGCTCAAATAGGATGAAATCTATAGTGTTGGCCGTAGGTCGCCATGCCATCCGGGCGACCTACTAGGTCGCCATGTCTTCCCGGCGAGCTATGAGAGAGATTGCATGTGCCATGCACGTTCCAACACGCTGGGCATCCGACCGAGGCCATCCGAGCGAGAGAATCCGACCGAGGTTATCCGAGCGAGCTATGCGAGGGCATCCGAGGATAAGATGAATCACGTGAGGAGCAGGAGGGAGTGCGTCGCCCGGAAGGCATGGCAACCTATGCTTGGGGACGTGCATGGCTGGCCACGTAGTAGGTCGCTCGGAAGGCATGGCGACCTACGGCCAACACTGTAGATTTCACCCTATTTGAATAATTAATCTTGGGAGAACATTATCTCGTGAAATAATTTGTTTGAGAACGTTATCTCGAGAGTTTAGCCGATTTGAAGTGTCATATTTGTCTGAAAATGTATCGAACATAAATATTGAATATTGATACTTAAAAGCAAAACGAAGGAGCAGGGAGATGGGATCATAACAACAAGAAACCAAGAATCCGCTGACAACTTATAGATCATTCTTTGGAATTACCAATGTTCCGGTAGCATTCATTTCAGATGTAAAGTCCTTAAAAGATGAAAATTTTAAAGCTTATCAGAAGGTCGATTGTGAGAATTTATCTTCTTCAAGAAAGACCATGGTCAGCACTGGCATCGCCTTCATTGTTCCTCCAGAAATCTGCACATACTTCATTTTCCCCGTACACAAGAAACCGATTGAAACAAAAAAATATTGTAACAGTTAAAATCAAGACGGCAGAGCTTCAATTTCCGTGCTGAAGGCAGCAGAGAGAGGGTGCCGATGACTCCTGTTTCTATTAAAAAATATATTTAGATCAGTCGGATGACGGTTAATCTTTTCAGATCATCAAATACTAATCAAAGAATTCATTTTATGTTTTTTGCAAGAACGCAAAGTTCACAAGCTCGTAAAAAAAGGAAGGAAATCCCACACGGCTCAGTTTTTAATGAAAGGATTTGTTTAAATACAGTGTATGCAGCGGAGGTGTTCGTCGAGCTTGGTAACGCGAGCTTGTAACCTAAGTGGGGGCATTAAGATTATGGGACGGTTGACTCGACACACGTGGTCTGGTCCATTGTGGCTGGAATCTAGCCTGTCCTTTCCAAGCTTGGAGCTGATCCATGGGGTTTAAGCTAAGGCTTGAGTCTCGTGGCTACTAAAGTGGAAGGTAAAGCGTGAGGTTGGATTCACAGAGCAGCGAAAACTTCCCGCTCTTGGCAGTGGAAGGATTACAGGTTGGTGCCCGCTTGGATTTAATATGGCCTCGTTGGTTAGCCCAACTGGACCTTAATCTTTAATGACCATCGATTTTGACACCTAAAACCTTCAGATTTTGTGTTTATGTAAATCTGGAACAGTGTGATTTGTTCTTTTCCTGCTATATATATTCTGGTTTGGTTTTTTTCTCTCTCTCTTATACAACCCTGTTTGGATTTTCATCTTTATTTTGGGCGACTCGACTTTAAAGAGCACAGACATCTCATCTTATTCTAATTTTATATAGATCCATCTATGTTTTGGTTAGATTCTTACACCAACTGGTTTTATATGACAATTTGAATTCCTAAATTTATTCTACTTTTCAAATTGTGATAGAATTATGAAAATTTTCTTTTAATAAATTAGAAAAATAAAAGAATAGGTCACTTATTATCGTATTAATACTGTTAATGAAAGAAGAAGAAATACCTCTACCAAAACACATGATAACTACCATTTGTACTTAATAGATACTAAGCTTATAAATCTTATTATACTGGCCCATTAACATTCCGGTAAACACAAAGGCTCAGCAGAGCCCGATATTAGAGCTCCACAGCACTCTCCGACCTTTTGATTAGCTTTTGATTAGCTTTTGAATCCAACTATAATATAAACTTTCATGATATCCAATGCTACATGGCCAGGGTTAGTGGTTCATATGAACAGAAATATTTCTCGTAAAAACCGAATTCGAGATTCATAGAAGCTATTTACTGAAACCAAATCAACTGGTTCTGAGATTGTTGTCTTGAAATCCATTATTAGGAGTATATGAAAGAACAGACATGTACAGAATCCAATGAACCTTCCCACTTCTTACAATACACTTCCATACAGACACTGATGCAGCTTGCAACATATTACAGCCAGTGGTTTTCGTAATCAACTACTCAGAGAAGGACCAAAGTACATGCAAATAGGTGGATTGATCCTCATGATAGAAAGTATGGCCGATGGTATGGTCCAAATACCGTCACCGCAAATTAAACCTGAAGCGATCGCACCTGCGTAATCCTCTGCGTCCTTCTGGTTAATCCGTTCCCATACGTACAAGATTACTGTTCCGACAAACATGTCGACCGCAAAGTAAGCTCCAATATAGAATGGAACTGCCATAGCCATTGGAATAGGAATGAACTGTGAAATTTTCTTGGGGGTCACATCCCTCAGGAGATTTACAAGCACAGCACCCACGAAGAATCCAGCACATAAAGCCAAACAATGTTTGGGCAGCTCCGAGAAGCCCTCGACACCAAGAATGGCCATTTCCCTGAATATAACTGCATAAGGTGCTTTGTATGGACCATCAGGCGACCCAACTTCAAAAGCAGTCCAAAACATCCAGAATGTGAGTGGAGCAATGACACATCCCATGGTTGTTCCCAGTAACTGGCTCACAAACATAGATTTGGCTGATGATAGGGTGAGGTAGCCCGTCTTGAAATCTTGCATTAGATCAGCTGCGGTGGAGACAATAGACATCATAACTCCACAGGCAGCCAAACCAGCCATGACTCCACCATCACTTCCAACCAAGGAAGCTATAATGAAAAGACCAATCTTTCCGTAAGTGGAAGACAGGTTCCAGTCCGTAAGTCCAGTTCCATAAGAGTTGCAGAAGGCAAGAGCAGGGGCAATAATGTATGAAACAAGAACCAGATACCACTTCAGGGGGGGAAAGATAATTGGAATAGTAGCCGTTGATATAGCAGCCAAGGCCACATATCCAGAAGCAGCAAACCATGCAGGTATCCTGTCTTTAAGAAATATTTCATCTCTTTTTCTCTGCTCTGCTAGCCCTTTAGAAGTCTCATTATCTGTGGAAAGTGGAAACACAACAATAATTCAATAAACCCTCAGTAGAGAATAGAATGGTTCAACAATGAAAAAGACATAAACATTATGCCTTGAAGTTCATAACAGTCTCAGAAGTTTCAACAAGGTAAAATTACATATTTAAATTAAGGCACTATAGTTACATCAATCAATGAGTTTTACTGAGAACTACAATTTTACACAAGGATGTCATATCAGTAGAAGCCACTTGGCGGTGACTACATGACTTCAGTTTTTCAAAAGATATGAAAACCACTGCAATAAAGCAGATTCATACACAACAAACAACAAAGGAAAATACAGGGCATCCTCACCTATAACCTCACCAACAATAGGAAGTTTGCTCTGCTGAGGGCTCTTCTTGCACATTTCTTTTGCAGTTATATATACTATCTTGATCAAGTTGTAAAGACCATCCCCAAGGATAAGGGCAATAGCTATGAAGACCTGTTAAACAAGTGATAGTGCAGAAAACTTCTTTAGATGAGTTACAAGAAGAGAACATTTCAATTAAGACAAAAGACAAAGGGTAAGAAAACCCGTAGGTGAAAGGACAGAACCATCAAAAAAATCCATAACAATAACTCAAGGACACCAAAATTTTCACCATACCTTGTAACCATAAAGACCTTTAAAATTATTGCTTTCTAGGCCAGAAGGGTACCAATCCCCAGCATGTGCAGAAATGAAAGGCCAGAGGAAACCCCAAGATATGATAGCCCCAAGAAGAACTGAGCAGTTTACTATGTGAGGGCAAATAAGACCACAACCAACATAGGTTGGACTAAAGTCAAAATAGAACCTAAAAAGGAAGTCATGTAAAATGTTAACAATATCATTAAAATATTTTATACAAATATCAGCAATCATGTGAATGAGATTTTACTCGAATCCAAATTACTGTCTGATTACATGCCAAGCTACTAGCATACATAGATCAAGAAAAGACATCTTGTGTGAATCAGAAGTACAGAAAAAATGTAGGGCATCAGAATACATGGGTCCTTTTTACTGTCAGTTCTTCTACTTCAACTGGTAACAAATTAATCATTACCGAGGACCAACTCACCATACATATAATAATGCATATGTATCACAAATATTTGAATACCATCAACTTTACCCTTTGGCTAATGGTGATAAAGGTTATATAATTCCCATAAGATATGTGAGCAGTCTTTCAACAGGGGGAAAAGGGGGAGGGAGTTCACATGGGAAACAAGAGAGAGCTTACGTGTTTTTGAACAGCGTTAAACCAAAACTGGGAAAATTATCAAACCCGCACGAATCCCCAATACCACTAAAAAACCACTTGAAGCAGCTCCAAACGAAACTTATGCTTAAATATTTTCCAAGACATTTGACTTGCTTCCTGTAACAAACCATAAATATTAGATTTATGTAGGTATGTATGTATGTTTGCGCATGGACATATACATAATCAAAAAGAAAGAAATCTGGTTTGTTAAAGATCAACACATTTCTCTCTAGTTATTTATAAATCAAAGCTTATAATTTATGTAGTTGTTTCATTGATGTTATAAATGCAAGATTGTTTTAATTAAAAAGACGTCTGTCCTTCATTATCTAATCTGATAAGTAAATTAGAGTATGATTTCCTTTCCACTAAGTTTCTGATTAAGCGCCAGATTAATGGAACTGTATGTGGATCTGTGAAAAGAAAATTAGTACAATGTATCTAATAAATACCCTGCAAGCTCAGCACCAGAGTGAGTATGAAAACTATTTATCAACATTGCTGTAGCCGTCCCACTTGGATATGTAAGCTTATAATCCAGTATCATTACCTGATAAAATATAAGGATAGATTAGAAGGTTAAATTAGAAAATTGAAATTACATACGGTGAGAAAACCTTCTAGTAGAGCACTCTCATTGGTAAAAGGATAGTCAGAACAATAAAAAAGAACATATTACATCTCAATAACCGAGGCTTTTTTTTATCAAAGCACAAAAAGTTAATTAAACAAGAAGGTTGAATATAAGCAATGCCAATATTAAAACCAAAATTACAGTCACAGACACTTTACTCGAACAAAACGTATATAGAGAACACCTTAAAAACCAAAAAGTGGAACTTTAACTGAAGTCTAAACTAACTCATAAAAGGCTAATATAATACTGATGACAAGAGCTATACAGCTATACCTTACGAAGAGGAGTAAGACTAAACAGCCCAAGAAAGCTGACAACAATGAGAAAACCAGTCATCCACCCTAACCCCGGGTTCTTAATATCTTCAGCTCGGTTTCCAGGGTAATCAGCACCAATAAGTTGATAAGTTCTCTCATCCATTGCAATCATATACGATCCGAACCCCCCTATCAAAGATAAGGTATTAAAGCAGAACAGGGGAGCTAGTGAGCTTAAAATACAATTTAATTACTTAATTTAACACTAACAACTAAGCCGACTCAATACATTAAAGTAAAATCAATAATATCAACTTCTTACAAGCTTAAAATTTTAACTTACTAATAAAGTTAATAATCATTTCTTAATCATTTACAGCTAAAACATCGTTTAGTCTCCTCATGCTTTAAACAAAACAGAAAAAAGCTAATCATTTCACCATAAAACGAATTATAATTACGAAACGAAATTTGCCAAAAATGGATAAAATTCGTATACAAAAGTGAAGACTTCTTAGCATTTTTTACCACTAAAAGCAAGGCCATAACAAGCGACGACGCAAGTTTGAATGACGGTGTTTTCTTGTTTGGTAAAAGGAGTGACCCGAAATCCCAACTTCGTCAAAAAACCAGTCCAGGATTTCACAAAGAAGAATCCGAGCAATCCGGCGCCGACATTCAACGACGGGATAATTCCGACGGTTAAATTCAGCTTGTGCGTGATGATACAAAAGAGCGTCCCTAACAAGGCGCTCACGACGAGCCCTCTCATCGTAATTTGGTCTTTCCATTCCGGGACGTGCTCCGACTCGATTCCGCCGCCGTAGATGCTTTCCTTGTCGATAATCAATGGCTCTGATATCTCGGTTCCCATGAATTTCGGATCTGGTCGGGTTTTGGAGAATTTTATGTTTGGAAGTGGGGATTATATTGGGAAAATAATTTTGTCTGTTTGGGGGATTGGATTAGGTTTTGGCATGGGCACAGAAATGAGTTGAAACGACCAATGATAACCGCTGGCGGTTGTTTGATCGAATGATGAAATGACACGCGGCTAAAATAAAATATTTTATTATAAAAAAACAGACATTCCTTTTATTTTTCTTCTATCAAATATTAAAAAATATTTGAAAAAATAAAAGTTATAACTATGAACGTAAATTAAACATATAACTAGAGCATTTTCTTATAATTATTGATACAAAAATTAATTATTCAAGATCTTATAATGATCAAAAATAAAATTAAAAACACATCTAAAAAAAACTTGAACTAAATATTAAGATCATAACCCGGGATCGGAAGGTTCGTTTAGGTTATATTTGTTGAGCTCATAATGCAATAGCGGATAGATTGAGGTCTTTGTCTCGGGGCTCACCGTTGCGAGAATTCTGTTTTACTGCTCCACCAGATCAGGTGCTGGAATTCCTTCATTTGGATCAGTAGCTTAGTGCTATAGAAGAAATTATGTAATTCTTTGTTTAGTTTAAGAAAAAAAAAACTCGAACTAAAGATATATACGAAGATCTTTAATTATATTAACAAAACGAATCACAAAAAAAAGATTGTTGAAAATTACCGACAATCATAAATCAGAGTTGAGTATTATAAAAAATTATCTACAAATTCAAAATCATTGATATAAATAATAAATTATTAATTTTGTCAAATAGTAAAATAATTCAAAGTATTGTTCAAAGGAGAGATTACTCGTAATTTTTATCAAGTCGGTTGGGCAGGCACTTCCAACGTATCTTATGGGCTGTTATCTTCTTCCTCAAGGATTATCGGATGATATTGTTTCTGCACTCCGGGACTATTGGTGGTCAGGTCGCACTTTTGACCGGGGTTGGCCATTGGTTGCTTGGTCCTCGCTATGTCGCCCGAATCGTGTTGGAGGTCGGGGGTTCCGTGATCTTCGTGCGATTAATGTGGCTCTCCTTGGTCGCCAACTTTGGCGTCTCCTTCATTCGCCCAACAGCCCGGTTAGTCGTGTTTTTGCTGCCAAATATTACCCCCGCGGTCATCTCCTTTCAGCAGAGTTAGGTCCCCGACCTTCGTATGCCTGTCGAAGCCTTCACCGTGCCGCTACTTCTTTGTCAGATGGTTTTTACTGGAGGATTGGTATCAACAGTACTGTCCGAATGCACATGGATAATTGAGGTGGCTCTACACCGGTGCACTTTTGTAACTCATATATTGATAACGTGGTGAATCCCATTCGTTGCGGTGAGTTCATGCTGGAAAATCTACCAACTTGGAATGTAAATCGTCTTCGTGCTGTCTTTTCCGAGCAAGATGTTAATACAATTCTCCTCTGTCCGATATATCCTTCTACAGATGATGTCTTGGACTCTTGGTTTGGAGTTCTCATTCCCGCTTGCCCACATTGCCAAAGATCCGGATGTTTGGTTGGCGGCTTGCTCATGAGGCTCTCCCAACTGGTCGTCGTTTGTCTCTAGCGGGGTTGTCCGATGGTCTTTGTCCTTTATGTGGTACGATTGAAGAAACCGTCCTCCATGCTCTGCGTGACTGCGATGAAGTTCAGTTCATTCTCAACTCTGCTGGTTTTTACTCCTCAAGTTACCCATGGACGACAGGTATCTTGTGGCGATTGGTTAATGGAGATAAGTGTTCATCTTTCACTGGAGAAATTTGTTTGTCAACTGGTTGGCACATTGTTGCTTCTGGGCGTGCTTTGCAGTCGTCTTTTATCCTTGTTTCTTCTTCCGATGATGCTTAGTCTACCAGTGCTGTTATCACTTCATGGTCCAAACCTCACCCTGGTGTTATCAAAATAAATGTGGACGGTTCGTTTGTTCCAACTTCTAGAGAGTCTGCTGTGGGTATTATTGCTCGCGATCACTTTGTGACAGTCCTCTCTGCCCACTGTTCCGGTTCCACAACACAGCAACCCAGCTATGGTTGAAGTTACAGCAAAAACACGTGGCATCCTTTTGGCTTTGCAGATAGGGTGTGATTCTGCAATTATCGAGAGTAATGCAAATAACATTGTTACTCAACTATATTCTGATGCTTTGGATCTTTCAAAGGTTCGTTTCCATTTAGAAGAAGCTCGTTCTCTACTTCACACTTATCATCACATCTCTGTGCAGCCCATTCGAAGATCGGCAAACAAGGCAGAGCATGTTTTAGCAACTTATGCACTTCCATTGCACTCTCCTGTTTTCTTTTACTTTGAATGCCCTTCTTTTCTTAACTCTGTTGTTATGGACGATGCTTTGTTTGGTTAATGGAATATTTCATGTTTCCCTATATAAAAAAAAGAGAGTTTGAACAAAAATATTAAAAGTTAAAAATTATTTTTATTCTGTATGTATTATAATCTTATTTAAAGTGCTGTATAAAATCATGCATCTCCTATTAAAAAAAACAAGCATCTCAGTACAATAAATGTAAATTTTAAAAATATTACTAATAATGTTCTAAAAATAGCTTTTCTCGTAATATTTAAAGTTCGAGTTCACCCCGACTTATTTATACTTCTATAATATTTTAGTGTATTTATTAAACATATCAAGTAGTTCTCAATAGTAAAAACGAAAATTGTTCTCTTTAGAGGTCCTAAGTTGCAAAAGATGTATCTACACAATTTGTGTGTGTTGTCAATTAGTTAAAATAGCACTGAACAGATTTTATCTTATAATAACTATTTTAAAAGAAATAATATTTTAGTGTTATTTGATTTTGTTATATTATGGAATATATATCATATAACTATTAATTATAGTTTAAGTTGTTTATATTTAAAATTTGAATATTTTTTCTTAAAATCTAACAAAATACGTTTAACTATTAAATATTTGATATAACATATATTCTAAATCTATATATTTTTGAAAAAAATCAAATAACAGATTTTTTAATTAAGCTAAAAACATTACAAAGTAATATTTGTTCTAAGTACTCTCAACCATTTGACAATAAACAATCAATCACTCTTGCAACTGTTGATGTTCGAGACTGTGACCTCTAAAAATATCAACGATTTGTCTTGTATATCATATAACCGGTTGACAGAATTAAGGTGTTATATTTATGGTCCGTCAATTTTGGGCTGCCATACCTTTCGGTAAGTAATATTATGGGTTAGATTGGGCTTTTACCAATCATAAGAAATTGGAATTTATAAATCATATAAAATTCTATTAATTACAAGATGTTACGTTTTAGTTATTTATCTTGTTCTTTAATTATGTGGTCAATAGATTTGTTGATAATATAAAGAAATATTATATATTAATCAAATATTGGGTTTTTAAGTATTTAATTTATTCTTATTAGACGATGATAAGATCTATATGTATATCTTTATTGTCGTATTATGATGTTCATATTTAACTATGTTAATTGTGTCCAAAACATGTAATGAGAGCATATTTCTTTTGAACACGGTCACTTTATCATATTATTTTTTAGATATCTTAAATAACATGAAAATTTAATTATTGTTAGTTGTTTTTTTATAGTTTATCATTAATAAATTAATTTATATTCTTCACTGAATTTTAAAAAGCCGTTATATTCTCTTCATAATTTTAACTTTTATTTTCCACTTATAAGTAGAATGATATGATCACTTTCTAATTTACCTAAAATATTATTTTAGTTTGTCTTTTTCTATATTCTTATCATCGATTTTTTCACGTAAATATATTTTTTTCCTGAAAAAAATTAATACCATTTAAGTTTCATCTTTTATATTTAAGAGTGTGAACATAAAAGTATTACATTAATCTTTGAACATTTCAATTTCATCCTTGAATTATGATCCTCATTATAAATTAGTCCTTCAACTTTTAAACATTTCAATTTCATCCTTGAATTATGATTGTCATTCTAAATTTGTCCTCAAACTTTTGGACATTTCAATTCCATCCTCAAACAACGAAATTCATTCTAAATTAGTCCCCAAACTTTTTGAACATTTCAATTTCTTCCCAAACTATATGTATATACTAATCACATCCTTTGTTAATAAAATTGTTAGTCCAAGTTATATCATTATATGTTTTAAAAAATAAAGTTTAGGTTAAACTATGGTTGAAACTAATTACATATTTGGATGAATTTAGGGATGAAATTAGAGGTTCATAAGTTTGGGAATTAATTTAAAATGAAGGTCATAGTTTGGGGATGAAATTGGAATGCTCAAAAGTTTAAGGACTAATTTAGAATGAGAGTCGTAGTTTGGGGATGAAATTGAAATATTATAAAATTTCAAGAGCAATATAAAACAAAGGTCATAGTTTGTGGACATCTGATATAATTAACTCTTTTATTTTTGAAAGAAAAATAAAAAAAAATGTATTTGACAGGCACGTGACAATCAACACGTGATGTTCCTTACTTTTATGGTATTAATGTAACCCATTTGGATTTATTCGAGAGTTTAAATTAACGATTTATTCAATATTGAAAATTTTACAATGTTTACTACATAACAAAAATATAAAAGAGATATTAAAATTATCTAATATAATAACAATCTTGTAATTTCAATGAAGATTTTTTTTTTAAATTATTAATTTTAAATTTAAAAAAATAAAAATTATCTCTTTTACTTGAAAACACCCATAAAATCTCTTTTATTTGCTTCAAGATATATTTGCACTACAATTAAAGACTTTCATTTTGCAATAATAATATACGATTCTCGAACTATAACACGATTTTAAAGGCACTTGATATTTTTCACAGATTAGGAGTTCCCATAAAATTTAAGTAATTTTTAAGACTTTAATTCCGTTTAAAATATTAATCCTAAACCCTAGATTGAGACAAAGTGGAAAGAGAGAAAAATATTGAAAGGGGAGGAGAGGAGAGCACAATAATTTTTTTTTTTACCTTTCATTAGTATTAAAATATATTATTTTTTTATATTTGTATTTGAAAAATCATCATGAATTTAAAAATACGACACATGCAAATTTTAATTGGATAACAATTTTTAACGATGGTATAATGTAGACACTTAAAATAGAAACGGAGAAAACGTTAAATATTTATTTTGAGCGAGTTTTTTTTAAACACTTAAAGTCAATTAAGAGCATAGCTTGAGCACTTATTTTTTTTTATTTTTTATTAATTATATTTGAATTGAAATATTCTTTTGACTAATAAATATTAATTCACTTTAGGGACGGCTCCTAAATATAAAAGGGGTTGTGCGAAGGCTCGTCCAAGCAAGTAGACCCTTGGACAAGACTAATAAAGCACAGGATCTAGCTAAAGGAAAACAGACTTCTCTTTAGCTATCCATTATTAATCCATAAGTATAAAAGTAATTAAAAGGAGATCAACGTAAAAAGAAGAAGCATAAATATAATATAATTTATACAGTTCGACCTTGTTTATTTTTCGAGTGAGAAAAAAAATCACTATAAACACATAGAAAATAAAGAGTTCAAATACATAAAATTATATAAATCTATAAAATTCGGCGTATTATCAAAATTCTCACAATACCCAATAAAACCTCATCTCTAAAAGAAAGATGTCGAAAAATATTATATCTCTTAATAAATTTCATCTTCCGTAATTTTAAAGGTTAAGATCTACCCTATATTAATAGAATTAAACAAATGTGAGATGCAAATGCAATGGTAAGAGGCATTACATTCTGAAAGAGAGATCAAATCGTAAATCTTGAAAACAACATTATTAGAATAAACTATCATAAATTTCAATCGTAGATCGTAAAACTGATATCAAAGATATTGATATTATAGTTTTATATCAAGTACACATGTACAAATGATTCCATTCTCGTAATGGGCAAACAGTAAAAAGTTCAAAAAGCACCATGTGGGATTCACATGTTCAACATCAAATCTGGGTTTGATTCAGGCAACACAATGTCATGTGTAGTGCATTCTTTGCTATTGTCCTGGAATTAGAATGCAATAATGGGGGGCAATCCATTCTCACTTTCTTCCAAAAATGGCAATTACACATGTATCTACTTTGTTTTTTTCTCTTTTAACTTCACTCATGTTCTTAGCAATTATATTTCTTCCAATTAAACAGTCTTTGATGTAAATTACTATGCAAATGAATTATTACAATCATGATCAACTAGACAAACTGTTGGTTATGTTATTCGGGCCGGGATACGAGTACTAAATATGAACACGCCCAACATAAGTATACTCATATTTCAGGTTATTTTCATATATTTGAAAGATCGTATTCTCGCACTCGTATTCCCTAACATGTATCGTATATAAGTATCATACACGAATACTTAAAAGAATATTAAAAGCCAGGGTAACATGGACTATGGGAATACTGCAGATTTTGACATAACTAGCTATTTGAGCAACACGTCTGTGCTTAAAATATCATTTCCGAAGACACTTTATCAACGATGTTAGCTGTCATCAAACATACATGTGATGTAAGTAAATCACCCCTGCACTTTTACTGTTAGGGAATAACAGAATATAATTATTCAACACAATGGACCATGACAAAGACGCACTCACATCCAAATTTGGGGGGGCTAAGGTTTCATGTTTAAGGCATTTTGGGGTGGCTCGTCTCAATGCGAATGAGATCTTCCTCTTCGGCTCACTCTAACATCTCAGAATCTTAGAAGCTTTTGGGGTATACCGATGTACCAGAGTCGACGACCCTAAGTAGCAACTTTCTTAATCCAAGAATATACATGCAAAAACAAGAAAGCGTCTCAGTAGCAATCTTACGCTGCAATAAGGAATTCATTATCATGCCTTCATCAAGTGCAAATTCAATTATCGGAATCACCAACCATAGGTATAAAAAACGACTACGAAGACATTATTGCATGGTGAAGTCGAGGTTTTTCAATTTATGGAAGCTGCAATATTTAGAGATTTATTAACACGATCATTCACAGCGAGACAGAGAAATACAGATTATAAAGTGAAATTTGCCTATGTCCTACATCCCATATGAGATGTACAGATGTATTAACATGATCGTTCATAATAAGAAAAGCATAGAAATACAAAGTATACAGAGATAATTGCCTCTGCTATGTCCCATATGAGATGTAGATGTTCCCGTTTTAATCAGGTCTAAAACTAAAACGAATTAAGGAACATGGTATTAAATAAATTTCATTAACAAAAATTTAAGCAAATGCATGATTATGGTTTATCACCTGCCAACAGTTCAGCAATGTTGCAGATTTCACCAAGCTTCAACTGAAAGCACCTCTGATTATGAAGCCAATAATTGCAGTTCCTAACATATAAGATTGTTTGAGATATTTTAGCTGGAAAAAGACCATATTGACATCAGTACGATAGATGGGGACCTATTCGAGGTAGATACCTGTAAGTATATCCCACCAAAAAGTTTCAGTCCTCGTAATGGTGGCAGCATCCTATAACAAAGTACACGTCCTAAAGTAATCATACGTGTAGACTGGAGTGAACGTGCATACGCAAATGAATATGTTTGCATGCTTCTCAATAAACAATACATCACCATCTGATATAGGATATAGCCATGATAAACTCATCAACGTCAAGAATCAATAATAGTTGATAATCAATAGCTATCCGATCTTGCATACGTTCAAATAGCCACGAACCTACAACAATGCATTTAATGCAGGATAGAGATGACACTCATGGAGTCGAGTGTCTATGAATCACTCAGTTTTCAATTTGATTTGATATTGATATAGTGCAGCCAACCAAAATCTGTATTTTTCTACTTGTTTCTCTCCACTCAATACCCATCTCACACCCTTCTAGCAATCACTAGCTCATTAATTGTTACAGGTAATGATGCAGAGATCCGAGATGTTTCTCTATTTATTCATCGAAAATAACTATATCTACACAGAATTCCTATGAAAACCAAAACAATCTGACATCAATCAAGCTCTTCAAAGCAAGAACAAAATGAAGGTAACTCTCCAATTTATTAGATTTTTACAGTTGTTATTGCAGAACCTCATACTGTTGTTATTGCAGTTACTAGGATGGATGCAGCATAAGTTACGACAAAATAATATTGAGCCTTTCAAGGATTTCACAACTGGTATTCCAACTTCTTTCATTCACAAAACAATCCCCAAGACATGAAAATCATCATTAGATTGAATCGGCACGGCTGAGTACTATAATCTGCACACTTGCTCAGCATGAACTAAAGCATTAGTCATTAGATTCCCTTGAAGTTAACCCAGGCTAGTTATAGTTTAAAACATATATATTATAGACCTAAAGCAGAGGCTAAAATATACTATAGTCAAAACTAGGTGGTCACAGCCGTATGGCTGAGATTCAGAACTCAGAATCATTCTGCCTTAATATTTTTCTAATGCAGTAGCCACCAATATTCATGGTATCAGGGCTATCTTATCTCTACTCATCGTAAGAGGGTTAAACTAAGTCAATCAGTATAAGTGCTTAAAATGAATATTTATGTTCAGCTTAAGCGCAACATGAATTCATTTTTTTGCAACTGCGTCTGATGTCATATTCCTTAAACTCTACTTCAGGGAACTACTGCTCCTGTCTTTCAGCTTATTCATCCCTCAATGATGAAGACTCCCATCTGAAATCAACTTCCACATACGGACATGGAGCAAGATACTCAACTCACCCCAAAGAGGAAAATGAAAAGTTCACAGAATTCGAAGCCGAGGGAGTAGAAGGCAACTTTGGAGACAAAACATCCACCGTCATCCCCAGGCTATTTCATGGCTTTCTCACCATTGGAACTCTTCAATCTGATCTGACTATCAGTGAGCCTATAACACCAACATTCACCATGTCTCTGGAAAATATTACTGAGGGAAAAACAGAGGGGACAGAAAATGATTTGAAGGTCATCAATGATGAACTGGAGAAGTTCCTTGAGGCTGAGGCTGAGGCTGAAGCTGAAGGACATGGGTCCATTGAATCATCACGAAGGAGCAGTCTGGCTAGCACAATTACACTTAGCAGTAAGCCAATGCAAGAAGTCAATGTTGAAGAATATGAGAATGCAATCATATGTCCATTTCGAGGATATCTGCTTGGATCTTCAATTGAACGTCCAGAATTTGAGGTAAAGAAAGAAAAGCAATCACTTGCAGAACTGTTCTACTGTGCAAAAACAGCAGAAGAGAGTCCTAAGGAAAAATGTGGGAAAGAGGAAATGCAGACCAAGCAAACAAGTAAAACTCTTAAATGTCTCATCAAGAAGATTCTGAAAAAGTTTCATGCTTCTTCTGGGAGTTCTATCTCTTCCACCAAAGAGACTAATTCTGTTCCAACCAAGAAAAAACTCCAAAAGGTGAGTCTTCTCTCCTGGTCCTAGATTCTCGAATAATTTATAAGCATTTAAAGGAATAAGGACCTCAAGAATGCAAAATCCGACGGTGGTATCCACCTTCTGAAAACACATTTTGTGGCAACACCATGATTCTCAAGCCTTAAAACCATTCGCTGGACAAGGAGTCAACCACTGACAAGTCAGATTATTTGAGTCCTAGGGTCTAGAAGTCAACAACATGACCTTTTGTTATAATAAAGTAATAATGAAATCATGCCCAGGATATGTCAGATACAGGTATATGTATCTGATTCAGATATCCCAAATTATTTCATATATTATGAGAATTAGAAATCATGCCCAGGATATGTGATGGATATGGTGTTAAACATGGGACAAAGAAAATGAAGAGGTTGGAGCAACATAAGACAAGTCTAATTCTCCATTTATTTTTATACCCTAGACAACAGTAGATCTAAACTTTTTTAAGGAAATTAAGATTTTTGCAAAAACAAGTTCAAAGATAGTCCATCAGATTAATTATTCCAATGAAAGGGATACAGAGTAATACAGCATGAATTTTAATTTCAGTGTGGCATGCAGGTCATTAAACTGTTCCACAGAAAAATCTATCCTGAAAGCTCTATAGCTGAAAGAGAGTTAACACAATTGGATAGGAATAAGATGAAAAATCCTCCTTACAATGATGGAAACTATACTAATGGAGAGCAGATGCACCAAGATAAAGTGAAGAACTGGTTTTCTCAGAGATCAATGTCCGAGGTAGGAATACACAGTTACAAGTCCATCTCAGTAGTGCCCCAGCCTCAATATAGGGTTACTGGCTCTACGGCTGCAAGTTCAAATGGGGAGCACTGGATCAAAACAGATGCAGACTGTAAGTATCATGCACCCCCTGAAAATGATATAAACTCTTCTTGCAATTTACAACTATTTTTGGCATTCATTTAGTTGCCATTGTTTAAGTGGTTGATTCCAAAGTACAAACCAGGAAAATGTTTAAGCCAAAAAAAAATCAATAATGATGTTGAAAGGGAAAATGGTTCAATGAATAATCATCAGAATGCTGCACAACCACAGGTCAAGGATTTTTCTCAAAAAAGTACACACACACACATATATATATATAAATAACTAATATTTTAATACACCATTAGAATCAACATTCATAATTAACCAATAAATAGACAATTTTTTTACATAATTAGAAATATATTCCTAAACCCATATATCATTGTGATGTTAATATATAGACAGTAGCGATATAGACTGTATTGAGCTTTGCAATCAAGTAGTTGTGTAACTAGTTTTTTCTAACATATGTCTGTCCATCTTCTGCCGCTGCTATTTTAGACTTGGTGTTGGAGCTGTAATGAAGGAATGGCAACAAATGCTCACTAATAGCTTTCAGTCAATCTTGTGGCTTTACAATATCAGCTCCGTCGTAATGTGTTTGAGTGTGTTAACAGTCTCAATAAAAGGAGAAATATGTCTCATCCCTCTGGGTGTCATAATAAAATTATGCACTTAGTTTTTTGTATTCTTCTGAAGATGTGTTTATGGTCACTTTTTAAGTCTTGTCTGAATTCTTTCGTGGGAAAATTCTGGTCCGCAAGTAATGCAACTCAAGGAATTGCATCATTGAGATACATCAATACCTGAATCTACTCTGAAAACTTGAAGAAAAAGAGAGATTATAAGACCTCAAAGAAAGAAACGTCAATAAACCAGGCAATGTTCTATACTAAACCACTAGCTGCTCTTCCCTCAGAACTCCACCCATTTCCATCCTCCAAGATCGATCAACTAAATCTTCTAACTCCCTGAAAATAAACCAAAAAGCTCCATGAGCTGAAAGTATGAACACATGCTATCAAAAGAGAATCATAAACAACAAAATTTGATTGATTGCATCTTGGATCTCATCACTAAGATCATAAAAGGGGTTCAGGTACAATATATGTCAGCTTGGTTTGGTTAAGTTATACAAGTCATTTATTTATAAAAGACCTGTTAAAGGACAGCATTGAAATTGAATGAATCGATTAAGGTTGATGCAGTTCTTTTTTTACCCAATTATGACAACATAAGCTATATAGCATTCCAATGGAAATAAACTAGAATGGTAAATCAGAAGCTAAGGCTTACTTGAGATCATGACTGACAACAAGTATAGTTAATTCTTTCTTCAGATGCTTCAAAGGTTTCACAACATCTGCACGTGCCTTCCAATCTGATTTTGCAGAAGCAAAAGCAATGATAAAATTTAGAAGGTAGAAAAATCAGAAAATGAACTATTTATAGGTCATGTCAAAGTTAAATCAATTAGCAAAATTGTTGGTGCTTCTGAAATTACTTCATAAGTCATGCTCTATCCAGGAACTGTAGTTTCTAAACTATATCATGAACAGAAGATAACAGAAATGTAGGGGAAAAACAGAATAGAAAAAAGCAATGTCATACCGAGACCAGCAAGAGGCTCATCCAATATTAACAAATCAGGGACTTGTGCCTTCAGCCATCAGATAATGAAAAAGAACACAGAAAAAAAAAATCAGTGACTAGAAAACATGTTATGATATAAATAATCACACATGAATTGATATAGTAAATGTCTTTGTTTAAAAATTGCACCGCACGTCGTAAATTACTCTTTTAGGTCCTTACTAATTGAATTGCAAGAGCAAGTCTGCGTTTGTAACCACCACTCAATGAGTGAGGATCTTTATCCAAGGAGATACCATTCAACCCAACCTGACGTAATTTAAAGAATCCATCTTAGATTAGGCGAAGATGGACACTTTAAGAACAAATACCCACTAAATGTAGATAGGTGAGAGGGAAAGTTCAATGACCAAAAGTATATTAAAAAAAATTATATGAGCATCAATCCAACCTAACATCATTTAAAGAATTCGTCTTAGATTTGAAAAAAATGAAGCCTTTAAGAAGAAATACTCACTAAAAGCCATAAATAGGTGAGAAGAAAAGTTTAATGACCCCAGAAAGATTAAAAAAAAAGGATACGAGCATGCATACCCAATTAAAGGCTCTTTGGAGATTTAGTGCAAGATGCTCCTTCAATTGAGGTCCACCCCTTTGCCTTGGCCAGCCAAATGTAACTTCATCAAGTACATTGTCCGCTACAAAATACCTAGCCAGCAACATACCATATAACATTTTTCAGAATATAGAAGAACATGAACTAAGATACAGATCAACTTAAGAAGACAATAATAAGAAGATGAGTGAAATTACTAATTGGTATTAAACCAGTAAAGCATTACCCAAATAAATATTCATGTTGCGTGATCGGCATCAAATATTTGTTAATAACAGAAGCAAGAGTTTCCATCAACAAGTACATAACCAGAAAAAAAAACATATATGTAAATAAGACAACTCTGAAAGATTGCAAAAACATGCCTACTTCAGAAAACTCAAAAATCCAGCAAACATGCAAAAGAAGCCTCATGAAGAAAATATTAAAAGCACTCAGCAATCAAGAGATTCAAAACCCTAGCAAACAAACAAAGACAAACAGTATTTTTCAGTTGATATGAGGTACCTCTCTGGGAACTGGAAGACAATACCAACTCTTTCTGGAACTAAAGATTTTGGAGACTGATTTGGTTTGCCTTCATCTGTATATCTCTGAATATAAATAGAACCTGACGTTGGTTTGCTCAACCCTGCAAGTAGCTGAAAGGAGAAACAAAAGTAAGAAGACAAACAAGGTATATAAAGTGAATGATAAAAAACACTCATAAACATATATGGCAGACCTGCAAGAGGGTAGTTTTTCCACTTCCACTCTGTCCAAAAATTAAGCCAAAGCTGCAGTAATTCACACAAACCATTTACTACCAAACAAAAGATCAGCTTTGAACAATGCATTCTATGATACAACTTTAGATCTGGTTCAACAGAGTAGATGGTGGACAGGATATTTCAATGTCTTATGACCATTCTCTTTGTCTTTTTTAAGATATTAATCTGATCAGCTGCTAATCACCTAGTGTTCCTAACAGTATTCCGTATGCAACATTAATTTTAAAATATTATTTTTCTATTATTTACAAGCATTTACCTTTTCTCTGGAAGCGAAAAGCTAACTCCATTCAATAGGTTAATCTGTGTCCCTGGAGGTCGATAATAAACATCCTTAATCTTGAAATGAGAAGTGTTATACCAATGTCAGTACCCGGAAGAGCATCAACCAAGAAGATTACATGGTTTCAGCAAAGTCCAACTTCATTATTAACATTAATCAAAACAATAAAAAAAAACCATCCACTCGTTAAATAAAACAGATAAAAAATAGATTTTTTACGACATAAAAAGTGAAAAAAAAATAAACCAAAGAGAAACAGTTAATTCCTTAGAATCATAAAAATATTTTAAATTATTGAGAATTTAAATTCAAATAAAAAGAAGAAAAAAACTTACTTCCAAGCAAGAGTAACCACATGAGATTTTAATCAGTGGAGTTCTTTTGAAGTTCAACCTGCAAAAAAAGGTAATTTGAACAATTTCCTTTATTCATAATGATTAGTGACATAATTCTGGTTAAGAGGCTTACATGGAAGACGGTTTCGAGGAGATTAAGGCTAATGGTTCGCTAATTCTCGAACCGAACAAAGATGAAGCTGAGAAAGCAAAAACCTCCATTCTGGGATCGAAATTAGGGTAATATTCAATATTAAGAATACGGAAGTGAAGAGAGGTGAATGGACTGGTGACTACGCGGTGGAAGAGTGGAGGAACGTGGTGGTCGACGGCGGTGCAGCGGGAGTTTGGCGGGACTGAAAGTGGATGAGCCTTTTATTTATTTATGATGGATTTAGGATTCAATTTAATGGGCCAAAAAACCCATTGGGTCACTACAGAAAACCCAGAAACCTTTTTTTGGCAAAACTAAAATCAAATGAAAAAAATGGCATTTTTTATGCATCATTATATTATAATTTCAAAGAAAATATTAGTAAACCCCCCCTACAATTTTACTTCTTATTCCAATAAATTTATTTACCTTTAATTCCATATATTGTAAAACCAAATTTTCCTTTAAAATTCTTGTCATTTAGTAATAAATTTTAAATATGATGAAATTATTTTTTAAATATTCATATTGAATACATTATCCAACATATTTAAATTCATTTCATGCATTGATCGCCGTTCTTCGATTTGCTATTGACTGAGGATGAAGTGCGTTGAAACGGATTCTGTTTTGGTGGTCAATGAGGTGGGTCGTTGTGATGAGGATCTATCGGTTCTTGGCTTCCACAATCATGAGATCCGTCGTTTATTTGATTCGTTCGAGATCTACAGTGTTTTCCTTGTCCTAAGGGTGGCTAATGGTATGACTCATGTGCTTGTACATTGGGCTCTTTATTCAATAGAACGATTTACTCTTCTTCTTCTTTTAATGAAAAGAAAAGAAATCATTAAGAGGTGAACAACGCCATCAACTCAAATAATTGGAGCATCATCGTAAAAAAGCATGACTGATTTTGGGGGGCTGATCATGAAAGAAGTGGATGTCAAAAGAACGTTTCCAAGCCAATTTCGCCATAACGTCAACTACTCGATTGCATTCTCTAGGGACGTGAACCAATTGAACCGTCCAATCTCGTTTGATGAGATCAACTATATGTGGCTCCATTGGAGCATATCCAGCTTCAATCGAACCTTTATTAATAGCCAAAAGAGTCTCTTTACTATCTGTTTCTACAATGACTTGCTGCAAGCGAAGATCTCAAGCCAAGTTTAAACCTTCGAATATTCCTCATAACTCAGCATCTAGAACCGAACAGTACCCGATGGATTTAGTAAACCCCGAAAGCCATGCACCCTCATGATCGCGAACAACTCCTCCGCATGTCGGCAAACCTGTATCCACTCGGTGACTTCCGTCCCTATTCATTTTCAGCCAATCACGAGGTGGAGTAGCCCATGATTTATTCCGCTGTACATGAGCATTGCAGAATCCCTTAAGTGCATCTCTCAAGGCCAGCGCATGAACTGCCTCAAAAGTGGGTCTTGTACTCTGCTGCAACACTAACTCTTCTGCTCTATATGAGCTGTTAAATAGTAGATTATTTCGTCGTGTCCATGGTCCCCAAACAATGGAACCAAAAGCTATATCCCAATTACCAGATTCTTTTGGGAAATAACGTGGATTACAAATATTCTTCTCAATCCAATCTAATAAATCCATGCTAATGAACTCACCATAAAACTCGCGTTTCACCACTGCTTTCCAAGTGTTTTGGGCAGTCACGTAGAATATGTGAACACGACTCAACCACCGCTCCACAAATGGTTCAACTCGGATCATTTGCCATGTGCCGTCTGACTCGTTCTTTGTTTGATAAAACACGTCCTTTGCGGAAGAGCCACAGGAGATTCCGATCTCTTGGAAATCCTCTATATTTAGTTAAATTTTTCCAAATCTAAGTCACCACGTTATCAACATTATTAGCCCGTCTCACATAAGCGCTTTTGGTAGTGAAACGACGATGTGAATCCCACTTCCAACCTGGAAAATCCCGACCACCATTCAACAATGGAGGGCGGGTAGCAGCAATAGACAAAAGGATGTGTGCTGGGAGTTCATTTCTCAACAATTCCCAGTTCCACTCACCAGAAGGCGAGAACATATCAGTGATTTTTGTGAAAACTTTAAAATGTTCCTCTTGAGCATTACGATACAAAGAGAGTGGTCCGAGGTTGCCAATATTCCAAATAACCCCGTCACAAACTTCACTCCAAATCACAAACTTCACCATTGTCCCGAGGTTAATCATTTTGTTGTTTCTTTTGATGTATTAACTTCGATGTCTTAATGAATTGTTTTATCTCATTTAAAAACAAAAAAAATAAAACATATATTAACCGATTAAATATAATTTCAGTTGATATCAAATAAATTCAATTGATATTGTCATCCCTAATTATATCTGATGCAAATACTAACAAAAAAAATTAATATCAAATCGCTCGTTATTTCGTCTACAATTTAATCACCAAATTTGATTATATTTTTATGTTCTGTATCCCTAATTATTTGTTAGTATTTGCATCAGATATAATTAGGGATGACAATATCAATTGAATTTGTCATCCCTAATTATATTTGCTTATCCAAAAAAATTGATTATATTTTTATGTTCTGTATCCCTATGCTTACCTCCAAACCAAAGATAGGGTTGCGACTTTTCATCCTCCATTCAAATTTGTGAATCTCACTGCATACATAATTATTTTTCAGTCATCATCTGAAGGTAAAATTGGGGAAATGTTGGGGGTTAGGTAAATACAGCTGGTGGGAAATTATTTATAGATCTATGACATTTGTTATAGTGAAATAGTGGATTAGAAATTCGTCATGCAGATTTACGAATTCCATAAAATATTTTTTTTAATGAAACTGATTATATCAATGTGATAAGTAAGTTCATGATCATTGTAGCAAATATTGTAGACTACGAAATAATTTATCACCAACCACATATCCCAAAATAATTTTTATGTAAGGATTATTCTACTAAATTTGCCTCAGTTGTTTCCTTGAGTAATATTGGCGTTATACAAATACGAATTAATTGTATGGTATGTCTTAAAATTATGACTTAAATTTTAAATTAGTCTCTAAATATAAAAAATTAATTGAAATTTTAAATTAACAATATTATTTCAATCATGTTCTTTCGTGGATTTTACTTTTTAAATGTTAATTTAGACTTGACACATAACATCATTAGATTATCACCGCAATATGTATAAATATAAGAAAAATACTTTATACACAGGTTGTGTAAAATTTAATTTACACAACTCTACCTATTTTAATGTATTATATTATTTAAGGATTAATGTTTAGAGTTTTAAGATTATGGTTTAGATTTAAAGGTCAGGGTTTAGAATGGATTTTTAGGGTTTGATATTAATATAATCAAGATTGTATAAATCAAATTATATACAATTTGTGCATTAAATAATTATTTATCTTAAATATATTTTACAATTGATATCAATACCCAAATATATGAATAATTTTAGAATTGGGCATAAGTTAGGCATGCGTGGTTCAATTCACCGTGGAATCTATATATTGTTTCAAGGGTAAACTATATGTTTAGTACCCTAACTATCATTTTTATTTTGTTTTAGTCATTTTATTTTTTAAATCATATCTAACATTTAATTTTGATTTTATTTTGGTCACCGGCCGTTAAAAAATTAACGGTGGTAATGACGTGTCATCATATGGTAACACCGTGTCATCATTGAGAAAAATATATGACTTCAACAATTCTATTCAATTTTTAACGTCGGGTGACCAAAATAAAACCAAAATATATGATTTAAAAAAATCATCAGTAACCAAAATGAAACAAAAGAAATTAAACAAAAGTGGAAATTAGGGTATTAAACGTGTAGTTTACCCTTGTTTCAAATACCCAATGATCCATTACTTTACAAGGTTTTTCCTTAGTGTTGCCCCTTATGTTTGACTTAATGAATAAAACGAGGCCAAATGTAGCAAGACTGTTAATTTGATGGGAACAACCCCCAATATTATTCAAGATATAAATGATTAATTGTTAGTGCAATTACTATTGTGCCGTCAATCGAGTTTCATTCTACTTTTTTTTTCTCTCTTGGCAATCTATATATAGATGGTATTTTTAATTATCGGTATTTAATTTAATAATTAATTAATTTGAATAAGATATTATAAATAATTATTATAAAAGTCATTTTTAAAATTTAGTTTATTTTATTTATAACATTTAAAAAATTTAAAATAATTTGAGATGATTATAAGTTAGTAGATGCTCAAAATCTTTTTAAACCATATACATCCTATAGATATAATTGTTCGAATTTAAATTCTCTAAAAATAATATTCTTTTATCACTAAAAACATTTAAATTTTAAGAATATAATATTTTATCTTATTAAATTAATTGATAATCGATAATTAATATATAATTTTAATATCCATTGCATATAGATTCTATTTTTGCTAAACCACCGCACGCAGTCCAAGTTATCAGGTTCAAAAGCTTAGGCTACCACTTGTTTTTACTGGACAATAGATTAGCTAGAAAGTTCATCAATATCTCTCCATTTTATATATATAAAAAGAAATCTTTACACCTTTCTAGATGAACTATTAATCATTCAAAAATGGCAGCTGCTTCGTGGAATTAAAGACCGATACAAACGGCAATGAAAAATGAATTATGGATTATGGATTTTATTTTGTTACTTTATATTGTCGTATGTTAAAAACAACAGTTACTATATATATTACATTTGAATTTTAATATTATTATATCAATAATTTATTGATTTAGTGAGATAAGACGTTAAATTTCTTAAGTAAGATTAAAAGTTTGAATTCTAATGTTTGTAAATTTAACAAAATAGATTGAGAGAGTCACTCTCATCTCTGCAATATCGGATCTGGATTAGTCAATTAATAAATCAAATTTTAATGGTTATACCAAAAAAATAATATCAATATCATCCCTCTTTATTTTCATAGTATGTTATTTTTTATATTAAAAAAGGAATAATTATCTCTTTTTTAACACAAATTTTCTCTTAATATTTTTATACCGCTTCCTTCATTCCATTTAATTTTTATTTAGTCGAAAATGAAATTAATTTTAATGTTGGTTGTCAACAATCGGTGACTATATGTTGTTTTATTTTTATGCTATCTCTTTTATTTTCCTTTCTTTCTTGACTTTTATTTTTCAATTTTGAATAAAAATCTCTATTCTCGTGACACACTTTTCTCTGTTTTTTTTTTTGCACGAGTACGTTTTTTTTGCATAACTTTGCAGTATTTTTTGTGCTCGCACAAAAATCCTCACAACATTTATTTTTTGATTGATTTGTTAGTGGTCACATATAGTGAGATCTTTTTTTTTTGTAAAATGTTGTTTGTCGATATAATTAAAATTATGTAGCAAATTAACCTACCAGATAGTTTGGTTCGCTCAGAACTCCTTTATCACTTTGTAAAACATATTGTTTGACAAAGATAACAAGTTTTTATGAAGGTTACTAGATTCTTTTAACGTTGGTCGTCATTCTCAAGAAAAATTTTCATTTGTCTTCATATCTTTGGATTTAATACTTTTATTTTTGTAGGAATTTTATTTGTGACTATTGTCCCAATTTTTCTATTTTACTTGGGTGCGTTGTAATTATTTTATTAATGAAATCTAATTATCATTATTTAATAAAAAAAGTTAAATAATTAACTAATAATTAATTGATCAAGTGAGATAAATTTTATTAAAAAAAATTCAATAAATTTGAATTTAAAACTTAACATCAACAAATATATTCTTTGAGTTGAAATTACATATCAAGACAAGTCATTGTTATCATATTTTCCAATTTCCATAGCCCGTCTTATTCTTTGACTGTAGAAGAGCATTAGAATATTCTCTTGAGAATTTCAAAATTGTAACTCGTATACAATAATTTGCCACATATGAAAGACAAAATCTATTAGTACAATAAAGTAATCTTGTATTAACTCAAATTCTAATTAATGTTAATTAAATTTCAGTGCTATTTTATTGGTTGTAAATTATTTTGTAATTAAATTTAGAGATAATCGCCTCAGTGACCAAAAATGCCTTATAATATACGATTTTAACCAACTTTTTTTGGATTTGCCAAAATGACCAACAAAATCGCAACGCGAAATAAAAATCGCAACGCGATCCCCAGAATCGCAAATCAGTTTCCAAAATCGCAACGCGAATATGAAAATCGCAACGCGAACACATAAATCGCAACGCGTATCCGTAAATCGCAACGTGTATCCGTAAATCGCAGCGCGTATGGGTAAATCGCAATGCGTATCCGTATATCGCAACGCGTATCCGTAAATCGCAACGATAATACATAAAATCGCAACGCGTATCCGTAAATCACAACGCGATATTTAAAGCGCCATTATAATCGCTACGCGTATTTTATTTTCAAATTACAAAAACGAATATTAAGACAAAATCCCGTAATCGCAACTCATAACCTAAAACCTAAAATCACAACTCAGTCTCATCTCCATCTCTCACTCTCTACGACGAAGAAATCCGTCCCCATCTCCGAAGATTTCCGTCCCCATCTCCGGCGAAATCCCTCACAACCATTCACGGTCAGAAATCCCTCACAATATTCAGAAATGGAAAATCAACCTCCGAGGGTTAGTTTTTTTAATTATTTTTATTTTGAAATGTTTGCATTATTGTAGGTTTTTCATATTGAAACTGATGATAAGTTTACTGGTCATTTCAATAATAGATTAACCATTTCACTTAGATTTCATTTCGCGTTACGATTCTGTCGTTGCGATTTTCATTTCGCGTTGCTATTCTCTCGTTGCGATTTTCAAGTTAGTATTTGTCTTTGTCTTTGTTCTGTCTTTTGGTTGAAGTAATGCAATCCATTCAAGTTTCAATTTGCAGAAGAGTCGCAACGAGATAAATGAAAATCGCAACGAGAGAATGACTGTCGCAACGAGAGAAATGAAAATCGCAACGAGAGAATCGCAACGCGAAATGAAAATCGCAACGATAGAATCGCAACGCGAAACCAAAATCGCATTGCGATTTTCATTTCGCGTTGCGATACTCTCGTTGCGATTTTCATTTCGCGTTGCGATTTTCTCGTTGCGATTGTCATTTCGCGTTGCGATTCTCTCGTTGCGATTTTCATTTCAACCAAAAGACAAAACAGTGTTGCAAATTTTAGTTTCAAGAATAAACTACTACTTTTTATGTTTATTGTTTTTGATATATCTTCACAGTGTAGTTTTTGGTATATCTAACTTGGTATGTTTATTGTTTTTGTAGAAATTTTTTTCGGCTCAATTGACCTTGAGAAATAAAGTCAGCCTGGCCACTACAATTGCTTCGAAGCTTTCACCTGCTCAAAGACAATTGTTTGAGGAAACCTGCTTCGGGCCATGGCTGAGAGTACAGCATCCGGGTGGAGATGCTAATTTGACCCATTTATGGCTTCAGACCATGACATCAAATCTACCCGACAGTATACAACGTGGTGAGGAAGAGATATGGTTTCATTTTCCACCAGCGTATACTTGTTTTGGGCGGAAGGAGTTCTGCTTAATCACTGGTCTACGATTCGGACACGATGATGTAGGCCGGTACACTCGTCATATCGCCCGCCCATCATGGTTATCCCGGGTTTTTCCGGATGAGTCAATGGAGAAGCCGAACCTACATGTCGACGACCTGAAGAAATTGTTTAATAAGAAAGCTGGTTTCACTCGGATGGATGACGTCGATGTTGTCCGAGTATGCCTTCTACTACTTGTGTATGCCGGCTTTTTAGGCAGAGAGGCCAGACAACCTATTCATCGGGAGCTAATAATATTGGTAGAGGACCTGAATGCATGGAATCTGTTTCCGTGGGGTTCGTATATATGGAAAGCTACCTGGACTAAGTTGTCGTCTGCCTTTGATGACCGCAAAAGTTTGCGGGGCGATGGGTCCAAATACACTTTGTCAGGCTTTGTTTGGGCCTTTAAGGTAAGAATTTCTATATAATGTTTCTAAAATTATAATTAATTATTTAACAATTACTAATTTTGTTATTATATTGTTTGTAGATTTGGATATTCGAGGCTTTCCCCAGCATGCGTACATATGCAATAAAAACGTCAAATGATATTCCCAGGGCTATTTCCTGGAAGAGGAAAACTCTGTTGGATTGGGAAGACTTAATACCATATGCGACAATAAATAATGTAAGTTAACACAAATACTTTCATATAATATATAAACAAGTTATTAATAGTAGACGTTTAACTTTGTTTGAGTTTTTATATTTTAGGAGGCCAACATTCCATTACAAAGACTGACACCCACGGAGGAAGAGCTTGCCACTGATTGGTGGCAAGCTAGTCAGAGTTTTTTTGATGGCACGGATGATGAGCAGCATCCACTTCCTCCAATTCGAGAGCCATCACCTCACCTAGAGCCATCACCCGATCGACCCGACTATACACCTCTAGAACGAGAGCCATCACCTATCCCGTCACATCATCGAGCCTCTTCTCCACCATCACCTCATGATAGGCGACCGGCAAAGATGCCACGACTCCTATTTCCCTGTTCTCCACCTCCACCTCCACGGGATGAGTCAAGGGAGTTACGTGATGAGGTCAATGCCTTGCGTAAGGAGATCGGTACTCTACGCGATAACGATGGTGCATGGCGTGTGGAGGTGTCAACTTTACGTGGTGAGGTTGCCGCTCTACGTGAGATGATAGTATCGTTGCAGAATGAGGTTCATACTCTACGCAACGAGGTAAGTTTAAGATTTTCCATATTTAACTTAATGATAAATTTACTCGTAATTTCACTTAGATTAGCCATTTCACTTAGATTGCTTAGTAAATTTATTCGGTTGCTGCCAATTCTGCTAAACTGTGTATTCTTTAACACTGTGAAATAGTATTTGTCTTTGTTTTGTCTTTTGGTTGAAAGTAAATTTGTTCGGTTGCTGCCAATTCTGCTAAACTGTGTATTCTTTAACACTGTGAAATAGTATTTGTCTTTGTTTTGTCTTTTGGTTGAAAGTAAATTTGTTCGGTTGCCGCCAATTCTGCTAAACTGTGTATTCTTTAACACTGTGAAATAGTATTTGTCTTTGTTTTGTCTTTTGGTTGAAAGTAAATTTGTTCGGTTGCTGCCAATTCTGCTAAACTGTGTATTCTTTAACACTGTGAAATAGTATTTGTCTTTGTTTTGTCTTTTGGTTGAAAGTAAATTTGTTCGGTTGCTGCCAATTCTGCTAAACTGTGTATTCTTTAACACTGTGAAATAGTATTTGTCTTTGTTTTGTCTTTTGGTTGAAGTAATGCAATCCATTCAAGTTTCAATTTGCAGAAGAAGAAATAGTTTACTTTCGCAACACGAAACTTAAAATCGCAACGCGAAACCAAAATCGCAACGCGAAATGAAAATCGCAACGACAGAATCGCAACGCGAAACCAAAATCGCAACGACAAGATCGCAACGCGAAACCAAAATCGCATTGCGATTTTCATTTAAAAACCACCTAAGTTAACAGTCCCAAAAGGTGAAGCCAATTGTGATTGGGATTTTAAAGATGATTGCCTTTTGCTTGACACCATATGAGCTTTGGATTTTGATGAGGATCCATATTTTGGTAGAGGAAAAGATGATTTTGATGGCACTGGTGATCCACATGTCAACTTTGTATGACCACTTTCCTTGCACCGACTACATGTCGATCTCTTCTTTTCTTCACCCTTAGACGGTATACGATCGTGACTTTTTGGTCGGCCAGGTAGCCTTCTGTCCATGGCTGGTGACAAAACTGTTTGTAAGTCATCTGATATGTCCCACTCAGAAGGATGTGGAATAGGGTAGACAATCTCGGCATAAGTCTGTCGATAAACTTCTGTAGTGTAGCAATCCATAGCGTATGCGCTTGAATCATCTTGGTTTAAATGAAGAGCAACTTTTATAACATGGCCACACGGATAACCAGATGTTTGCCATTTCATACAACTACACGTCTTTGCATTTAGATCGACTAGCCCATTTAAGTTATTATCCAGTACTTGAAACAAAGTGTTTGAACATGGTTCAACTCTCCATGACGTTGACTTCACAACACGTTTCGTTATCTTTTTTTCAGTCCATGGTGTAACACGATGTTCCAATGTTCCTGTAAATTTAAATAAACAATACTTAGTAAAATATATAAATATGATAAGTTACGAATTCAAAGAAATAATACCTGCATGGTTTCTTTTCTTGTAGTACCACTGTTGAATAGAGGCTCGAAAAAACTCCATTAACATAGTAATGGGTAATTTTCGGGAATGACGACTTAGAGCGTTGATTGATTCTGCACTATTAGACGTCATGAAACCATATCTTACTCCAAGTTGATGTACTCTTGACCATCTTTCAAACCCGACATCTTCTAGTGTTTGAGCACACTGAGGCAAAACACGTCTTAAACAATTTATATGCTTATTGAAATCCACTTCCCGATAAGCTTTTACAGCCTTCCAGTATGTCCATTTGTGCTTTTTTATACCAGCAGACCTTGATTTTAGATTTCTATACAAATGAACACCACAAAGTCCATGAAAAGCATCTGGGAAACACCTTCTAACAGCGTTGTCAATTGAGTTTGCCCTATCGGATATGATTGTCAGATTGCTAATAGGACCTATGTAATCCCTAAGATGCCCCATAAACCATGTCCATGAATCAGAGGTTTCAGATTTGCCAACCCCGTAAGCTATTGGCAATATCCCATTGTTAGCATCCATGGCTACTGCTAATAAGTTTACTCCAAGGTATCGACCTTTCAAATGTGCTCCGTCAACTATAATAACTGGGTGCATGCAAGTAATAAACGAACGAATCTACAAAATAATATACACAAGAAATATAATCATTTAAATGTGAAATGCATGTAACTAACAAAAATGAGTCAACAAAATTATATTGATTTACTAACCGTAGCACCAATGGCGATAAACAGCAACTCAAAGCGTCCATCTCTATCTGTTTTGATATGAGTTACCGACCCAGGATTTTTCAGCTTTAAATTGTGACAATAAGCCGGCAGTTGGGCAAACGATGCTTCTGGCGACCCCCTCAACAATTCCAAGGCATAACATTTGGCTCTCCAAGCTTGAGAATATGATATACTAATCTTGAACCGAGCATTCATGTCAGTCATAATTTCATGTCCCCGATATACCCTGCCATTCAAAAACATTAACTCAGCCAGAAAACCACCCAACACCTTTTTGTTTGCCTGTCTATGGTGAGGAAAAACTTGGGTTCTTGAACATGTATGTTTATCAATAAAAGTCCTAACTTGAAACATTTCGCAATCTTTTATTCTCTTTGCAATCATACGCCACGTACAGTTTTTGTCAATCATACACCTTGTTTCGAAACGATCTTTGCTTGATTTGTTAACTTTTAGTTGATAGCCATCTTCCACACATTTCGTATACAAAGCTATCTTCAAGTCTTCCTTTGTATCAAAACAATCATCTTTCTTGATACGAATAACTTTTGTGTAACAATCAACTGCTTTCTTTACCAACTCTTCTTCCGGTATCTGAAGTAATTCTGGCATATTCCAGTTATACGCCCGTGGCATTTTCTTTTCTTCGGGGACTTTTTCTTCTTCTTTTTCTTCTTCAGGATTATATGAATTACAGAATGGATGTTCAACATGTTCATTCACAGTCGTAACTTCCTCCTCATTATCATCATCAATACATTCTTCGGCAACGGCTGTTTCATCATCAAAATTCGGGTATTGACCAATATCAAAATCATTACACGCAGGGTCTGTTTCTTCTTCTGAAACATCATCAAAATCCGTGTATTGACCAATATCAAAGTCCGGATATTGACCAAGACCAAATTTCGAATACTGACTAGTACTCACAATTTTTTCTGTTGGCTCATCATCGTCTAACTGGTCAATACGAAAACCGGAATTTGGTGCTGAAAGTTGATTGGGATTTGGATTAGAGAAAGGTTGTGGGTTTTGAGAAAAACTTAGTTGATTACTACCCGCTACTGACCCAACAATACTACTTCTAGGTTCAACAACATACAATGTAACATCATCTTGTGAAACACTAATGTAAGCAATGAATCGTTCAACATCTTCATTGTCGGTTAACAAATAAACTTTACCATTTCTCTGATAAGATAGCCTAAATCCACTTAGGGGCTCTAAATTCAATTTATTTGAAACACGTAGCATTAGAGTTTCATAAGTTAACTTTTGTAAAGACAATTTTAGTTGAAGATTCATGGGTAAAGGCATATATTGTAAAACACCATGAACATTATCCCATGACCCTCCAAAACACAAATCTATCCAAACATGATCAACATTAGATGATTTCATGGTTGTAAATTAATTTACTAAACAGACGAGCTGCGAAACTAAAACCTGTTGCAGGATTGGGAAGGATGTCGTTGGATATAGGAACGGATGTCGCCGGAGAGAGTGATAGATGGAGATGGAATGAGTTGCGATTTAGGGATTTAGTTTATGATTTCAGTGTTATATACCCAAAATTTCAGTGTTGTGATTTACAGATTCTCGTTGCGATTTACGGATTATCGTTGCGATTTACGGATTATCGTTGCGATTTACAGATTCTCGTTGCGATTTACGGATTATCGTTGCGATTTACGGATACGCGTTGCGATATACGGATACGCATTGCGATTTACCCATACGCGTTGCGATTTACGGATACACGTTGCGATTTACGGATACGCGTTGCGATTTATGTGTTCGCGTTGCGATTTTCATATTCGCGTTGCGATTTTGGAAAATCGCAATGCGAATTTGTACTATCGCATTGCGATTTTCAAGAATCGCGTTGCGATTTTGGAAACTGATTTGCGATTCTGGGGATCGCGTTGCGATTTTTATTTCGCGTTGCGATTTTGTTGGTCATTTTGGCAAATCCAAAAAAAGTTGGTTAAAATCGTATATTATAACTTTTTTTTGGTCACTGAGGCGATTTTCTCTTAAATTTATATTTAGTTCATAACTTCTATGGAATGAAATTTCTTTGGAACTCAATATTTGACTTTATATAAGAGATGAGGTTTAGAACAATTTTGTTAATATTTAGAGTTTATGAAATATAATAAGGTAAGTAAAATCGAACCACATTAAATTTTATTTTTTGCTTGTAATTTAATTCATGTTATCACACTTTGATCTTTTTTTTTTTTGCCTACAAATTTATAATATTTAAAGGTATAGTGTTTTATAAATTTTTTTGACAAATTTTAAATCTAAACCTAATTTTATTTAGAGGGAATGGAAATGGAGATTTTAGGGGAAGAAAGAAGAATACTCGTAATGGGTTTAGAATTCATGACCTATCGAAATATGAGAAAATAAAAATGAGAAATTTGACCGACCAACCAAGTATATTTTCTCTAATTGTATGTAGAATATAATTCGAATTCCATCAAATGCAAAAGAATGGTATAGGATCTATTGGTTTGGGGGAGAATCATGAATACATATATACTATAACATATATCCAACCACCAACCCAACAATAAGTGGGAAACATAGATAGATACGCCACTAATCTATGTTTTAATCATCACTCTTCATAATGTCAAATGTCCACCACTACCAAAACTTTTATATTTACATGTCAAAAAATAAATATTTCAATTAATGAATTCTAAATACCAATTATTTACAATATAGTGTATTAAATATTTATCATATTAATGTATTGACTGAATATATGACGTATTGATGATTATGTATCATCGATGAATTAAACAGCAACACATCATAAAAATTGAATTTAAACTTTAAATCATATGTAGAATATTCAAATCTGCCCAAAATGAAATGATTAAAATTCACACCCTCTCAAAAGCAAATATATTCTTCATTTTGTAATTTAGAATCAAATTTAAATATACAAATCTACATAAAAAAATAGAATTTGAATGATGCATATCCGATAATATTTGTCGGTATCTACTTCGAATCTACATAAATTATGATTTTAATATCTAAATTTATAAATTATATAAACTTATGATATACAAACTTACAAAAAATAAATCAAATATTCAGACATATACGAATCCGTAATCTTAATCACCATATCTGGGTAAACCGGCCGCCTGTTTTATGTTCCTTATTTAATGGGATAAATTATAGGTTTAGTACTTTAACTATTATTTTTGTTCCGTTTTAGTCACCTAATTATTTTTTGTTTCAAAATTATATCTAATATTACACTTTGATTTCATTTTAATCATCCACCATTAGAAAATCAACATTGATGCTGACATGCCACAATAAGGTAATATTATGTTATTTTTGTTTCTTTTTTTAAATGTGACATGAATAATTCTGTTAATTTTTAACGATAGATGACTAAAATAAAATTAATATATAATATTAAATATAATTTAAAAAAAAAATTAAAGGACAGAAACACAACAAAAATAATAGTCCGGACATGTAAGGTTACTCTTTCTTTCAAAGAGAAAAAGCTACGTTGATTTGGCATTAAAATTTTGACAATCTTTCGAGGAAACTGAGGAGGAGGCGCTATCACACGCGTGCACCCACCAGCCGATTTTTTTTAAAATATATAAGTAATAAAATTAGGAAATTTATTTGACACGTGTGTGAAATAACGTCATTTTAACTAAATTCAGATTTTATTATTCGTTCAGTTAAATGAATCAAATTTACTATTTAATTAATATGTTTATTAAAACTAAATAATAAAACATATACATTTTAATCCTGACTATAGATAATGTTTTGTAGAATATTTCGGCTATTAAAAGTTATAAAATGGTCCTTAGATTATAAGATATTATTTTGTCGAGTCCCTCAATTATTAAAAATTACAAAATGATTACTCGACTATTCATATATTTTAAACTTGTCATTTTTTGTTAAAAAAATAACGAAAGTCTCAGCTAGACGTTAAAATGTTGATTGAGATATGATAAACTATGATCTCATAATCTCAAGCTACTACCACATCTCAGTTAACATGTTAATGTCCAGCTTAGACGGCCATCAATTTTTTAACGAAAAAGGACAAATTTAAAACATATGAATAGTAGGATGATCATTTTGAAACTTTTTAATAGTTGAAGAACTCAATAAAGAAGTTTCCTATAGTTGGGAGACCATTTGGTGTAGTATACCCTAAATTTTAAATATTTAAAAATAATAGCGTTCACAACGACAACTTTACCCGTTAAATATGCCTTTGTTTTCTTCAACTTCTTTTACTTTATATTTCAGAGTTGAATGAAGCTGTAAATCTTTTTTAGCCTTCATTTCAAGCCCGCCGCCTCTTCTTTCGCAGTTGATCTTCTTCTTCTTCTTCTTCATATGGAGAATTATCAAATGTTCTTTCCTGTCTCATCACCATCAAACATGGAACACACTAGTTCTCAAGTGCTTTTAGACAATTTTAATGGGGATACTTCGAATGGGTTGTTGTCGGATATGAAGACAGACAAGTTCACCCAGGTAGCAGAAGTTAAGGAACTTGTTGAAAACGGTAGATTTGTCGGGCCTGAAATTGAGATAAAATCAACGGGTGGTGATTGTTGCAGAAAGGAGAAGAAGATTAGGAAGCATAGATATGCTTTTCAAACAAGGAGTCGAGTTGATATACTTGATGATGGATATCGTTGGAGGAAATATGGGCAAAAGGCTGTTAAGAACAACAAATTCCCAAGGTTTAATTTTATTTATTTTCTGTGATTTTCAGCTAATTTTTCTTCCTTATTTTGTTACATGTAATGAACAGCTTGATGCATATGTATATGTGTTAGACACGCATACTCAAATTAACTTTGCCAACATGCATGCATGGGTACAAATTTAGAATTAAATTGCATACATGGTTTTGAGCTCAGTTGGGTGATGCTATAAGAATTGAGGGTACCGACGGAGACGGTATCTTCTGGAAATTTTAAATTTTCATGACTCAAATAATTGTTTTTTGTAATTTATTAATAATTTAATTTGATTTTCTATAAAATTTTTTAAATACATTCTCCTAGTATAAAACCTTACGTCTGTATACGTGTACAGAAACTACTATCGATGCACACATCAAGGATGCAATGTAAAGAAGCAAGTCCAACGTCTAACCAAAGATGAAACTGTGGTTCTAACCACTTACGAAGGGGTTCACACTCATCCCATGGACAAGCCAGTCGACGATTTTCAGAATATCTTGAATCAGAACCAAATTTACACACCCTTTTAGTACACATATATATGAAATGATGCATGTATACTTCGGTGAAGCTAGCCATAGCAATCTTGAATTTGATCTTTCCACGTGAAATAATTAACTAAAAGTACTTTGGGTTCTGATAAAATTTCTTTTGTTGTTGAATGAATATAAGTTGATCCTTTAATGAGGCTCTACAGTATTCGATCAAGATTAGCCGATTAATTGATCTAATATCGGTGATTAAACCATAAAAGAATGTATATTAGCATAGTTAGGTACCTTTCTTGTTAAAATCTCCTGAAAAAGTGTTGGTTTCAGTGAACTAAAAAGTTCGATTTTAGAATGATAGACTAAAATTGCATTGAAAATTTTTCCCTTTATTTGTTAGGGAACGAGCCTCTAAAAACAATTTGATATTAATTTTATAATAACAAATAAGTAATTATTTAATTAATTATTATTTTTATATTCAAACGAAGTAAGAAAATAATTTTAGTTTTATCTTCAATTTTAATCACAACGCATGTTAATTTTATCTTCAATTTTATCAAACGAAGTGAGAAAATAATTTTAATTTTATCTTCAATTTTAATCATAACTCATGTTAATTGTATCTTCAATTTTAATCGTAATTCATGTTAGATATTAGTTTAGTTAGAAATATTATAATTATATAGGTTAATTTAGTGGCTAAACATGGGATTTTCTTTATAAGGGTCTCAAGTTTAATTTTTCTAAATAATATTTTAACATGATTTTGAGGTGATAATACACTTTAACTTAGATATTAGTTTTGATAGAAATTGAGTAGTTAATAGAGAAAATGATGGTTAATTGTGGAATTTATGGGTAAATATGTTTTTTTTTTTTTAGTTTTGATTATTGAAATGAGGAAGCAGATGATGGTTGGAGAAGATGTAGATGAAGAAAAAAGTGGGTGAGGAAGAAGATGAAGCTGTATTTTTTTTTTAATTTAATAAAGTTATTCAAAGGTAACTATTTCTAAAATTAAGAAGAAGAGATACATATAATATATAAATGTTGAAGGTTAAATTGTAAAGATTAAGAATTGAACTTGTTATTACACCAATGTTATTAATTATCATGTCATCTTCCGTTAAAAAGCTAAAATGGTCAATTTGTTTATATTTTTAGATCTAATAATGATTTAATATTTTTTTATTGTTGTAGGACTCAACTAAAAAATTGCCTAATAATTAGAGGGACTATTTGCATATTTTACCCATCAAGAAGATAAAGGAAAGCTCACCTTTACGCTAGCACCTGTTTTTTCCTTTTATTTGTATACCTTAACATTGAAACATTTATATACCTTACCCACCCTTGAAACTCAAACCCTACTTTCTCATCAAGTTTAGTATCATATCCCTCTCATCGTGCACACCTAGAATTGCCTCATTCATCCCTACATCATATATGTATAACCACTTCTTTTTCCAATTTGTATTGGAAGGACCAAAACTCTCTCTCAAAAGAAATCCTCAAACCCTTTGCTTCGAGTGCGAGTTCAAGAGAAAAAGGTGAAAAGAAAGAGAAATCATGAGCGCAGATTGGGGACCAGTCATCGTCGCAGTCGGCTTGTTCATCCTGCTGTCGCCAGGGTTGCTCTTCCAATTACCGTCGAGGACTCGGGTGATAGAGTTCGGAAACATGTGCACAAGTGGGATAGCCATCCTAATCCACGCCGTGATATACTTCTGCATAATCACCATCTTGATCATTGCCATTGGTATTCACATACACATCGAGTGATGTACATCTCATATGTACTACCTTGTTTCTAGTAACTATTATTTCATCTCTAGCGATACAATTTTCTGATGGGAAATCTCTTCCGTCAGTAATAGTTTTTTACTAAATTAAATTTCATTGGAAGTAATAATTTCTTTAGACATAAGCCACTACAGTGTTCTGAATACCTTTTTGTGTAACTAAAAGGGCTTTCAAATTTTATTCTATGTTTCTTACGTATTTTATTCATTGTTGTTTGCAAGAGAAATCTCGGAACGTGTAGTAATGAAGCTTATTTCTCGACATTTGCATGAAATTTATTCTGGTGTGATAAGGTTTTTGATGATTTTTACATTTTCTAGTTTTTTTATTTTTTGCTATAATTGAAACAGCAATTTCTATGTATATTTAGAACCAGGTCCAATTTAGCATGACATGTAAATATGAGGGTAAAATGTTTTGGAATTTAGACAGAGCTAAAATAACGTACATATATTGATGACTAAATTAAAATAATGTATCATTTAACATTAAAGGTCTTAGAAAATTTTCGTAATATAACATTGTAAGTAGGGATGGGTATTAATTCAAATCCGACGAGTTCTAATCTTACCTAATCTGATTGGGTCAAGTTTTTTTTCTTTTTAAAATTTTGTGTTTAATTCGGTCAGGTTTTTAAAGGATGACATCAGATTGGATTTAGAGTTAGGATGAAAAATAACTCGACCTGAGATAAAAATATATTTATCTTTTATATATTTAAGAATAATTGTAATAATATCTCGTTTTATATTATTTTTTAGTTAAGTCCCTATTTTACATAATAAAATAATTGTATATATTTAAGTCCGATGTGAAATTTTCCTTAAAAAGTCAAGTCAACTTTTAATTTTAATAAATTTGGCGTTTTTATTAAAAAAACCCCCAATAATTAGTTAAATAGAAAAACAACCCAAAACAACATTATTTAAAAAAGCCCCCCCCCCCCAATTGCCCTTATGGGACTACCTATCGTTCTAAAAAAACGCGTTTTAAAGACTTCGCGTGCAAAATACGAGATCCATCAACTTTTCAAATAACTTCATTTGATTTATAAATAAATGACACTATAAATGTATCGAACTCGCATTTCGTATAACATGAGATCTTAATCGCTTTTTATTAAACGCGATATTTGGGGATCATTTTTCTAAAAAAATGATTGGGAGTTTTTTTTTCTAAAAAAAATTGGTGTTTGGAGATTATTTTTCGAAACAATTAATTATTGGAGGTTATCAATGATATCAATGAAAGAGTTTATTTTTTTAGGTCGAGTTCGGATAGACAAAAATCCAACTCGATCTAACAATCGAGAGGTTCTGTTGTGAGAAAGTTAAAATACGGCTAAAAAACGACGTGACTGATTAAATAGGTGACTGATTATAATCGCTACCGAAAATGTTATATGTTTTCACTGGAAATATTATTTGTGTTGATAATAATAATGGTAATAACCAGAAATGTTATCGTTGTATGTAAAATAGGCCAAAAAAATATTGACTTTAATAATTTAGGTTAATTACTGAAAATATTATCAACCGTAATAAAATAACATGTTGTGCCTAAAATATTATAAACGGTAAGAAAATAAGTAAATTACTTATTTTGTTATTAATATTATCAACATTTTAGGTAGTGTCTAATATATTATGAGAGTTTAAGTTGATTGGATCTTAGAAATTCAACGATAACAAAATATGTTAATTACTTATTTTGTTATTAATATTATTAACATATTAGGTAGCGCCTAAAATGTTACCAAAATTTAAGCTAATGAGACCTTAGAAATCTGAGATAACAAAATAGGTTAATTACTTATTTTGTTATTAATATTATCAACATATTAGATACCGCCTAAATGTTACCAAAGTTTGAGCTGATGGAGCCTTGAAAATCTTACGATAACAAAATATGTTAATTACTTATTTTGTAATTAATATTATCAATATATTAGATATCACTTAAAATGTTACCAAAATTTAAGCTGATGGGGCTTAGAAATCTCACAATAACAAAATGTGTTAGTTATTTTGTTATTAATATTATGAGAAAATCGCCTCAGTGACCAAAAAAAAGTTATAATATACGATTTTAACCAACTTTTTTTGGATTTGCCAAAATGACCAACAAAATCGCAACGCGAAATAAAAATCGCAACGCGATCCCCAGAATCGCAAATCAGTTTCCAAAATCGCAACGCGATTCTTGAAAATCGCAATGCGATAGTACAAATTCGCATTGCGATTTTCCAAAATCGCAACGCGAATATGAAAATCGCAACGCGAACACATAAATCGCAACGCGTATCCGTAAATCGCAACGTGTATCCGTAAATCGCAACGCGTATGGGTAAATCGCAATGCGTATCCGTATATCGCAACGCGTATCCGTAAATCGCAACGATAATCCGTAAATCGCAACGAGAATCTGTAAATCGCAACGATAATCCGTAAATCGCAACGAGAATCCGTAAATCGCAACGAGAATCTGTAAATCACAACACTGAAATTTTGGGTATATAACACTGAAATCATAAACTAAATCCCTAAATCGCAACTCATTCCATCTCCATCTATCACTCTCCGGCGACATCCGTTCCTATATCCAACGACATCCTTCCCAATCCGGCAACAGGTTTTAGTTTCGCAGCTCGTCTGTTTAGTAAATTAATTTACAACCATGAAATCATCTAATGTTGATCATGTTTGGATAGATTTGTGTTTTGGAGGGTCATGGGATAATGTTAATGGTGTTTTACAATATATGTCTTTACCCATGAATCTTCAACTAAAATTGTCTTTACAAAAGTTAACTTATGAAACTCTAATGCTACGTGTTTCAAATAAATTGAATTTAGAGCCCCTAAGTGGATTTAGGCTATCTTATCAGAGAAATGGTAAAGTTTATTTGTTAACCGACAATGAAGATGTTGAACGATTCATTGCTTACATTAGTGTTTCACAAGATGATGTTACATTGTATGTTGTTGAACCTAGAAGTAGTATTGTTGGGTCAGTAGCGGGTAGTAATCAACTAAGTTTTTCTCAAAACCCACAACCTTTCTCTAATCCAAATCCCAATCAACTTTCAGCACCAAATTCCGGTTTTCGTATTGACCAGTTAGACGATGATGAGCCAACAGAAAAAATTGTGAGTACTAGTCAGTATTCGAAATTTGGTCTTGGTCAATATCCGGACTTTGATATTGGTCAATACACGGATTTTGATGATGTTTCAGAAGAAGAAACAGACCCTGCATGTAATGATTTTGATATTGGTCAATACCCGAATTTTGATGATGAAACAGCCGTTGCCGAAGAATGTATTGATGATGATAATGAGGAGGAAGTTACGACTGTGAATGAACATGTTGAACATCCATTCTGTAATTCATATAATCCTGAAGAAGAAAAAGAAGAAGAAAAATTCCCCGAAGAAAAGAAAATGCCACGGGCGTATAACTGGAATATGCCAGAATTACTTCAGATACCGGAAGAAGAGTTGATAAAGAAAGCAGTTGATTGTTACACAAAAGTTATTCGTATCAAGAAAGATGATTGTTTTGATACAAAGGAAGACTTGAAGATAGCTTTGTATACGAAATGTGTGGAAGATGGCTATCAACTAAAAGTTAACAAATCAAGCAAAGATCGTTTCGAAACAAGGTGTATGATTGACAAAAACTGTATGTGGCGTATGATTGCAAAGAGAATAAAAGATTGCAAAATGTTTCAAGTTAGGACTTTTATTGATAAACATACATGTTCAAGAACCCAAGTTTTTCCTCACCATAGACAGGCAAACAAAAAGGTGTTGGGTGGTTTTCTGGCTGAGTTAATGTTTTTGAATGGCAGGGTATATCGGGGACATGAAATTATGACTGACATGAATGCTCGGTTCAAGATTAGTATATCATATTCTCAAGCTTGGAGAGCCAAATGTTATGCCTTGGAATTGTTGAGGGGGTCGCCAGAAGCATCGTTTGCCCAACTGCCGGCTTATTGTCACAATTTAAAGCTGAAAAATCCTGGGTCGGTAACTCATATCAAAACAGATAGAGATGGATGCTTTGAGTTGCTGTTTATCGCCATTGGTGCTACGGTTAGTAAATCAATATAATTTTGTTGACTCATTTTTGTTAGTTACATGCATTTCACATTTAAATGATTATATTTCTTGTGTATATTATTTTGTAGATTCGTTCGTTTATTACTTGCATGCGCCCAGTTATTATAGTTGACGGAGCACATTTGAAAGGTCGATACCTTGGAGTAAACTTATTAGCAGTAGCCATGGATGCTAACAATGGGATATTGCCAATAGCTTACGGGGTTGGCAAATCTGAAACCTCTGATTCATGGACATGGTTTATGGGGCATCTTAGGGATTGCATAAGTCCTATTAGCAATCTGACAATCATATCCGATAGGGCAAACTCAATTGACAACGCTGTTAGAAGGTGTTTCCCAGATGCTTTTCATGGACTTTGTGGTGTTCATTTGTATAGAAATCTAAAATCAAGGTATGCTGGTATAAAAAAGCACAAATGGACATACTGGAAGGCTGTAAAAGCTTATCGGGAAGTGGATTTCAATAAGCATATAAATTGTTTAAGACGTGTTTTGCCTCAGTGTGCTCAAACACTAGAAGATGTCGGGTTTGAAAGATGGTCAAGAGTACATCAACTTGGAGTAAGATATGGTTTCATGACGTCTAATAGTGCAGAATCAATCAACGCTCTAAGTCGTCATTCCCGGAAATTACCCATTACTATGTTAATGGAGTTTTTTCGAGCCTCTATTCAACAGTGGTACTACAAGAAAAGAAACCATGCAGGTATTATTTCTTTGAATTCGTAACTTATCATATTTATATATTTTACTAAGTATTGTTTATTTAAATTTACAGGAACATTGGAACATCGTGTTACACCATAGACTGAAAAAAAGATAACGAAACGTGTTGTGAAGTCAACGTCATGGAGAGTTGAACCATGTTCAAACACTTTGTTTCAAGTACTGGATAATAACTTAAATGGGCTAGTCGATCTAAATGCAAAGACGTGTAGTTGTATGAAATGGCAAACATCTGGTTATCCGTGTGGCCATGTTATAAAAGTTGCTCTTCATTTAAACCAAGATGATTCAAGCGCATACGCTAAGGATTGCTACACTACAGAAGTTTATCGACAGACTTATGCCGAGATTGTCTACCCTATTCCACATCCTTCTGAGTGGGACATACCAGATGACTTACAAACAGTTTTGCCACCAGCCATGGACAGAAGGCTACCTGGCCGACCAAAAAGTCACGATCGTATACCGTCTAAGGGTGAAGAGAAGAAGAGATCGACATGTAGTCGGTGCAAGGAAAGTGGTCATACAAGGTTGACATGTGGATCACCAGTGCCATCAAAATCATCTTTTCCTCTACCAAAATATGGATCCTCATCAAAATCCAAAGCTCATATGGTGTGAACTTTGTATTATGTAAACGTTGTTATTCAGTTGTATTATGTAAACGTTTTAACATTTAACATTTTATGTGTATTATGTAAACGTTGCCATCAAAAGCTCATATGCAAACGTTGTATTATGTGGATTTTATGTGTGAACTTTTAACATTTTCAGTTGAATTAATGACTCAGGCCAACCATTTTGACTTAACCAACTCTTGTTATTTAGTTGTTATCACTATTAGGCATGCATTTGACTATCGCAACACGGAAATTACAATCGCAACGAGAGAATCGCAATGCGAAATGAAAATCCCAACATGAAAATCGCAATGCGGAAATAAAAATCGCAACGAGAGAATCGCAATGCGAAATGAAAATCGCAATGCGAAATGAAAATCGCAACGAGAGAATCGCAATGCGAAATGAAAATCGCAATGCGAAATGAAAATCGCAACGAGATAATCGCAATGCGAAATGAAAATCGCAATGCGAAATGAAAATCGCATTGCGATTCTCTCGTTGCGATTTTCATTTCCGCATTGCGATTTTCATTTCGCATTGCGATTCTCTCGTTGCGATTTTCATTTCGCATTGCGATAGTCATTTTTGCCTTCAACATAATGCAGATTGAAATCAACAAAATCAACCATTACATTTCAATCAATTAAACAAGCACAAATAAGAATTATGTTCGCATCAATTACACAAATCAACTTTTACAAATCATCTTTTACAAATCAATTAAACAATCAAAAAATAAGCAATAATTCTTATTTCCGATCATCTACTATTGAATCAACTTTTACAAATCAATTAAACAATCAAAAAACAATCAATTAAACTATTGAATCAACTTTTGCAGCCATACATCATTTTCACGCAGTTCACTTCTGAGATTAACCTGCAGAAACCAAACATTTGCTCAAACAACACTTTCTACACATCTAAAACCTACAAACAGCAAATTATTGAATTCTAGGTACTTAACCAAACATTTTCAAACCAAAAGTATATAAACTTACCAATTGTTTATGGACATTTTTATAACGCGGATGCAGGTAGGCAGCGTCTCGTATATATCGATTTAGCCATATAATGCCGAAACCACAAGCCTACTGCAGCTCTATCTCTATCGGTGGGAGGTAGATACTTGATGCTTCCCGTCGTCAAACGCTCCAACGCCAAGCATACGAGAGGACCACAATCTCCTCTGGCTCCGCTCGTTTGTTGTGGCGCGGTCTCGTCTCTAATAACTGTAATATTGAGCTTCTTTGGCTTCTTGTTTCCAGAACGAGTCCAATAATTGATCGCATCCAAGAATTTAGCCAAATGAGAGCTCCATCCCTTAATAACATCTCTTAAATCAGCCAATGATATGTAATTTATCATGCTGTCATACACTATTGTCTTAAGGGATGGGAGCTGAAGCTCGACGAGAATCCAATGTTTACGTTCCAAAACAGGGATAAACACCTGCAATCATAAGTAATAATTCATTCATTTGCGCACTTATTTCATAAAACCTTTAAACTCAATCTAAAATAAATACTAACCTTATCGACCTCCCACCATGCAGGATAAAGTTTAGCTTGTCCATTGCCCAAATCAAATGATTCATCTCGTGCATTCTTCAAGTGAACGGCGTGAAAAGACGTCGACATAATTGTATATCGTATATTTTTATTTTTCTTAAGTTTTCTTATTATTAGAAGACGTGTCACCCACGCATCGATATACTGTTTTACAAAAAAAGACATATATTAGTGACTTACATAAATTTAAAAAAAAAATTAATCAAATTGAAATATAAGAAAAATATAAGACTTACCCCCCCATCGAAATAGCCATTGTCTTCGACCCCTAATAATACGCCCCACCAAGACCGATCAAGCAACAAATAGATATCATCGGTGAGCTTGCATATGTCAGTGAAACACCCCTGGCTCCGCTCATGTAGATAAAAATCAACAGCGGTCTTAGCCCAAAAGGTGTTATCCAGAATTGTGTCCGGTAGTTGTTCCCTCTCCTCTTCAGATACCGGTATGGTACTGGCCGGTAACTCATACGAGAGCCAACTTGAATCCATCATGTCCGGCACGTCAGAGGGTTTCTCAAGAAGCCTACATATGACGCCATGTGAATCGGGCTCTTGAATGGTGGGAGGGACCTCTTCAATGATGACAGTGGCCTCTTGATCGGTGGGAGGGGACTCTCGAGGAATGATAGGGGGGCCTCTTCAACGATAGGAGTGGACTCTTGAGGGATGACAGGCGAGTTGGGCTTCTTCTTGCGGTGTATTCGCACTATTGGGGTGTACGGAGACTTAATAGCACGTGCACGCTGTCTGATGCGTGAACTCCGTCGTGCAAGCATAACCCGACGTAAAGCATCCACTCTATCGGGCCGCTAAATAATTAAATACAAAAATCAGTAAATAAACAGACATGATATTTAAACAGTGAAAACTAAGACAAATATGTTTCAAACTTGCATTGTATTCACCCAAGTCATTATTCTATCATAGTTCACAAAATGCATCAGATAACAAAGAAAAATATGTTTCAAACTAATACCCTGAAGTTAGTATTTGTCTTTGTTTTGTCTATTGGTTGAAGTAATGCAATCCATTCAAGTTTCAATTTGCAGAAGAAGAAATAGTTTACTTTCGCAACACGAAACTTAAAATCGCAACGCGAAACCAAAATCGCAACGCGAAATGAAAATCGCAACGACAGAATCGCAACGCGAAACCAAAATCGCAACGAAAGAATCGCAACGCGAAATGAAAATCGCAATGCGATTTTGGTTTCGCGTTGCGATCTTGTCGTTGCGATTTTGGTTTCGCGTTGCGATTCTGTCGTTGCGATTTTCATTTCGCGTTGCGATTTTGGTTTCGCGTTGCGATTTTAAGTTTCGTGTTGCGAAAGTAAACTATTTCTTCTTCTGCAAATTGAAACTTGAATGGATTGCATTACTTCAACCAAAAGACAAAACAAAGACAAATACTATTTCACAGTGTTAAAGAATACACAGTTTAGCAGAATTGGCAGCAACCGAACAAATTTACTTTCAACCAAAAGACAAAACAAAGACAAATACTATTTCACAGTGTTAAAGAATACACAGCTTAGCAGAATTGGCAGCAACCGAACAAATTTACTTTCAACCAAAAGACAAAACAAAGACAAATACTATTTCACAGTGTTAAAGAATACACAGTTTAGCAGAATTGGCAGCAACCGAACAAATTTACTTTCAACCAAAAGACAAAACAAAGACAAATACTATTTCACAGTGTTAAAGAATACACAGTTTAGCAGAATTGGCAGCAACCGAACAAATTTACTTTCAACCAAAAGACAAAACAAAGACAAATACTATTTCACAGTGTTAAAGAATACACAGTTTAGCAGAATTGGCAGCAACCGAACAAATTTACTTTCAACCAAAAGACAAAACAAAGACAAATACTATTTCACAGTGTTAAAGAATACACAGTTTAGCAGAATTGGCAGCAACCGAATAAATTTACTAAGCAATCTAAGTGAAATGGCTAATCTAAGTGAAATTACGAGTAAATTTATCATTAAGTTAAATATGGAAAATCTTAAACTTACCTCGTTGCGTAGAGTATGAACCTCATTCTGCAACGATACTATCATCTCACGTAGAGCGGCAACCTCACCACGTAAAGTTGACACCTCCACACGCCATGCACCATCGTTATCGCGTAGAGTACCGATCTCCTCACGCAAGGCATTGACCTCATCACGTAACTCCCTTGACTCATCCCGTGGAGGTGGAGGTGGAGAACAGGGAGATAGGAGTCGTGGCATCTTTGCCGGTCGCCTATCATGAGGTGATGGTGGAGAAGAGGCTCGATGATGTGACGAGATAGGTGATGGCTCTCGTTCTAGAGGTGTATTGTCGGGTCGATCGGGTGATGGCTCTAGGTGAGGTGATGGCTCTCGAATTGGAGGAAGTGGATGCTGCTCATCATCCGTGCCATCAAAAAAACTCTGACTAGCTTGCCACCAATCAGTGGCAAGCTCTTCCTCCGTGGGTGTCAGTCTTTGTAATGGAATGTTGGCCTCCTAAAATATAAAAACTCAAACAAAGTTAAACGTCTACTATTAATAACTTGTTTATATATTATATGAAAGTATTTGTGTTAACTTACATTATTTATTGTCGCATATGGTATTAAGTCTTCCCAATCCAACAGAGTTTTCCTCTTCCAGGAAATAGCCCTGGGAATATCATTTGACGTTTTTATTGCATATGTACGCATGCTGGGGAAAGCCTCGAATATCCAAATCTACAAACAATATAATAACAAAATTAGTAATTGTTAAATAATTAATTATAATTTTAGAAACATTATATAGAAATTCTTACCTTAAAGGCCCAAACAAAGCCTGACAAAGTGTATTTGGACCCATCGCCCCGCAAACTTTTGCGGTCATCAAAGGCAGACGACAACTTAGTCCAGGTAGCTTTCCATATATATGAACCCCACGGAAACAGATTCCATGCATTCAGGTCCTCTACCAATATTATTAGCTCCCGATGAATAGGTTGTCTGGCCTCTCTGCCTAAAAAGCCGGCATACACAAGTAGTAGAAGGCATACTCGGACAACATCGACGTCATCCATCCGAGTGAAACCACTTTCTTATTAAATAATTTCTTCAGGTCGTCGACATGTAGGTTCGGCTTCTCCATTGACTCATCCGGAAAAACCCGGGATAACCATGATGGGCGGGCGATATGACGAGTGTATCGGCCTACATCATCGTGTCCGAATCGTAGACCAGTGATTAAGCAGAACTCCTTCCGCCCAAAACAAGTATACGCTGGTGGAAAATGAAACCATATCTCTTCCTCACCACGTTGTATACTGTCGGGTAGATTTGATGTCATGGTCTGAAGCCATAAATGGGTCAAATTAGCATCTCCACCCGGATGCTGTACTCTCAGCCATGGCCCGAAGCAGGTTTCCTCAAACAATTGTCTTTGAGCAGGTGAAAGCTTCGAAGCAATTGTAGTGGCCAGACTGACTTTATTTCTCAAGGTCAATTGAGCCGAAAAAAATTTCTACAAAAACAATAAACATACCAAGTTAGATATACCAAAAACTACACTGTGAAGATATACCAAAAACAATAAACATAAAAAGTAGTAGTTTATTCTTGAAACTAAAATTTGCAACACTGTTTTGTCTTTGGGTTGAAATGAAAATCGCAACGAGAGAATCGCAACGCGAAATGACAATCGCAACGAGAGAATCGCAACGCGAAATGAAAATCGCAACGAGAGAATCGCAACGCGAAATGAAAATCGCAATGCGATTTTGGTTTCGCGTTGCGATTTTCATTTCTCTCGTTGCGACAGTCATTCTCTCGTTACGATTTTCATTTATCTCGTTGCGACTCTTCTGCAAATTGAAACTTGAATGGATTGCATTACTTCAACCAAAAGACAGAACAAAGACAAAGACAAATACTAACTTGAAAATCGCAACGACAGAATCGTAACGCGAAATGAAATCTAAGTGAAATGGTTAATCTATTATTGAAATGACCAGTAAACTTATCATCAGTTTCAATATGAAAAACCTACAATAATGCAAACATTTCAAAATAAAAATAATTAAAAAAACTAACCCTCGGAGGTTGATTTTCCATTTCTGAATATTGTGAGGGATTTCTGACCGTGAATGGTTGTGAGGGATTTCGCCGGAGATGGGGACGGAAATCTTCGGAGATGGGGACGGATTTCTTCGCCGTAGAGAGTGAGAGATGGAGATGGGACTGAGTTGTGATTTTAGGTTTTAGGTTATGAGTTGCGATTACGGGATTTTGTCTTAATATTCGTTTTTGTAATTTGAAAATAAAATACGCGTAGCGATTATAATGGCGCTTTAAATATCGCGTTGCGATTTACGGATACGCGTTGCGATTTTATGTATTATCGTTGCGATTTACGGATACGCGTTGCGATATACGGATACGCATTGCGATTTACCCATACGCGTTGCGATTTACGGATACACGTTGCGATTTACGGATACGCGTTGCGATTTATGTGTTCGCGTTGCGATTTTAATATTCGCGTTGCGATTTTGGAAAATCGCAATGCGAATTTGTACTATCGCATTGCGATTTTCAAGAATCGCGTTGCGATTTTGGAAACTGATTTGCGATTCTGGGGATCGCGTTGCGATTTTTATTTCGCGTTGCGATTTTATTGGTCATTTTGGCAAATCCAAAAAAAGTTGGTTAAAATCGTATATTATAACTTTTTTTTGGTCACTGAGGCGATTTTCTCTAATATTATCAACATATTAGGTAGCGCAAAAAATGTTACTAAAGTTTAAGCTGATTGACCTTAGAAATCACAATATAACAAAATAAGTTAATTACTTATTTTGTTATAAATATTATCAACATATTCGATTGCGCCTAATATGTTACCAGAGTTTAAGCTAATAGGGTCTTCGAAATCCAACAACAACAAAATATGTTAAATATTTATTTTGTTATAAATAAATATTAACATACTAGGTTGTGCCCAATAATATTATTGTGAATAAATAAGTAGGTTACGATCTAAAATATTAAAGTTGTGTTTAATGAAATCGGTAATGATTTAATATATTACGTATCTTTGTATGGAAATTATTTTTAAAATAAATATTGATAATACTGTGGTCTGATGGTCGATACTTTAACAAATATTGATATTGTTTTCTATGATGTTTAATATTTTATCATTTTAGAAACTTGTTAATCTAAAAAAAATTGAAATGTTAAGATTGAAAGTTACTTATTTACAAAATTCCATTAAAATATATTTGTAAAAATATTGATACTTAGTGTAGATGTATCGAAACTCTTATACTTCTTATTGATACTTAGTGTAGATGTATATAAATTATTAATACTGATACTTAGTGTATATGTATTAATACATATTCAGAAAAATTATTAATAGTTGATATCGATACTTTAGATTTTTAAATTTTGTAATCATTGTTATCGAGATTTTAGCATTTGAAAAAGTTGATGAATGTTAAATTATCGATAATTGATATCTGATGTATTGATATTTTTGAAAAAGTTGATGAATCCCCCACATCAACCTACAAGTATCGATACTTTCAAATTTAAAAAAAAATATTTCAAACGATTAAGTTGTAAATATTTTACCGTTTACATTAATATTATACTTTTAAACAAATCGATAGGTAGTTTAATGTAATATGTAAAGCCTATTTTATTTTAACCAATTAAGTTGTAAATATTTTACCGTTTTATATTAATATTATACCTTTAAACAAACCAGTAGCTAGTTTAACTTAATAGATAGTGCCTATTTTATTTTAACTAATTAAGTTGTAAATATTTTACCGTTTATATTAATATTATACCTTTAAACAAACTGGTAGCTAGTTTAGCATAATATGTAGCGTCTATTTTATTTAACCAGTTACATTATTATTATACATTTAAACAAACTAGTAGATAGTTTAACGTAATATGTTGCGCTTATTTTATTTTAATCGGTTAAAGTTGTAAATATTTTATCGCTTACATTATTATTATACATTTAAACAAACCGGTAGCTAATTTAACGTAATAGGTTGCGTCTATTTTATTTTAACCCGTTAAGTTTTAATTATTATTACACTATCGATATTTTTACAACGATATTTTAATGAAAAATTTTAAATAAGTAACTTTCGATCTTAACTTGAACATTTTTTTCAAAGAAACATGTATCGATATTTTAATTACCATCAATTTTCTCAAATGTTAAAGTATCGAACATAATAGAAAAAGTATAAATATTTTACCATTAATCAAATGTTAAAGTATCGACCATCAGATCGTAGTATCGATATTTATTTTAAAAAAAGTTTGATACTTTGCAGCCTTCTCGTTTTCTATTTTTTTAATTCAAAAATATTGATATTTATGAAAAAATATTGAAACTTTTCAGTCTTCTCATTTTCCATATTTTTTTAAATTTGAAAGTATTGATATTTATGAAAAAATATTAATACTTTGCAATATTCACATTTTTCATTTTTTTAAATTCGAAATTATCTATATTTATAAAAAATATTAATATTAACCGATCAAATTACGCCATTATAATTAATATATTAGATATAAATCAACATTTTTAGTCGTACTAAATCGATTTTGTTAAGGGTTTTTTTTTCTTTCAAATTTTCGGTTATGTTATTTTTTAGCCTCATATTAACATGTTTCCTTGTACAATCCCCCAACCATTCCTATTTTTCACCAGTTTTTCCTTTTTTCTTTTTTTAATTATTATCAACGGCTCAGATCATCTGTTTTACTCTCGTATCTTATTTAACGGCTCCTATTCATTTGCCTTAAGTTGCTTTTCTTGGAATTCTCCCCTTATAATAGATCCGCAGATCTTAAAAATTCCTTTAAAGTTTATCTATTCCAAAGACCAAAGCAAAACCAGAAAGGGGGGAGTGGAGATATGGACGCAATTGATTCAGTTTTCGATCCGCTAAGAGAGTTCGCTAAGGATAGCGTTCGTCTTGTCAAGAAATGCCACAAGCCTGATCAAAAAGGTTACTCCTATCTCCTTTCTAATTTTAGGTTTTGTTTGATCGATCTGAATTGTGATTGCATGATTTTTTTCTTTGTTTTGTTTCAGAGTTTACGAAGGTGGCGTTTCGTACAGCGATCGGATTCGTGGTTATGGGATTTGTAGGGTTTTTCGTTAAGCTCATCTTTATCCCCATTAACAATATTATTGTTGGATCTGGTTAGGTGCGGTTCGATTCCTTCCATTTCTATTTTGTTTTTCATGTTACTTTGTTGGTTTATTGTATCATTATATGTTATTGCTTTCGTATTGATCTTAATTTATTCGAATTAAAATGAATAAAGCACGGAAAATAAAAAATCTCGGAATTTTTGAAAAATTGATTGTTGATTACTCTAGGCAAATGGAATTTGCCTGAATATTATAGGTTTTTTTTACTGTTTGCGAGATCTGGAAAATTGAATTAGTTTTCTTAACCGGATGTATTATTTTATTTATGAATCCATGTTTGCATCTCAGTGCGCTTGATCTTTTCTTTATATGGTCATTTTATTCTACCTTGGAGATATTGTGAACTCAACGTATCAATGCAATTGTTTTTTTAATTCGCAGCTTTCAGCAAAAATGGCTGTAAAGAACCAATTTTGCAATTACTAACGAGCAATTGATTCAAACTTTCATTTTAGACAAGATAATGAAAAAGGCTGAAAAGAGTAGAAGATAAGCTGCCTCTTGTATGTTTGTTGGACTTCGGTATGTGTCGGATAGGATGTGTCTCACACGAGCATGTTCAATATTTTTTTTCTCTATTTTTCATGTATTTGGAGGATATTATGTTTATTGGGGTCTTATCCCTATGATCGTGTCAAAATACATTGGACATGGGTGTTGTCGTGACTAGGTAATTTTAGAAAAATGAAGAGTTGGAGCAACATAGATGGACTGCGTGGGGTTAGGTATGGAGTATGTTGGATGGAGTTGTTTTTGACTCTTATAGCTGAATGGAATCTTCCTCAAGATAAACCAAATAATGGTAGCTTAACAAACTGATACACAGACATTAATTTGTCTACTTCGAATGCAACTAATACGATGGACAAGCATCTCCATTTATGAATTTTTTTTATATTGGTTTAAGATTTTGCCATGCTTCATCTGTACTCGTCATGTTTGATAATCCATATGGATCTTATTACTGGCTTGCAGGAAGCGAGGCAATCAGTGTGTATTTTCAGCATGAAGGCTAAAAAGATAGAATAACTGGATGGCTATATCTGAATTCATTAAAGCAATTCAAATTCAGACATGGGGGTTTTCTAGTTTTCTTTATATTCACTTTTGTTGGAAATTTTGTTTTAGTTGTTGAAATAAACACAACCATTATGACTTTTGGTCCAATGAGTCGTATACTTCATGCTAAACCTTCCTTTTGAAGGATGAATTTCAATTGAATATGTCAATTTTTTATTAGCATTGGCCTCTGGACTGCATTTCTTCGTGCATGGTACACTTAAATTATAAGGCATGGAATCGTTGTATAGTACTCCGTTGTTGAGGAACAAGTGAAATGCATATGTCGAGGTGCAACAGTATCCCGACGAAACTGAGATCAGTTGGCAAAGAAAGAAATGCAAGATACTAAACTGAAACTATACAAATTGGGATGCATTTTCAAAAACAAGGTCAAAGATCTAATAGTAACACAAGCAACTTGGGAATGTTTTCCTACTTAAGGCTGGAAATTTAGGTACTGCAATTTTCACTTATTTAGAAACAGAAATCATTGCATGAACCAAACAATTTCAGTGATTTCTAAACTAAAATAGAAGATGCAAAAGAACCAGATGCAAGCGTGTCCAGATAACCTATAAAAACTTCAGGCAACAAGACACCTACAATCCGCACTAATATGCTTGAAAACAAGTCAAGTATGTACCATCCTATAATATTGAGGGCTGAAACCTTAGGACCCTAATGTTAATTGACTTACCATTTCTAGTTCTTACCTTGTTTGATATTGACAAATTGTTGACACAAATCTACACACATATATAGAGAGAGAGGGATCCCTAAAGCTATAACCAGGTTATTGAATGTAGAAGTCATATTGTTTTGCTGATTTAGATGGCGTCAACAGAGTTTTTTTTTCTGCTCTAATTTTTTTGTGAGGAGTAATCAATCCCCGATTGTGTGATTGAGGTTGTACAATTCTTTTGGTGCTGAAAGAAAACAAGTTTCACACTAATTTTCGTGCTTAATGTGAAATTCAATGTTAGATATTATGGTCCTTGGTCTCTAGTGTTTCGTACCTACATTGGTTCTTCAGTTTTGTATGGTCTGTGACATCTTAAATTGTGGTTAAATTTTTTATCTTTAAGTGGGGTTAAGTTAGTCTTTGTGAATTATCGGTGCTTGGTTGTAAATTTCTAAAAAGTGTGAGGACTCGCTGCATAATTAACCCAAGTGATAGAAATCAACAATAGATCGATGGATAAATACAAGTGCAAAATAGTTATTTTAAAACTTACTAAATCCACCGTCAACCAGATTTTTTTTTAGTGCGATGAGATATTAAATTTTCAAATAAAATTAGAGATTTGAATATTAACATTTACATATGAAGTAAACTGAGAAGATAACCCTTATAATAGACCTTTATACAACTCGATTTGGATTAATTAGTCTATAGATTGGATATCAATAATTAATTAAAAAAACTTACTAAACCCATAATGAATTTATTAGGTTACAACTATAAATTCTAACTTTTTGTAACAAACGCATAAAAAAAACTCTTAAGTTAGAGCTAGCATGAGAATATATAACAAGATAACAGAAAAGTTTTTAGCTCAACTGTAACTTGGAGAAAAATAATAGTTTCATGCAAAATAATAATAATAATAAAATACTTTTTTCATTTTACTTTTCTTATTAACAAGGAAAAAGTTTTTTTTTGTCATTCATATTCCAAGAATTCACATTGACTAATTCGAACCGACCCGTATCACACACCTAATTTTAGTAGATAAATCAATAAAAAAGTTATTAATAACTAAAATAACGTATAATTCTCGATGATTCTCAAATGTCTCAACTCAAAGATATGAAGACCGTCTGAATACCCCCACAGACATGTAGACTTGGCATAGGGGAGCATCGCAAGGCATCCCTCAGCTTATCGTGAGATGCCCGTTATAGGAATAACAACCATTATAGTGGTCAAAGTGTTATTTGAAAATGTTATTTCACGACTGTGATATTAACAATAAACGTAATGCAATAAAAAATGAGATTGTAAGGGTAATTTAAATCCCGGGTAAAAACAATAGATCCTGGTTCAAGCATACAAAATTCGTCAAAAAAAAAATCAAAATTGTAATTTCTGTCCATAATTTGCCTTACAGTCTAAGCTTTGGTTTACACTCTCTCCAACCTCTAACTAAAGCTCAGACACTATCATTATAAACACCAAGTGATCTCTTAAAGTCGTTGACAACTTCTACTTATGTCTTAAAACTTTGAAATGCCTCGTGTTCTTAGTACACAATGATTAAAAAATCAAAATTGTAATTTCTGTCCATAATTAACATCATTTATATAAAATCAAAATCATTTTGTTAATTCAAAATTTTGATGAGGAAATATTAACGTATTCGGAACTAATAAAAGCAATAAAACTATTTTTTTATATTTAAAAATTGTTGTTTTTAAAAATATATTTAAAATATTTTAATTTATGAACAATTTGTTAGATGTTTTACTTACAATTAATTAATGATACGAAAATATATGACATAGTGTATTTATACTTTTTATAATCTATAATATTAAATACAAATATTTTTATGAAAGTTCTCATTATTTATTTATTACTCATAAATTGTGATCTTAATCTCTAAAAATTTTAGTCATGACTACAATGGTGCAAGCTCAAATTGACTAGATTACAAGAAGAAGAAAAATGATCGATTTGAAAATTTTAAACTAAATATTAAATTACGCATAGCAAACATACTAAAGGGACTTGTTATTCTCCCTGGTGATCATGAGCTCGAGCACCGACAGAAGTATAAGCATTCATTGCCAATTGATTTGGAGCTTTTTTAACATGTATTGCCTTGTATTTACTTTAAACTTATAAAAGAAAAAACTAACATATTTAATGGTTATTAATTATACTATTAAATATTAACAGTACATATAGTCATATATTATTTGTACTGTTTAATTTGAATTTAAATATGTACATGGTCTACATACTATGTCAGAGGTTTTGATTCCTTGTTATTTGCTTTGGGTTTGGTTACACTTGGAGTTTACTATTAGAGTTTTTGATTGATGCAAAATAGTTATTTTAAAACTTAGTAAATCCATGATCGATTTATTAGGCCGTGGCTATAAATTCTAACTTGTAACAAATGCAGAAGACTAAGCTAAAGCTAGCATGAACAAGGTAAAAGATATTAATAACTAAGATAACACATTATTCTCCCAATGTCTCAAACTCAAAGGTCTGAAGGCAAGGCATCCCTCAGCTTATCGTGGCGGTGGTGGCAATCGAGATTTAGCAAACCCGACCCATACGATGATGCCAATAGCAAGGATTATCCAACCAAATATGTCATATCTGAGATCATTGTTTTTCTTACCCTTTTTACCGGGCTGCAAGAAAGTAAAGACGATTCAAGCACACAAAAGTCATTAAAAACTGTATGCAAATGAAACAATCTTAACATATCCGAGACTGAGCAATCGTCCAGGATCACCCAAAAAGGAGGAAAAAGGAAAAAATGTAGTTCATGGGAGATTGAGAAACCCAGCAGCTCAAATCAGTATCCCACATTTGAGAACTACATTGATCCTTTCTATTCTCATTTGATTCATGTTTACAATATCATGTCAATTCCTCCCTCACGATATATGTGATCTTTTGCATGCTTTTATTCAACAAAGCGACTCAGATGCGCAAAAGCATCCTATCTACATTATAAATTACACTTGTGCATGTTATGCATGGAAGTGTAAATGAATGTCCCCTCAATTAACCACGGTACATCAGCAACACATCAAACATTTTTTATGTTGTTTCCCTGAAGCTATGAACAATTTTAAATGTGGATCAACAGAAAACAACAAGAAAAGAAAAAACTAATGGACTTCTATCCTTGACAATTCCAAATGCCAATGTAGATAGTGCAGAAATCGGGATCAATTAAACAGCACATAACAATACAAGCCACACAGAGATAACAGGGTAAGAAGTCTAACTGCAGATAGGATGAAGAGAAACATGAAATGAAGAAATTACGAGTATTACATTTTCTGAACTGGATGCAGGAGCATGAGGAGATCCAACCCCAACCATTTGTTGATCTAAACCATGCTTAAGAATTTCGCGGAGTAATTCTGGAGCCTGAGGGGGAAAAAAAAGCTATAGATCACATATCACGAACGAAGTATCTCAGTTTGAACTTGGCATTTCTCTCTAGACTCTTCCATTATTTAAGGGTGAAATCTTTAACCGATTGACTTTCTCTTCTCTTCCATGTTTGTATGCCCTCGGAATGCTTCTGCTACCATAAATCATTAACTTTGTTCATTCCGAAATTTAGCAGTTTGTACGAGATGAAAAACAAAATCTAGACTGTCATTATTCTACAATAAAACAAGAACACCGAGCTTCATTCATATGAACCTCAATTTCACAGCATTGCGGAGGAAAACACCAGCAGCAATTACTACATGAGACCTCTACACTATATTACTTTGACTTTTTGGCTTTGCTTGGTACGAAGGATGGAAAATTTGTTAATCAAATGGTCAAGATTCATTGGAAGGTAAAATCCCCATATCCATGTCCAAAAATGTCAGTCACAGGTGTTTAAATAAATAAATAAAAACATTCGAAGCAATATAACCTCTACTAACCTCAACATGCAAGTTAATAACAGCTGAAAAAACAAGAACGATAGACACAAACAACGAGAATCCCACACTTGAATATCAAAAACTACAATACAGAAAATATAGAATCAAAAACCTCTCATCAAAATCAAACAAGGTCCATCATACACTTTCACAACTAAAAATAATATGCTGTGGTAAGCTGTTAAAAGTTATAAATCACATGGAAGATTAGCATTACCTAAGAATAAACCAATATAATGATAACCAGATCAAAGTACCTTAGAAGATATTTCGAGTGATTTGAGGTAAACTTCATTAGTGGGATCCTACAAATACACAATATACTTTCTATGTCAAACAAAGCACGTCAAGCAATAACCAGCACGTAGAGTTAGACGCATCCAAGCCGATTTTCCGAAAAATTAAATTAAATTACCTCATCAACTGCTTGCTGGAAATATGTAGCAGCCTTATCGAAATGAGGCCCGGCTTCATCTTCCTTATTAGTCAGAAATGCTAAAGAAGTCTCAGCATTTCCCAAACACCATAAAGCTTCATGCTTTTGAGGGTTAATGGACAATGCTTGCTCTAACTTCGCAATAGCATCTAATTTAAAAAATAATAAACAATGTATAAAACCTAAATTCAATTTTCAATGGCAAGAAAACTATTGTCAATTGGAATAAGGTTTCAATTAATTTAAAAACAAAGTATATACACGAGAACCTTTGATCATTTTCAGGGAAACTTGAGGACTTTGACACTGAGACAACTCCAGTAAAGCTCCGGCCCATCTGGTCAAGTTCTGCCAAAAAAAGAAGAAAAAAACTAGCCAAAAACACATTTTAATTGGAAAAAAAGGAGAAAAGCAGATCCAAGGAAGGAGGGAACCGAACATCGGCGTCGTTAGGATCTGAAGCGTAATTGGCTTCGGAAATTTTACGAGCTTGCTCAAAAAAGAGCAGCCGATCAAGTTCGTGTTCGTCCGATACTTCCATGGCTGCTCCTTTGAGCCTTCTTTTTCAGGATCTATCTTCTTTTTTCTATAGGATTCCGTTACGGAGCAACAAAAATTAAGAAGCGCAAAATGAACCCTTTTGCGTTTTGAAATAAGCCTAAAAGAAAGGTGTGAATATCTGCCTTACTAGTGACGACCTCGTTAGCAGCCATGAAGTTAGGAACTGCAAATTTCAGTTTTTTCAATGGGAAAAAATTGGTTCAAAAATTAAAACCGGGTTTTCTTTATTTAAACTATAATTGAAGCTCAAATAATATCAGACTTTGAGCCCAAATAGAGCTCAAATTTCAGTTATTGTTACCTCTATATGGTGGTATATATATGGTTTCTTATCATTAAATAAGCATATTGTATTTCTTAAAGTTAAGGGTAATATAATCCTTACGTAAAGGCCGTTCTATCCAACTTTCAGACATTAAGATATGTTTTAGTCGTGGATAAATTCTCATAAGATATTCTTAACATGTCATAAGACACGATTAGAAAAGCATGGCCCAAGCCACCGGGTAAAACTGCTTTCTTTCCAGTTAATCACACGTACGACTAAATGTGGGTGCAGATCGTAAGGGTCGAGTATCATTGTTCGGAGTTGATTCTCATGGCGTTGCGAGGTCACAGCTGCTCACGTCTTTGGAAGGGGCTATGTCGAGTTTGGGAAGATGTTTTGGGTGGCTTAAGCTGGAATATTCGAACCGAGCACATACGGATTTTTGGTTCGATACTTGGTTGAGCCATGAGGGTCCTTGGTGCATAAACGACTTCATCAATTGGTCCCTTCACCGGCTTCTGTTGCTTGCTAGTTGCAAGCTCGGGGCAGTGGGACTGAAACCATTTAAATGGTGTGCTACCGAGATCTATCTTGAGGAAGTTCGCTGCGACCAGCCCCCTCCCCCAAGCTAATCTTGGGGACGACACTTTGGATTGGCAGTGGGATGAGAGGAGAATCTTCTCTACTAAATCAACATATCGTGCCCTTGTTGCAGCGGAGGAGAAGCCGATTTGTGGACATTAGGAGATTGATTAGAAGCTCGATGTGCCCCCAACGTGTTGAAGTGTTTCTTTGGCTGCTCTTAAGCGATAAATTGCTTACGAATACAGAGCGAATTTGTCGTCACATTAACACAAAGAGTATATGTAGTATTTGTAAGAAGGGGATGAGAATGAGCGATTCATTAAACGACCTCAATGAATAAAGAGATAATTGTTATCTCTAGAGGTCCCAAGGTGTTTAAATGTTTATTGTCAAATGATTTAGTAACATATTTACTCCTAACTTATAAAATAGCTTAGGTCAATGAATTTATATACATATTATTTATCATTCCACTTCCATCATTCGTTGAATATTCTTTTACTAATAAGAAAATAGACAAAATATAGTATAGCTTTGTATTTGTTGGATAGGCCTTGCACGTTTTCTGTTTTCTTTTATATCCAAAATTATCATAAGACAGATAACAGACAGGACAAACAAACAACCAGGGCCAGGGCCTATGTCGCTCTAAACTCTTCATTTTCACTTCTCCTGAATTGCTTGTGCCCAACATACTTTTTGGACATAAATATAACGATACGGCCACTTGAAAAGAAATACACATACCCATGTGCATGTTAAACATGCACACATATCTGATACTCACATCTTAGTCCAAGTATCATAACCAGAAGTGTACCATATATATATATTACAAATCGAACAAAATCAAAACTATCATGCTAATTTCTAATGTCTAATTTAAAAGGGTTTGATGATAATCATGCCTAAACAAGCTACTTCCTGTTCTACATCCCTCTAAATCCCCATTCAACAACATTGCAATTCTAAAGGACAGGTATACAGACAGTTCAGTTGATACATGATTCAAATCAATGAAAAACCTAGAAAGTTATCGACACCTTCGGAGCCTGTGACTTTTGTTCTCCCTGGAGAACCAATTCCAGCAGGTGGCCTTGCATGATTCATCAGCTTTACTTCTGCAGCAGGTGTCTTTGCATGATTCATCAGCTTCCGAAGCATCACTTGCAGCAGGTGGGTTGCATGATTCATCATTCATGTGCTTCCTGGAGCATCACTTCCAGCAGGCGGCTTGCGATTCAGATAACGGATAACAGCATCTTCGACCCTGTCAGAACCACCAAAAAAGAACTTGAATGTGTCAATCAAAAGATTTTAAGATAAAACTTCAAGCCTTTAACAGGATACATGCATGAATGAACTAACACATGATGACCCTCCACCAGCATGTCTATTGTTTCACATATGAGCTCTGGCAAAGAACAAAAGATCTAATGTAATAAAATTTTACGGAACGCGGCAATGAAAGGGAAGATTTGATAAATATTTTTGACAAGGCACAAGCAATAAGGTTGAAAGGTCAATCAAGTACTCAGGTTTCTACCAAATCAATCACAATTCAAGAAGCAAGATATTGTCAGTGGCAAAGGCTGCATGTCTATAAGGTGATAGGCTAGGTTGCTCTAAATGATCCATATCGCAATAAGTGTAACTGCAAGTCTGCAGAAAAAATAAAAAAAAATGGGCTTACCATTGTTTGTTAAAGAAATCTGAATGGCGCTCTTTTTCAGCACTCCGACTAGGTTCTCCAGTTACCAATTTCAGATCCCGGGTCTGAGACTGAACTAAAGCATTTATAAATTCTACTGGAGATTGACTGAATCCTAGAAAGAATGCTCGCCTTCTACAGTGGTCATGAATTTTCCTTATGGTAGCACATATTGATTCATCACAAGCATCAATCTCTTTGGTCTTTTCTCCATTTGTCAACAGAGCAGACAATTCGCTTTGTATAGGAAAGGGTATGTCCACTAACACATCATAGCATGCATTTCCAGCAGGACTATTCCCGGAAAGCTTGATTTTATGCTCCAAATGTATGGGTGGTGGTGGAGACAAATGCTGCAATATCTTCTGTGGAACCATGGTAAATTTCACTCTATCCTCCCCAAAAACTTTCTGAAGCTGTGCATCACAATTAAAACAAGACGAATCGCTTGGGTTCTGAAGTTTTCTAGCCTTCACATAATGCCAAATTGCAGCCAAAATTCTTGGGCGTGTATCAACCTCAATACCAAGGACTTCCATTAAAGCCGAAGAAAGCTTGAACTTCTCAGGAACATAATTCATTTCTAACCGTATATTCACAGTAAATTCTTTTTCCCCTTTTCTCTTCACCTCAAAACCTTCTTGTGGTGCGGGAGATCGAGCATGCTCCCATATAATGATATGATTATCCGGATATAGTCTCTGGTCCAAAGAGATAGTCACTCTTTTGAAGAATGATGAAAACTTTGGGTACTGGGGGTTCGTTTTATGAACAAACCCAGGCTGATCTGGATCTACCCCGTCTTCCAAGATCTTCCCAATAATCTTAAGGGTCCACACAGGGGGCTCTGCATTAGGCTTCTTTGGAATTGTCTGAATCTGATTAGAAAATGTGTTGAAAACATATATTCGAAGTGTTTTCTGAACACTAGGTGGGTTTTTTAGTGCCTCTTGGATGTCAACTTTTTTCCGAGCTACCGCAGCATCAACTCGTGCCTCAAACTCAAGAAGCTGGGTATACAAAGCAGATTCCGGAAGAATGGTAGCCACTCTTTCTTGTAGCTGTTTGTCAGGAATCCTCTGCTTCTTTCTTCTAGCGGCAGCCGTAAGTTCCATTGTTCTCAAAGGGGACATCGTGTTTGTCATCGGAACAGCAGGAGGATACATGGGGGGCCTTTGAAAGATCCTCTTTGCACTTGCACTGCCAGGAGTAGACATGGATGGCGAAGATGACCCTAAATTACCGATGCCAGCATTTTGAGCTTGGCTAAGGGCCAAACTTTGAGCTTGAAGTTGCGCTTGGAATTGGGCATGAACAGACTGCCCTTGAGCTCGAGCATGGGCCAGAGCTTTCGACTGAGCCAGAGCAAGGGCCTGAGCTTGTGATAACTGAAACTGAGCTTGTGATAACTGAAACTGAGCTTGAAAACCAGCACTTAGTTGTGCCTGTGCCTGTGCCTGCGAGAATGCGGGGTTTCCGGACATCGATGGAGCTACCATCCCCGCATTAGCAAACGGCGACGAAGAGGCCCCGAGGCTCTTGGAGGGATTATTGTTGTTCATAGACATCACTAATCTAATTCACTTGGGAAAAATATCAAACACCTACCAAACCTAAAGCATTCAGGGGAAAAAAAGTAAACCCCAAGCAATCTTAGCATATACCCGATAATCAAAAGCACCAAAAGAAACAAAATTTCCCTTCAAAATGGAACCTTCAAAAGTTGAACCCTAAAGGTACCAAAACCCCCAAAGCCCTGATTTTGCAGAACCCTCCAGAGACCCTGCATTCGAACCAAATCATACAACAACAAGTCGGATTCTAAACAAGCAAAAACGAGGAAACGAAGGGGGAAAACGATAGGAAGTGCAAGAAACGAAGAACTTGAATTACGAAATTAGATAAAAAGGAAGAGAGTTTAAACCAAAAGAGAGGAATTCAGATTGAAATAAAAAAAAAGTAACAATTTAAAAAAGAAGAAAAAAATTGCAATTGTCTTACGAAAGATTGAAGAGATTTGAAAGATTTGGCTTGTCTTCCAGCAAACAAAGACTATCAGCTATAGACAGAGAGAGAGAGAAAACGAAAGCCAGACTACGATATCGCTGCTTTGTTTGCTACTCTCTCCGTACCATTTACCAAATATCAAAGTCCGAACCCGATCCAAAATAACCGGGCTTCTACAATTTTAGTTTCCCAAGAAAAAAGCCCAATCATTGTGCCAAGAGCTTGATACAGAGAATGAGCTGTTTCGTTTCCAACTTATTTTAAAATTTAGTTTTTATATTTTATCTTATAAATTTATTTTTTTGGGTACTATGTTTATATAAAAATATTGATTCCTTCTTCGAATTTTGAATGCTAACAGAGTAAACTCAGAATTCATGAAACATCAAACGATATGAGGTTTTCTTCTTTACTGGGTCATGTCAAGGTGAAGAAGATTTTGAATATCATTAGGTAGGTGTTGCAGCACCTTTAGCTCTATTATTACAGTAAACTTAAGACGAGTTAGAATATCATCTACATCATTCATTTTCCAATAAATGTATCTTGTTTTGATCTGAACGATATGCGATTATCTAAATTCAAATAATAATGATAAAAAGTATCGCAAAAAATTATTGATGAAGGAATGTTTTGATCTATATGAGTGATTAACGAACCCAGAATTGAATCCCAAAAAAATAATCATATGTTGCCTCATCGATGTCTTTGAATACAACTTGATAATCCCATCCAGTAATCCAAATATAATCGACACTAAAAATTCGTCTCTCACAAGAACTAATGCTTGTGTGTCCAATGCAAAATAAGCTGTCATCGATCCTCATTCAGAGCCTTCCAAATTCAGTTTCATTGATGTTTAGTCATCACCAGTTTATTCATGAAAAAAAGGGTCCATTTTCTATTCCCGAATAAAGGGTAAATCATTTTATTTAGTCATCCAACGATTACTTTGATTCCATTTTAGTCATTCAATTTTTTTCTTTCTAAAATCATATGTAATGTTACTTTTTTGGTCATCCACCGATAAAAATAAACATAGTTGTTGATGTGATAATTTTTTATATTTTTAATGATGATGTGATATTACCTTATGATGACACGTCAACATAATCATTAATTTTTTAACTGTGAGTGATCAAAATAGAATTTTATGTATAATTTTGAAAAAACAATAATTGAGTGACTAAACTAGAACTAAAGTGATAGTTGAGTGACTAAATACTTAGACTACCCAACCAAAAAAAAAAAAGCCCCCCATTTAGCCAAGAAATCCTTAGTTGACAGTTACAAATGCAAGGAATTCCATACATAAAAAAAAAACAAAAAAAAAAAACTAGTAATCTTTTCCCCACAATTTCTGCTGTCTTTTCCTTCCTTTCTCTCTCTATATACATAACAACAACACATCCATTGATTTTTAGCCTCTCCACATCGAAACAGCCAAACCAAAACTGGCAAAGTTATGGCTCGTCCTCCCGAGTTGTTCAGTCTGGCCTCGTTAACTCTTTTACTCGCCTTGGTGGTCGAGCCTCACGGAGCATATGGCACGACCCGTGGTTCGTTTGGCCCCAACGATGGTGCTTCAGAAGTCGGTGGGATATGCGCCACCTCGGTCACCATCCATGGTTACAAATGCCAAGAACACCAAGTATATGAACTATTGATCAATTTTGATACACAGAGTTTCCTTTTTTGGTGTTATTTTTAGATTAATATTGATCGTTGTTGCAGGCGGAAACCAAAGATGGATATATCCTTAGCATGCAAAGAATCCCAGAGGGACGTAACGGTGGTGCTGGAAACACGAAGCAGCCGATACTCATACAGCACGGTGTCCTTGTGGTGAGTCATCTGTCATTTCCGAGTCGAACTCAAGCTTGAATAACTCGAATTAGCCAATAAGATAAATTCAAGTATCCCACTGTTTGACTGGAGTAATTCAGTTTTTAGTATCTATTCATAATTTTTCTTAGTAATTGACAATGCGTATATATTCTACCTACACAATTGCTTGAACTTGTGTCATCTAAAGAAAATAATATTTTATTTTACTACTGAGACTACTCAATAAATTTAACTAATTTGATCTATATAAAATTCAAAGTCGAATTTTTAAACGCCGGTTGTCTTTTGGGTGTGAACTTGACTCCATGTGAGGAAAATTTGATGACTAAAGTTTAAGTTAAAACGTTCGAGTGAGTTCATGTGCGGCGCACTCTTTTGGGGGCCCCTTTTCTAGGGGAACTTTTTTACTTTAAAGGAAAGATCTGGCTTAATTTACGCACCAAGATTACATTTTTGTGAGATAAATTTTTTAATTAAAATGAAAAATATAATAAATGCACTTTTATGCTTGAAAAATCATATTTTAAAAGATAATAGAGTAAAGGTTTAAAATGCTTTTCTAAGGGATTCAATCATGAGATAGTGCCACCTTCTTTGCATTGTTTTTGCTTTGGATGCAAGTTAAACTATGCATGGAACATGCCATGATGCATGATTATTGCTTCTTTATAATTCTAATGGAAAATTTTGAGCTTTCTGTTCATGGCCTAATCATAAATTCGAGTCAGTCAAGTAATCGATTGAACTGAAAATCGTACCATTACATAATTGAATCTATCCGATAAAAAATCGAAAACCGAAGCTTATGATCTTTGCTTGGTTTGTCAGGATGGAATGGCGTGGCTCCTGAATTCACCACAAGAGAATTTGCCAATGATTTTGGCTGATAAAGGTTTCGATGTGTGGATTGCCAACACCAGAGGGACCAGATTCTGCAGGAAACATGTTTCGCTCGATTCTAGCCAGCCGGTTTTTCTTCTTACCTTTCATGTTTTTGTAATAAAAATGTCGAAAAACATGGAAAATTGAATATGAACTTAAGAGGGTGATTTAAACTGATAGTTGAAAGTGACAGGAGTTCTGGAACTGGTCATGGGATGAACTGGTGAGTTTCGATCTACCGGCTGTTTTTGATTTCGTGTTCAACCAGACACAGCAGAAGATTCATTACATTGGTCATTCTCTGGTGAGAAACCATCTAACGAAGAAAAATGAAAAGTCGAAACAACATAGATAATCAACAGAATACCAAAACCTTAATGCAATGTGTGCATTCTGATTGACAGGGAACTCTTATAGGTCTGGCGTCTTTCTCTGAGGGCCATCAAGCGAACACACTGAAATCTGCAGCATTTCTAAGCCCGATCGCGTACTTAAGCCATATGAATACCGCACTTGGTACGGTTGCCGCTAAAGCCTTCGTCGGTGAGGTCAGTAAGGAACACTCCCTTCACCATCACTATCAATCGTTAATTCAACTTTAATATAGTATTAATCTGTTAAAAGATTTCATTGTTTATTCGGCAAACAGGTCACTACATGGTTCGGGGTAGCTGAATTCAATCCAAAAGTGTGAGAATCAAGAGCACAGAACCTGTTCTTCTTCACTGTAATAAAGAATTTAAATTTTCTCTGTTATTGACAGACAGCAAGCATCAGCCTTTCTCAAATCTTTATGCAATTACCCTGGAGTTGACTGCTATGACTTATTATCTGCAATCACCGGTACAACATCCATACTCAAAAGCTCTTTCAATTTTAATGCTTGTAATAGACTAAACAGATAACTTTCTTACGCTGTCGGTCTTTGTTATTCGAACTCGAAAGTATGTATCATATAAGCATACATAGAAATAGAATTAATAATTCTTAGAAAATTCTGAATTCGTTTTGTTATTGTAAATTCAAGGAAAAAATTGCTGTCTCAATTTTTCCACGGTTGATCTTTTCATAAAGAATGAGCCTCAATCCACAGCAACAAAAAACATGGTGCACTTAGCTCAGAGTAAGTCTATGAAACCAAACTCTTCTTCTACCATCTCATCCATGTTGTTTCAGTATGTAACACTCGGGTATTCGAACGTCTTATGTACCCAGGATTCATCGTCGTTCTCGCATATACTTGCATTAAAGGTATAGTCCTCATTGGGACTCCCATATGCCCCGGAAAAGTGCAAGTGTACGCGAGAGTAACGATAGAATCCCGATATGTAGAGCGACACGAGAAAATGTCCTGGAACATTGTTAAGTGACTAATACTAGAGGCTTCAACTAAGCGGAAATTGCAGCTGTTCGAGATGGAGTTATAGCGAAATACAACTACGGCAGGCTAGACTACAACGAGATGCATTACGGTGCGGCCAAACCTCCGGTTTACAACATCTCAAACATCCCTCGCGACCTTCCCATCTTCATCAGCTACGGCGGCCAAGACGCGCTCTCAGATATTCAAGATGTTCAGCTATTGCTCGACAGCCTCAAGTTCCATGATGTCAACAAGCTTATGACTCAGTTCATCAAAGATTATGCCCATGCTGATTTCGTCATGGGAATCAACGCAAAGGATGTTGTGTATAATCAAGTCGTAATGTTCTTTGAAAATCAGCAATGATGCCCCTCAAACAGGCCGGTCTGATCAGTTCATGTAATAGAGCCCGTAATGTTAACTTTTTATTACTATGTGTGGAAGCATTAGCATGCATAATATGAAAATTACTCTCACTAATTAATTCATAAAAAATATTATCATTTTCTTCTTCTTTCGTGTAGGGATGAAAATTTCATCCGAAGACAACGGGTTTCGATTTAATCCAATTTAGTTGGATCGGTTTTTATTCTGAAAATTCGGGTTCACATCGAGTTGATTTTTTAAGAGTGGTGCTAGGTCGAATTCAGATATAGGATAAAAAAACTCTGGTTCAATCAGACAATATTATAATTATCTCTTATATATTTAGTGATAATCGTAATAATATACATTTATTTTACTTTTTCGATTAGGTCATTATTGTACCTAATAAAATGAATTATATATATAATTACGTTGGATCGGATGCGAGTTTTTGATCTAAAAGTCAGATCAAATTTCAAGTCAAATAGAATCCTTTTAAATCCCGATTGGATCATATGCGAGTAAAGGAGTCTTGGCCATAGCGATCCTAATTCCCTGCTCTTTAAAATTCAAAGGAGCACGAACTCCAGTGACCTCGGTGGTAAAGTGTAATCACCACCTCGGTGGTAAAGTGTAATCACCATATTTTTATTACTATTATTAATATAATATAAGTATTATTTTACTATTATTACCCTCGGTGGTTAAGTTCTATTTATATATTTTTTTAAATTACTTGATTTAAAATAAAGTTACATTTTACGTTCATTCGTTTATTATTTTAATGAACGAATATGAGCAAACACGAATAAACTACATTCCTTAACGAACAAACACAAATAAGAAATTATGTTCGTTTAATTGTTTGTGTTCATTTGTTTGTTTGATTAAAGTTAAACGATCGAACATGCACATATCCTCCTTCGTGTTAGTTCGGTTTGTTTACAACCTTAATTAGAGGAAACACTAACAAATTTAAAAGATATGGTTACATATTTATGGCCATTGATAATTAGATACATCATAGATAATTATTCATCGATGTTCCTTGTAGGATTCAACAATTTAATACAAAATGAATTATTACTTCTTGCTATACGGAGATGATTATCGAATTGCGTTTGTCCTTTCTTTAAATAAAAATAACAAATTCACTACGATACCAATCCATTATTAGGTTTATTTTTGGAACAATCGTATTAGAATCAAAACGATGTAAATGGTTCATTTTGTTCAATCTAACCCTTTTTGCGTACATATTTATGGGTTAAAAATATATTAAGTTTTTGTATTTTTCGTACATTTAGAAATCAATTTTCCTAAATCTATTCCTAAGAATCTAACTTTTAACCTTTAAATATAAATAATCAAATCTAATTACTCCCTCTATTACTCGAATCATTCTCTAATAGTCTGCCGTCGATAAGCCACCTCGGGCGGGAGGGTGAGGTTGATAGTCGGGTGGGTTTGTAATTTAGGAATTAGGGTTTAGTAGATGGTTTAGGTATGATTTGGGGTTTGGGGTTTGAGTTTAAATTTAAGGGTATAATTTGGGTTTTTAGTTTATTTATTTTTATTATAATCTTATGTGGTTTTATAATATTAATAAATTATGCAACGTCAACTGAAATATTTATAAAATAATATGTCATCATAGAGTGACTAAAATAACAGTAAAATAAAAGTTGAGTGAGTAAATTAAAAAAATTTAAAAGTAAAGTGAGTGAAATGGAAGAGAGAGTAAAGTCAAGTGATGAATTTACCCTATTTTAAAATAAAAATAATAATTTTGATAATTATATAACCAAAAATAAATATTGTAATGGAAATGGATTTCATAAAAGAATTTTATCGGTGTTAACAATTAGATTTGAGCTTTTACATTCAAAACATAGAATGATTAAATTCTTAAAAGTAAAAATAGAAAAATTAAACTTTCAATGTATGAAAAAGTATAGGAACTTGGAGTATATTTTAACCTATATATTTATATATAGTTATGCCACATTTTAATTACTAAATTTTAAAGTATAGCATCATGGTCGTGGACACCTTTTTGACCAAGTGTTTTGTCTTAATTTTCTATTAGATTAACTTATAGGTTTAATTTTTTTTTTTTTGAACGCTTCCTTCTTCATTTTCTCGACTCACCGCTTATCTCTTTTCTTCCCATTTTTCTTTAGCACGTGGTAACATAAGTTTTGGTGTTAGTTGTCGCTTTCGGTATCTTTTTTATCTGGTATTTTTAGTTTTTTAAGTGTTTCTAATAACTTTGCCTTAATAGGATTTTTTCTATTTTTATAATACGTTTTTTTTATCTTTTGATAAATTTTTATTTTTTCGGTCGTTTATCCTTTTTTTAGGATTATATTTGACATAGTTACGACTGATCAAAATGACGCTAATTTATTATCATATTGATATTACATACTTTAGATCATCAATTGGATTTGGATACGTAACATGCGACTGTAGATTGTTTTCTCATTATGCTTAACTTTGGTTTGTATTTTTCCATGGTATTTCAGTAGGTTAATCACATATTTTGGTTTGTATATCATAGTAATCAGATCTATTCATATCTATTTTTTGTTCGAGTTTTTGTGGGGGTTTTACATTTTTCTTGTATAGTCCTTATATGATCTTGAGTGACTAGTTACTTGATGATTACAGTAGAATATCCCAATTATGTGTTTAGTTTACAATTTTAGTTATAAATCTTTATTGTAATTTTAAATATTTTATATATTTTACTAAAATTAGATGTTTCTACTTAAAAAACTTTAATTTAACTAGAGTGTTTCGACTCCAATTTTATTTGTAATTTTATAAAAAATTTAAATTATATATTGAAATATTTACACCATTAATATAAAATTTAAATAATTCATTTTGCTTAGTAGAAATATAAAATATTTTTTTATAAAATAACTTTTTATTGAATCAACGATCAAATTCATAAAATCTTAATTTATTTTATATTTCTATCGAAAATATTTCACGTTCTTCAATTTCAAAATCCGAAGCTAATGAATTACTTCTATCAGTATTTTTTAGGCATAATGCAAATAAATACCCATAACGTTTGACACTATATGCATTTTTGCCCAAATAGTTTTTTTGGAGCAATTGTACCCACAACGTTTAAATATGAAGCATAAGTCTCCCCCGTTGGATAAAAACCGTCAGTCAACTGACGGCGGGTCCATCTGACTAAGCATTCACATGTGGTCACCGATGATGATGTGGTGTTTCCATGTTACTATTTTATGCTGACGTGGAATTTACACGTCAGATTTTTAAATAAAATTTAAATTAAAAGTTTAAACCAGTAAGAGAATGACACATGTCACTCTCCTATTGGCGTGTATTGGATAGAAGGGATGAAAGGCTCCTAACCGCGGGGAATGGGATTCGAACATGGGTAAGGGCGTGAAATGGAATGGCCCTTGCCACCAAGTTAGGCATGTTACTTAGTAATTATATGTAACAAATTACTAATAAACCAAAAATAAATGTTCAGGTTAATAAAAAAAATGATACGTGCGTTTAGCATAAAATATATATACGCTTCAAACGGTATTTCCCCCCAAACCCAAGTATCCCCAAATACAAATCAAATCGAAACCCTAATCGCATATCCCTTTTCAATTTCGACTCCATCAAATCTCCTCTACTAGAACGAATTTTCCTTCAAGCAGCAGCCTTAAATCGATTACAGAAGCGTATATTTTGAAGGTGAGTTGATTTGTTTGAATGGAATCATAAATTATTTCCTCAATTTTGAATGGGTTTTTGATTTAGTTTTGTTAAATGTTTTGGGTATGTGCGGGTTTCGAATGGGTTTTCGATTAAGTTATCTTTCATTCAAGTTTTTATTTGGTTTAGTTCGAAATGAACATTGATTTGTGAATATCACTTGAATTAATTTAATAATTAATGTTGTTTATTTTCTATTTGGGTTGTAGTAGAAATTTTGTAATGGACAGGTTGGCATGTCCAACCATCGTTAGTGCTTCGCGACGAGATTTCGTCTACAACGGTGACCCAAATAAGTGTTATTGCAATAAATTGACAGCTAGGGAAATTTCATGGAATGATTTAAACCCAGAAGAAGGTATTACGGTTGCTCAAATTTTCTGGTAAAAATATGTTTATAATGACCTTGTATTAGTTAGCTTGAATGATAAAATGTTGTTGCATATATCGATTGATAACAAATATGTTTTTCCCCCTTATTGTAGCACGGTTGTAGGTATTTTGAATGGTATGATGGTAGCATGCCAGAGCGAGCTAATTACTTACTACGATAATTATGTGATAGTGAGCGAAATTTAACGAAAGAGAATGCAAGACTTAGAAGACAGATTAGAAGTTGTTCCTTGACTTCTACTGCTCAAAGGAATAGTGTGTTGTTGGAAGAGAGTGAAAATGTTCAAAGCAAAGTGAATGAGATTGGAAGTGTGCAAAGTGAAGACAATTACAATGAATTAAAGGCAAAGATTAAGAGCTTGAAGGAAAAATCTAAAACAATGAAGAAAGAAAAGGAATTTTATAAGACAATGTGTATTTGCTCAATGGTGTGTGTCATATGTATCTTTATGGTAATTGTACTTACAATAGCACTTTAGGTGTTTTGTTAAAGATTAAGTGTTTATGTATGTGTAATACCAAGTGTTTGACTATTACTTATTGAGAATAAATGACTATGTCTAATATTAAGTTCTTAGTGTTTTCTATTATCTTGGCTAGTTAATATGCTTAAACCGAATAAACAGAAAATAATCGAAAAGAAATGTTATTGATTCTTGAGTTAGGCATATAATTGCCATACACAAAAAAAACATATATTTATGCTACATGGTATATCATATGAAGTTAGACAGATATTTTCCATACACAAAAAGAAGTACAACCTAAAACATATACCCTAACAAAAAGCAACACAACCAAAAGTATAACCCCTCAGACCGATACGGATAGCCCGATCCGATCTGGAGTGTCACATTAGGGCCACCGGAGCGACCCACTGTAAAAATAGTGGAAAATTTAAAACTTTAATTAAAACATACAACTTATAAAATCATTTATCAGTATTCAGAAGTAAAATAGATTTTCAGACTCGTATATAAAGCAAAATACAATTACATGCCCCCTAAGCACATGTACCATACTCTGCAACAACACCGGAAGAACTCCCTTACTGAAGTCGATAGCTACATTGGTTCAATTCTTTTAACCTGCAATGGTGAGTAATAGAGTGAGCTTCGAAAAGCTCAGTAATACAAAACTACCAGATGATGCTACATGACATGCAAATAAATGGGAAGTCATAATTTCCTTATTGAATCAAACGTATACCAATTGCGGAATAATCTGGGATTCCATTAATAGTTCATCGAGTAGAAGCCATGAATCTCAGTTCATAAGAAACCTTTCATACTATCACGTTTTCATGAGGTCGAATAGGATGCCTAGTGTGTTCCATTAGTACGATAAAACCATAATAGGTACACTAATCAAATGATAGTTCAGTAAAATCCCATAAACCATATTTTAGTGGATCTTTTAAACTCATATTTTAAAACCATCTTACAAAGAGTTAACCTAAGGGAACATCTTAGGGCCTGAGAGCCTACCCAAGATAGATTTCGGGGACATGGGGCCTACCTAAGAACATATCTTAGGGCCGCAGGGCCTACCCGATAATGATCTCAGGGCCGCAGAGCCTACCTAAGAGTCACATTAGGTCCATAAAAATTTTCCAGCTTGATCAGAGCTGTACTTTACAAATCTGTATCTCCAAGATACAATTTATACAATGATACAAATCCATAAGCCATCACCGTTAAGTCGGTGCATCCATAAAACAATAACCATAGATTTCAGTATACCACATGTTAAAACAATAAAACAATTTTTCAAAATATAAGGAACACACTAGAGAATCCAATTATTTTTCCAGATGCATTTTGTAGTTATCAATATGGATAACATGAACTTGTGCAATTTGATTGGATTTCAATAATAAGATCTTATTGAAGAGAATCGATTTCTAACCGATCTAATCAGACATTTCAGATTGATACTTTTAGAATTCCACTAAGTTTCTATATGCATCAGGAAAACATTCAGGAACCTTTATACTGAATAATTCTATATTCAGATTTACTGCGAGTGATTCCATTACCCAAACAATCAGGGGTATTCAGTAATATACTTTGAATTCATAGGTTTTCAGCCCAATTGAACCAAATGAGGTATTCAAAATCTTTTCCTTCTGCGATGCTTGCATTTTCCAACATGACCGAAATGATTTTAGATGAAAATATAGAATCGAAGATTCAAGTCATTTACAATCTATGACTATCGATCATATTATCAAATAAATCGAGTTACACAACTCCCAAACTGATGCATGTCAACAAGTCAATTCATTATCCTTCCAGTGTATTCACTCTTTAATACCATAATGCATATCCATATATCATCCCCATAATCATCACTGAATAAATCTTCCAACGGTCTTTATTTCATTTCCACGTTTCAACAATATCAGGAAATACAGACGTACTTGATCTGTGGCTCATAACCCATAAGGACAATTCATCATGTAAGTTCAACAGTGTTTCCAAACTCATCCAATCACCTATTTAATCCTCAGTCATTGATGTTACTTAGTTCGTTTAGTAAGCAAGTCTATCTCGATTACTTTAAAGTTTTCCAGAATAATTCAGACGTTTCTGAATTTCAAATACACGTTGTACTTCATTTCAGTTCAATTTATTCATATAATAAAGTCATTCTGGTATTCGTGGTTGATTTGACTCACAAATACCCACTTGTTAGTACTGTATGTGCTCTAGAGTTGAGCTGAGCCAAGTACTTCCAGAATTATCATCAATCCAAATTTGAGAAGATGAACAAACATTCAAGTGGTACTTATATCATTCAGGTAATGATATAGCACTAACGTTGGTTGATCACTTAAGCTTTGTTCCATAACTTTTACTGGTAGAACAACATCCATGTTTATTTGAATTTCTTAATTAATCAAAGACATTTACTTATTATAGGTTATAAGGGCATTTTGGTCATTTGAGTGCTCAACGTTTTTCTATTCATTTCAAAGCTTGAGTATATCCATTCATTCCTTATCTTGGTGACATTCTTGAGTCATTTCAATTCCAGGGGTATTTTGGTCATTTTACAAATCTAGAATATTTCAATCATTTCCTTCCGTTCGGTCTTATTATTTAATTCAAACTTCTAATTTATGTTAGTCCCTTTGAACTATTCTGACAAAATATCAACATCGATAAATTATTATTCTTCACGTACTTACTCAAGTCGGAGATTTCCAAGTTAAATGCCTTCTCAGATGTTACTAACGGATTATCAGAATTTTCCATACAAAAATAGGATCTCAACAATCAAATCAGTAATTTATCGGTTTAAAAACAAATTCTCATGTTACTTCCTCATTCAGTGTCAACTTGGACTATTTTTACCTCTCAAGGGCATTTTTCGTAATTTCTTAATCAGATAATTTCGGTATTAACTCTTAACGAAAATAATTATACTTTATAGATCCAATGGTTAATTGCTTTCCCGAACATTCTTTGATCTCGTAATGATTCCTTAACAGACTTATAGTATCTTATACAAACCCTTTTAGGGTTAAAAACAAATTATCCAAATTTTCTAAGCAAAACTAGCATTTCTTATGCACATCTGTAATTATATCGGATCAATATATATTTTCAGAGTTATTAACCAACTTCTAGGGACAATTCTTGTTATCTTACAATATAAGGGTATTTTTGTAATTTACCCTACCGGAGTATTCTCATAATTTCTCATCCAGGTACCTTTAACCTTTAAAAGATAAGTTACAAATCCATGGCTGATTTCTTTATCACAAATCACACAACTTGTAATTTAATTATAACATTCATTCAATCTCTTATATTAATCATTCGATCTGAATTCAGTTATCAAATTTCTACCACATTCATATCGAGTGTATAATTATTCAACTCCATAAAAGTGACAAACATTATCTTATTCATGTATTTACCAATATCAACTATTCCATAAAGCATAAAGAGGTAGTAAAGTATTATCTCGATTTCCGTGCAATATTGATCGACCATAAAAATTCCATTCGAACGTCTTTGATCTTCAATTCAACTTCCAATAATTCCTCAGATACATATCAATATAAATTATATCAGAAACGGAGCTTAATTGCTATAAACAGATCGAATCGGGTGATAAATCAGTGAAAAATAGCTTACCGGGTTCGAATTTGGCGAAACGGACTTCGGATTCGGATTCAGGACGTCGAAAGCATAAAATATAACTTTTCACAAATTTGGAATTTTTGGTCAAAATCAAAGTCAACGGGTTTTACCGGCAATTTCGAGACATTCGGGTTCGAATTTCGAAAAACGGACAGCAGAATCGGATTTGGAACGTCGAAAAATGTCAGGATAGGTATACTCGGTCAAAGTCAAATGTCGTTTAATGCCCGGTCAAAGTTTTGGCTAACAATGGTCAACACCAGTCAACGGTCAACAGGTCGGGTCGGGTCAACGGGTCGGGTGGGGTGTTGACCGGTCAAACCGGTCATTTGGACCATCCCCACGCGCAGTGGAGGTGCGTGGGGCCCCTTCCGGCTGCCTAAAAATCATGGAAAAATTCTTAAAAATTATTTTGAGCGATTCCGAGATACTTACAAAGCTCGGTTCATAATTTTGAACGGCGGAGAGCTCGATTTCAACAAATCGAAAACTTTGACCGTTTCACCTGCTCACCCGCCGCCGTCGACGGAGACCAAGGATGACACCGACAGACTCGGACGGAACAATGAACACGGTGGTGCGGGAGGTGTCGTAAACGGATGACCCGATCGTCGTGAATCGATGAAAAACTAACTAAAATCGAGTTATTACCGATGGTACTTCCGACTGAAATTAACGACGAACAATGACGATTCACGACGAAAGGTTTGAGGGGTTTTGTTCCTTAGTTGACAACGAACACGATGGTGGTTTCGGCTCGTCGATCGGAGGTCGGACAACGAGTAGATCGGAGTTGAAAGTTGGGTCAACGGAAGAGAAAAATTGGAAAAATAAATTCTGCAGCACGGGAGGGGGTTATAAATTCTATCATAAAGAAAAATGGCTAAATTATGAATTTAGTCACTGAACTTCCTGCACTTCTTAAAATGGTATGTCAATTTTATGATTTTACAATTTAATCCCTAATTTCTTCCAAAAATACCAATTAAATTCACCACTTTATAAATTCTAAATTTTAACCCCTAAATTGGGGTGTTACAAAAAGACCCACTTGATCAGACTATTCATTTCTTCTTTTTTGGTGCTATTGATTCTTGAGTGCCCATATGGTCCTCAGCTCATTTCCTCTTCTTTGGTGCACTTGTACCAGACTGATAACATATTAGAAAATTCAAACATTATTTAAGTTTTTGAAAAAAAGACTGTTACTTTTTTAAAATGTTCTTACATAGAATGTCTGCTCGCCAGTCCTCAAATTTGTGTAAAGGCCTATCCCTTCATATTTTTTTCCTCATTAATCTATCAGAAGTAACACATGCATTTACCTTCCCCTTTCCTTTCCTTGATACGTGTGTTGGGTTTGATTCGATTGTACTTGGTGATCTTATCGAAGAATTCCCATCGATATTGTGGTCTTGCAAAAAAATATACTTTAAAAATCTAAAATTATCTTTAAGTTTTAAACCAATTTGAATTCATAAACTCTAAATACCTGGTTTGCAGTATATGATCTTTTATTATGATCTTGTCCACCACATCTTTTACAAGTTATAATAAGACCAATTTTATTAACATGTCCAGGCCTGGCTTTTTTTTTGTTCATCTTGTTGCTTCATTCGATTTTTCTTAGGCCTTCTAGGCATATCTCTATCAATCGGTGGAAGAACATGGTCAATTCCATATTTCTTCCAATCTTGAGGCCTATTAATTGAGCTTTCCACATTCGATTAATTACAGGAAACCCAAGTAATAAAGGCTCAAACCCAAATATATACCCTTTCGTGCAAAACCCACAAGTTATTAACATCCCACAAGTTAGAAAACCCAAATATTTTACAAATGCTTCGACACAATGACATAAACCAAAACATTTAACCATACCCATTATGCCTAAACAAACCCAAATAATCGAGGTTATTCTTTAAAAACTAAACTCACCTTCTATTGCATTTGAGATGGAGAGATTGAATGGGGAAAAGATTCGGAATTCATTCTTGTAGAGGAGATTTGATGGAGAGAAATTGAAAGGGGATATGCGATTAGGATTTCAGTTTGATTTGCATTTGGGGATTCTTGGGTTTGGGGGAAAATACCGTTTGAAGCGTATATATATTTTATGCTAAACGCGCGTATCATTTTTTTATTAACATGAACATTTATTTTTGGTTTATTAAGAATTTGTTACACATAATTACCGAGTAACATGCCTGGCCTGGTGGCAAGGGCCATCCCATTTCACGCCCTTGCCCCAGGTTCGAATCTCATTCCTCGCGTTTAGGAGCCTTTCATCCATTATATCCAATACGCGCCAATAGGAGAGTGACACGTTAAAATAGTGATGTGGAAACGCCTCATTATCATCGATGACCACATCATCATCATCGATGACCACATGTGAATGCTTAGTCAGATGGACCCGTTGACCGTCAGTTGCATTATACCTATTTTTAATTCAACATATTAAAAATAATTACAAAATATAAAAAAGGAAAGTTATAGAAGGTAAAAGAAGATATTATATTTTTTTGTTTAATTGTCCTTTTCTATAATCTAAATTTAAAAATAAAGTATTTCGTTAATTAGATAGATATTAATATTTGGATGGATATTAATATAATAAAAAATAAAGTTTTAAGCTTGAACAACAATTTTAAATATGTAGATAACATTAACATTTGAAATCTTTATTCGATTAATAAAAAAATATTTATTCGATTAATAAAAAATCTTTATTCGATTATGATAATAAATTAAATATTTGAAATAATTAAATTAAAATCGAAATGAATTTAAGCAACGAATTTTATTTGTCTCATATTTATATGCAGTTTAAATTTCACCGTTGGCACCTACAATTCTAATGGCTCCAAACAGCTCTTATTTGTCACCCTAAACAAGGTTTCAGTCTTGGTTTCAACTTTTCAAATCAAGGCGCTAACCCTTCTCTTCCTCGTCCTTGATTTCCTTTGTGCTCAATCAAATGGAGCCCAAACGGAGACATGTTCTTCTCCTACATCTTTTCACTGTTAGAATTATCCTTCTGACCACCGGAACGTCTATGACCGAAAAGATAGATCTTTTCTTTTTCTTTCAGTTTCCTTTGTTTTTTTTATTGCCTAGTAAAGATGGATCGTAGAAGGTAATCAGATCGTCTCCGACATTTTTAGGGCTTGAACGAAACTAAAAAATATATTTTTATAGAATAAAAAGTATAATCTATTACTTTGAACAGTTAATTTAATATTACATTAATAAATCTTAAAAAAATTAAATTATGGGCCTAAATTATAAAAGTAAACAGTGAGATTGAAAAAAATGAGGGGCCTCAATTATAAAGGTAGAAAGTGTGGTTAAAAAAATTAGAGGTCTCAATTATAAATGTAAAAAATAGTATTGAAAAAATTAGGGATCTCAGTTATAAAGGTAAAAAATTAGATTATAAAAATTAAAAACCTCAATTATAAAGAGAAAAAATTAAATTAAAAAGATTAAGAGCATCAATTACAAAAATAAAAAGTATGATGGAAAATTTTGAGGCCCTATAAAAATGAAGGTCATGAGCAATCGCTTAGGGTTCTCTCCTAATAATTGATTCGGGAGGTATAGTCTCTTAAAAATTTGAAATTATTATATATTTTAAATATTCTTTATATCTTTTATCGTTAAATTATTTTTGTTCTTAATTTTTTTTGAAAAAAATTATCTCCTAATATGAAAAATTATATTCCGTTTTTATGTTAGAGCTGAAAGGTGTTAAGAGTGATTGTTCTCCAAAATTTTCAAATAGCTCCCCTTATTATTTTTCTTTGTAGGTTATAACCAAAAGTCAAGATACGTTGCCATTACAGCGGGTAGAACAGATGGTGGTGGTCGGGCTAAGCATTCTCAGCTCAGGGCAGGGTGGTCTTGACAAGGCAATTAATGCATCGGATATTCGGGGAATCTGCTTCTCTTCTTTTTTTCTGTTTGACCCTTTATTTGTTTTTCTTTTTGCATTATATTTTTGCAAGTTTTGTTTTTTCTGTAAATAATAAATTATAGAATATATGCCTATGTTAAAATCCACAATTGTTATTTTTAGTAGACAATCTGTAAAATTTTATATAAATTTTAATTAGGTTTTAGGTATATTCTGACATTGGATTGAAAGAGTCACTCCGACCTAAACTTTTAGTGTAAAAAAAAGAAAATGTTTAAATTCAAATCTAAATTTATTGTTTTGATTTAAAATTCGACTAATTATTTATGAGTAATAATGTCATCAAAATATTGACTCAGATACGGATGAAATTAGGTGTAATTAAGTGTCTATAATGTAGACTTTATTTTGTAAAAATTAAATTCCCAACTGTCATTGAGAACCGAAAACATTTTTTTATCGGATTTTTCTACAGTGATTACCTATATCGATAATTAAAATCGATAAAAATAATAATATTTTCGATCATTTTTTATCGGTTTTATTATTTAAAATAATAACAAAACTGATAACATTTTATTTTAATCGTATATTAAGATGTCATACGTTAGTATTTCCCGTAAACGTGTTGTCACGCATGTATGCATAATAGAAAGTGGTAATAAAGTATATTATATTATTTTTTCTTTTTTCTTTTTTATTAAGTAATATATGTTCTCTTAATCATTTGACAATGAACGTTTAATCACACTTGTAATTGTTTGTGCTCGAAACTATGACTTTTAGAAACAACAACAATTCTTTTAATCATTAAAGTAAATTAATTCATGTAGAATATTTTAAATTATTAAAAAATTACTCTTGAACTCACTGGATATCACTATAGTTAAAGAAAAGTATATTTTTTAAATTTTAAATTCTAATAATTGTGTTTATAAAGTATACATACATTATAAATGACTAAATCAAATTATGAAAAAATATTATTTTTGTAATCACCTCAGAATATAAAATAATACATTCTTAAAATTAAATAAAACTATTTTTCTGAATACATCAAGAGACCTCAATAATAATAAAAAATGTTATTATCTCTATATATCTTAAGTTCGAATAATTACGACAGTCAAATATGTGTATATTATTAATGATTAATAAAAAATTTAAATAAATATTAAATTGTAATCATTCTATATTATTAAAATAATATTCTTTATAAAATGCAAAGTAAACATAAAAAAATATCTTGATTTCACAAATCTTACTAATCTTGGAAAACAAGTTTTTCATTTAATGCATCAATTTTATAAAAAGTCTAATCACAAACCGAAACCCAATTTGGTAGCTTCTTTTAGTGATAACATAGAGAGGTATGTTCAATTATACAGGGATGGAGAGGGCATGGGTCGAGTTTTTGATCCACCCGACCCGACTAGAGAACAGTGAACCCTTCATCATAGATCCGAATTGACCCGATCAAAATAAGATTCCACCCGACCCCAATCTGATATATAACTTAAAAATTCAACCTGAAATAATAATAAAAATATTATTTTTATTCAATAATAAATTGACTTAATTGAAAAAAACAATATATAGAGTGATATTATTGTAATTATTTCTAAATATATAAGACAAAATTATATATTTTTTTCGGATCAAATTAGATCGAGTTGAATCAGATATTTTCACCATAAACTCAAACTCGATCCAACTCAAAATCAATTTAAAAAAACCAGACCTAAATCTGATTTTTTAAAAACCCGTCTACTTTTAGTCTCATGCCGTCCCTAATTATACTTTAAAGTCTACCGCATCTATGGCTACATTTTATTTCTTTTTATATATTTTTTTCAACGTACATTCAGCCACAACATTACGATAGAGTGTCGGTGGTGACAATGACAGTGGCGATAATCGGAGGTGGGATCAAAGGGCTGGTTTCGGCCTATGTTCTGACAGAAGCCGGCGTCGATGTGGTGGTTTTCGAGAAAGAGGAAGAATTAGGTGACCATGCCAAGACTCTCAACTTTGATGCAGTTGATTTAGACCTTGGCTTCTCTTTTCTCAATCCAGTAAGGCTTTATATCTTTCCTTTTTAATTTTTTATTATTTAAATATTTATAATATCTAAAATTTGTTTGATATTAACCTTAAAATGTTTATAATATCTTTCCGTTTATCTTAACTCGATATTTATGTTTGATTTTTGGGGATAAAAAGCTTGATATTTAGATCTAATTTGGTACCTGGATCAGGAGTTTTGTTTACTAAGCTAAGGGCTTTCATTGATTTAGTACTTTGCGATATAAATCTATAAGAGTTCTAGAGTTCTATCTTTATAATGAATAGTTAATTTATATTTATATTAATTTTAAATAATAAATATGAATATAATTTATATTTATGTTAAATAGTTATTAAAAATATTAACATATTATTTATATTGCAATTTATCAAACATTTAGTGATAACTTGTTTGATTAATTATTAATTTATTCAATGATAGAAGCAATTGATGTTAAAATCGATGCTTTTGAATGAAAACCCTTAAAATTTTAGAGATTTTTAAAATGATAATATTTTAAAATATAAAAATAATTTTAATAATATAAAAGTATTAAAATTAAATTAAATTTAAAATAAAATAAAAAACCAATTATATCTTAACTCAATAATATTATTATTTTAAGTTTATGGCTGGTTTTCAAAGATGAGTTAAGGACCAACCCCAATATTAATACAAACATAAAAAGCGGTCCTTATTTGGTAAAACCATAATTGAAAGGGCAAGAATTAAGATTTAAGACAGATTTAAGTGATCAAACTATACTTCTCATAATTTAAGGTAATTAAAGTTTTATTGGTTGATGCAAATGTTTAACGTTTTATTTGTTACCATTTTAAATATATAATCATTAACTTAAAATATGTTTAAAATAAGTCAACCAAATGTTTTGACATATGACTTGATTTTTAAATTTCTTTAATTATTTTCAAATAAAACCCTTAAATTTTTCTATTTCTTACAAAACACTCAAAAAATTATAGAACCTTAATTCTTAAATTCTCAAACTCTAATTATCTAATTAAGTTTAAGGATTTAGAAGATTCGGGTGATAACAATCGGATGACCGATAATGGAAATACGATAACATGTGGGTAATATTTAGAGGGTTTAGGTAGATTTAGGGTTTTAGAGGATTAGGATAGGGTAGTGGGATTGCCGACAATGGGGGTTCAACGACGACGATGATGGTTGGCGATGGTAGGTGGTGGTAATTGAATTTTGGAGTTAGAAATTTTAGGGGTTTGAGATTTTTTTTTAGATTTAATAGAAAATTTGTTTTTTTATTAAATTAATAATTCTACTTAAATGTTTTTTTAAAATATTAACGCTATACATGGCTTATTTTAAGTGGTTGACGAGCATTTTAACAGACTGAACACTTAAAATGATAACAAAAAAATGTCAAACACCTATCTTAATTAAAATAAACTTGAACACCTAAAGTGAATTAAATTTATAGTTTGGACATTCTTTTTTAATTAAATGATTTAAAAATGTCTTGTGGAATAACTCTTTGACAACCACAAAAAGAAAGAAAAGTGGTGACTTTGGGTCCATCCACTTCATGCTCAATATCTGGACAAAGGTACAGAAGAATTTAAATCAATGGATGCGTAGAAATGGAACTATCCACATATCCAATCTACTTTGCTTCCTTACTAGGATTTCAAAATTTACTAGTTCAGACAGTGAAATCGTAGAGGAGGGACTGACGTGAAAAAACAAATTAAAGTTAAAGATGATGGAAACAAATGCATGGATTCTAATTAATAGAGTTGACAAATTTTATGCTTTTGTATAAGAAAACAAGGTATAAACGTGTGGATAACTTGACAGGCAAGTTATGCATCATTGTGGGAGATGTTTGATATCCTTGGAGTTGATGTACAGACATCTGATGTTTCATTCTCCATAAGCCATGACAAAGGCAATGGCTATGAATGGTGCAGCCAATACGATTTTTCAAGCTACTTTGCTCAAAAGAAGAAACTCTTGAATCCTTTCAATTGGCAATACCTCACAGAGATTATCAACTTTGGGAATGATGTCGACAGGTTCCCCATTCTCTCGCAGATCACACATTTGCATTCATCATATAAGATTTCTTTTAAACACCCCTTAATTATGTTTTCTTGGCTTTTCGACTTGTGTTGCAGCTATCTTGAATCGCTTGAGAAGAACCCAGACATTGATCGTAATGAAACCTTGGGACAGTTTATAAAGTCAAGGGGTTACTCTGAAAATTTTCAGAACACTTACCTGGTGAGCTGCTGAAAAACTTATATATTTTATCCAATTATTGAGTTCTATTAATATCAGATATAGGAATTAGTCAATGAAAATATTGAAATTCTACAGGCTCCCGTATGTGGTTCCATGTGCTCCAGCTCCAGGGAAGATGTTATGAGTTTTTCAGCCTTCTTCGTTCTTTCATTCTTTCGCACTCGTCATTTATACCAGGTGTTTGATTAATTTCCAAAACAGAATCTACTTAGTCATTGTATAATTCATGCAAGCCCTACCTATGGCTATCACCCTTATTTTGTTTGTTGGTTTTCTTTTTCACTTCCATCTGCAGCTATTTGGGCAACCATAATGGTTGACTATCAAAAGGCACTCATATTTTGTTAAAAGGGTGCGCATTTCTAGTTTCTTATATGTTCATCTTATTTGTGAAATAGGATGACCACAAGTATCTAACTTAAGGTTCTATACATGTGAAGTTGAAACTAATTAAAAATAAATTCCAATTCAATAAAATCAGGTCAGAGATGTGCTGGAGAGTAGAGATTGTCTATTTAAACTTGGCTGTCAAGTTCTATCTGTTTTGCCTGCTGATAATGGTGAGTACTTGTCTTGTCATGTTTCTGTATTAATTTTATATCAAGAAAATTCCAGGGAAAGGGAAATGCAACCTTCATTTAATGGAAAATATGACATTCTTTTCTTTGAGCACCATTTTCTTGCAAGTTCCGAGGATAATTGTATAAATGGATTAACAGGTACCACTGTGGTCTGTGGAGATGGTTTCCAAGAAACATACAATGGATGCATAATGGCTGTTGCTGCTCCCAAAGCCCTAAGAGTGTTGGGCAACCCAACATTTGAAGAAATGAGAGTATTGGGTGCATTCCAATATGCTTCTAGGTACTAAATTATTATCTAATCTATTTTGATTTGTGAAAAAATTATATACTAATGCCTGTCAAATACTAGATATGAGAGCCTCTCTTTCAAAAGCAAAAGGAGATTGGATTATTTGCTCAACTTTCTAAAGCTTACTACATAAAATTGTTTCTCTTGGCAGTGATATCTTCCTTCACAATGACAGTAGTTTAATGCCTAAGAACAAATCAGCTTGGAGTGCACTGAATTTTCTCAACAGTAGAGAAAACAAAGCATGCTTAACATACTGGCTCGATGCTCTACAGGTATGTGGAGAGTTCTCTGAGTAAACTAGATGTTAAACCTATGATTTTCTGAAATAGTTCAGTCTTTGAAGATGCCATTATCTCATCAGAATTAATAAAATAATTGGTTGTTTATCGAGTTATAACTTGAGCAATGCTGACTGGTTCTTGTTTACATTTCTTCAGAATGTTGGGAAAACACGTCAGCCATTTTTTGTGACTGTCAATCCAGACCATACCCCAAAAAATACCTTGCTTAAGTGGTCGATTAGCTGTGCCATTCCCTCTGTTGCTGCAGCAAAAGGTTCACTTGAGCTTGGTCAGATTCAGGGGAAGAGAGGAATCTGGTTCTGTGGTGAGATTTTTTCCTCTTGAAATTAGATGACTATACTGCTTTTATTACTTCACATTTTGGGCCATAATTTTATGAGATTCAACCATTTCTGGGAAAAGTAATCGATCGGTGGAAGAAACTGGCTCTGTCAGTACTCTTCTAGTTCATGTAAACTGGCAATGAAGTATTTTTGCTACTGTCGTTGTGCTATGCTTTTATTAGTATTGGCATTATAAGATAAGCCCATCATGTCAACTGCCTCCAATCTAAGTAATTATTTACAATTCTTTCAGGCTATGACTTCCATGATGATGAATTAAAGGTAATTGACTAATTTCTTATTATTTTTAATTTTAACTATGGTTCAGTTTTATTTCAGTAAGGTAAATGCCTTTCGTTTAGGCTGCAATGAACTTACAAATTCAGTAATACCATATGAAATTGGTTGTGTGAATCTTATTTATGTATTTTGAATTTAAGAATCATTCATTCTTCTAAGTTCTATGACGCTCTTCTTCTTAGGCTGGTATTGATGCTGCATATGGTATCTTGGGAAAGCATTCTTCTGCTATGTACAGTCCAAAGCATATGTCACCTTCTTTTATGGAAACAATGGCTCGCCTCTTTGTAGCTAAATTCTTTCAACAATATGTATCAGCGGGCTGCATAACGTGAGTTCTTAAAAATAATCACTCAATGGTTTTACCACTTTTTTATTTCACTGCATGGTTTTCTCCTTGAATTTGACTTGATTTTACTGTGTGGGACATTCACCAGTTTCTTGGAGGAAGGAGGCAGAATTTTCACTTTCAAAGGAAACATGGAAAAGTGTCCTCTTAAAACAGTTCTGAAAGTGCACAATCCTCAGTTTTACTGGAGGGTAACACTTGACATTACTTGCTCCTAGCTCATGTTTTTTTCTTTATAAAATTTGAATATTGGCAAAGTAAGACACCCTCTTTTATCACCACTGCTGATCAGTATTGTATGCGTTTTCCCTAAGATTATGAACGAAGCTGATCTAGGCCTTGCAGATGCATACATCAATGGAGATTTTTCTTTTCTTGATAAAGACAAAGGTCTTCTTAATCTTTTCCTGGTAAGAAAAGGTTATTGATATCTGCTCCTACAAACACAATGCAATTTAGGTACTGATAAGTGACAACTTATCAGAATCATCATTGATAACTTTGCAGATACTTATTGCCAGTAAAGAGTTGATCTTGGCTGCATCTGGATCGAATAAAAGAAGGTTTTGTTATAGCTTGAAGAAGAATCTGGATTGCGATAGATAATTTCGGTTTGTTAAGGTTTGAAACTGAATTGGTTGCAGGAATTGGCTGTCACCTGCACTATTCACAGCGAGTATATCATCCGCAAAGTATTTCCTAAAGCATGTCTTGAGGGGAAATAGTGTTACACAGGCTCGCAGGAACATTTCTCGTCATTATGATCAGGTAAGTTATCATGACTCTAATTTCAAGATGTTAGAACTGTTAGAATTATTTTTAAGGGGTATTTTAGTGTTTTAATGTAGATGGATATTCACTATACAATATTCACTTCTTAATCCAATTCCTTGCAAATTGTGTTTGCAGGGTAATGAACTTTTCACTCTATACTTGGGTGAAACTATGCAATACTCTACTGGAATTTTTAAGGTCAGGATCCCAACTTGTATGATTATCTTTTCCCTGAAAAATGCATGATCGAAGGATTATTTTTCGTGTCTTCTTGGGATTTTTTCTTTGTTCTTCTAGCATTGTGACACTAATATCAAATGACTATAGACTGGAGAAGAGCATTTGGACATCGCACAGAGACAAAAAATCAGTTCTCTAATTGAGAAAGTAAGAATTCATAATGGTTTAATCTTCATTCATCATTTTCCTTTGCCGTTATCATTGATCCGATCGAGCCATTTCCTAATGCATACAGACAAGAATAGAGAAGTGGCACGAAGTCCTCGACATAGGGTGCGGTTGGGGAAGCTTAGCTATCGAAGTTGTCAAAAGAACAGGATGCAAGTATACCGGCATCACCCTATCAGAGCAGCAACTGAAATATGCGGAAGAAAAAGTGAAGGAAGCTGGACTTCAGGTATCCATGTCTGAATATTGCTCTGGTCAACAAATAATTCGGTTAATTGCAGTTTTTCTTAGTTAACAAGTTTTTATCATCAGGAAAACATCAAACTACTTCTTTGCGACTATCGCCAGTTACCTAAGACAAACCAATATGACAGGATCATATCTGTGTAAGTTATATATGTAATGTTTTGTATTTTTATGTCTATGTTTGGAATTCGGGTTTGTCCCGCCCAACAATATATTCAATTCATATTTTATTAATTTCAAGACAAATGGTTCTAATATTTTCCATTAAATTCTTTAGAGAGATGGTAGAACATGTTGGTGAAGCATATATTGACGAGTTCTACCGATGCTGTGAACAATTATTGAAAGAAAATGGGCTTTTCGTTCTTCAGGTAATGTTAAAATGATGAAAACAGAAATTTTGCATTTGTAATTAGCTTTAATAGTAAAGTCAATATTCCAATTATTGACTTTTGGTATAAATCTCAAAACTTCAGTCTAATGCGCAACATGATACATGAACTTTGACTTTCTACAATTTTGTATGTAAAGTTGTAATTTTACAAATTACTAATACTATTATCGGTGTAGCAGTATATTACAAGTACAATTGAATCAAAATTTTATGTACGTTTGAACCAAAACAAAAATTCTATACATATAATTACACAAAATCAAAGGTTACATATTAAAATTGTACATTAGATCAAAGCTCGTGTAAATTTGGTTTTCTTTTCTCAGTTCATAACAACTCCAGAGGAGTTTGCCACAGAAGCCCAGCAATCAGCAGGCTTTATAAAGGAATATATCTTCCATGGTGGGCTACTGCTTACGTTGAATAGGCATTTAAAAGCCATGGCTACTGAATCAAGATTAAGGTACATAATTATTATTACACACTAAGATGGTGGCATTTATAAAGCAATTTGTTATACTCTTTCTTTGTACAACTAAACAAATTGATTAAGGATTATAATTGCAAGCGCAGTGTGGAGCATCTGGAAAATATTGGAAATAGTTATTATTACACACTAAGATGGTGGCGAAAAAATTTCCTGGAAAATACAAGGTACTTATGCAACTCTCACTTACACGTGCTGATTTATCGTCTTTGGGCTTCAAGGAGAAGTTCATTCGAAACAACAAAGTAATTTTGTTTCCAAATATGACGATTGAATACATTTTTGTTTTCCTTGTCAGCAAACTCATGGGTTTGGGGTATGATGAGAAGTTCATGCGGACATGGGAATATTATTTTGATTATTGTGCAGCTGGTTTTAAGACAGGAACACTTATAGATTACCAGGTAAACTCTGTTATTGATATGTGTGAACCTAGGAAAAGTTTTGGCTGCATTGTTATTATCATTATTATATATGCACACACATACTGTAGTCTTACACTCCATAATCGTGTCAAACAACAAGAACTCCATTAATCTGCAGGATAAGTAGTGAACTCAAAACAGGAAGAAAAAAGAAAGTTTAATTTCAGATCAATCATGGGATTGAGATGAAAAGGAGAGTGTTTGGATACATGGTATACGATGGAAATATGTTAGTCTTAGATTAAGGATAAGATATTAATTACTGTTGAATATGATTACAGATTGTTTTTTCACGGGCTGGCAATTCTGCTACACTGGGAGATCCATACAAAGGTTTCCCTTCAGCATACTCCTTCATGGATGATTGAACAAGGATATATCTATGGCACCTTCCCTTAGGTTTATATATGGCTATGCTGTAATGCAAGAATGAAGCAAATAATATATATACGTTAATAATGTTTGTAGAACTGATTTCCAGAGTATAGTAAGCTGTATGCAAGCTGATGGTTGGGCTGTTGTAACTAACTAGCCCATACGTTTATGATGTAATGTGGGCTATATAAAGCCCTGATATGTGTAATCTAAGATGGGGGTTTTTAATAAAAGAGAATAAGTTTGTTACAGTTTAATTCTCTGAATCTATTCACTCTTTCTTGTTGCTTTAACTGTTTCCCTTTTGCTCAATGATAACTAGTCAGTCTTCTTGTCCGTTCTTCAGCTTCAATCATGGTTCTATTACTGATGGAGTATTATCTACCAAGTCTCTTCTCTTTCCAAGTTCTGTTGTGCTAAGGGATATATACATTTCATTTCCATCTCTAAATTAAACTTGATAAACTTTTGATTGTCTTCCCACAAATATGACGAGAATGGAAGCTTTTCTTTTAACCATCCATAATGCTCACACACTTTACAGGCTTTTTTTTAATCATTGAAAATGCTCACACACTTTATAGATATAACTATTTGATCAGCCTCAATTCTTTAGGAAAATAATATTTCCTTTTACTCCTCCTGAGATTATCCAATGGGTTTTGCATTTTTTTAAGTATGGTGTAATTCTAACCCTTTGAAACCACATTTCCCCTAAAATAAAGAGTTCTGTTTACATGAATACTTTGTTATATTGTTTTAACTAGATAGTTAATTATTTAGAGTATAAATTTATTAAACTTTTTTATATTAGTTTAATATTTAAGTTGGTTGTACGAACTAAGTAATGGCAAAGAAATTATTGTTAATTTTTTAGGTTTCGAGTTCAACCATCATAAATGTCAAGGGTGTGAGCGTTTAACGTCAAACGGTTGAGAGTTATCTTTGAACTAATATTATTTTATACTTATCTCCGATTAAAAAAATTTCAAGTTCTAGTTAAGTCATTTAATAATTTATGATTGACAATATATATATATATATATATTAAATTGCATCTTATAGATGAAAACACAATAAAATAAGAACGAAAATGAGACTCAAACCAAGACCAATAAGGGAACAAGGACACACCTAACAATTAAAAAAAATTAATATTTAGTTCATTTAATATATGTGTTAAAAAAGTTCGTTAAGTGATGTACGTTGTATTATGATAATTTTTTTTAAAAAAATTAAAAAATAAAATTGTTATATTTAAAAAGAAAAAATCTCCCACCCTCTCCCTCGTTTCTCTTCCCCTCTTTGAAATTCCTATCCTAAACCCATGATCCAGTTACCAAATTTGATCCAAGTATCAAGTTTTTTAATCAAAACCAAACATAAGTATTTAATTAAGATTACATTCGAATTTATGCATTTTTTTCTTTTTGGAAATATGTAGTAAGTACACGTAACCGAAGAGAAAATTAGAGAAACAAGAAGGTCTATGATAAACAGAAAAATATTATAAATATTTTAAGATTAATATAAAATAAATTTTAGATATTATAATTATTTTAAAAAATAAAAAAGAAAGATAGAAGCCTTACTGGATTGAGAAACAAGAAGCCAAGGTCTAAATCAACAGCAGTGAAGTTGAGAGTCTTGGCATGGCCGCCTAATCGTTCTTCTTTCTCGTAAACCACCACGTTTATGCCAGCTTCGACCAGAACATAGGCAGAAACCAGCCCTCTAATCCCACCTCCGATTATTGCCACCGTCATCGTCACCACCAACGCTCGTAATGTTATGCCTGAACTTCCATTGAAAAAAAATCCCAACTGAAATCATCATTTTCATGAAAAGAAATGAAATGTAGGCATAGATGGTGGAAGACTTGAAAGTATATTTGAACCTACCTCTGAATGCCTAAAAAAAAGTACGCTTCGAATTCCAAGTAAATCTAAACACTAAAAGAGACTACCAAATTGGGTTTCCGTTGGTCATATATATGAAATCAATATATTAATTTTTAAGTTCATGTTGCGGTTTATAAAGATTACCCAGATTTATGAAATCAAGTATTGTTTTTAAAGTTCATCTCTTAAACTCAATCATCTACTTTAATTCATTTAACGATTTTAAATTTGTGTAAAACTATTTTAGTTTTACATTGTATAATAGGATCATATCCATATATATATATATATATATATATATATATATATATATATATATATATATATATATATATATATATATATATATATATATATATATATATATATATATAGTTTAACACAGATTTAGTACCACTGAGTTAAAATAGACTGTTGATATTATCAGTGAAAATAAAAACTTGAGATTAATTCTTTGTTTTTCCAGTGAATATCTTCTAATTTCCTATTTTTAATCTCAATCGTCTATTTTAATTCATCTAACAATCTTAAATTTGAGTAAAATTTAAAAAGTATATAAAATATTTATTTTAAACAATTATTGAAAATATTCATATTATATTTATAAATAAATTAACAAAACTAAATTATATATAGATTAAATGATATAATTTATTAGGTGTGTATAGAAATAAAAATAAAAGAAAAGAAACATGGGTGTGGATACAAGGATAATTATCCCCTTAACTGGGAAGGTTTCTCCTTTGTAAAGTTGATAAATATAATCCACGAATTGTATCAATACCAAAACAAAAAATTATATCTATAATATCGAATATACTTTATAATTATTTTAATAGTACATAATAATTACAATATAACATATATTTAAAAAAATTAACTTATTAATAATGATAATGTGTACATCCTATAAACGTAACTGTTCAAAATTTAGAAAGAATAAAAATTTCTCCCATCATTTGATAAATTTGAATATACTTTATAATTAGACTTTAGCATTAACAGTTTTGTATATTATCAAAACAAATCAAATAAATATATTTGATCTATGGAAAGTATGAAATAAAGGTATTTATTCTGAAATAATTAATTTTCTCGCTTTTTCTTTAATTTTCAGATTAGTGTTTTTCTAAAGGAAACCATTAAAATAAGAAAAGAAAGAGTGTACCACGTTTTGAAAACGAAGTACTTGAGAGCAGTGATCACTGGTCAACAAATTACATCTCTTTAAACTGGTCCCACCCAGCCAGCCATTGTAGACGAAAGAGAATAGGAATAAAGTAATATTCAGTTCTTAAATTTAACAATTTCATTCACTTTAGTACTTTAAGTTTTAAATTATACATGCTTTTAATGCTGTTAAAAACGACGTCTTTTCTAAACATTTTATAATCTCGGTAACGGCAAAACTCTAGGAAATCTCGATAATAGTTTTTTACAGTATTTTCTCAACCCGCTTTATCATTGTCTTTTTAAATGAAGTTTTTTTTTCGATTGAAAGGGATTAGTGGATGAATATATGAACGTTTTTTTTAATTTAAAAACACGGAATTTAAAAAATAATTAGGGAATTCATAAATTTATGAATGTTGTTATAATTCATAAATTGTCCCAATACAAAAGGTATGTGGAGTAAAAATAAAAATAGAAACTGAATTCATAACTTACACATAATATAAGGACTAATACAAAAATTTGATCAAGTATGTATATAATAAGATAAAAGCATCGACTTATGACGAGTATATGAACAATGACTTTCCATGGTCTCCCATCAAGCTTCTGCTCCCATCTGAGTGGATATCTTGGTTTCTGTCATTTCAATTATTAGAGAAGTCCAATTTTACTTTTAACAAATCCCAATTTTCCAATTTATACTTTTGCCAGCCTCCATTGGCTTGAGAAACTCTGATTCAATGGCGTCAACGAAATCATCTCCACTATGCTTTCCCCTGTTTTTAACATCGATGTTTCTGTTTCTTCAACCCTTGGTGTCATCATTCTCGATCAAAGAAGCAACTGTGCAGGATCTCCAACTCGCTTTTCAGAGAAACCAACTCACCTCGAGGCAACTCGTTGAGTTTTACATCGGGGAAATCCATAGACTCAACCCGCTCCTTAAAGCGGTCGTCGAGGTTAACCCCGATGCTCGGTCTCAAGCCGATAAGGCCGACAGGGAACGAAAGGCTAAAGCAGCAGGGTCACTGGGTGGCCTGCATGGAATCCCTGTTCTTCTTAAGGACAACATCGCAACCAAGGATAAAATGAACACAACCGCCGGTTCACTTGCGCTGCTAAGATCCATCGTTCCTCGAGATGCAGGCGTCGTAACGAAATTGAGGAAAGCCGGGGCTATAATTCTCGGAAAGGCTAGCTTGAGTGAGTGGGCTCATTTCAGAGGCTATTTTACACCCAGTGGCTGGTGTGCTCGGACTGGCCAGGGAAAGGTCAGTTATAAAATAAAAGGCTAACATTTTTTCATACAAATGAATGGTGTAACACTTTTTTGTTATGCAGAATCCTTATAATATTTCACAAGATCCATGCGGGTCGAGTAGTGGATCAGCCATAGCAGTAGCCGCAAATCTGGCAGCAGTAACACTTGGGACCGAGACTGATGGCTCAATCCTCTGCCCATCTAACAATAACGCCATTGTTGGCATCAAACCCACTGTTGGTCTCACCAGCCGAGCTGGAGTCATCCCCATCACTCCCAGACAGGACACCGTCGGGTAATGTGCTTATTAATCAAGTTGATCAAGAAAACGTTAGCTGTAATAAAACTGTCTCATGTTGTGTTGAATGGAAACAGGCCCATGTGTAGAACAGTGGCCGATGCTGTGTACGTCCTGGATGCTATTGCAGGCTCAGATTCTAATGACAATGCAACCGTTGAAGCATCAAAGTACATTCCACGAGGTGGCTACAAGCAATTTCTAAAGATTGATGGTCTAAAAGGGAAAAGATTAGGCTTATTCAGGAATGAATTCTTCAATGTTGGCGATGGATCTGTTTATGCTAAAGCTTTCGAGCGTCATTTCACCACTCTAAGGCAAAGAGGTGCAGTTTTGGTAGAAAACGTGAATGCATCCAAGTATTTGGGTGTATATAACACCGACACTAATTATGAAACTCTAGCAATGACAGCTGAGTTCAAATTGGCCATAAATTCTTACCTAAAAGAACTTGTGGCATCTCCAGTACGATCCTTGAGAGATCTCCTTGCTTTCAACAACAAATTTTCAAAACTGGTGAGTATTTCAACTTACATATTGAATGGACATGAAAGTCCGATCATTTGAGCATGCGAAAATATTTGATGCTTGGGTTTTGCGGATGATACAGGAAAAAACCAAGGAATATGGCCAAGAGTATTTCCTTGATGCAGAAGCAACGAATGGCATGGGCAAAAAAGAGAAGGCAGCCATACTAAGATTAGCAAAAATGTCCAGAGATGGTTTCCAGAAATTAATGAAGGAAAACAAGCTAGATGCCTTGTTATCACCGTTTTCATCAGCTTCATCATTGCTTGCAACGGGTCAATACCCAGGTATTATAGTCCCTGCCGGATACGATAGCCAAGGGGTGCCGTTCGGCCTTTGTTTCGGAGGATTGAAGGGCTCTGAGCCAACCCTGATCGAGATAGCTTATGCCTTCGAGCAAGCTACTAAGATCAGGAGGCCTCCTTCAATCAATAACTCATAGTATTAGTGGTAGCTTAGGTTGGTTGAAGAAATAAGGCTAATCATCAATGACCATGTTGAATAGTTCACGTATCCTGCATCCATTATGACGCCCTTGCCTCAAAATAAAAATGTCACAATTTGATTACTAACTCTGCATCTGAAATGGACTAATGCATTTTATCTTGGATCCAGATGAGCTTTTTACGTCAATTCCAGCGCATGTGAGAGACATCCATTGGTTCTCGACAAAACGAATCTTTGATGTGTCGGCTAATGGATAAAATATGTCCCAAAGCCCCTTTTTTTTCGATCCAAGTTAAAATATTCAGTGTCTCACATGTTTTCACCTGCAAATTAGGTCCTCTATAAGCATATATTGTTCATCGATATTTGAATCTATTGAGAACTTTAAGATGAATTTCTTGTAAATCCCTAAGCCCAGAGGCCAAATTCTCATAAACACAATGCATGCGTAATTATTTAGATGGAGTATTTTTTTTTGAAATATTATTTAGATGGAGTATTTATAAGAAATTATGTACCAATATTTGATCATTGTTAGATTTTTTTTCTCGCTTGCTAATAAATTATTTATTTCGATCAATTAATTATATAGAATAATTAATGATATTATAAACATGGAAGATTAAATCATGTTAAATTTACGTATAAAGATTAAATATTAAACTAAAATATAATATAAAAATTAAAATCATTATAATTTTTTTGATATTTCATCTTCTAAATTTATAAAATAAAAAGTCAAATCATAATTAATTTATGTATACTAGTAATTAGCACGCACACGTCCAAATAATGAAACAAAGTGCTTGGCAAATGTGGACTTTCATGGAAAGTTTGACCTGTGAATTCCTTTTAATGGAACAAGTGAGAGAATGTTGAAATTAGTTGGTTGATATGAACGTTTCCATAGTGCACGTTAATTCTTTATACAGCTAATAGAACTAGTTGTTTTTTAATGGGAGAATGTCGTATAAATATTAGCTAGTTAAAGGTGCTTAAGCACCAAAAATTGAAGGGTAAATTATACAGATGGTCCTTATGTTTTCTGTCTGATCAATTTAGTCTCTTACATTATCGATCAGTTCGGTTTTAATCATTCAACCGTAAATTCTTGTTAGTCCCTTAATGGAAATGTTACATGACAATTAAAAAATTTAAAAAAATCCATGTGTTGCGTGTCTTCTTCTTCTTTTAAAATTGCCATCGAACATCTTGTATCGGTTTTTGAAAAAATCGATCATAGAGAGAAATATTTTATAAATAATCTTTTAACTACTAAAATTTAGTCTAAAACCACTTGATGGGCTAAAGATTAATTAAATGGTGAATGTGTCACCATTTTATAACGACACATGAAAACAAAATTTTCTTTTAATAGTCTGGGGTAGTTATAAGATTAATATTTGTTTAAAATCTATCTTAATCATTGACAACACATACTTAACAGACGTAACTACTTGAACCTAAAATCTTTAAAAAAATTACCATTTCCTTTTATCACCGAGGAAATACTCAAAATAAGAACATAATCTAACTTTAATAAGTTGTTCCAAAAAAAAGAAATCAATAATTAAAATGATGTGACCATCTTAAAAGGTTCTGTCGAGTAAAACACATGCAAAATGTCCAATGCCGTTATAATTAAAAGCAAAAGAATACAACTCTTTTATTTATTTGAGGTAAAGAATGAAACTTTACATATAATTCATATAACTCAAGTAAAGAACAAAACTTTATATACAGCATATTTTTTTTTTTAAAATTTTACATGTTTTTAAAATAATTAAAAATTAAATAGTTAAAATTAACCGTAATAAATAAGAAAATTAACTGAGCTTTTCTTCTTCTTCTTTGGTTCAATAATTAACTAAGGTTTCAGGAAACTGGTTATCGAAGCCATTGATTTCAAGTGGACTTTCGTTTTTGTTATAACTTTGCTTAACCTTGAGCCATTGTCAGACAATGTTAACGGTGCCATAGAAAGGAATGTTGATGTTGGGTTCGTTCTTGATATGCAATCCTGGACGGGAAAAATGGTTGATAGATGCATTTCAATGGTGTTATGTATGGCTCATAAAAGGTCTCGTTGTGGGGTTACGAATTATGTGGGTTGGGGGCGCAGCCCCCGCGATACGGTACAGGGTTGATTTTGTAATTTATGTACCAGGGTTTTCTATTATAAATAGAGATGTAACCTAGACCTAAAATATCATTGAATAAAACTTCTAGCGCCGCCTAGGCACCGAGGACGTAAGCACATTGCCGAACCTCGTAAAATTCTCGTGTTCTTTCGTTTTCTTTACCCGTTTTCGTCAACAATTGGTATCAGATGTCAGGAGCAAAATTCGAAGTCGCGAAATTCGATGGTCAGGGTAACTTCGGATTATGGCAAACGAGGGTGAAGGATCTATTGGCGCAACAAGGGATCTTGAAGGCTTTGCGACCTACAAAGCCGGCGTCGATGGATGAGGAAGATTGGGAAGAATTGCAGCAGCGAGCGGCAGGAACCATACGATTATGCTTGGCGGACGAGGTCATGTATCACGTCATGCATCTATCGTCTCCAGACGAAATTTGGAGGAAGTTGGAAAGTCAGTTTATGTCCAAATCCTTAACGACAAAACTGTATCTGAAGCAGCGGTTGTATGGGCTGAAGATGCAGGACGATCACGATTTGGCGCAACACGTGAATGTCTTCAATCAAATCGTTTCTGATCTGGCTCGGCTTGATGTGAAAATTGAGGATGAAGACAGAGCGATGATTCTGTTGTGTTCGTTGCCTTCCTCTTACGAACACATGGTGACTACTCTTACATATGGGAAATAGACTATCAATGTTGAGGAGATTACTGCAGCCTTGTTGGCTCACAACCAGCGGAAGCAGAATGCAGGGGAAAGCTCTCAAGCCGATAGCTTATATGTCAAGGGTAATCGAGATCGTGGACAGAAGCCAGAGAAGGCAGGGTCCGGGAAGCGGAATTCCAGATCCAAATCCAGGGATAAGAAGACGATTCACTGTTACAAGTGCAAGGAGGCGGGACATATGAAGCGAGACTGTCCGAAGTTGAAAAAGCAGACCGATGAGAAGCGTGATGGCTCATCCAAGTCTGTGAACGTGGTCGAGGATGATACTTCTGATTGCAGTGAGGGTGATATGCTTTCTATTTCAACGACACAATTGACGGATGCTTGGATTCTTGATTCTGGATGTTCTTATCACATCACGCCAAATAGGGAATGGTTTTCGACATACAGGCCGGTTAATTCTGGTTCGGTTTATTTGGGTGATGATCGATGTTGCAATATTGTTGGTATTGGTGATGTCAGAATTAAGATGCACGATGGCTCTGTTCGGACGTTGAGTGGTGTTCGACATATCCCAGACTTGAAGAAGAATTTGATTTCCTTGGGCACTTTGCACAAGAATGGTTTTATCCCTAAGGCTGACGAGGATAGGGAAACCATTCGGATTGTTAAAGGAGCATTGACTGTGATGAAAGGCAAGATGACTGCAGGGAATATCTACAGATTGTTAGGGAGTACCGTTGCAGGTGGAGTTCACTCTGTTGAGTCCTGTGATGATACGACAAAATTGTGGCATATGCGCCTTGCTCATCTTAGTGAACGTGGTATGGCAGAATTACACAAGAGAAACTTGTTGCATGGTGTCAAAAGCTGTAAGCTCGACTTTTGCAAGTATTGTGTTCTTGGTAAACAGACTAAAGTCCGTTTCAAGACTGCGAAGCACACAACTCAAGGGATTCTTGATTATGTGCATTCTGATGTATGGGGGCCTTCCACGACATCGTCTTTGGGTGGATCTAGGTACTATGTTACTTTTATTGATGATTTTTCACGGAAAGTTTGGGTGTATTTTTTGAAACAGAAATCTGAAGTTTTTGAGAAGTTCAAGCTGTGGAAAGCTGAGGTAGAAAACCAAACAGGACGAAAAATCAAGTGTTTGCGGTCTGACAATGGTACGGAGTACACAGATTCACAGTTCCTACAATTCTGTAAGGAGCATGGGATTCAGAGGCATTTTACAGTGCGCAAGACACCACAACAGAATGGTGTTGCGGAACGAATGAACAGGTCGTTGAATGAAAGAGCCAGATGTTTGCGGTTGAATGCGGGGCTTCCCAAACACTTCTGGGCTGAGGCTGTTAACATGGCGTGTTACCTTATCAACAGATCGCCAAGGGCATCGCTGGCTGGGAAAGTTGCAGAAGAGGTATGGACTGGTCATGATGTTAGTTTTGATAACTTACGGATTTTTGGTTGTCCTGCTTATGTGCATGTACCTGCTGATGAGAGATCCAAACTTGATGCAAAATCGAAGGAGTGTATTTTTCTGGGTTACAAGAAAGGTGTCAAAGGATTCAAGTTCTGGGATCCAGTTGCGAAGAAAGTTGTGATTAGTAGAGATGTCGTTTTTGATGAACAGTCTATGTTGCAGCAGAAGCAAGACACGACAGTGGTAGATTTCGAGCAGTTTCCAGTTGAGAAACCAGAAACTTCTCAACCGACTTCTGGTGGTTCCACTACGGATGATTTGCAGGATTATAGTCTCGCCAGAGACAGGGTGAGACGGACGAATATAAAGCCTCCAAACAGATTGGGTTTTGAAGACTTGGTATCTTTTGCACTTACTGTTAGTAGTGATGATCCAATTACTTTTCATGATGCCGTTACTAGTCAGGAAAACGACAAGTGGATGGCAGCCATGGTTGAGGAGATGGAGTCTTTGAATCACAATCGCACATGGGAGTTAGTTCCCCTTCCTGAGGGTAAGAAGCCGATTGGTTGCAAATGGGTGTATAAGAAGAAACCAGCAGTAACAGAAAAAGAGGGGGAGAAGTTCAAGGCTCGTTTGGTAGCGAAGGGTTTTTCACAGCAGAAAGGAGTTGATTATGATGAAATCTTTTCTCCTGTGGTCAGGCACACTTCAATCCGAGCAGTACTTGCATTGGTGGCTAGTTGGGATTTGCATTTAGAGCAGATGGATGTTAAAACTGCTTTTTTGCATGGTGATTTAGAGGAGCAGATCTACATGCGGCAACCTGAAGGTTTCACTCAACCTGGAAACGAACATTTAGTTTGCAGATTGAAGAAATCTTTGTACGGGTTAAAACAGTCTCCGAGACAGTGGTATAAACGGTTTGACTCCTATATGATCAAGATTGGCTACAACCGATGTGAGTATGATTGTTGTGTCTATGTTAAGAGCCTTGATGATGGTTCTTTTATTTTTCTATTACTGTATGTTGATGATATGTTGATTGCTGCGAAGAACATGGATGATGTTATCGGTTTGAAAACTTTATTGAGTCAGGAATTTGATATGAAAGATTTAGGTGCTGCAAAGAAAATTCTTGGAATGAAATTTGCAGGGACAGAGACTCAAGGAAACTGCGGCTATCTCAACGGGTTATGTTGAGAAAATGCTAGAAAGGTTTGCGATGAGCAGCGCAAAACCAGTTAGCACTCCATTGGCGAATCACTTTAAGCTCTCATCAGAACAGTGCCCCAAGACAGATAAGGAAGCTGAAGATATGGCAAAGGTTCCGTATTCTAATGCTGTTGGCTGCTTGATGTATGCGATGGTATGTACTCGTCCTGATTTAGCTCATGCTGTTAGTCAAGTTTGTAAGTACATGTCTAAACCTGGTAAGCAACATTGGGAAGCAGTCAAGTGGATCTTTCGGTACTTAAAGGGTACTGTGGGACATGGAATTGTTTTTGGGAGTCAGCGGGATAACCCTTTGGTTGTAGGATATGTGGATTCAGATTATGCAGGTGACTTGGATAATAGAATATCTACGACAGGGTATGTGTTTACTCTTGGTGGAGGGCCTATTTGCTGGAAGTCTACTGTTCAATCTGTCGTGGCACTATCTACAACTGAAGCTGAATACATGGCAGCGGCTGAAGCTGCAAAAGAAGCTTTATGGCTTACTGGTTTAGTGAAGGAGTTGGGTGTTCAACAAGGTGGAGTTCAGTTGCTTTGTGATAATCAAAGTGCTATTCACTTGGCTAAGAATCAGGTGTATCGTGCTAGAACTAAACATATTGATGTAAGGTTCCACAAGATCAGAGAGTTGGTTGCATCTGGAGAGGTTTTGTTTCAGAAGGTACATACTGATGAGAATGCCGCTGATATGTTCACCAAGCCAGTTACGACAGACAAGTTCAAGCATTGCTTGGACTTGTTGAATGTTTCGAGTTGTTAAAGAAGCAAGGTAACCCAACCCACATTGAAGTTTCCAAGGGGCAGGATATTCGCCAAGGTGGAGATTTGTTATGTATGGCTCATAAAAAGTCTCGTTGTGGGGTTACGAATTATGTGGGTTGGGGGTGTGGGGGGCGCAGCCCCCGCGGTACGGTACAGGGTTGATTTTGTAATTTATGTACCAGGGTTTTCTATTATAAATAGAGATGTAACCTAGACCTAAAATATCATTGAATAAAACTTCTAGCGCCGCCTAGGCACCGAGGACGTAAGCACATTGCCGAACCTCGTAAAATTCTCGTGTTCTTTCGTTTTCTTTACCCGTTTTCGTCAACAAATGGCTATATCCAATCTTTACCGTAGAAACAATCACCACCGGACAAAATTAGTTGTGCATACCAGAGATTCCCATGGTGATCCCTTCCTTGTTTTATCCCAAGGTATGTTTTCGTTTTTGATATTGGCGATTCTCTCCTTAAATTTCCATTTGGTTAAATTACAAAAGATATAACTGAATTTAAGGCATTGAATTATTTATACTGTTGAACTTTTTAATTTTACCCATCTATATCATTAAACTTTGATTTCCGTTTAAACTTTGTCACTAGGATGTTAAAATCCAAACAATGTGATGGCATTGACAAAACGACGTTGTTTTGTTATTGGTATTGATGCTGGAATGATGTCGTTTTAGGCACTAAACTTTTAAATAGATCGATTTTGGCATTGTACTTTTTCAGTCGCTGTCGGCAAGCAATCAACATCCAACACCAATTATCTTTCATGGCAAAATCGACACCAAAACGTTCCCATTTCACTCGTCTTTCTTCTCATATGATTTGTTTTTCGCATAACTTACTTAAAATCGACAAAATCGAATAATAATAAAAAATATTATTTTTAGGGGTTTGGAAGCTTTATTGATTTGCAGGATTTGTGTGTTTGTTCTAAAATTTGAAAGATGAGATGCATTATTTCGAGAAGAAGAATAACATACATCAAAACTAGCCTCATTAGAAGGTCATTGGAAGAGATTAGAGTATTAATATGTAGAACTTTTAAATATATTTTCATCGATTTTGAGTAGGTTTCATGAAAAATCAATCTTAGGAGAATAAAGACGAGTGAAATACAAACGCTTTTGTACCGATCTTGCCATGAAAGAAAAACGGTGAAGGGCAGTGAATGGCTACCGACCACGGCCGAAAAATGTAGTGCCAAAAAATCAATTTGTTTAAAAGTTTAATGGCAAAATCGATACACCCCTAAAGTTAATACCTAAAACGACGTCATTTTGAGCATCAGTAGTCATCGCCGAAACATATTTTTTAATCCACGTCATCACAATGACAGAAATATATGTTCACGTCACCTTCGTATCATTAAAATTTAAAGAACTAGTGGTATAATTAAAGCGGAAATCAAAGTTAAATGGTATAATTGATAAAATTAAAAGTATAATGGTATAAATAATACAACACCTAAAGTTCACTGTTATCTGATGTAGTTTACTTATTTTTAATGAAAAGGTCCTCTAATATACTCTTACTGAATCGGTAAGGACGAGTCTTCTCAAGCCAAAGGCATTGCTACCATTGTTGAAGAATTCAGGTGAAGTGTTATCCTCATCTATGAGAATAATGATTCTGCACGAGAAATCCTTCCTTATCTGATCACTTCTTTCGAAAGAGACCGATACTCGTATCGCCCTTTTAACGTCGTCTACCGATTGAGACGTCATTGAGCAGCTCAAGATGCTCATGAATTTGCATACGAGTGTTTATGTGGTGCATATATCACCGATTCTCGCATCTCGACTTTTCTTAAACGACAAACGGCTTGGAATTTGGAATGGTCGGTCAAGGGTATGCTTGGATCACGACTTCTATGATTACAAATTTCGTGAATTCAATGGATCCATCAGTCATTGAGTCAATGCAGGGGGTGGTGGGATTCAAACCTTACATTCCAGCGTCCAAGGCGGTTCGCAGATTCGAGATCAGGTGGAGTAAAAATCTTGATGAAAATCAAAATTTACAGGAAATGGAACTAAATGTGTATGGTATGTGGACCTATGATATAGTTCACGCTATTGCAACAGCAGCAGAAAGAGTGGCGACTGGACATCCTCATATCCTACATCAAGAAACCAGATTGAATATGAACTTCACCACCATCCTTACATCTCAAAGTGGTTTCCTACTTATGAATGAGATGTTGCAGAGTAGATTCCAAGGCATAGGTGGTGCCTTTCAACTTACCGATGGCAGGCTGATCCAAAGGGAATTCGAGATCGTAAATGTATTCAGGGGAGAAAGAACAATTGGTTACTGGAATCTAGAAAACGGGATTACCTCAATAATGAAGGAAGAAAACCATACTGAAACCAATTTGACATCATCTAGTAAGCTTGTAAGTGTTATTTGGCCTGGAGGAACCAAGGGCATTCCAAATGGTTTGTTTCTACATAGCAAGAGGTTTAGGATTGTGGTTCCAGTAAAGATTGGATTCCAAGAATTGATTAGGGTGGTTCGTGATCCCCAAACAAATGAAATAACTGTAACTGGATTCTGTGCTGATGTGTTTAAGGAAGCCACTAAAAGTTTGGATTATGAAGTACATTATGAGTTTATCCCATCTGTTAATGCCGACAGAATAAAGTCGACAACTTACGAGGTTTATCATATGTTAAGAAACCAGCTGCTACATATAGAAACTTGAATTTATGAGCTTATATATGCATGTTTACGTTCATGTACTTGAATGTGATGTCTACATATTCTTTCTTGTGATCAATGGACTAGAATTTTGATGCTGTTGTGGGGGATATAACAATCCTTGCCAGCAGATTTCCGTTTGTCGATTTCACGCAGCCGTTCACTGATTTAGGCATCGGAGTTGTAGTGCCGAAAATCAACAAGAACAACATCTGGATTTTGCTGAAGCCTCTTTCTGCAGATTTGTAGATAACAACTAATGCTTTCTTTATATTCACTGGCATTGCGGTTTGGCTTATCGAACATAGCATCAATGATGAGTTCCAAGGCTCACCATCTGAGCAAATCTGAACCGTCTTTTGGTTCTCATTCTCAACTCTAGTATTTGCCCACCGTAAGTTCTATCATGTTAAACTTAGATAACCTTTCTGTTTGATGCCTGTACGTTCCCATACATGAATTTAGTTAACTGTAAATTTTCTTTACTTTTTACTCAAAACTGCAGAGGAGAAGTTGAGCAACTTGTCAAAGTTTGTGGTGATAGTATGGGTGTTTGTTGTGCTTATAATAACCGCAAGCTACACTGCAACTTTGTCTTCCATGTTAACAGTCCAGCAGATTCAATCGAGCTCAAGAGACGCTGGTGTAGGCACCAGTGCTGCTCTTTTGCTTTTAAGAGGTATTAACATATCCACATACGAAAATCCCACGATAAAGCCATACCATAAGCCAGAAGAATACGCCGATGCTTTAAGAAAGGGAAGTAAGAATGGCCGAGTGTCGGCCATTATTGATGAAATACCATACCTTAAAATATTCCTTGCCAAGTACCCTTCTGATTACACCATGATAAAATCCAAGGCAACTACAGGCGGTTTTGGCTTCGTAAGATCCCTCTAATCTGTCATGATTTTCATGTTTCATCGATTTGCAGCAATGGGTGCTGATTTATTTTTCATGTTATTAATCGTAGGCTTTCCCTAAAGGTTCCCCACTTGTCCGAGAATTGTCAAGTGCAATTTTGAGGCTAAGGGAGGAAGGGAAGCTGAAGATGATGGAGAATAAATGGTTCAACAGTACTGAATCAATCTTCACAAACCAAGACTCGGCAAGCAATGCCAGCAGGCTAACCGTTCATAGCTTTGGGGGTTTGTTTCTTGTTACTGCCATCTCTTCACTTCAGCTCTACTCGTATGCCTCTGTCAGAAGCGAAAATCCATCTCAGTTCCTACCTCAACAGTGGCATAAATTCTGTAAAAGGCTTAGATGACCCAACTCATCACATCATTTACGGTCCAGCTAATAAAATTCATCTATCTCAAAATAATTATTCACTTCTTATTTATATGTTTGAAAGATGTAGAGATTCATCTTAAAAAAATAAAACTAATTGATCTTATTAGTTGTGATAATGGATTACATGATAAGTTAAAAAAAAATTAGCTGACCCTTATTCTCATATGTAATGGGATAAGGGGAGGTAGTATAATAGGCTGCCCCCAACACCAGGTTGAGAGTAGCTTATCTTCGAATTATGAATTGTCCACTGTGAGACTCGATCCCACGACCCCAAATTTAATAGCCTTATGCTCTACCAACTGAGCTGGACAGACAATCTACGTAATAAGTTAGAAATATCTAATAATTTTTGTAAAGGTCTACTTGAAGTCTTCAATGTGAAAATAATAATGAGATAAAAAGAACAAGGGTCAATTACAAATTTCATCACTCAGCTATTTTCTTATTTTTATTTTTTAAGTTTAAAATTTTTAATTTAATCACTAAACTTTTGAATTATTCATGTTTTTGTCACTCCGTCAATTAAATTATAAAATTTGTGATAACATGAATTATTTTATTATTTTTATTATAATATGACATTTATATTAATATTTAATGTCAAGTAAGATTTAAAATAAAAGGAAAATAAAATTTAAATCTATAAACTCTAATCCCAACCACAAGCCCCAAACTCTCATCGGCCACCCACATCGTCCTAGCCCTAAACCTCATCAACCATCCCAAACTCTCACCGACCTCACTCTCATCATCTCAGCCCTGAAATCCTCACACTACCTTGATCCTTAAACCTTAAATCCTGATCGACTTTACCATCATAAACTCCAAAATCTTTATCAAAAACCTTAAACCCTAAAATTCTCGAGTTCCGATACATCCAAATCTCTTCGTAAATACTAGCAATTAAAGTATGGCGCGTCTAATGGAAATTAACATATCTTAATCAGACAACAATCATATGGCGAAAAAGGGCATGAATCAGGGCTATTCTATTCGGGTTTTAATTTGGTTTCTATGGCTTTTGGTTTGGTTTCCCGAGGTTTAAACTGAATGATTGAAAAGGAAAAGCTTTCATTTGGTTTGTATCAATGCAAATGGTGATCGGAGTATGACGACGTACGGAAGAGATGATATCAACTTTAAATTTGTGGAGTTTGAGTTGTTTTCCAAGTAAAGGAATAATGGATTCGTATTCATAAGGGTGAGGCGAATTTGGTGGGATATTTTGATACTCATCGGTCTTCAGCGATAGTGACTAACAGTAGCCAGCGCAATGGTCAGATACTGGATTGCTTTAGGTTGAGAGAGAAAATGAGAGGAGGGCAAGAAGAAAGAATAAACAAGGGAAATGAAAAAAATTAGGTTTTATATGAAATTAAAATGGTGACATTTTGTACTAATTTGGTTTTCGTAAGGATCTAAACCAATTTCATTTTGGTGTAGGTTGTCATGTCATAACACTTTTAATTATTTAATGGTAACATAATTAAAATACGAGTAATTTAAAAGTTTAGTGATTAAATTGAATAGTTTTAAATTTTAATTATCAAAATAAAATTAAAAAGATAGTTGAATGATAAAATTTATAATTTACCCAAAAAAAATAAATTTCAAGCTATCCTTTAAAAGAAAACTTATTAAACCTCTAATGTACTACTCGCCTATCACTCTATTCTTATTATTATTATTATAGTTTTATATGTGAAAATAAGAGTAATAGTCATAAAAGTACATTTAAATTATTGATAAAGTTGTTTATTTTTATTTTTTTATATTTTTTTAAGTTTTGGATTCTAGATTCACTTAATAAGAGTAGTTTTGTCGTACGGTAGTTTAATTTAAGACTAAAGAAAGACGCAACTGAAAATGTTAAAAAATTAGATTACGCGCAACTTAAAATGTTAATTTTTTAACATTTTCAGTTGTGTCTTTACTTAGCCTTAAATTAAATTGTCGTTTCTTAGATATTTTCATTTGACAACCACTTCTTTCCTAGTATTTCCTCTCCACTCTAGATAGCACTAGGATCCACTAAAAATGAAGGATAATACTCCTAATGAATCTTTATTATAACTCATGATCTAAGAGAATATAAAAGAACAAAAAAAATAACTTTAACAAAATTATCTACAATCTAACTCAAAACATATATAATAAGCCGACATAATACACATGACAAATCGAACGGACTATGATCATAATTCATAAAACATTTTATATTAACACACTGAATTAGTTCAAAGTGTACGTAATTTTTAACTCATATAACTTCAAGGTTAGTAAACGCATCATGTTTCCATGAATAATTTCCCCGTAGGTTATAGAATTGTCTTCCTTCACAACGCATAAAAGAGTAATTATAATCGTAATCGTATTTAACAACATCATGAACTTATTTTTAAATTATTGAGAAAATAGAATTACTATAAAATAAAAACATCTGTATTACTAACGAGTGTTAGTACAAGTGGTTGAAACTCAGGAATCTGAGTTTGTAAGGTCAAGTTCGAATTTTATCATTGTCACTCTTAGTGAACAATCTGTAAATTATTATATAAATTTCAATTGAGTTTTAATTATACTCTGACCTAGACTAAGGAGCCACTCCTAATTTAAATTTTTTCTATAAAAAAAACACCATTATTATGAAAACACAATTAAAAAATATATATTTATAATTAAATTTAACTGTGGCTTATCTAAACCATTTTCTTAACACTTAACAGTAAATATGTGTTGATTGATGTAAACGTTGAAATAGATGTTACCTTCTAAAATTATTATAATTCTTTAATATTTATACATTTGAATATCAAAGTAGAAATCAATCAATAATTACTTTCTTAAAAAAAGAGAATTTGTGATAAAAAAATATATATTCCTTCAATTATAATCTGATATAAAAAATAATACTTAAAAAATAGAAAAAAGAAGTTTTACGGTAGGAAAATTGGGAGGTGACTGGGACATTGTTCTGATCATTGTATTGTTTAGAAGTGAAAAAAGAATTAAGGGCAATTAAATAAAAGTAAATAGCGATTATAAAAAATAATGTTATTTTAATGTTTTGTAAACGGTAAACTACAAACTGATAAAATATTTAATCGGTAAAATTGTTTCTAAGAAAAAATACATATGAACCAGATCAAACCAAGTTAGGCAATTCTTACCTAATGTGAGATTTTTTGTATTATCAACATTAGGAGTGAGTATTTGGTTGAGTTGTTCTTGTTTCTGTTTAAATTTAATTATATGTAATATATATATATATATGTAATATATTATTTAATTTTAATTTAAACATTATTTTATAATCATATGCAATACATTTATATATTTTTATATGTAATATACATATGTTACACAAAGTTGATGAGCTCGATTAAAATTTAAAATTTAATTAAATAATTATTAAAAAATTAAATTATTATTCAATTTCTATTTTTTTAATTCGGATCATATTTATATATTTAAAAAATTAAAAATATTTTTTGGACCATCCAAGTTCCTAATGTTATAAAAATTACCACTTTATATGCCCATGTCGTCAACGGCGTTAATTTCTTCTGTTAGGTGACAAGTGTCACAATATGATAATTTTAATTTTTTTATATAAAATTAAAATATATATATATATGTTTTTAAAAATAAAACACGTAAATTTTGAAATAACCCTAAACCTTTGAAAATCTTTACTTCAACCTCTAAACCCACGTCGATTATCGTCCTTTACCGTTGACGAAGCCCTACTAGACCTCAACTTCCCCTGACGATCAAAACCTCTATGAAATCGTGATCGATCGACTACAAATCGACGTTTTATACCCCACGAACCCTAGGATAAAAATCATAATCCCACGCGATTTCGATAGCTAATCAACGACAACTATGGCGATGTATAAATATAATAATATTTTTGGTTTAAGTGCAAGGATGTGGGATGTTAGAGTTTATATTGCTTTAAGTGCAGCTGTATTCGGAGCTATCGTTGCTCTCGCAGCGGCGGTTGTCTTCATGATCCGATCGAAGAGGAAGAAGAACCAAAACTCGAGCAATTATGCAGATATGGAACTGCAACAACTTAGTTTCAGTGTAAGGACAGCAGCAAGTGATAAGAAAACCTCTTTTGAAGGTTCCCGGGAAGCTCTTGATGTTCATCTTGTGTCCCGAAAGACGCTGATGGTCGAGTCGTATGCCATCGAAGACCTGATGAAAGCTACCGAGGATTTCAATCCGAGTAATCAGATTGACGGAAACGTGTATCACGGTTGTCTCAATGGGAAAAACATGGCAATAAGGTGTGTAAAAACAGAACATGTTTCGAATATTGAGATTAAACTGTTGAATGATGCAACTCACCAGCATCCGAACATAATTAGACTGCTGGGAACCTGTGTAACCGAGGGTTCGAATTCGTTTTTAGTATTCGAATACGCGAAAAATGGTTCGTTGAAAGACTGGTTGCATGGTGGATTGGCGATGAAGAACCAGTTCATAGCTTCTTGTTATTGTTTCTTGACATGGAAGCAAAGGTTGAGGATCATTCTTGATGTAGCAGTGGCATTACAATACATGCACCAGATTATGAATCCAAGCTACGTTCATAGAAACATCAAGAGCAAACACATCTTCCTGGATGAAGATTTCAATGCAAAGATTTCGAATTTCGGGGTCGAAAACTGTGTCAAAAATGAAACCGAGTGTCCAGATGTTTCAACTAATCCAGCCACTTGGGACCTTGGTTATTTAGCTCCTGAGTATCTTCATCAAGGTGTGGTTTCACCGGCCATCGACATTTTTGCTTATGGCGTGGTTTTGCTTGAGATTCTTTCTGGGAAAACACCCATAGCCAGACCAGAAGAGAAGGGGGTAAATAATGTTTGGCTGTCTGAGAAGATCAAGGACATTTTGGTGTCGGAAAATGGAGATGAGATACGGCAGTGGATGGACAGTGCGTTAGGCGATAATTACTCGTTTGATACAGCTTTGACATTGGCAAATCTTGCCAGAGCTTGCACGGAAGAGGACCCTTCTTCAAGACCCGTTGCCGGAGAGATCGTTGAGAAGTTGTCGAGATTGATGGATGAATCTCCAGAAGATGAACATATGTTGATCTCTGAAAGCTCTTGCAAACCTCTGGTAAATTCATCAACAAACAAAACCTCTGAATAATCCATGTCCTTCAAGTATTAGTGTTGTAAACCGATATCTGATACAAGGATGGATCGAGGGGTGTTAAGATCATCCCTGAAATTTTCAAATTCTCATGTTGTTTATCGATCGTATATTCAATATGAATACATCATTCAAGTTGAAGTCACTCTGTTACCATAAAAAGTTCTAAAAGCTAATGTGAATCTTTTCTATATTCAGAGACACCAACTCTAAAAAGGAACCAAAATATATCTACAAAAGCATTGTCAACCATATATACACTCATAAAATGTACAATCATTCGGATTTCATCCATACATCTCTTAGGAGTTCATATCTAATAGCATTTTGGTAGCCGTTTCCCTTCGATATCCAGTTAGGCATTGATTGAACAGGTCATAATCGAAAGACATCGCTGAAGATTGAAGCTAAGGGAGAATTCAATTCATCGAGCTCATCGTCGCTTGTGTATGATTTTCTGAGGACCGATGACCCATTTCTTCTCAGCTGAGATTGGCTTCCAACTTCACCGATGATGCTAGTGACAGATGATGCTGAAGCTGGCGGATAAACCGGAGGAGATGCAACATACGGAAAATCTGCGACAAACCCTTCCCTGGCTTCAGCCGGATCCTGAAGAAAAATAGAAGCGCTGAGGTTTTCTTCATATCTTCAAAGTTCAGAGTGATGTTCTTTGCTTTTTAAGACACGGCAAACATACATAATCTATGTTACTCAAGTCTTGTGTGCAAATGTTTCTCCATGTACTTGGAAAGACTTTGGGAGGTCGTATTCTTGTGTTGATGTCCAAAAAATGTGTCATACAAGGATACTTAAACAAAAATGAAGAATCGGAGTAGCATAGGACATCCTCAATCGTATCAGGGCAAAACTCGTCCGGGACAAAGTAGTCGAGAACTCTCTTGATCAATGTTGGATCAAATGTTAGACATTCCTTTGAAAATAAAGAAAATAGCATGAATAATCAGTAGAGTAAGACCATTTCAACCCTGAAGCGTGTCTAACTAACTAAAGTTCGGGAGCCGAACCTCTTCCCTGATAGGTCTGCTCAGAAGCATGTCCTTGGGAAGCATCATGAGATCGCTCAAAGCATTAAGGAGATGGAAAGACCTTACAGATGTGTCTTGTCGCTCATCACTGCCATCTTGGTCATTCTCATCATCCATACCAAAGAGGTCTGTCAACCACCGAGACCAGTTTCCAATCTGACATCCACAAAAATGAAACTCAAACAAGAGTTGGTTTACTTCAGAGAGAAACCAAGGTCAACCTATAGTTACTTGGACACGATTATTTCAGTAAAAACGAAGAGTTGGAGCGACAAAGGCCCGAACCAATGAGGAAAAGTAGCAACGAAAGTTGGCCAACCTAGACTTAAATACAAGTGCAGAATGGTTATGACTTATAAAGGACCTCATCACCAGAATCACGAAGAACAGCATTGAACATAGCCACATCTAGTCTAGCTACGCATTGCTCCATTAACTAAATGCATGATAAAGGATGAATTATAACATATTTATTTTAGAAGAAAAAAATCATCAAAGGAACCATCACCGGTGATAGCTCCTGATACAATGACAAAGCAATGGTCAAAAAAATTATGAAAAGTGTTCAATTATTTAGCAGTCACCAGGGTCAGAAGCAAGGTAACAGTCACATTAACTCTTTCAGAACTGCATAATTTCTTTTTCCTTCAATGTGTGTGCAACATCTCTTATCGTATACAAATAACATTATGCTAATTAAAATGTTAATATACTAACAAGAAAGCTGTTAGTTTCAGATGTCATGCTTGTGTTCCATTAATTGACTCCTCTCAAAAAACATTACCAATCTAGACAGTAAATGCAAGCAGCTTGAACCGGGCAGAGTCTTTCACAGGCCTCCTCGAAAGCTTTCTTCCAATGATCTAACGAGAAGTTCATTTGGTCTTGGTAACTTGCACTGGACACCCTCCCATAGAGAGACATGGAAAACTAGCCATTTATAAATTATTTTTATTATAACTAAATTTAGTCACATGTTTATAAAAATAAATGTTTATAACTATTGCCAAGTCAAATGTTTAACTAGACACCCTCTCGTTGCCAAGTTCATTTGGTCTTAACTAAACATTTAGTTACTTGTATGATAGAACATATTTTTACAATATATGATAAAAATAAATATCATTTATATAAATAATACATGGAAAGTATGATTTTTATAAATAATTTTAAAAATAACATATACATAATAAGACATTAATTCAACCATTACCAAGTCAAATTTATTTTTCATTAATCGAACCCAAATAAATATGTATCTTCGCATATTTTCGGAAGATCGGCGAACAGACGACCGAAGTCACCGTTTCCTTTAACCATTTTGCGTTTTTCGTTTATTATTTATTTATTTTTCCTTTTTTTCGTCTTTGGTTCCTTTGGGGATCTCTCTGATCAATTTTTAATCTCTTCTGAAGTGAGTTCTTTCGCTATCTTCTCATCTTGGAGTTTTATTTTCTTTGTTTTCCTCTACAGTTCACGGATTCAACATTTTGGTGGTTCTCATTTATTTTTGTACTTCAGCTAAAACATTGTGTTGTTTCTGCTATTTTTCACTTTGGGTTTTTTTGGTAAAGCTAAAATCCAAAATTTGTCCCCCTTTTTGTGTTTTGGCAACAATCCTTTGATTTTACCAAAACCCATTTTTTGAAGTCCCCAAACATTTTCACTTTTTGGAGAATTAATGAATTTTTCACTTAAAAGGGAACCGTTTTGGAGATTTGAATATGTATCATATGAATTCTCAGTTTAATTTCTTCTGCTGCTTGCTTTTTTATGTTATGTTATTTAGATTGTTTTGCTTATTAAGATTCAGCCAATTTTACAGGAATATTAGCTGAAATGGCTGGAGGATTGATCCACCAGGTTTTAAGGAGGAAACTTCAGTCTCAGTCTACTGTAAGATACTTCCCCCTTTTGTATGTTTTGCATTGTCTGTGTTGCTCTGATTTTTAGTATTCTTATCCGAACCGGATACTTATGTCGGACATATGAATATGACTTCCAATGACCCTTTAAATAGATGAAGAACACGTTGAACATTTGCCCCACGTACTCATTAGTGTGAGAAACATGGTATATTATAGGCATAGCTGTACTTACCTGTAGAATGCAACATATGAAGACTATGATTTGCATAGTTCTTTCTGGATTTTCTTATATAATCTAGAAAATCTAGCTACATGTATTTTCCTCTGAGTAATAATAATGTTAAGTTTATATGAGGGTTCCTTCTTTCTGATTCTGTATTGATTCAATCTTGTGTGCATTATGGTTTGCAACTAAATGGAAGATATAATTTCGCCTAGAAATTTTCATCTATGTTGCTCAGTCCATTTTTCTTGAAGTCCCAGGTCTGACACATTTTTGGACATGACTATGAGGTTATGATCCTCTGATGACTCTCAAAAGATACGGAAAAATTAAGACAAAATTAGCCATACTTGTACCTGACACTTGTACCCGTTTCCAAGTAACATAGATTTTATTTTGCAGGTTCCGACTTTATTATGGTTTACAATAAGGAAATTTAATGAGGATGCAGGATATGCTTGTATGAGGACATTTTTACTCTTTGGAGCTGGTATTTCAGGTTTTCTAGGATTTGCAACAATAGCATCGGCTGATGAGGCTGAACATGGGTTAGAAGTTCCAAATTATCCTTGACCTCACAGTGGCATCCTCAGTTCATTCGACCATGCTTCGTGAGTTTTATGCCCCTCCTTAACTGAATAAACTTTAAAAGGTTTATCCAGATGTGAATTTTAACAATCCAGTATATATAGCCAGAGCTAGGCTGTCAACCTATCAGTTAAGTTCAAGACCATCAAGTCTTCAAATTAGTGATGGTTTCTTCCTCTTTAGCTTCTATTGCTTCTCATTCTCTGCACAAGGAGAAACCACATAAATAAGTCACGCCTTCCTATTGTGAGAATCAGATGTGTCGACCTTAACCCAAGACACATCTCTTCCCTCTTCTCTAGGAATCTATTTGAAATCTTTTACTACAATTATGATATTAGGTTAAGGCTTTTAATAAAATGTTTTAAATTCTTATAAAAAAATATAATTTTTTTAATTTTTTGTACTACAGTGATTGTGATATTAGATTAATTTTGGATGGTCAGGATTCGTTGTGGTCACCAGGTTTACCAACAAGTGTGTGCGTCCTGCCACTTTGTCTCTAATATCATACCGTGATTTGGTTGGTGTTGCATATACAGAGGAGGAAACAAAGGCTATGGCAGCTGAGATTGAGGTGATTGATGGACCTAATGATGAGGGTGAAATGCTTACTCGTCCTGGTAAACTGAGTGATCGTTTTCCTCAGCCATATGCAAATGAACAAGCAGCTAGGTTTGCTAATGGAGGAGCTTATCCTCCGGATCTAAGTCTCATTACCAAAGTAACTCTTGCCTTGATTTTTAGATCAATGTGGAAATTGTGGAGGGTATATTACTGAAGTATCCAACTTTAGGCTATCTTGTATAAACATAACATTAAAAACACCAAACCCTGGATCTCTATATCTTTGTAGAAAGATACCGTGGGTGATCAGGTCCTGATATTTGGCAATTGAGTGGATAGGGAAGAGAGAATGTGCTCTGAAGCAGGATGAAATTTTATGGCTCTTCGTATTCGGTCCATTTTAACTGCTGCTTTCCAACGAGAAATGTTATGGCTTTCTGGCGCAGCAATAATCCGTTTAATTTTTGCATGAGACATGAATTTACACCTTCTTAGGCTAACTGTGTTTGGTCACCAATGAATGTTTTTGGTTGAAAATAGTAACTAAAGTTGTCATACCCCAACTATATAGATTCGAGACGGGTTACATTATAACACGTACTTTCCTGGGGGAACAATTGCCATGCCTAAAATGCTTATTGATGGTGCCATGGAGTATGAAGATGGCACGCCTGCAACTGAAGCTCAGGTTGGTGTCTACTTTTTTTTGTTTCATACATATCGCTTGTGGGTTCGAGAACCCTCCGTTGTATTTTGCACATTTATGTGGCACACGGATAACTCTTTCGTGTCGTTATCATGTAGATGGGGAAAGACGTGGTTACATTTTTTTCGTGGGCTGCGGAACCCGAAATGGAAGAAAGGAAGCTGGTTTGTATTATTATAACGATTGATTCATATAACAGCCGACCTTTGTTTAACAAACTTATATTTCTGAAATTTGTGTCATCTAATGCAGATGGGATTTAAATGGATATTTGTATTGTCATCGGCATTGATTCAAGCTGGTTATTACCGGCGGTTGAGGTGGTCTGTTCTCAAATCTCGCAAGCTAATCGTTGATGTTGTCAACTAGCTGCCCTCCAGTTTTTCTGATGCTATTTTGGTTTTTTTCTGTGGATTCGGCAATAATAGATTTTGGGATGATCTAGGTTCCTGCCTTCGACCAAGTTTGCTGTTTATTTTCTCAAGTGTTAATGAAGTGACCTGAGAAGAAATAATCACAGAATTCATGCGTTATTTTTTGCTTTGCGAATGAAACAAAATGGTTTTTATTGTCAACATTTATGCAATCCACGTGCAACAAGTTGAGCTCTGTATCTATCAACAATTCCATCTGAATTCTTCTTCAAAAGATCAACCCATTTGCAGGTCTGATTTTGGCACTGACGCCAATGTCTGATTTTTGTTTAAAGCTTCAAATTTCTTCCTGCGTGAGACTCTCATTTTGGTATCCCTTGGCTTCTTCACAACTCCAATAAAGAAGAAACAACTGACAATGCATGATTAAGTTTTATTTGAGTTTAACTCGGATTTGGTTTGACTTGTATCAATATAAATTAAGAGAAAATTGAGAAAATTTATAAATATATGGAAATTAATTTGATTAAAAAAAAATTAATGTTGATTAAAAAGTAAAAAAAAAATCTATTTTTAATATTTCCTCTATTAAATAAAGTTTTTTTTATAACAACTACTTTTACACAGATATATCAGAGATTAGTGTTAGATGTTAAGTTATTTTCTTCAAACCCTTTTACATTTTTTTACTTTTGATATTAATGGAAATTCCCTTTTTATGCTTGTGATTTTTTTCTCGAAAAGATTTTTCCACGTTAAATTTTAGTATTACATTAATTATTATAGTACTTTCATTATGACAGCTCAAAATCGTTAAGATAAGGCGGCTGTTTTCTCACCCTTGTTGACCACCTTTCAGCTTGGAGTTGAAAAATCGTCATTGGTTGAATATTGCAAGTTATTCGGAACCAACTGCAAATTTTCTCCAACATCATCAAAAACAGACCATGGAACTTGAATATTCTGGTCTGAGAGTTGTACAAATATTGTATTTGACAACCAAACACTTGAAAACAACTTACATTTATAAACAGATTTTTCATTACTTGACCGTGCAGATTTATCACATGAAATGCATATTGCATGGCTTCTACCCACAACTCTCGAGGAAGATTTTTATCATGCGGTCATGATCATCTAATAACAACTATACATCAAATAGTTCATTTTTACTTGGTTTCCTAAATAATATTAAGATAGCATGTTTTCATTATTATTATTTCTCTAAATAGGCCTATACTTTATGCACACACAATTACGACATAAAATATTCTAATAAACGGGTGTAAATGAACAAAGCGTTCGACGAACTTTTCGTGAATAATTTTTATGACATTCATTTATGTTCATTTATTAAGCTAAATAAACGAGTATGAACAAAATTTGTATGTTCATTTATTTAACAAACGAACACAAAAAGAGATGTGTTCGACTTTTTATGTTCACGAATAAGCTTGTTTGTTGACTCGTTTATAAGCTCATTATCAACTCATTTATAAGTTTGTTTATTCGGTTCTCATTCTTTTATATTTTAAATATTGGTGAGGTGATCTTTGAAGTTCAAACTATGAAGCCCAAGGAACTTAAGGACTTGTGACACGTTTTCATTATTTTTATATTTATTTTGCTTGTAAATAACAGGGTAAAAGAGAATGTTGTTTGACAATCGTTAAACGAATATGTTCACAAACGTTAAACGGGCATGTTCACAAACTCTAAACAAACGAACACAAATACCTTAAAAAATAAATAAACCAAAACGAACAATATATTAAAAAATTAAATAACATGAACCGAATATAAAATCTTCAAAAATAAACAAATATGAACACAAACAAAATTTTATTCATTCAAACTCGATTCATTTACGTATCATCCCAAAAGTAACACACACCAGGTTTGATTTATAAATTAATGTCGGTAGCATAGTGAAGAGAATTCTTTCTCGTAGTTAAACACTTACCATTATATATATATTCCATAAGAAAATAATACAAATTTGGTTCTTTCCTTTGTTTTCGACCCTTCGATGTCAGTTACTGAACCTTCGATCAGAAGAACCCTGTCACATTAACCAAAATTCTTTAGAAATTAGAGAAAGAATTATAAATTTGCATAATGTCAGTAAATTAAAACTTGTTATCGATTTATTCACTAATGCTTTGAAATGCAAGACAAATCATAGTGCTAATCAATATAAAACAAATTAAAATTTTAACATCTTCCAAATTAATAGTCTCCACTGAATTGATATAAAAATTAATTATAAAATTATATTTTTAATCCCGTTAATCTAAGACTTTTTAACACAGAATTTTAAGCTTATCTTCAAATAATTTATATTTTTATCTAATCTCCAACACAAAATCATTAGCTTCACCCTTCTTTAGACCAATTTTGATTTTCTAAGTAAATTTGTCATGCTGTATTGATTTGAATGCAAGATATCAACAATAAAAAGTATTCTTTCAAATATGGAACTCATCAAGTAGTCTTAGTGATTAAAATAAGTATTATTTTCTTAGAGATTCTTAGCTCTAGCAGCTATATTTACAGATTGTGTGTAAATTGTTAATGATTAATGAATATTTTGAACATATATTATCTTGTAATCACTACAAATTATTCAAAAAAAATATTCTTTTAAATATTTTATTTTAATAGTTAACAAAAAGTTAATTTATGAAATATTAAAAATTAATAGATAGACTTAGATTTTTTATTTAATGAAGCAAAATTTGAAACTTATTTATATTTCTAAAAAGAAAAAAATAAGTTTATTTTTATAAAAAAAAATCATTTTATTACCTTTTTAATGGTATACGTATTGAGCTACTATTGTTAACAATTAAAACAAAGTGGTAAACTTTTATTAATTTTTCCTTCAATTTTTTATAATGAAAATTGACTAGCAAAATTCAATAATAAATAAATAAATTTTAGTGGAAAATTTTAATAGAGTTGAATTAAAATTTTTAAAGGGTTTTCCAACTAACAATAGAAGAATACAGTAATAATATTTAAATACTTTAAATTATTTTTTTCTCGAAAGAAAAATATAAAATATTAATTTGGAACATAAGCAATATTGAATAATTAGTGCGCCACCTATTGTATTCTCATGAATATAGCCACTTAAGCCACATGTGAGTCAGTTGTTATCTAATTTCTTTTGAAAAGAATTAAGATTACAAAATATATAAATGTGTGCAATTTAATCGTTATTGAGCAATATTTTTAAGCATGTTGAGTACGTGCTTTGCAACGGATTATGTGTTCCAGCGGAAGAATAATAACGCTGGCATTTGTCTATTATTAAGGGTTTAGGGTTAGTACCCTTATCTGATTTTCAGGTGACTCCAGGAGGAGACATCACATCCATTCGAGTATTAGGGCAAGGAACAGTTTGTTCCTATTAGCGGGGTCCTTCGATGTTAGACGTTAGGTGTTATGTATGCGACATTAGCAATTGCAATTGATCATGCAAATCATGTGTTAGTTCATTGGAATCAAAGTTATATTGATATTTTGGTTAGGAAAAGTTCTTACAAGGGTGATCAAAGGCGTCATAAAAAATTAGGAAGGACTCATAGTTTACCAAACCATTGACATTAAAATGCAACTTTTCGGAACAAACGAATTCAGGGAATGGTTGGTTTGAGTGGTTCATCGTAACTGCTTCTTTTTTGATGGGAAGTGTACCACATTTATCATACCAATTATTGATGGGAACAAATATGTTATAACAACTGCAGGCGATTCACCCCTTTTGATTTGAATAGAGAGTCGCAGACGGTGGTTATGTGACCATTAACAAGTATAAAAGTCCTCCCTTTTGTGAAGAAAAAGGGTGGATGTCGGGAAAAAGCCCCTTTGTAATACTTTAAACATCGGGTCAATGATTAAAATATAAAAATTTAAAATTTAGTGATTTAATTGGAATGAGTTAAAAATTCAAGGACAAATTGTGAAAATTTTGTTTAAGAGACAAATTGTGAAAATTTTGTTTAAGACTTTATATTAAAGGTGGAAGAATTGAAGGGCATATTGGTCTTTTTGCAAGGAATGAATTTAATATTCATTTTTAAAGATATTAAAGTATGTATGGATAAGAAAAGGGGAGATGTTTTTGGAAGCTTGTTTCTCTTCTCTTCTTCTCCCTTTTTGCCACTTTGACTCCATTCTTACGGTGAGTTAGGTTTCAAGTTGATTTTTTTTTCTTTCATTTCAAGTTGGTTTTTGGTTCTTGAGTGATATTAAAGCTTAAGGAAAGCTTAAAGATATGATTAGAAGCTAAGAGATTGAGAAATTCTGATGAATTAGAAAAATGGATTTTTAAGGGAATTTATAAAATATGGGTAGTAATTGGATTCTGAATACAAATTTGACTTGTCAAAGATGTATTTAAGGTGTTTGAAGTTTTAGAAGTGATTGAAAACATGTTTGAATATTTGGGGTGATTTTTAGTTTGAAGAGTTATATGAAGAAATTAAGATGTTTCAAAGGGAGTTTGGAGGTAAGCTAATTAGCTAGAATAAGTGTTAATGAGTTTAAGATTATTATGAGAGCTTAAAGTTTAAGATTTTGGTGGAGGGTGTGTAAAATTCTAAGTGAAATAGGTGAAAGTTGGGCAAGGGTATCGATACTAGAATAACAGTACTGATACTATAGGGTTAAATTCAAGAAAATAGTTTAAATTCGAGTAACAATATCGATACTGATTGAAGTAGTATCGGTACTAAATCAAGGTATCGATACCAAGAGTAAGGTATAGATATTGTAATTGAAATCTGATTTTCAGAATGTCAAAATAGTATCGATATTAAAGTGGGTATCGGTATCATATAAGAGAAGTATCAGTACTGTGGGTAGAGTACTGATACTATTCAGTCGAAAATTGTTAATTAGGTATTTCAATTCGCTTAAGTAAAGATTATTTGGTTAAATGTTAATTGAGATATGATATTTATTTTGATCGTGTTAATGTGTAGATTTAATTGAAAGCAAATGTTGAGCAAAGTGAAGTATAAAGTTGAAGAGTTAAAGTGAAAAAGAGTTGTTTAGGGCTTAAGTGAGGCAAATGCGAGTGTTATTTACTTATTTTATCTATGATTGGAGGATGGCTTACGATGAGCCAATCTCAAATGTTCTTGAGCAAAATAAAATGCTATTAGTATATGTTATTATGTTCTATAAGAAAGTGTTTTATATGAGTATATTCTATGTGAGGGCTTCGTATGTGTATATGCTTTATATGAGTAAATTGATAAGTGGAATGTGATATGTAATATGGAATAATTATGAACTATGAGCATATGATAAATATTGAAAAAATGCTATGTGAAATTAAATATTATGAGAATAAGTTCTACGTAAATAAATGATAAACTTGGATAATATTTCGTGAAACTGTTCTACGTGAAAAATGTTATATCTGAAAATGTTATATATGAAAATGAGTGAAAAGGTTCTACGTGAAGATGCCCTATGTGAATTTACATTGCGAGAATAAAACACTTTAAATAATGAAATGAAAATAATTATATGGTTAAAGCACATAGTATATTTTATGAGAATTTAGGGTATAGTTATCATGCCATGAGTCGAGGGTTATACGCGATCTTTCGGGATAAATCTATGTAGTCCTTCGTGACAATTCTATATGGTCCTTCGTGACAAATTCTACGCAGTCCTTCGGAACAAATCTACGTGGCACTTCGGTGCAAATTATATGAGCAGTGGTGAATGCATTAGTGCACAACCTCAATATACTCGCATACCTTGAGTTCTCAGCGATATACGTTGAGCTAATAAAATAAACTTGATATAATTTGAACTATGAGTAAAAACATTAAAATGTTAATGAAGTGTCTATTGGTTTGATACGAATTGTTTCAAGGTAAGGTATAAACAAGTGTCAAATGCATATAAATTAATCAGTAAGTAAATTTATATATTATAAATTATGAATAGTATGATGTTTTAATCGTTAATAATTCTTTTAGAAATATTTGCATAATCGTTCTATTACTTTACTATACATAATATTACCTCAACAAGTCATAGACTTAGCGTGTAATTGTTTTCACACGTAGGATCCATAAGCTTCGAGGAGTAAGTTGAATAAGCAATATTGGGACAGCGTACTGGTGAGAATTATTAGATCAGAGAGAAATTTGATTTGTATAAGTTTTGATACAAAATGTTGTTGGCATGTACTAATAATTGTTTTAAATTATAGATACTTTGGTATGTTTTGTAAATGTGGTTGAAATTTTTACAATAAAAGATTATATTTTAATCAAATTCTCAAAGAGTCAAAGAGTCTAAAAGTCAATGTGACACCTCAGATTCGTATTCGGGTTGAGTATGGGTCACCTCAGATTCGTATCCGGGTTGAGTATGGGTCGAGGTGTTACACCCTTTCTATGTCTTGATTGAGAAATTTTATAGTCACCCTCAATGTTGATATTACATAGATCCATGATGACTATTTATAGATCAATAGGATAGACAAACATATTTGATGTAATCGGTCATTGATCGACTCTGGAAAGTCATGTGAGACTTGTTAAAGGTCATGTTAAAATGATGTGATTTTTCGAGCTAGGGATACGAGGCTTCAAATTCCTTGTATTCGAAGATATTTTTATGAGGCCTACATTACAAAAGAGTACTTTGAAGGTCTTAATGTACCGAATAGAGAAGACTTGATAAAGATATAACAACATTATAATCTAATTTTTTTAGCCTATCTTAAATTCTCCCCGTTACAATCTATCTAAAAAGAGCAAACAACTCATCATTTGTCTCATTTTCATATAGCCTATCAAAACTTAATGTTATATAATAGACTTAATACAAAATAAAATACATACAATAATTTTTTCTTATTTAGGTACTTGATTTTTTTGGTTAATCCAAATATCTAACACTATAAATGTTATCATTTTAAGTGTTTCGGTCGTAACGCCGTTAAAAAATTATGTTAAGTGTCATGTGTCACGTTTATATTTTTTTAAAATATTTAAAAAACTGTAATGTACAAAAAAAAATCTAAAAAAAAATTATAATTTAAACCCCAAAATCTTAAAATATCTAATTTTAATCCTCATTTTCAATTATTGCCAGCCATCTCCTTTCACGTCTCTGTAGTAATCTACCCATTGACTAACCATCATCTTTTCTGTCGTCCCAAACCTCTATATTCATAAACCCAAAATCTTTGATACTAAAATTAATGGATGATCTAACCCTAAAATTTTTTGGTAAAGAGGAATATGATTTTTCCATGGCAAAAGGACGGCCAGGAATTGGTGGGAGAAAGGGGAGAGAGAGGGAGACACGAGGGGAAGAAAGGAGAAGGGGACAAGCAGAGAGGCGCGAAGGTAGGGGAATTTTTTTACTTTTAAATAAAAATATATAAACGTAACACGTGTCATTTAACGAATTTTTAACGACTGTTAAGATCGAGACACTTAAAATAATAACATTCGTAACATTAGATATCTCAATTAACTGAAAAGTTTAAACACTTAAATAAGAAAAAGATATATTTTGGATACTTATTTTATATTAAGTCTATATAATAAAAACATAATGTCAAAATTTACATCAAACATTTTATTTAATGATCACTTTAATCTATCTTTTTTTAAATATTTTAACCCTCAACGTTTTATTTTAGATTAAAATAACTCATTATAAGACGAACATATTAACTGATTAACTATTAATATTTTTTATTAATGTGACAATGCCATATATACACAAGAGACTAAAAGACTCATATCATATATTTAAAGTGATCGACATGTGACATATCATTTATATATATATATATATATATATATATATAAATGATATGTGTTATATCTTCATTTATGTATCCACAGTAATATTGCATCAGTGCTTTTTAACACATAAAATATAAAATATTTTATTTCAATTATAAATATTAATTATTTATAAATTAACGATTTTCATAAAATTTTACTTGTGTCTAAAAAAGAAAAACAAAACTTTCTGTTTAAGAAAAAGAAAAAAAGATGAGCTTGTACTTTGTTATTGGGTAGTTATCATTCCACCTGTCCCTTGATAACCCTAAAAACAATTTAAAGTTTGACTCCAGCTAGCACCAATCCTACATGGACAGCCTAAACTCTTCTTTTTCCAACACTATCAACTGACTTAGATGTGTGTGTATAAATATATTTCAAAAAATAAATAAATATAAAATCAAAATCCTAGGGTTTTACATGAAGAGAATGTTTTAAAGAATATATAATAAACATATTATTTCTTAGTTTTAAATAATTTAAAAGTGATATTTATATTTTCGAGTTCCGTAAACACAATGCCAATTGTATTTGATACCGTACATTTATTTTTCCTTCTTATATTTGTTTTTAGTACTCATTAATATAACCATAACTGAGTAAAAAAATAGTCCGAATTAACTTATTATTCTACTTTTTTTATTCCTTGGATATGTTGTTTACCTTAACGGCCGAGACCGAGAGCAGCCTCGACGTCGAGCCGCCATGCAAAACCACCGCGTTCGCCACCGGCGCGATCCATTTTCCAGACATCACAGTGCAACATTATCGTGGAACACTTGTTCTGCCACGTGAACTGCAACCTCACCTTGCATGAAAATGCAGTGCAAAATTTAGGTAAATCTTCTTTAATCACAAGCCAAACCTTTATCTCTGGCGGCAACACTGTCGGCAGCCACTCCTTACGCCCTTTTCCCGCCGTCAGCATCGTCTTATATGCCCCGTTAACCCACCGGACCCTATTCAAACCGTCGGATATAAACCCTGGACACGTGTCGGCCTCCAGATTCTTCATCTTCTCCACATCCGTATACCCTAGCTTTCTCCCTGCCATGCAAGTATCCGTCACGCACTCCACGGTAACCCACGACTCAACCACCGTTTCCCTTTCAGTTTGACTCGCCGCGGCCGTCCGATCAGGTTCCTCCAAAAGTCCGATACGATTAATCCAACGGCTGTTCGAGTACGAGTTAAACAAAGAAGGTAGTAGATCTTGATTATTTTCCTCCGAAACTGCACTGTTTTCATTGTTAATTGAACCATTCGCTTCGGGTTTCTCCGGTAATAACTGCAGAGTCACAATATTTTCAGTTTTATCATGATCTGGTGTTGTTGTTGATGATGATAATTTCTTTCCCTTGATATTATTCTTTCGAGCCCTTACGTACTTTCTTTTAGCTCTTGGCTCACAAAGCAACAAGTTTTTGTTACCAAACTGACTCTCACTGGAACCAGACTCTCCGGCAACCGGTTTCGGAGCGATAGGACGGAATCTTAGCAGTATCGGATTGATGTTCACCGTCTTGTCTTGTGAACCCCATGTGTAGTTCACAAAGCTCCGTTTCTCACCACTGTTATTCATTTTTTCGACGTCGGAAAAGGCCACAAACTCTCTCCAGTTTTGTCTCTTCAAGATCTCAATCTTTTTTTTTTCTTTTTACTTGAATTACAGTTTTATTTTTTAAGGGTTGTTTTTTGTAGAATATTTTTTTATGAGAAGCGTAATCATGGCTGCAAATCAACAGAGAAAACAACACGTGTTTAGTTCAACTTATGAACAATTGAGACGTTTGATTGGATAAAACTTTAGAAAGATATATTAATTTTTATTAATGATCTTCTAAATAAATTATTTAAATCTAAACTTATCGCTTATAGATTCGTCAACTGAATCATCAAAAAGTAAACAGATTACTTTAAATTATTAAGGTCATTTAATAAATTTGTTCATTAATATTTTTTTACCATTGCCTCTTTAAAACATATTTAAAATAATTCAAATAATTAAATACCTGATGTATTTATAGTGTATGTGTATCATGAATTAAACAGATGATAATATACAATTAAAAATTATTTACAATAATAAAAATTTATAACATATGATACAATAAATCATAAAATTATATATTGTTAGAATTTTAAAATTTAGTAGATGTATATATTAACCGTGGATAAAAATAAAACTAATATAATGAGGCATTTCTTTACTAGGATAAAAGTAGAATCTTAGGTAATATTTTCATGGAATTATACCATTCAAAACAAACTACTATTAGTTACATGTTCATTAATTTAATTTTATAATAGATTAGACAAATAAATGTATTTTGTGATACAAAATGATTTGCATATAAATATATAATATCCTATCCATCGTAACATGGTTTTTATACTTCAAGAAAAGTTAACATTCAGGAGAATATTCTTTTATCATACCGTAAAAGAATAAAATAAGTAAACCGTATAAGACTTATTAAATTCGCATATATATATTAATTAGTCTGAAATGATATAAAATAATAATTGAAAAATAAAATATATAATGTACCAAATTTTAATTTTAAACTAAAAAAATTATACTTCTTGCATAAAAATTTGTTCATAATGAAGAAAGAGACTAGATTTTACCCACCTAGATGGTGGGTGAAAGTAAAATGAAAATGAAAATAATTACTTAAATTAGTGGGTATATTTTCAATGTTGACTAATATTTTAGATGTTATGTTATCTTTTATGACAAATAAATTAAATTATAAAAATAATTTTATAATAATAATTGATTTTGATTAATTAAATTGTAAAAAAGTACTAAAAATATATTACTAAAATAATCAAATTTTCAAATTATTTCTAACCTTTTCACCGTGGACGTCGTGGAGATGGGCCCAAGATGAAAGCTTGATGTTGAGCAGGTGGGACACGTGGACATCGTCTTGATAACGGAGCTTGAATTTCAAAAAAGAAACTTTAAAGGGGTAGGGGGAGGTTCGAGAAAGTGCTTGCCTGGTCTCGCTTCATTAGCCTTCGATTATTTCTAACCTTTTCACCTTTACCATTATTCTTCAACTACTCGCCCATTTCTTCGTCCACGTGTACATTACACCTAATCAAATTAGCCAATGCCTAACCAGGCTTTGAAATTAGGGATAGATTGAGTTATATAATTTTATTAGTACAATTGGATTACAACATATTATTTGTCGTAACCGTCCTTCGGATAGGTAAAACATTGAACTTCGATTTAAATAAAATATGTTAGAGTCGACACCGATCATTTAGGTTAACCGGACTCCTTAATCTATTATCTTACCTGATCTACGTTTTACTAGAAATATATCAGATTTGGAAGTCGTTTATAGCAAAAAAAGGATTAGCACCATTGGACTTGCCTTTCAGTACCAGTTTAATTTATTGGTTGTCTTAATGGTAAAAATTAAAAGTTAAACTGAAATTTAAATATTCGATCTGAATTACTTACCTTTTATCGCTTTTAAAATTGTCCTAAAAAACAAATCCAAATAAATATTAAATAATAAACTAAAATAAAAAAAATATAAAAGTAAATAAAAAAGAATTTAAAAAAAAATAAAATTAAGGTCTAAATAAAATAAAATTATAGAAGAAAATAAAAAAAAATAAAAGGCTAAATCTGAATTGGAGGTCAAATTAAAGTGAATTGGGGCTGCAATGAAAGAACGAGAAGCTAGAGAGCTTAATTGCATAAAAAATATGAACAGAGATTAAATCAAAACAATAAAAAAATCCATCGTAAATTCAATACAGGTGACCAAAATGAATTACACTTCAAAATATCAGGGACTGTAGAAATAATTTAATTTTCTTATAATTGCACTTTCCCCCTTTATATATACCCTAAGAAACAAAAAAAATAACATTTTTAACACTAACCCCAAAAAAACACTCTCAACTCTGTCCCTTTTTTCCCATTCGGCTGAAAGACCTGCCACCGTCCTAGCCTCGCACTGGCGCACCATCGCCCAGCCGCCGCTCTGACCATCGCCTTCGATGGTCGAAAAAACTGACCTAACCCAAAATACTCCCCTCGAGCCCTTGAACCCGAATCCACCCTTAGAAAAACGAGATAATGCCTCAATCGAAGTATATCTAGGCCCCAAAGTTACGACTTTTACCTTTGTTTCACAATAATCTGTCTAGTTCCAGTGGTCGTTTCTCATTTGATCCCACGTCGATGTTTGCTTTGATTTTCCTTGCTTTTTCCGATGCTTATTTCTTTGTATGCTTATGTTTTGGTTGGTTCGGCTGGTTGGTTTTTTTATGTTGGTTTGATTGGTATTTGTTGTTTTGTTTGCTAGACCTTTGGTATTTGGTTTCGTTTTTTCTTATTTTTTTTGCTGGTATTTGGCTACTCACGATGTGTTACTCTCTTCGTTTGGTTGCTTTCCGATTATTGTTGTTGTTGTTGTTCGTTGCATGGTCGGAGGCTTTTATAGCACCATAATCGACCGTTGTAGTCCCGAGTATCTCGAGGTGTTGTGGATTCTTCTAGGTTGGTTCAGTCCCGTTCGTTATGGGTGCGACCGAAAAGCTCGGGATGGGTCAGTCATGGGTTATTCGACTGAAAATCCCACTGGTTGTTGACGTGTGGCAGCCACACACGCTGCTTGCTTCATCTCATGCGGCGCTTGGCTTCATACGACTAGGGTTTTGCAACCCTATTTTGCTTCGATCTCAACTATTGGTTTATGTTTTTTATTGGATGACCCAGGTAGATGCGGCGCTGAGCTTGATTTGTGAAACCCTATTTGACATATAAACTGGGTCATGCCCGTATGCTTGGACCTCTTCTTGATCGAACCGTGGACTGAACTATTTGAACATGAAAACGATAAAAAATAAATAATAATAATAAATTTAAAAACTATATAATATATTATATTTTCAAAATCATATGCTATGTTTTCAAAAACACGTTTTCAAAAAATTATATTGTATACGTTTTCAAAAATATTTAAAAACTATATATTATACGTTTTTTTAATTATTTTAAAAAATATATATCATATGTTTTCAAAACCGTTTTTAAAAAACTATATGTTATACGCTTCAAAAAATATTTTTAAAAAATATATACTATATGTTTTCAAAAATCGTTTTCCAAAACTATATATTATATATTTCCAAAACTATTTTTTTAAACTATGTATTTATACGTTTTTAAAAAATTATTTTAAAAACTGTATGTTTTCAAAACTATTTAAAAAAATCTTATATTATTTGTTTTTTTTAAATAAGCTTACAGAAACTATATATTATATTTTCTCACAACTATATTTGAAATTATTATATACTATATTATATAATAAAGACCCCGAACAAAAATAAGTATCTACACTATTGTTTATAATTTTCTAATCAATCAATAATAAAAATATTATACTAATTGGTTTTTTATACTAATTATTACATAAATAAATAATGGATAATTATTTCTGGTAAACAAAGTATAATAGACAATTTTCAAAAAAATAATAAAATAAATATCATGAACACTTTAATGAAAATAATTTCTTTCATAAAATTAGAGTGATATCATAGATACATTTATTTATTCTATATTAAATACTAGGGTAAATTATACGTTCAACATTCTAACTATCAATTTTATTATGTTTTGATCATTCATTTTTAATATTACATATTGATTTTATTTTGGTTATTAATAGTTAAAAAAATAACACAACTACTTATTTGATTATTTTAACGGTGACATAATATTATCTCACATTTACAAATCAACATCACCGTTAATTTTTTAATAGTGAATGATAAAAAAAATCAAAAGGTAACGTTAAATATAATTTTAAAATAAAATATTAAATAATAAAAATAAAATAGAATTAATAATTAAGATACTAAATATATAATTTATTCTAAATACTAACACATGTATAAAATATTAGTTAAGCATGATAGACTGTAACAGAGTGAACTGGGTCAAATTTGTCATTATCTAGTTTGGGACAAGAGGAGTGAGATAAACGTTCCAAATTAGCGAGTGGAAGGATGGATATGATGAAACGACAGAATGAGAGTAGGAAGATAGACGCGTGGCTTGATTCGATAAAGACGTAGACTCGTGGACCAATAAAAGGAAGAGAGTTGTAACATCACCTGAATAAAGTGATGCATTTTCTGCTTCTCCCACGTGTCTTGATTACCATTCATTTTTATTTCAAATTTTAGCATTCCAAATATTAAACTTAAAACAATTAAATGAATCAAAACTAAAATAATATTTTTATTATCATTACTTCAAAATTTTTGTTAATTTTTATATAAAGCATTGGGTGTCTTTGCTTTTACATTTATTTTCTAAAAGAGCTTATGAATTAAATAAAATTTGAAAAAATTAGATAATAAGTGATTCAAAGATAATAGCTAATTTATCAGCTATTGTCAATGAATATCAAAATAGGACTTACATCTTTACGGTTTTGTTCTAATTTTGTCTCTCTCCTTTTTACATTTTTTTAAATGAAATTCAAAGAAATTAAATTAAAATAAAAATGTATAAAAAAATGAAACGAATTTAAAAAAGAAACTTTGAAGTTGATTACAGAGTCCACCACTGTCGAGTTATCTAAATTTAATGACTACTGATATAATTTAGTTTATCTAAAAAATGATAAGCTACTACTATAATATTATTAGTAATAACTATAGTAGGTTAAAAGTAAAAGAATAAATTTATTCACTTAATTAGTATAATTGTTTTAAGTTTTTTTTCCCTTCTCCAAGACTTTAGTGGATAATTTCTGTTTAGGTTCAAAAGCACAATCATAAACCTACCAGGATAATACATTTTATTTTCAAAAGACTAATACAGCATATTAATTTTCTTTAAAAATCATACAGCACATTTAAATTTTTTTTATCAAAAATAAACATATAGCCAGCTTTGATATATAATTAGTACGGATTCCCTCACCACGAGACTCAACTAGGATTATAAATAAACAGATCCAAGTTTAAGTATTATTAAATTTGACTCTACTCAAGACAATATAAAATGAAACTTAATTATATTTAAAAAGTCTCAATCATAAAATCGTCAAACTCAACAAAAACTGAAAAAAAAAATTAAAATTCAATTCGATAAAAATTAACTAAATTTTAACTGAATTAATCTTGAATAACTTACTGCTTATCCCGGTCTTATTCGCGGGTACTAAAGAACATATCGTTGGAAGTAACATCTTACCTTTCCTCCTCATATAATTTTGGTTTATTTACAAGTTTCATTCTTATGTCCATAAATGTGATTCGTTAACCTTTGATCAATAACATTGCGTGTTGATTAAGTATTTAATCACTCCTTTAAAAATCAATATCTTGTTTATTGAAGTTTACAACTTTAATTATTATACTAAGCTTCATTATTTTCCATATACTATCTCTATATATCTATACATGCAGATACCATATTATTCTACGATATTTCTTCCACTGTTTCAAGTTAGACTTCGAACTTTTAAATTTACCTGCAGAAGCAAGGAGATCGTCATTTGACTTTCCTTCTTCCTTAGATTCCCAAACTGAGAGCAGCGTTAACATCCAGCCGCCATGCAAAACCACCGGAGCTCAGCCTCCAAACGTCGCAGGGAATCGTTTTCGAGCAATTTTTTCCCGTACCATCAATGTACTGCAACCGTACGCGGCACGAGAATGCGCTGTGAGAAAAGAGAAACCCGTCTTTCACTACCAACCCCACGGCGGTTTCGGCCCGTTCTTCCCCGTCGTGGTCCCCCTCTTCTAAGCCTACCATGTTTTTATACGCTTGGTTCACCCATAACACCCGGTTCAACCCATCCGATACGAGCCAGGGACACGTGTCCTTTTCGAGAATCTTCATTTTCTCCAAGTCCGTACATTTCCCCATCTCTCCTTCCTCAATAAGTGTTTCCGTAACACACTCCACCATCAAAGACGACTCAAGCACCTTCATCCTCTTCCTCATCCGCCCTGGATTCGACAAGGTCAACCCCATCATCACCTCGTGATCTGCCGAAACCATTTTCTTCAATGTCAAGCACAGCGATGATGGATCTTGAAAACGATAATTACTAAGTCCTAAATCTCGATCAATATCATCATCGTCAGCATCCCAAGCTCTTTCAACAACGATTGATTCCCTTAGATCTGCCTTCTCCGGCATCAACTGTAGGGTAACTAAACCCTTATTTTCATCGTTATCTTCTTTAGCTTCATCCAAGACTTGTTTCTTCCTATTATTTTTCTTAAAAAACCGAACGTACTTTCTCTTTGTTCTCTTGCTGGTAACAACCAAGTTTTTCCTATTAAGCATGAACTCACCGGAAGCTGAGACTCCAGCCACTGGTTTTGGAGCAATCGGACGGAATCTGAGCATTATCCGGTTGAATATCGTCTTATCGTGTGCACCACCAGAGCATTTTAGCGTGATCCAGTGATCTCCTCCCTCCATATCTCGTTTTTCGGAGCGAAAAAAGGGTAGAAAGCCCCAACAAACACCTCTGCCTTCTTAGGGTTTTTTTATTTTATCATTCAGATTTTTTTTATTTCTTAGTATGGTTAACCGGAGAATAATGAAGCGATAATCATAGCGGCAACACCTTTAATATATAATTAAAAAAATCGTTATCTGTTATTATTTAAATAATAATATTTGTAAAAAATATATATAAAATATTATTATTTTTATTTAAAATATTAATATTTTTTTAAATATTTTTAATAAAGTATAAAATAATAACAAAATACATTAAAATAATAATAAAATTGATAAAACCTTAAATAATAATAAAATTGATAAAAATAATATTTTTAATAAATTTTTATTGATTTTATTATTTAAATAATAATAAAATTAAAAACGTTTTATTTAGTCGTATATTGAGATTATTGTACATATTTAATATCGATGAGACACACATGTCGTTATCTGGAGCAGCGACACCATAAACAAGGGCGACGCTCGATTGGCTAACTGGACAGCGTTTTTGCAGCTTCTGATTGGCAGATACGTGTCATTAATCCCGTAAAAGTAGGTAACACGTATCGATATATCGACAAATCGCATAAATGTTTACTTTTTGAGTGAAGCAGCTTCCAATATTTTTTGGCCATTTTGTTAAAATTTTCATAGCCATTGGGAGATCTCTTCCCACCTTATGTCAACACGTGGTACGTTCATACTTGTTTACTAAAGAGTAAGGTTAGTGTGCAAACCATCATTGTATACTCGCACTGAAACGCGTGAATCCCAAAAAAGTTTGTATCAAATAATGATACGTAAAATCTGACATAGATCATAAATTTATAATATACAAAATATGCATGTTCTTTAAATGTTAGACAGTTAAATTTCTCAAATATTTTAGAATTATTTTTAAAAGTTAAATTATTATATTATATAAATAAAAATACGATTTTATATTAAAATTCATACATAATTTTTTACGATCATTAATTTTTATGCACTTTACCCTTAATATTTCATTTTCATATAAAATAATATTTTATTTATGAAAATCATTAATTTACTTACAATTAATATTTATTGGTCGTATGATATTTTCACACGTACTTTACTCCTATTGTGAATAATTTAAGCTATGACAAAACATATATTATGTTTGTTTAAGTGTTGACGTAACGTATGTTACATGTGTTTAAACGACACTATAAGAGTCGACATATAGTATAAGAGTCAACATATAGTCCATAACTATTGTAAAAAGACTCTGAATTTTCCTATTAGTGGAAAATTTAAATTTGGGAGGATATAAAGAGGGCACTTTTTTACACACCTACATTCTTCAAACCTTAATTTTTTATAGCCTATTTTTATATTTTTTTTCCAGCCATTGACCATGCAAGCGTAAAATCCTTAGGGAAAACATCATTTGGACGTTGAGCAGTTGCAACCGTAAAAGCGGTGGCCGATGATTGATTGAACTTCATCTTAGCAACGTGAATTCGAACCCGAGAAGAAGGAAAACTCTATTTTGTTTAATTATAATATTTTATTTTATTTGGATGGGATGTTAAACTTTGATATTATGTTTTGAATATGTTTGATGAAATGCGTGTTTATTTAGTTTTGCATTTGTATCATTGATGGTGTTGCTTGAGTTTTATTTCTGGTTTGTTTGTAAAGATATAAATCGTACAGTTATGTGTCAAGGGATGAGTTACATCGTGAGTAGCATAAGTGTTTGTGAGAGCAATTTAGAATAAAAGAGATTTTGTTGATTGTTTTGTCATAACATTCTTAGTAAGCTTATTTGGTTTGCTATAGACATATAGTCTTTCTTTTTAAGTTGCTTGGTAAATACCTTTAAAAGAGGAGTAATTTGCTAGGGTTAATGCTAGACACATCAATCTTGTTGCTGAAGCATTGTTGATTATATGTTGTTGTTTGACATTTCACAATCTTTTACCTAAATTTATCATTGTTTCATTTACTTATGTTGTAATCCATTTCATCTTTATTTTGTTTTTGATTTCATTATCACACATTTTCATCGCAACAGTTATATACAATTCAATGTTTTGTAGTATAACAATTCCTTAAAGCAGTAACTAATCCACCTGGATATGATACTCGATGCACCAGTTACCTCCACTATTATTACTTGTCAATGATAGTGTACGCTTGCACCGAATGCTATAACATTATTCGAAGAATCAAGTATAAATGTGATACATATCACATATGTTTAAATATAGTGTTGTCACAAAATATCTCATGTGTATTTGAATATTGATGTGATATATACTACATTACTGAGTAAGTGCATGTAGAAATATCAAATTAGTAATAAACTTTAATCATTAGTCAACTAATGGTTTCTATCATAAAGATTATTATTTTAACAAAAATTAAAACTTTAAATTGCTTTAAAAAAAATAAAGGCCAAATTCACTCTTAGACAAACGTTATGAGTGAATTAAATGTTTATTTTCTAAGCAATGAAATTTACTCTCTCTCCTATTTTACACACCGTACTTTTAATTTTCTAATTTATTCACTGAACTTTCGAATTGCTCCTGTTTTGGTCACTGTAAATTATTTTATTATTATTATTATTATATGACGTGACATTTTTAATTATTATTAAAATATAAAAATAATTTAAAATAAACAATAAAATAATATTTTTACTTTTCCACCATCTACAACATCACCGTCGCCCCTTCTCATCATTGTCGATCACCGTCGACCTTCGGTACCGATAAATGTTTGATCCCAAATTTACTAAGAGACTTGCTTTGACACAATGAGTACGAATCTAGTGGTTGTTTCACCAAAAAAATTCTCAAAACCCGTGAATCTCAACTGAAACATTTTAATTTTCTTACTTTTGATCTACTATTTGTGGACATCGAAGCATGTTCCGAAAAATGAATGTTAGATTAGGACTCAGGTGGTCGAGGTGAAGCGGCCCATGAAATTTGGGACCGAACAACCGCCATCTAAGGAAGTCAACGACAACTGACGTTTTAGTTTTCTTACTTTTGATGGGATTCAGAGCATGTTCTGACAAAATGAAGGTCAGATTCAAACTCAGGATTTGAGACGAAACGATCAGTGAAATATGGGTCCAAACGACCACCATCTACTGCTATCGACGGTGGCGTCCAACGTTGACGAATAGTGGATAATCACCATCTATTTTTATTTTATATTATTTTTATATTAAATAATAATAATAAAAAATGTCATATCATACCAAAATAATTATAAAATACTTTAGCATGACCAAAACTATAGCAATGCGAAAGTTCATTGAGTAAATTAAAAAATTGAAAGTACATAGAATGAAATAGTAGATAAAGTAAAATTGAACGAGGAATAGTTTAATTTACCCTTGTTAAAATTTACAGAGCTTTAGGGAGATCTCTTTTCCGACCATATCAACACGTGCTGCATTGTTTTTACTAAAGAGTATGTTAAGTGACAATTTTACGAGAATCCAAAAATATTAAAAAGAGTACATTTGATTTTTTTTTTTAGAAAATGAATAATGTGTTGGAAACGTCTTTCTCTAACACTACTCCTAAAATTGAAATTGAATTGTATACTAGCTTAGCGTTATTGAAAAGTAGAATCACGGGTTTCAAAATTAGGATTTAGGCTTTTTTAATGATTAAATTTAAAAGAAATTGGGTAAAATTTAATTTACTTGTTTGAAAATTTATTTTGGTACTTGTTTAGTCCTTAAACATGTTATGGACTCCCAAATTAACCCCTATTTTTATTCCTTTTTCATAACTCAGTGTAGTTATATATAAAGTATTTAATGTTATATAATATAAAATTATTATGTGGTGTTTAATATGAAATAAAAAATTTAAGTACAATAAATATAGTGAATTAAGCAATTATGCTTCTAGTAAAGATTATTAATATAAAATAAAATGCAATTAAATTTTATAAAATTAAGTTTAGGGTTTTTATGCTAGGGTGTGGGTTTAGGATATTTAGCGTTAGAGTGATGATTTTTATATATTGAATATGTTGGAAAATAGTTTATATTTAGGATTTAGTTATAACTTGGATTTCTTAAGGTTTTTGTAAAATTAGAATTTATTGTGTGAATTACATGTTTTTTTATACAAAAAAGTTTTGGTCAGGGGTGACACCCCCGATCTAAGGTCAAAGCATACGTAAGACCTAATTGAGATTTACATAGGAATTTATAAAATGTCCAACAAGAGTGAGAGTGGTAGGATTTCAATTTGACCTTACATGCTCAAATTCCCGAATACCAACCACTTGTGACAACACTCGTTGGCGTGTGAATTACATGTTAAGTATAGATAATTTTATTTTTTTCTTTTAATAATTAAAATATTTTATTCAATCTAAAATGATTTTATTTATTTCTATAATTTATAATTTAATATTAAATATAAATTAAACAATGTTATATATATTATATGTAATATGAAATAAAATAATAAAACCATTATAGTATTTTATAGAAACTTAAAATTTAATAATAAATAAATAAAAAATTTAATAAAAAAACTAAAGTAAAGTAAATAAAATCTAAGCATTATATAAGTGGATTTAGAAATTTAATAAAAAAACTAAAGTAAAGTAAATAAAATCTAAAGTAGGGGATGGTAGAATACAGTGGATATAGTGGTTAATATCTTATAGTGAGAGTTATATAAGCAATGGTGAAAGCCACGCAGAGGAGTGAGAGTGTGGTTAGGTAATAACTGCTTGAGCTGGATTATGGTTCGGGAATGAGTGGTGAATGGTCTGATGTGAGGGCGGCTCTTTCGATAGATTTTTGATGTGACGTGGAAGAATCATTTGATGGAAATAAGGAGATCGATGGGTCCACGTGTCCCATATTGTAGCAGCGGTGTCGTGCAACGAAACCATGAGAGTGACCAAAGGGTAAAACTACACTGCCCTAAATATTGGGTTTACTTTCTACATTAATTTAGTTTATTCTTTATTAATTTTCTTTTCAATTTTCGTAATTTATTCTTTATTAATTTTCTTTTCAATTTTCGTATAAAATACACTACTGGTCACCATATTATTACCTCTATTATTTGGGTCACCATACTATTTTTCTTTGGTCACTAACACTATTTTCCCTTAGTTGTTCACTTGTTAATTTTTGTCGTTAGTTTGATAAAAATAATGGCATGATTTAATATAATGATAATTTTAATTTATACATTCTATTAATTTCATCTCAATTTAAATAATTTAGCAAATCTTTAATTTTTAAAAATTTATTAATTTGACCCTCATTTTAATTTAAAATAATTTTAAAAATTAATTAGATGGTAAAAAAATGAAAAAAGTTATTAGTAAAAGTCAAAGTTGAGATCTTAGATTCTATCAGCGATGAACCACCAAGCAAGCTCAATAATATGCTATTTTTTAATAGTAAAAATTGATTATAAGATAGTATATGTTCAATTTTTTTACAATTAATAATGCACCTTCACCCACAGACATAATCAGGGGCAAACATAAAAATTTACGTCGGTGGTACAAACTTAAGAAGTTATGTTAAAAATTTTAGGGGGTGTAAAATTATAAAATTATAAGGAGTGCGAAATTAGAAAATCAATAGAAAATATAAAAAAATATTTAGGAGAATTTAAAATTTCTATAGAGTGCAACCGCACCCTTGATCCATCCTAAACGCAGTTACTTGAACTTAAAACTTCTAAGGAAAGACTCCTTTTAACCTGTGTATAAAACATTCTCTAAGAAATTTCACAACTTTTTTTTTAAATATAGGATCAACTGAAAACTCCTAACGAACTTATAAAAAAATCTAATGAAGTGGCAGAATAATTCTAGTACTTAATAATGGCAATATCAAAGACTTTTGTCCCAAATAGGAAAATGTAATATTATTATAGGAAACAGATAAGAATACTGAAAGCCAATTGATTAGGGAATGTATAAAAAACAAAGAGAAGGTTTTGAATTCCCCCCCAAGTATTTGTACTAAAACTTTCATTTTTATCATTCCATCAAGCAAATAATTAGACAAGAAAAGATGAATTGTTCTTGACCAAGAAAAATGATCATGCATCATCAAGATTACTTCTAGTTTTTGGCCTTGATTGAATTGTTTTCTTTTACCCGTGCTCGGTTGTCCATCTTGACGAAGCGTTTAAGATCTTCGTATGGGAGTGTTTCAATGTTTTTCCTCCTTAGCTCGCTCAATGCCGGACGTTTCTCGAGCAGATGCCATAGCCAATCAGGGTACTCTGAATCGGGCATGATCTTTGGATCAGCTCCATCCTTGAGAATATTTGCACCAACTACTGTTGTTGACTTGACTTCTTTGCTCAGTATTGATGCTTTCGGCGCATCGCTGGCTGCCCCTTTAGAACCCTTCTTGGCTTTGCCAGGCGCAGCAGCAAATGTTCGTTGTCCGAGAGAAACCGCCTCCTTGGCACTTCTCCATAAGCCACATCGTGTTAGTGCCATGGCTATATCCCTATAAAATTTATGTCAGTACCCACATAATTGTATAAATATCTAAAGAAACCAGAATATAAATAAGCATCAAAACTAATATTCACATAACCTATGCTACTTGAACTCGAGTGTGACCGTTCGAGCACAGGCATATTTAATTCTTTTTCCCCAAGTTTTTTCATTTATATCAAGCGTTTTTAGCATTATCATATCCTCATACTCATATCCACGTCAGGCTAAGATATTGAACACAAATGTCAAATACTACAAGAAAAATGAAGAGTTGGAGTAATATAGCACAAAACAAGAGATCTAAAGCATCGAGCTTTTATGAGATGCTGCCTATTGAACCGAATTAAGTGTTGTGGAATCACGTAAGAGCATTTGTACCCCTGAAAAAAATCTCTCTATTCCTTTCCCTCCCAAAATGCCAAAAATCTATACAAGAATCACTCAATCATAATTCATAGATACGATAAGTATGTATGTCCTCTTTTTAATTTTTATTTTTTCCTATCAACTATCAATTTATGATTATGGTAAAAAAATCTTGGATCCTCTAAACCGTTATACGGGAATATGTTCAATCACCTGCGTTAGACTTTATTTTCCTTGATGTACTCATCTCGACATTTAATCAGATATGGACACGGAGATATAACCTCCAAAGAGACATGTAATTTAGACCGGCATTCATACGTGATCCTAGCACCATAGACCACCACAATAGTCGAAACACTTTTTTAGGATCCAATTATTACTCCAAACAATTCATTTTACCCATACTCAAGTTAAACACAAAGTATACAGGTTAGATTACCCTCCAAAAATATCGGAAAAACTTGTAAAGGTCGTAATCATGTTGGTTACGAAAATGCGTTTGATGCATTTACCTGGCTCAAAATATGGATAAGATCCATAGGATAGACATCAGACTACAACTGTTACTTCAACATTTTGAATTTTGAGCAAATAAGTTTCTCAATAAATTTTGTATCCTAAAACCTGAGGGGAAATTTGCACTAATGTAATAAAAGATTCGAGATGGCAGAATTAAAAAAAAGGATGTTAGATCGAGTTTTCCTCAGTAGATAAAGACTTAAGAGTGCCTGAATACAATTTTCCTGTCAAACATGCTCAAGAAGATGAAAACTATACGCAGAAATGACAGCCATGAAATTTTTTACAATCCATCGTATCCTATCAGAGATCCTTTGTAGCATGAAAGTAGTCATATGCAGCGCCCACGATAATACTATTAACATCCTATGTTTCTCCTCTTCATTTTTCTTTAAGTACTACTCGTGCCTAATATGTTTCCGACATACATCCGGACATGAGTATAATGATATATGAATCCTCAAAATACACGAAAAACTTCGAAAGGAATTGAACATACCCATATCCGAAACTCACATCCCAAGTCTGAGTAATATAGTTAAGAAAGTCCATTCAAGCAAATTCATTGTATTGGCATCTAAATCTGATTATGCAAATGTTAGATACTCCACAGTGCATACTATTTCTTATGTATCTTCATCATTCAATCAAACTCCAAGCACTTTTAAGCTACTTAAAGCAATTTGCTAGCTTCAAATTAAATCTTTACTGTTGAACATCCAAGCTAATTTATACGAAGTTCACAAAACATAATAAATCAAACAAGCATTCATTCTACAGAACATCCAATCAATCTTAATTGTGTTTCGGCTGTTTATCAGTAACTAGAAGAGGCAAAGTTGAAGAGAAATAAGCTAAAGAAGTTACCTTTCCCTGAAAAACTCGTAAAGTTCAAATCTTTCCCGGATTCAAGTTTAGTGATTTAGGGTTTATATGGCAAAAACGGAAATGAGAGAAATTAAAGAGGAAGATGAAGAGCGGTTTTCTTTCGACTGGACCGGAGTTTTAACGGACCTATGGGTCAATACAAGAGTGGACCACTGTGATATTTTGGGCTGAGTACTCTGATCATTCTACGAATCTGGTGAGAGAAAAAGGTAAGGGTAAATTACGACCTTAGCTCCTTTTATTTTCAATCTATCTTAATTTTGTTACCATTCTCGGAGACATTTATTTCATGGTCATTTTATTTTTAATGTGTCTTATTTTAGTCACTGGGATGTTAATGACGTGAGTTGTGACATATTAGTAAAAAAATTAAATTTTAACATGATACTTAAATTTTAGATAGAATATTAATTTAACCCTAAACTTTAAATAAAATATCAATTTAACTCATGAATTTGAGATAAAATATCAATTTGAGCTCTGAATCCATTTAACATCACCATCGCATTTCACTGTCAGTCACCACAATTGTTCACTGCTTTCCACCTTCGAAGATGATCGTTGAAATCCAAAATTATTAGTTCATTCATTTTTTTTTATCTCATGAACGTAGATATAATATTTGTATCACTAAAAATACCTCAAACTTCACAAGCATAGTCTAAAACTCTTCAATTTTTTTTTAAAAATAAACTATTATAATAAATTCATCATTATATTCCTTTATAAATAATCACATCAAAAATCTAAATTTATATTATCATACATTTATATAAATTTTGATATACGCCTATTCCCATATTCTGGACTATGTTAATACCGCATATAACTAAGCATTTGGAAGCATGTCTATTGTGTTGCTTCTGTTTTGGTAGGTTATTGTGTGAGGAATAATAGGATAATATATTCACATTAACAATTATTGGATTGTGATTTGTGACCTTATACATGACTATTTTGCGGTTGGAAAGAATATAAATTCCATAAAGATTTATTTGGTAGGTAATCTCATTTTATTTTTAATAAAAAAAGAAACATTAAACCAAATTGAAAATAGACAACAAATAAAAAATCAAGCTATTTGCATCTTTGCAACTTTTTTATTGCATATATAGACAAATTTATATATTGATAATTATTTTTAATCTTTTATTTGTTACATTATTGATACCATACAAATATTCTGTAAATGGAAATATATATTAATTTATTCCCATAGACAATCCCAAAGGTGCCATCCTAAGTATAAATTCGAGCGTTATATGCTAACATTAACCAGACAATATTTTTCGAAGTCTTTAATTTTTTGTTTTGTATACATAAACATAATGATGAGCTCAGGAACACAGGCTAAGCTTCCTGTTATAGATTTCTCAAACCAAAACCTGAAACCAGGCAGCCCTGAATGGGATTTGGTGAAGTTCCAAGTCTGTGAAGCGTTGGAGGAGTACGGTTGTTTCGAGGCTTCGTTCGACCAATTCTTCAAGCTTCAAAACGCCGTATTTGGAGCCATGGAAGAGATCTTCGACTTGCCTTTAGAAACAAAAAAGCTCTATGTTTCTGACAAGCTCTTCCGCGGCTACTTTGTGTCTCCATCAGGATTGCTTGAAATCATGACGATTGATGAAGCACAGAGTGCTGAAAACATCGAACAACGCCTGACTACCACCTTGTGGCCTCAAGGGAACTTAAGCTTCAGGTTCACAACAATAACTCTTTCGATTTACCATTTTTTCAATAGTCTAAGATGATCACAAAGTAGTATCTATTTAGATGTTTTCTTAGCTTATTGACAATGCACACATTCTCTTACAAATTCATTTGTCCGAACTTAAGCCTCTAGAAATAACAACACCTATTTTTTTAAAATTAAAAATAGTTTGGTTATATTAATTAATTGTTGTTTATTTTGCAGTAAAACTCTGGTGTCTTTCACTGAACTGGCATCAAGATTAGAAAAGACAATTAGGAGGATGATTTTGGAGATTTTTGGTGTGGAGAAGTACATAGATGAACTCATTGACTCCACAAATTACATTCTAAAGCTCAAGAAAAATGAAGGGCCACAAACCAGCGAGCCAACCCCAAATATGGTGACCTTATGGTATCAAAACGAGGTTGATGGTTTGGAGATTCAAAAGAAAGACGGAGACTGGATCAACGTAAAATCCTCATCCAACTCTTTCATAGTCATGATTGGAGAGTCCCTCCACGTAAGTCACTTACTTACACATGCTCCGTACAACGATGGATCCAAAAATAATATCAAGATAGACATCATTAGTAAAATGAACAATTAACATAAAGTATCCATTCTGAAACACACTTGCATCTGCCGCTTACTCCACAATATTTGTTTAAAATGAAAAGATTTAAACATAATTTTATTGCAGGTATGGTTAAATGGTGGATTATCTGCTACTTATCACCGTGTAATGAAGAAGGGGAACAAGGCAAGATACAGCGTGGGATTATGTGCGACTCCGAGAGGAGGCTACCAAGTAAAGGCTCCAGAAGAACTGGTGGATGACAAAAATCCCGCACTCTTTAAACCCTTTGATTATGAAGAATTTTTGGGATTTTACTTGGCCCAGGTCATTGCTGGTGATGCCAAACATGATCTTAAAGGTTATTGCAGTGTCTAGGATTTCTGCATAAATAATGTTTTATATGTAATGTAAAATGTCTTATCAAGCTCTTGGTCTTTCTATATGTATATTTGGAAGAACTTTGTGCTATGCATAACAACATAGGAACTTTGGGCTATGTATTATGTTTTAGATATTTATTAAGTTGATCTTACCCACCAAGTTTTACACCCAAGGAATAATCATTTTGTTTCCATCTTCTACAACCATCCAAAACTCCATTGATGAACACACTAAACCCTAAGAGAATATTTTAAAAAAAAAGTCTTGGTGCATGTCTAAATTGAAGGAAGATTTAGAAAGTTCATAAATTAAATTTAGAGTCTCACTTTAATTTGAAGTTAAATCGAAAAGTTCAAATTTATTAAGTGAGTGTAATCAATTTTATATTTAATTATTTTCATGCTATGTTGTGAGATGTGTCTATATAGGGTTTGTTAATTATGAATTCAGATTGTCTAAATAAAAAATTGAAAAATCGAATTAAATAACCAAAAATGATATATTTATTTGATAAATGAGTTTTGAGTGAATTATAGTTGTCAATGATATTTTATTTGTATGGAAGTTATTTCTAAGAAGTGCATAATTATGTTAAAATTATCATGATATTTGTAATTTATGTAAATATGATCGTGAATAACATAAATGGATGCATTATGTTACAAATGTAAAGTTAAACTAATGTTATTGAAATCGAAAGTTATGGCTAAAAAAGTACAAAATATAAAATTAATAGCATCGAAAGGTAAACCAAAGTTATGTGTAGTGAATCTTAAAACTAATTGTAATCAAAGTGTATAATGCATATTAATATCTTAATCGTTTATATTAGGGTAAACTATACAAATGATCATTAAAGTTTGTGTAATTTTTTTCTCCACTGAAGTTTTAAAAGTAATTCACTAACATTATTAATTTATAATAAATTGCTCATTAATATTATAGATTTATAATAAATATTCCACTTACTATTAACAACCATTAATTAGATAGACAGAATGCTGCATGCTCAACCACGTTACTGCCGTTTGACTATTCTCTATTTTGACCGAATCTTATGAATATTGTAGTAGTTATACCTACTCCTTTGAGCCAATCTCTCTAATATTGGCACGCATCTGTCGGTGGCAAGCTCTTGTGCCGAAACCCAGAAACAGAGTGGAAGATGATGCAGATTCTCCTCATCTTATTATTCATTTCGTCTTCCCCAAAAGTCATCTGATGCACCCGAGAAGACGACGACGAGCACGGTTTCATGAGAAGCCTCGACCCAAAGCTGTTGAGCTTAAAGGAAGAAAAGCTAAGCCATTTCTGTAATTATCGGCACGATATCGTGAGCGGTAATAATGCTGAGCTATTTTGAAGAACGAAATTGGATGGTTCGACAACCTAAACAACTCAAGTTCCATGCTTGCATCGCGTGTAGAGACTGATGCAACGTTTTTAAAAGTTGTAGCTGTCGACTGATCATCAATTCTCATTTAGAATTTAGGTTTGGTCACTGCGCCTTTACCATTGTATTCATCTTAAACTATAGAATCAAACTTGTTATCATGGCACTCTTCCCATTGATCACATTAGCGAGGTTTGCACCATTCCCAACATTAATTTAAATAAACTCAAAAGTTTTAGATAGGAATCTAGTGATATTCTTACTATCATTCAGAAACTATTCATGCAAGGCTATGGAGTTAACTTGAGCAAAACATATCTAAAAACAAACATGATTGTCAGTGAGTCTGTCAACAATATTCAAATTGTTGCTGCATTTTTTGCTGAAGATAAGATCATTGATCTTTACCCCTATGAGCTGGTAGATCCTTCAAAACGTTCGTTTAACCATGGTCAAATTGCCTCTACTTCAAACACATCGGCGACAGGGTTCAGAATAATCAATGTGATCGATGATCCATTAACGCAAGGGCCGGGTAAGCTCGAAACTAGTGGAGAGGTGCTTTAGTAATTAATTGAAATTAGTAAGAACAAAAACTCTTATTTAGAAATACAATGCAAATAAATTTGATAACGTAAATAATTTATAAACGAAATCATGTAAATAACTTTTCTCATTATTGAATTGGTATAATTTTGTTTTCCTGTATGAGCTTCACAAGTCGATATGAACAAGCACAAAGAGTCGTAAACCTAGACTATTTATCGAAAAAGCTTCGCCATAATATACATGTTGATTGTTGCACTCTTTCATAAAAATTACAGTAAAGTATACCTTACGATGCACAATGATTTTATTAACAACAAATAGAATAAAAGATTAAAAATATTTATTTATTCACATTAACTCAATACAAGTAATTTTATTAACATTGAATATAGGGTTAAAAGTTTATAAGTGATGTAGATTAGAAACAAAAGTTGTTTTGCATGGTAAAATTTTATAAGTAGTACAAGATCTGCTACAATCAAAACAATGATAAAAGTGTGAGGCCTGTATAGTACAGGTGAATCTTTGATAGTGAGACCGTGAAAGACAAGAGCAAGTCCATTCAGACCTTCTTGATGCAAATCTTTGAGGTACTCTTCCCAATCATCGTGGTTTCTTATCTAAGATAGTTGTCCCCTGCTGAAAATGATTGATGCTAGCATTATTTGGGATCATTTTGAAAGGATATAATTATATCACAGTTGGTTCTGAATTGAACTTTTTCTTTGGATCATTACTTGTAGACACCTAGATCATCTCCAGCGCATCACCAGAGTAGATCACCAGAGTAGAGAAAATCTCTACTTTGGAGATGAATTTCAACTTCAGCCCATCTCCACTTTCAACGCTAGAGTAGAGAAAAGTTACACTGATACACTACATCTAGAATTACACTGTAGCTGCGCTACATATTATTATTTTTTGTTATTTTTATGATTTTTGGTTTTTTTTTTACTTTCTTTTGTTATTTTCTTTTTCTTTTCTTTATTACATTATTTTCTCTTATCTACTTTTTATGTTTTTTATTGTAATTTTTACACAATAAAATAAAATAAAAATTAAATATAATATAATAAATTCAAGTAGATTAAATTGCAAGATAGATAAAAATACATTGAAATTAAATAAATAAACATACTAATAGTTAAATATTGTGAATAAAGTAGAGTTGGTGGTAATGTAGAGATAATACTGGAGATGAATTACTGTTTCATCTTTAGAGTAGAGATAGAAATGTTGTAGAGTAGAGATGAGGGTTGGAGATGACCTTAGGGAGTAGAGTTAGAGGTTATATCAGTGAAAATTCCATATTTTAGATTGAATAATTTGAAACTTTTGGATTGTTTAATTGCAGTTTTGTAAGGCTTCGTTTAATTCTTAGGGTGCAATTTAGGATCAATGCCTTGTTCTTCACACTTTGCTCTTTTTCTTATGTTAAACAAATAGAAATATGGAAACACTGACATTGAAGGGGTCGACTCAAGTAATGCATGCTAGGGAGGGACTGCAGCTCTATTCAATAGAAATCTACTTAGAAGAAAAACAAAATTAGATTAGATAACTCCCATGCAAACATTAACTTAATAGAAATCTACACTTGTAAAAAATTTGTACATTCAAAGACAAAGAGAAAAATATCCAACCAACAAATCTGTCTCCTCCCTATATAACCGAACCATCAAGACTCCAAATCGCACAAATCATTTTATTAACAGACCCCAAGCTTGCACAATTCATTATTTTTTGTAATCAAAATATTAAAAATATATGTATTTCATTAGGTTTTTTGTTCAGAATAAGTTTTGGTTTCATCGTTACATTCTTTGTCTATTTACGGCCAATTTTTTTTATAGAAATAAAAGTAACCTAAATCAAAAAGTTTTTAATCCAAGTAAAACCAACCTATCAAACGACCATTAATCGAAACAAAAGCAAAAGGTTACAGGAAGAAACAAAGTAAAAGCAAAAGGTTACCCGAAGAAACAAAGTTTTATTAATTGGAAAGGAAGAGGAATATAGGAGAAGATAATTCTTTTGGAGAAAAAGATCGGAGAAGAAAATTGAATTTTCTTTCTAGCCAACGGCTAGAGGAAGAGAAAGTAAAGCGTAATATTATATTTCATTTATTTTAGGGGTATTTCTATTCAAACCGACATCAATTGTTAAATACCTAAGATATGTATGGGAATGGAAGAAAGTATTGTAGGCAATGTTTCAGTATTCCTTGGTGGGAATTCTTTTGAACAAAATATGAGAATGTGATTCTGGAAAAGATTACTCCTCTTGATAATAATCTTTTCCTTGATTCAAATGTTCTCTTAAAAAAAATAACACTCTCTTTAATCACTATGATCACTTGGTGAGTTCAATTAAAAATTATATTAATAATAGATCAAATACACAATAACTTGAAGTCTCAATTACATTAAATATTGCATATAAGTACTAGGAATTGGTCACAACTCACAACTATTTTAATTTAAATAAAATTATTCGATTGTAAATTTAAATTGATATATATATATATATATTACCTCATATAACTAAGTAGTAGGAAGTAGTCACGACTCATAACAATTTTAATTTAAATAAAATTGTTTGATTGTGATTTGTGATAGAATTCAAATTGATATATATATATATATAAATATCTCGTACCTATTTTACATCATATAACTAAATATTAGGAGATGGTCCAGATTGTTGTGGTAGGTTTTTTCTTGTATGGTGTAGGTGCTATTGCATTTACTATGATGAACTCCTGTTATTGTAAGTTTTCATGATTAATGTTAGGAATTTAGAAATAGAAAAATAACCCAAATTAGATTAAATAAATCAACCTATTTAATTATTATATTTAGAAATTATTATATAAATATAAAAGGATAAAAATATTCATTATACCTTATAAAAATGAATATTTTAATTATGTTTACACTCGTAATACTAATTCAATTATATAGATAAAAACATAATTGCTTATGTGTGAGCTGCATATAACAAAGTATTAGGAGGTGGTCCAGGTTGTTGTGGTAGGTCTTTTGTGTGGGGCTATGAGCAAACCATGTTATTGTATTTGTTAGTGATTTGTGACTTTATACAATGTTGTTTTCTTACAAAGAATCTTTGTACATCGGCAAGATTTATTTGATAGATACTATTGTTTTATTTTACGACTATTGTTAAATCAAAATTAAATAAAAAACAATGAAGCAGAGCTTAATTGAAATTTTACGCTTTTATTATTATTATTATTTCGGAAGTGGTCACAACTATTAATATAAACAAAATTATTTGATGTACATGGAAGTGGTCACAACTTTTAATCTAAACAAAATTATTTGATTTGTTTTTGTGACCTTATACATGACTGTGTTCTAGTTTTCAGGAATCTTTGTAAATTAATTCGGTTGATTTATTTCGTAGGATACTATTGTTTATTTTTATGTGCTTTTATTTATTTATTTAATAAAACTTGAAAAGAAAAGGTTAAATTAAACTGAAAATAGAGGATAAATTTAAATTATAAAAAAATCAAGCAAGGTTAATTAGAAGATTATATAAATATATATTATTGTTTATGTCTATTATGTGTTTTTATCAGTGTTGTTTTACGCTAACCTTTTCTTAATCTTTTTCTCTTTTCCATCTATTTTTTTTAGTATAACCACCGGTTTTCGATTTATTCTGATCGGATATTACAGAGGAAAAGACGACCCTCCTAACCCAGTGTTATTTTTATTATATTTGATATTTTGTGTTATTTCATTTTAATAACTCTTCTTCTTTTCTAATGAATATAGTTAATGTTTCTTTTATGTTCTTATAATTTGTTTTCTCTATTCTTTTTCTCGATGTTAAATTTGATGTGGTGTTGGTTTATCAATTTTTTTGGACCCGAGCTAGTTCTCTTTAGTTCTCTTATATTGATAGGTAATCACAATCACCAAAGATAAGTCACAATTGAGTTATAATAACATCAATTTGTCAACGGCAATCATTGTTATGTGCATTTGTATGTTTGTATTGATGGTCTTTATCTTTCATCATCGACAATGATGTTGGAATGGATTTTTAACAACTTTTTTTATATGGTCCTATTTTATATTTTAGTGACTAATTTGAGCACTCTTATTATTTTAGGAGAAATGGCCAAGATGTGATTAATTTGTTCCAGTGTTTGGAGACCCTTTCTATGATTCTGTTGAATTTCCCCTTATTCAATAAAACTAATGATTATTATTAATTTAAAATTTCATTCGTACTTTTAAATTTAATAAGATATATTAATATAATATAAATTAAAAACAAAATTTCTTAAGTTTGAGCTACATTAATATTACACATAAGTGCTAAGAGGTGGTCACAACTATTAATCTAATCAAAATTAATTGATCGGCATAAGTATGTACTGGGAAGTGGTCACAACTACTAATCTAAACAAATTATTTGGTTGTGATTTATGACCTTGTACTGTTATACACGACTATTTTCTAGCTGCAGTGAATCGTTATGAATTAATTCAGAAGATTTATTTGGTAGGATATTATTGTTCAATATTACGTGTTTTAATCAATAGATGTTAGTTCGAGCGGTAAGCAATTTGATATCACTTAAGTAGGTTTCGAATTTGAGTCATTGTGTACGCAGAAAATCCCTTCTAGGTGTGTCACTCGAGTCTGTGCTGATTAGTTAGGACGAAACCTTGAGAATCGGGAGGGCAACAAAAAAAAATATTAAGTGTTTTATTTTTTTTAATAAAATCTGAAAATAACAATATTAAATTGAAATCACGAACATATTAAAATAATAATAAAAATCAATCATAGGTCAATTAAAAGCTTTTATTAAATATATTATTGCTTTTGTCTATTATAGTGCATATAACTATCTGCATTAGGAGGTGGTCCAGACTGTCGGAGTTGGTTTTTTCTTGTATTGTGTATGTGCTTTTGCATCTGCTACGATGAACTAGCGTAATATTTTATATTAGAATTATGAATTTAGGTATTTATATTAAAAATATAAGGATGTGAAATTATAAAATTTTATGGATGTAAAATTAGATTATTAATATAAAATAAAATAAAACATTTAAATTATATAAAAATGAATGTACCCTAAAACATCTTGATCCATCCAAGCTTATTATGATTTTGGATAGGAGTATTCTGAAAGTTGGATGACTAAGAATATATTCTCTAATTATACAAGCTTACAGAGTAATATGCCAAATTTCAATGGTAAATGCAAAAGTTACTATAATAAATCCCAAAGCTGCCATCCGAGTATAAATTCAAGCATTGATCAGGCAAAAGTTTTCAAAGTCTCCCATTAATTGTTTTGGATACATAAACAAAATGATGAGCTCAGGATCAGAGGCTAAGCTTCCGGTTATAGATTTCTCAACCCAAACCTGAAACCAGGCAGCCCTGGATGGGATTTGGTGAAACACCAAGTCCGTGAAGCATTGGAGGAGTACAGTTGTTTCGAAGCTTCGTTCGACAATGTCGTCGAGCTTCGAAACTCTGTAATGGTAGCCTTGAAAGAGGCCTTTGACTTGCCTTCAAAACAAAAAGGCTCTATGTTTCGGACAAGCACTTTTATGGGTATTTCGAGTCTTCAACAGGATTGCTCGAAAGTCTAATGGTTGGTGAAGCACAGGTTGCTGAAAGCATCGAACAAGGCCTCACTACCACCTTGTGGCCTCAAGGAAACATAAGCTTTAGGTTCATCATAATAACTCTTTTGGTCTTCCTTTTTTCCAATTAAAATATACTAATCAATTGGTGTTTTTTTTTACAGTAAAACTCTGGTCTCTTTCACGGAGGTTTCTTTAAGATTAGAGAAGACAATTAGGAGGATGATCTTGGAGATTTTCGGTGTTCACAAGTACGCCGATGAGCTCGACGACAACACGAATTACATGCTGAAGCTCATGAAGTATAATGTGCCGCCGAACGGCGAGCCGACCAGCGGGGTGTTTGCTCACCGCGACAAGAATATGGTGACCCTATTGTATCAAAACGAGATTGATGGATTGCAGATTGAAAACAAAGATGGTGAATGGATGAATGTAAAACCCTCACCCAACTCTTTCATAGTTATGGTGGGAGACTCACTCAACGTAAGTCACTTATAACACATGTTGTTCTATTGTTTAAAGGCCATGGCTTGATTTATCAGATTGATATTATTACAGGCATTGTTAAATGGAGGAGTGTCTCCTACATGTCATCATGTGTTGATGAAGGGGAACAAGGCAAGGTACGGTTTGGGATTGTTTTCAGGCACAGTAACAGGGTACCATGTCAAGGCACCGGAAGAGCTTGTGAATGACAAAAATCCCATCATGTTCGAACCCTTTGACTACGAAGAATATTTGAGGTTTTACTTTGCCCAGGTCCCTCTTGGACGTGCTGGATCTACTCTCCAAGATTATTGTGGTGTTTAAAATTTGGGCATCAATGTTTGTTGCATTGTCTGATCAACCCTCCTCTCTAGCTCTTTGTGTCTCTATATATCCTGGTAAGGTTTGATGTAAAATATTTGTATTGCTTTGAAAATATCCCATTAACTTGGAGCTGCAACACCTGGTCTTAAAGGTTAATGCCGTATCTAAGATTTGGGTTTAAATAATTTATGTATGTAATGTAAGAAATTGTGTGTTCAAGCTCTTGCTCTCTCTCTCTCTATATATATATATTATATTATAGTATGGAAAACAATATTATAAAGATTGAGAGAATAATATTGTTTGAATCTAATATCTCTAAAGAGAATAATATTGTCTTTTATCACTGAAACCACTTGATAATTCATTTGTTTGTCAACTTTAATACTGCTAAAATAAGCATATATTATACTATGAACTTTTTAATGTATTTTAATATATTATGCGAGTTATAAAATAAACACGTGAGCCTTGAAATACTTTTTTTTATAGATATTGTTTAACGAATTATGGTTAAAAAAAATATTTATTTGTCTATGTTATGATATTGGGTCAATAATAATAATGTTGTTGTCTAAAATTTTACATTAACTAGTTATTGAGCAATATTCATAATGTGAAGCTTTTCAGCTTTCATGGTTTATTTAAAGTGCCCCTTAAAAAGTAGTAGAATTTTATGAATCAAACATTTATTAGTAAAAATAAGGATTATGAGGTTATTTTGTCCATATAGTAAATTTTAATTAATAACTTTGTCTCTACTTTTTAATTATATTAAATTTATCTTCAAACTCATTTAATTATATCAATTTGACGTGATTAAAAGATAGAGATAAAATTATGAATTTGAGTTTGCGACAATGATAAAACGACTCCTTAAGCCTTATAAAATGATTTTTAATAATCTTCTAAAACGAATAAGGATTTGAGCTTTACTATCACTCTAATACAAGAATGATTCTATTAAAAATAGATTAAATAAATTGTAGTAGAGTTAAAGACAATATTAAATTTTAGAATTACGAGAGATAATTATTTTGGAGATATATAATTTTTTTATAATATATATAATTTTTAGAATTTTTATTATAGGGAAGAATTTTGTAGAAATATTAAATGATATGAATTATCAGAGAATTCGATCAAAAAGGATACTTGGCATACTTTAATTGACGAAGGAGTAAAAACAAATAGACAACTTACGAAAACTTTCAGAGAAAGTATAATAAACTTTTTCTCTTTAACGCTTACTATCAATTATTATCCACATTTTTTTTATAGAAATAATAATAACTATTTTAAAACATAAAATTTATACACAGTAAAAAGTTGCAAATGATACAAATGATTTATAAGGTATATAATTTTAATTAAGCTCTACTGATTGTAGGGGTGTAAATGAATAAGAGGTGTAATGAATAAAGTGTTTGGTGAACTGTTCGTATAACGTTCGTTTGTTAAGGTAAATAAACGAGTATGAACAAAAACAATTTATGTTTATTTAACAAACGAACGAACATGAACAAATGTGTGTTTGTTTCGTTTATGTTCAAGAACAAATTCGTTTATAAGTTCGATTATGAGCTCATTTATCGACTTGTTTTTTCTGTTTATGAACAAACTCATTTACCCAACTCTCCTTTTTCTTTTATTTTTTTATATTTTAAATATTGGTGAATGTATAGTCTAAACTAAATACATAGTAAAAATTAAATTTAAATTGTAAACTTTAAAGAGTTTAAGCACTAGTGCATAATTTTATCATTTTTCTTTTAGCTTGCAAATGAGATGATAAAATTAAAAATTGAACATCTAAACAAATGATAAAAAACACTAAACAATTGCTAAACGATCATTAAACAAACACTAAACGTAAATGTTCGTAAACGCTAGATGAACACGTTCGTGAACATATAAATGAACATGTTAATAAACAATAAATAAATGAATATGAACACATTCAAAAATAAATAAACAAACACGATATTGAAAATATAAACGAACACAAACCGAACACGAACACCTTTAAAAATAAACACACGAACACGAACATAATCTTATACGTTCAAGATCGATTCATTTATACCTTTTATCTCTTTGATCGTTTTTATTTTATCATTTATTTTCAGTTTGATTTAGTTTTTGCTTCTCATTTCTGTTAAATAAAATTTATAAAATAAACCAATAATATCCACCAAATAAATCTTCCTGATTTACAAAGATTCATTGCCAGGAAACAGTCATGTATAAAGCCACAAATCACAACACAAATTTTTAAGATTATATTAATTGTGAAAGCCACTATCATAACAAATATAATAAGAGGAATTAATTCCTCATAACAGACGCAATGGTACATACACCCCACAAAAGAACCTACCACAACAACCTGGACCACCTCCTAATTCTTATTTATACGCATCATTAATATAGTTTAGACATAAGCAATTATAATTTCATCTAAATCTATCACATAATATAAAAGTTATGATTAAATCTATAGTACGAGTTAATTTAATATCAATTTAATTAAAAATTTATTACAATGTCATCTGTATAAAATTTAAGAAGTCATTTTGTCTTTGGAGTCAACTTAAATCCACAAATTTGTCTTTGCTTTTTAATTATATTAATTTTGTCTTTAAACTTATTTAATTATATCAATTTCACCATTTGATTGATATACCATTACGTTATTAATGTGAAAGTTAATAATACTAACATGATGATCTATTATATTGAAGTGTCGGTGCATGTTAGAGGTGTTTAAATAATCCGTTACCGTTAACCGTAATCATTGATTGATGTGATTAATTATACGTTAAAAATATCGGTTAACAATTACGGTTAATGAATTTTAATAAATGGTTAACCATCGGCTAACCATTAATAAATTATAATTAATAATTATATTTTTTAGAGAATAGAAATAGAAATAAAATCAAAATGATTCCTCCTATTTTTTAGTTATTATGTTTTTCTTATATAGGAGCACATTAAAGAAACATATGTGGAAGAAATACACGATTTTAAATTATAAAATATAAATATACACGCAAGATTTTAAACCATAAAAAAGGAATATACCTCATAATATATATTTCCATAAAATAAAATACATTTAAAAATAAATAAGATTTTTAAAAATATATAAGTTTCTACCGTCGTAAAATTTATGAAATTTTAAAAATTTTAAGTTGTGTTATGTTTGAAAAATATTATAATAGATTACCCTATAACAAAACCATTAATAACGGTGAACCGTTAGTAGTAAACCATTTTTTAGTGATTATGTTATGGTAAACAAAATTTAATAACCATTATAACGGTTAATCGACCGTTTAGACTTAACGGTACGATTAATTAACTATGAACACCCATAGTCCACGTGTGAATGATGACATGGTCAATGATCTCAATTGATTTTTTAAAGTGAGTTTTAGGACATAATTGATTTTAATTGAAAGTTTGCAACATTATTTAATCTTTAAGAAAAAATTAAGAATTTAAGAAATTATTAGAATTTTAAAAATATTATAATATTTATAAAATCATTAAAAATAAAAATAATATATTTTTTAAAATTTTAAATAAAAAAATATTATAGGTTATAAGATAATAAATATTAATATTAATAAAATATTAAAATGTTTGAACACTTTCATCATAAAGTCTTTGTCTAGATACGAGTACTCTGAAAGTTGGATGAATTTATTCTTTACAGAGAAATACCAAAGTAATATGCCAAATCTGAATGGTAAATGCAAAAGTAATTATAATAAAACCCAAAGGTACCATCCGAGTATAAATTCAAGCATTATATATGGACATTAATCAGGCAAATTTTTTCAAAGTCTTCCATTATTTGGTTTGTATACATAAAATGATGAACTCGGGAACACAGGCTAAGCTCCCTGTTATAGATTTCTCAAACCCAAACCTGAAACCAGGCAGCCCTGAATGGGATTTGGTGAAGTTCCAAGTCCGTCAAGCATTGGAGGAGTACAGTTGTTTCGAAGCTTCCTTCGACCAAGTCGTCGAGCTTCGAAACGCTGTATTCGGAGCCATGGAAGAGGTCTTCGACTTGCCTTTAGAAATAAAAAAGCTCTATGTTTCGGACAAGCCCTTTCGTGGTTATTTCGGTCATCAATCGAAATTGCTCGAAAGCATGATGATTGATGAAGCAAAGAGCGCAGAAAACATCGAACAACGCCTGACTACCACCTTGTGGCCTCACGGAAACATAAGCTTTAGGTTCAGAATATCAACTCTTTCCAATTATCTTCTTTTCTTTTCTTCAAATAGAATAGTTTGTTTTACTATATTAATTAATTGGTGTTCATTTGGCAGTAAAACTCTGGTGTCTTTCACAGAGCTAGCATCAAGATTAGAGAAGACGATCAGGAGGATTATTTTTGAAATTTTTGGTGTGGAGAAGTACATAGATGAACACATTGACTCCACAAATTACCTTCTAAAGCTCATGAAATATAATGCGCCCCAAACCAACGAGCCAACCATCGGGGCAGTAGCTCACAACGACATGAACACAGTGACCCTATTGTATCAAAACGAGGTTGATGGATTGCAGATTCAAAACAAAGATGGCGATTGGATCAACGTACAACCCTCACCCAATTCCTTCATAGTAATGTCGGAGAGTCCCTCTACGTAAGTGATCACTTAGCTTCAATGCTTGAAATATAATTTCACTTCCCTCTAAAATATTAAGGGTTCGCCTCTTAACATAAAATCTCTTGGTCCGCCCCTATTACAGATATGGTTAAACGGTGGATTATCAGCAACTTATCATCGTGTGGTGGTGAAGGGGAACAACACAAGGTACAGTGCGGGATTATTTGCAGCGTCGAGAGGAGGATACCAAGTGAAGGCTCCTGAAGAACTGGTGGATGAAAAAAATCCCATGCTCTTCAAACCCTTTGACTACGAAGAATTTCTGGGGTTTTACTTAACCCAGGTTGCTCCTGGAGGTGCTAGAACTGGTCTTACAACTTATTGCAGTGCTAAGATTTTGGCATAAATGATTGTTATGTACATAAATAACAAGTTGTGTGATCAAGCTTTGGGTTTTTTGTATGTATATTACTGGATAAAAATAATCTTGTTTGGTAAAACTTCGGATTATGCATAGTGCATCCACCGTCACTTTACCTGTATATAACCGTCGTTATTCCGATAATAGATTACTATTTAAATTCTTGTTATAGGGTATAGATCTGCTATTGAGAATAGAATGAGCCCAGTTGTGTTGAATGAGGCTTACGAGGGTGGCAGAATTAAAGAAGCTAACCTCACGGACCCAACAACAAATGTAGTTGATCGATTAAATTAGAATGTTCATCATGAAGTAGTTGTTTTGGGGACAAAGTTATGTTTTTTAAGACCAAATTTTAAGAATTTTGTTAACAGCCAGATTTCTTCTTGGGACCAGTGCTTTAATGTACGTCTATACTTAAATAACATGAAGAAAAAAAATAATAGTATTTTTTTATTGGATGAAATTATAAATGATTTAGTGAGGAGGGTTCCCACATTGGATTTTTTAGACTCCAAGAGGGTTCACATAAAAACTCTTAACAATTACTGTAAAGTTCAAAATCAATAGACCACAGTGATTCATCGTTCGTTTGGAGTTAAACTCTATTGAATTAAATAAAGTAAAATTAAAAAATTCTTTAATTACATAATAATGTGTTATTACCTGATTAGAGCATTAAATTAAAATTAAGACCAAATTAATTGGATGTAAGTATATTAATTTTTTTAAATGTCTCATCAGCTCCTCTATTAAAGGTTAATGGAAGGTGGTTTAATTAACAATGTTTAAATAATTAAATGGTATGATTCATAAATTAAAAAAATTAACGATCAGAATGAAATTCTCTCATAATTAAGTGGTCATGAGTATTGTTTACCCCCAAAGTTTATATTTACTTGATTCGAACAAGGAGGCCCAAAATCTGATACAAAAGCCCAACCGTTTTATTATTGTAATTATTATTATTATAGATAAAAAGTATTACATAAACCCTAATAGAAACCCACAGTTTCGTTATTGAAACCTAAAAACCAAGCTGAAAAGTAAGCAAGAAATTCAGACAAATGGGAAGCAACCAAGCAGCTGTCTCTTTCTTGAACAACCTCGCACGCGCCGCCTTCGGCCTAGGCGCCGCCGCCAGTGTCCTCAACGCTTCCATGTACACCGTCGACGGTGGCCAAAGGGCTGTGATATTCGACCGTCTCAGGGGAGTATTGGATAAAACCGCCGATGAAGGAACCCACTTCTTGATCCCATGGCTCCAGAAGCCTTTCATCTATGATATCCGCATGAAGCCTCATACTTTCTCATCTGTTTCTGGAACTAAGGATCTCCAAATGGTTAATCTCACCCTTCGAGTTCTTTCTAAACCCAAGGTAACCCAGTCATTTTTTTAGCTTTTTTGTTCTTCAGGTTTAACCCGTTTGTTTGATTTATGGGTTATGTTTATTGTTTGATGAATTACCAGGGAATTTGTGTTTTTGGATGATTTTAGTAAATGGGTTTGTTGCAAAAGGAAATAGTTTGTTCATTAAATCAATGGAATAAAAGTTGATGAGTTTTTCTACTTGTTAAAAATTGTATAGAAATATAGCTTTTCTTGTGTAATTATGCTTGATGAATCCATGGATTTAGTTATGTTTTCTGAAGATTATTGTTTGATTGATATTATTTTTGCAATAAGGTGGAGAAACTTCCTGAAATCTATCAACACCTTGGTCTAGAATATGATGAGAAGGTGCTTCCTTCCATTGGCAATGAAGTTTTGAAGGCCGTGGTTGCACAGTTCAATGCTGATCAGCTCCTCACTGAGCGTCCCCAAGTGTCGGCCTTGGTCTGTAATTCGCTAACAGAGCGTGCGAGGGACTTCAACATTGAGCTAGCTGATGTTGCTATCACGCATTTGTCATACGGTGCTGAATTCTCAAGGGCTGTGGAGCAGAAACAGGTGGCACAACAGGAGGCGGAGAGGTCTAAGTACATTGTGGCGAAAGCTGACCAGGAGAGGAGGGCTGCTATTATCCGTGCTGAAGGTGAAAGTGAGGCTGCGAAGTTGATTTCCGAAGCAACTGCAACTGCTGGTATGGGGCTGATTGAACTGAGGAGGATTGAAGCATCAAGGGAAATCTCTGCAACTCTAGCCAGGTCACCAAATGTTGCATACCTTCCTGGTGGCCAGAACATGCTTCTCGCTCTGAACCCATCGAGGCCTTGACAGTTGCTTGAGTCATGGTAATTTTGCATACCCCATAAATGTTGAGTGTGAATTTGCAGTCATGGTTGTGTTTCACGTCGGTGCAGCAAACTATAAGTTGAATTTATTGCAGCAAAAGGACACCATTTCCTTTCTGTTAAAACGTGGAGGTTGCTTTCTATATTTGTTACAATCAATGCGGAATTGTCAAATATCTTGCTTGCCATATAACATGTTTCTGCTCTATTGAAATCAGCTACGAACATTTAGGTTATGACTAGAAAGTCTGATCCCTTATATTTGTTGAGATTGTGTCCCTATCATTTTGCTCGGATTCTCTTTTTAAAGATGTCTGAAATATATCTGGATATAAATATGAGGATACGATCTTCCAAGAACCATCTAAATACGTAGAAACTTTGAAAACACTCATATTCGGCACTCAAAACCTAGATTAGTTTTGTTCTATTCCTGCTTATTTCAGCTATTTTCTTTTATGTCATTATGCAGACACAAGCTGCCATATGTGGGGGGAAATGGTGTCAAACCAACGTTTTAAATTGTGTAATCTTTATCAAGATATAGATTATCTTTTGGTTTTCCGTGGAGTTTGTCCAGTTTTATCCACACATCCAAAACAACCAAGAATTTGCACTCAACTTTGTAACATTTTTGAAATGTATAAGATCTTGACAGCAATGGCAAAGGTTAAGCCTAAGACTCCCTGTGAATTTCAACATCTTTGTCACTTGGATGCTGCTAAGTTAATTTTTACCACTCATTTGGGCAATTAATTCAGAAACATCTGCAGATTTTCATAATAATCGAACCTGGAAACCAACTTATTTACACATTATATTGACATCTCTTTAGAATAATGGTTCAAAACCAGTAGTACGCAAACTACTCGTATTTTAACAAGTGGAGTGGGTAAGGTGTACCGGTCTTATACTAGTACTCTACCTAGTGAAGTATAAAAGATGTATCACTCGTCAATAAAATTGAGGCTGGTGATGAGACGTCATAAGATTAAGCGGAACAAGCATCACTTTAATCACACATCCGATACGAAAAATGAGTTCCGGACATATAATCATATATAGTTATGTCAGTCAAACCTTCAGAAAAAACCCCTTGGCTTACCGGAGCTCTCAACGAACCTATTTCCTCCGAACTAACTATAATACATAAGACCTTTAACAGACTCATATGATCTACCAGAACGAAATCCATGATCTGACAATCAGATTTACCTACTTGTTGACCTACAAATAATCATAATAACCATATGCCTAACACTATAACCTGTGATCACTATAAATATCCCAACCACGACTGAAAGGGGATCTGACCTCCATAATCTCCATATGGACTCCTACCTTCTTATGACTTTCTCTTTGACATAGGAACACAGGCCAATGGTCGTTACCTCACCGGTCGCCTCTCTCTTCCCAAACTACGACTGACGAAACAAACTTAACTTGTTCCCATTAACAACTATCATACGTATATTTGTCTCTTTCAAGAAGATTGTTCCATTTATTCTCACGTGAAGACCTTGTCTTTCGAGATGATTAAAGACCTCATAAATCAAGATGTGCACATTCAACGTCCCAGGAAAGGCATCACCAATAACAAAACCAATCTATTTATTATGCATTTTCTTTTCAGACAATGGGTTGTGCCTCGAAAATAATAGTTGTGTTCTATATACTAAAATTTGAGTTAGAATTCGCGAGTCATTTTTAAAAATGACTACATAAACGGAGTAAAACTTACAAGGTCCACAATTTCTTTTACAAGAATTGTCTACTGAGCCTCTTCTTAAGCAGCCCTTTATTCTTACTGAATTTTTCATTTTTCTTAAAAGCACTCCTATCAAAAGCCCACGTTGGTTATACAACCAGATATGGTTAATGAGAATATAATCCTCTAAAGACCCTCCAAACATATAGAAATCTTCAATAAAACCTAAAACATACTTGTGACAGACAGACACAGAAATGTTTGATACTCAACACCAAGCCCGAGTAACATAGGTTCTTAATATATTAAATGGTTGCGTTTCTTTAATTGAGAGAGAGAAACTTCCACAAACCAAAAGGCTAAAAGTGAATTGGAATTTTGGTGGGTCATTGGTTCCCTTCATATTAACGCTATTCACCTAAGGTTGTAAGACCATCCCTAACATTAAGGTGGTGACTAGTAACTAAACCAACCCCAAAACCATTGCTGAATTTTGAGTGCAGCTTTCTTGCGGGGTGTTTTGGAGTCGGGACATGGCTCTCTTAGAAATAATTTAAGCAAAGCCTAGATACCCAGACATTGGTTTTGGCATGTAATTTTATGTGAGTTTGATGTTCTCAAAATAATGAACCAAAGGAGGGAATTATGAAACTGTAAAAATGAAAAAGGCTTAACGAGTAAAATATTCACATCTAGATCATGAGTATTAACATCCTTCACATAGAGAATCACCTGTTAGTCACCATTTAATATATCTATCCTTTGATTGGGAAATACAGTTAACTGCTTCTCCAAATCTAAGACTGTTGAGATCACAAATCAAAGCTCACCTGCAGGAGTAAAGCTTTCAGCATCGCTATGTAGATAGGTAGGGAAATCACACAAATTGAAAGGATGAAAAGTGATTGAAAAAGGGAATAAGAGCTCACTTTCTCAGTAGTCAAACTCACATTTTAAACCACTTTGGATTGGGAGGTTTTTTGGAGGTAGGCTTGCTTTCTTGCACAACTGGGGAAGGCATTGCACTGGCAGCAGCAGGCTCCGGGGTAGATTGAACCGACTCTGGCTGCTCAGTTTCAGCAATGACTTCCAAACCTTTCAAAGACATGATTTCCTCCTGAAGGAAGGGGCCTGAATTCGCAGCTGCAGAATCGTCTCCTAAACATTTTAAAGAGAGATTAGCAAGGCATCACTGAACCCCGAACTTATAAAATAGAAGGGTAAAATGTTGAGCACAGAATCCATTCAAAACTAAAAACTATGTAATTCAGTAAAACTTCTCAGGGGAATTCTACAGAGTTGTATTTAACATGACTAGTAAGTATTTAGACAATCATTAGATGACAACTGGCCTTACCAGTAAAATGAGAATAAGCCAATGTTAAATATGCAACAACTGATAAAACGAAAATAGCAAAATGGGATGCTATACATGGTAATGACAACATAAAGAAGTATATCTTGGTTCAACTATGCACTGGCACAGTCATAAGCTACGTTACTTGGACTAAAGGTTGGTGTCATATACAAATGTTTCTGACACGGATATGTTCAATTTTTTTCAAGCTTTTCATATATTTGAAGGGCCATATTGCCATACACATATCTATATAAGGGTCATACAGGAGTATACTTGAAGAAAAATCGGAATAACATAGACTAGAAATGTGACAATAAGGTTCATAACCAATGATGAGACAAGACTAAAGGATTAAACACTGCGTACATGTGAAAGCATGCACGAACCTTTTGGCAGATCATATGAAAAATACACAATTGCTCCAGGCATGAAACCAGCAGAGAAAAAATCCTGCGTCGTGTCCTTAATTTGCTTCTTAGGAGGTGTTGTATCTGCAGCATTACATATTAGACATCCTGGGCATAGTTTCACAACCAACATCCAGCTAGTATTACATAAGTAACCAAAATGTCATTCTGAAATGTGCTTACATAAATAGAATGGCAAATCTGGTCGAGCAACCACTTTCGTGATAAGGTCAACCAAGCTCTGCATTGTCTCAGATGGATGAAATGTAACCTCTAATGTGTGGTTATCCGGAAAGCGGACCCTTATGACAGCCTGATAGCGAACATATAAACTTAATGAAAAGTAAAACTAATTATCAAAAAGAAAAAAAACGAAAAAAACCTACACCAACCTACTCTAAGATTCACTAATCTTTCAAAACAAAAATCACTACTCATCCTTGATATTGTTCTCTCATCGTTGGGATCCAAGCATTCTTAACACACACACAACAAAAACATTCCCAAAAGGAGTAGCAAGTACCTTTGTTATTCTTGATCTTCGAGCTGCCTCTTCTGCTTCTCGGATTTTTCGTGTCTTCAAGAACTTATCTGTTCATAATCATATCCACTTATAAACGTGTAAAAATATATTTCTAAATACTTTATGAAAAATCCAGGTTACCATGATTTCTTATAAATTGGAAACCTTGCACACAAAAATGTGCCCACACATGTCCTTCTCAAGACAAAGAGCTATCATTGGTTACTTTGACACAACAAAATCGAACTCAACCAGTAAAAATTAGCGAACCAAACTGAGAGAATAAAACTGAGTATGAGTTGAAGCTCGTCAATAAAGTACCTTCCTTTTTAGTTGCCATTAGTCGATAATAATCTTCTGCAGTGAAATCATAGAAATCATCTGACACCTCTGCCCAGAAAATATATAACATAAAATTTTATCAATTTACAAAAATCACCTGACATTTCTAGTTGATAGGTAAGTCAGAAGTCCGAAAACATGTTTTGGTAGGTCATACCAGTGTCAGGCACACCATTTTGTGTCGATGAGAGACTTGCAGTTTCAAAAACATGAATTTCTCGTCCAAACTTCTCTTTCGCAGCAGCAAACTTAGCCTGAAACCAGTCAAATAGTTAAACAGCATTAGACTGCATACCAAAAAAGTTAAAGGGGCCTCAAAACAAACAGCATGATGATATTGTCACCGAATACCAAAAGCAATGTCTTTGCCAACCATGAAAACCATATATGACTAGCATACAAAACCGTGCCGAGGTCGTACACTCGTAATTAAATTTCTCTCCTCAATACTAGGAGTATGAAGATTCAAAAACAATACAGTTGTGTTCTTTTCCGACATCTACATATCTCTTCTACAAACAACAAAGGCAGCACGACATGAAGTTGGGACCAGATCAGAAGAACAAGATTCCACAACTCCATGAGCACTGATATTTTTAAAACAACCTTACTTCACTTGAAGCATTGAACAGTGGCTTTAAATTAGTTTTATCTAATTACTCGTATTAACTTTTCCAGAGCACTTTTACCTAAAAACCAAAACTGGTGCTACTTTCCATCACCAGTTTATGCATCCGCCGACTTCTCATTTCGGATCTCAGCACCATAAACTAAGCAAACTATTACATAGATGGCAAAAGAAACCAAATTGGAGCTTAATTTCATCACAATTGAGCTAATTTCAGTAAATTGTTATGTTAAAGGACTTGAGTTCAAACTAGTAAAATTGTGAATCCTAATTAATCCATGCCAATAAAATTGCATCAGAATAAAGCTAAACTTTTTCATTTTTTCAGAGTTAAATCTTTCTTTCACTGTTCTGAAGCATCTAAAATCAAGAGGCAAAACAAACCCAATCGAACAAAAAAAAAAAGAACTAGACCCATCACATGAATCGACTACCAGAGCGAAAACCCAAATTGAAACATCATTATAAACAAGATTTTGAACTGCAGAAAATAAATACGTTTTAGAAAAAGGAAACACCTTGGCCGATCCAGCCTCCATGGAATCAATACTAGTCAATCTCCTCCTCTTCAAAGGCAATGGCGACGAACCATCCACGATCATCAGCAGCAAAATGGAAGTTTTCAGATTTCCTCTTGGAGGATTTCTTCCGTATAAGATAAAAATTCCTGTTCTCTTTCCCTCTTTGGATTTGTTTCTGGTTTATTATTTTAATGTTAGGATAAATTACGTAACTAGTCACTAATGTTTGATTAACTTTTTATTGACGTTTTAAAATTAATGATTTAGTCACTAATATTTTCGATTTATAACAAATTGATTTATCGCCGTTAATAATTGTTATCGATGATAATAAAAATATTAATGTGGCTCATTAAACAGGTTGACCTTATAGTGTTTGATCATACAAAACATTTACATTGACTTATTGTTTAATTTTTCTCTTAAAAAATCTTCAATTCTTAAAAACCCTAATTATCCTCCAAAAGCATACTATCATGGCAAAACATAAGAGGAAGAAGCACCACCCCAGTACAAAGGCTATCATCTACCTTCTTAGCTTTATCAACATGCTCATTTTTTTTATCTTCATATCTTGCAATATCTTTGTCATTCCAAGAGAAACACCTATATATTTCCTACCAAACTGTCAGCAGCTGCCACCATCAAACTATCAGGATCAATAGAATTAAGAACCTCAAACTTATTATTCGATCCAATCAAAGCAGTTTTTCCCTCGTCCTTAGAGGAGACTGCAGTTTACTACCTTGCTCAGAATTCAAATTAACCACCTCAACATAATTAAGGCCAATCACCTCATCAGAACAATCCACAGCCCTATCAGAGCAAACCACAACCTCATCAAAATTATTATTTTCAAATAAAATAGGGTCAACAGGTACAATCTCAGTACCAATCACATCCTGCACACTCCCACAACCATCAGTAGGAACAACAGGATTTACCTTATTCACATCACCCTTAACCTCTAGACTTGCTCAACCTTTTTCCCCTGAGGACAATACTTCCCTATATGATCAAATCGACCACAATCAGCACATGATACAGGATCCAAGACACAATTACCTTAATTCAAACCACTAAACCATCACATAAGAGCACATCAACATGATCTGGAATCTTTGAACACAGAAACTTCAATGCAAACTCTAGTATATTCAAGAAGCTCCCAAGCAGCTGTAATGAAATCCATATGTAAAGGTCTACCTAAGGAACTTGCAATGTAACTAAGCCTGTTTTTCAAAAATAGCTCCAAAGGAACATTGTATAATTGAATCTAGATTGGCATACGAACCAAATCAATATGTAATTCCTTCAAATTTGGCTCCCACTTCCTAAGGAAAATTGGTTTGTGCCGTACATGCCAATGACCATTTTCTAATACCCAGCCCCGAGTAGTTGAATCAACAAAAGAAAAAACAAAAAAAATTGACCATCTAATCTGACCTTAACCGGAGAAGGTTTCCCTCATATTAGCTCAATAATCTTCTGAAGAGATCCAAAATTCGAGCCGAGCCAATAGATTGCCAAATCGACGCGTATCTCCACTCCGAAATCTCTTCCTCAAATACAGATCATGGTGGCTTACCACAATAGACCCCTCAACCTCCGACAAAGGGAAAAATTCAGCTCATGTTCATCCCCCGCCGCAAATAGCTACATCTAATCAGTAGCAACCTCACCAGACATAGCCCAGTAAAACATCCCAACAAATCGAAAACCCGAAATCAATAGAAAGTAAGCAAAGAAATAAGAAGAAATGGCCATGCCTTCAACCACCATTATCCCAGCTAACATGTACCGAGAGAGAAGACTTAACGTGCGTCATTCCCTGGAGTAAGATTACAAGATAATATATGTTCAAAATTATTTCAACAACTGACTAATATTTTTATATTTATAATATCTTAACTTTTTATTATTTTAATTTAACTTAATATTTTTATATTGAAATATTTTATATTTAAAAAAAATTAAATAAGTTCCTAAACTTTTTAAAAGATGTAATCTGGTATTGAACTTGATACAAAAAATAGGATAAACTATACAAATGGTCACTAATGTTTGAGTAAATTTTTATTTTTCTAATGAAGTTTCAAAAGTAATAAATCAGTCACTAATCTTATTGATTTGTTACAAATCGGTCAATGTTAACACCCGTTAACGGAAATGACGAAAAGCTTACTTGGCAACGTAAACTGCCATGCTAGAAACTCAATCACTGTTGACCAGTCAAATCTCAACTATATCAACTTTGACTATGATTTCAACGTTGATCTTCTCTATAGTTGAGATTGCCATGCTAATAAATTATGCGCAAATGACGTGTAAGTATACACAATCGCAATAAGTAATAAAGTGATGAGTGAGTATCGTCTCCATAGGGATTGGTGGAAATTATGAGTTTGACCACATCACTGCACTAATTTATCTAAGTATAGAAATGATATATACACTGATGATGCTTCAGCAATGAAAATGTGAGAGTGAATGAAATGATGGTGAGGGAGTGTGATTGAGTGAATAATGTCGTGGCAAAAGAGCGGTTTATAATGATGAATATGATGAAAATACCAAGGCAATGTAAAACGGTAAAAATAGAAAATAAATGGAATAGCTTGATAATCCTCACACGGGAAACTACTTTGGGAATAAATGGTGGGGAGTCGCTTAAGGAGCTGAAAACTTATCTTTCTAGCTGATTTAGTCTTCTAATGCTTTACTTGTACGACATAGTTTGCTAAAAGTGTTATTGCTATCTCTAGTCATAAGAACCTAACAAAATATAATGACACAACATCTTCTCTCAATCTCAATTATGGCAACCTACACTATTGAAGACACATTACCCCTGTTAGTCGTTGAAATTCTAGCTTAGTCTCTCTCAAGTACTAAGGGATTAGGCTATAGTGATTAACTACATCCCATTGCTTATGTTAATCATACTTAAGTTTCTCTTGAATACTTAAGAATTAATGACTAGATTTCTCTTGAACATCTAGTCTTCATATAAGAAATGGACACTCTCATGCCTCCTACAATCTTAGAAGAGAAGATGAAGCACACATAAACAAAACAGGTAAAAACAAAAGATAAACATTCATCAACCATTAAAATAAAGTTTCAAGTATTTATCAAATGAATCCCACCAAATATAACTTAGTTCATGGTGGGGTTCGAACAAACCATAGAGTATACCCAATCATTCATTCGACCTTACAACCTAAATAAAGTTTCAAGCTTTAACAATGGAGCAAAGGTTGGAAAAGAAAGCATTAGTGTGTACGGCCGACACTTCCCTCAAACCACCACGAACGGCTATAGCGCGAGCTCATCTTGTATACTACGCCACTCCCTCGAGATTCACCAATGGAGGAACACCAATAAAAAATAGAGAAAGAAGAACGGCAATGGAGGTAGAGAAAATGGAGAAGATGATGATGGATTTTTTCCCAATCTTTTTTTCTCTTGTGTGGTGTCCTTTTAAATAAAAAATATTTAAGGTATTCTTGGGAATTTTGCACTCAAAATACCCATCATACCTCCAAATTCATTCCTTGTGCGTGAAGTTTATCTCCATAGGTGGCAGTGGACGCCCATTCAGACGATTATCAGCAGCAGACACATGCTTTGACAACTGTCCTCTTGTGAAAATATCTCTTTTTTTTCTGCGCTAGAAATGTCAAGACATTGCAGTCTGCTTCAGCAATATGTAATGCCATGATATTCTTCTTAGATTGCCCTATGCTCCTTGTTTCCTGCACATCACTAACCAACCATATTTTTCCCATCATATAGCACCTTAACAAAGTAAAAATAACACAACCACCACAAATGTATCTACATGTAACTATATGAATCTAAAATGACCTATATGAACCCTTCGACAAATAATAACTTAAGTGAAAAAGACCTTAAAAATAGTTTTTTACGGAGTTATTAATATGTTCCTCGGCTTGAAAGAGTTAATCAAGTTCCTAGTCTGACTGCGACGTCAGCTTCTAGGTTGCCAATGTCACCTCCAAGGAGGAATAAGTTGGAGTCGACGAGGAGGATCCATAATTTTTTGAAGGTGAGTGACCAAAATGAAACCAAAACGTAACGTCATGCATGATTTAAAAAAATAATGGTTAGGTGACCAAAATAGAAAAAAAATTATATTTGGGATACTAAATTTGTCGTTTACCCAAAAAATTGATAGAAATTATCCCTGCCTTATTCATGTACGGCTATTAGAAACTAGACCAGTAAATTCTCAACTGACTCCAAAATTTACCACAAATAGTTCATCATAAACCATTTAAATTTCGTATCATCTTCATCCTTATTCATCACAAATAAAAACTTCTCATTCAAAAACAAGATGACAAAGATTGCATTGGTTGTATTCTCATTGGCCTTGGTCCTCTGCATCCAACTCAGTCATGATGCAGGGCAGGCACATGCCAATGATCAAGAAAAAGATATGTTCATTTTCAGTCTCGAAGCCGTCCTCAATGGTCTCGCGGACGAAGGAGTAATCGATCGAAGTAAAATCCACAAAGAGGATTTCGAAAAAGCCTATGAAACCGCTAAAGCTAAAGGAAAAGATAAATCATCGTCATTGGATACTTCCATGGAAGAGGAAAAGGTACTTCTCTACACAGGTCTCGGAGCCTATATCGAGAAATTGGGGAACGAAGGAAAAATCGATCGCGCTGCTGTGGAGAAGAAGGTTTTTCATTCTCTTCCGGGCGGAGGAAAAACCATCTCGCCTGAGTTGGATTCAAAGGCCAGTGAAGCTATTCTCAAGGCTTACATAGATGACAACAATATTGAAATATAAAGTTAAAAAACATATTCACACACTATGTATTAATAAATCTCAATGCTATTGAATTTTATCAAAGCCGGAATAAATTGATTTTGTAATATGTAATTTCAGTAGGAAAATAAAAGTTACAGGCCTTATTGACAAGGCAATGGAATTTTGAATATGACTGTTGTTTTGTCAAAAGTTGTGGTTTATTGTAATACGAAAGTTCAGAATCTATTAAATTTAAATAATTTCAGTGATAAAATAAACAATTTAAAAAATTTAAATTTGAAATTGTAATATGCACATATTGTCGAGAGTTAATTCTTTTGAACTGATATTACTTTATAGGACGCTTATATCATATTTAGGTATGTAAAAAATACATACCCAAACGGTTTCATTTCAATCCAATTTAATAGGTTAAATTTTTTCATAAAGTATGAGTTAATTATTGAGAATGTATCGCCACCTTATCATAGAAAAATTAATATTTAATTTAAATTGTATCACCACATAATTAAATCAAAATGCTATTAATAAGGATTGAGCTTAGGTTCTTCGTAAAAAACTAATATTTAACTATTGAATCAAACAATATAATTGTTAAACTTTTAACCTGACTAATATTTAATTTAAATTATAATTAAAATTGAAGATCAAACTTAAAATTATTTTCTCAATTCATTTGAGAATAAAAAATATTTATTTATATTTTTATAAAATTTTATTTAGAATATAATTTTAATCAAAATTTAAGTTGAATATTTTTCTAATAGTCCGGGTAAGTACAATGTAATATTTGTTCATAATATACACAACTAATTAAACTTGAGTCCTCTAAGGAAAACAACATTATCTTTTACCACTAAGGCTACCCAATAAATTTAAATTCGTGTTAAATATTAGTTTAGATGGAATTATAACAAATGTACAGTATTAATGGTTAAACATTAGATCGTTTCTGTCGAAATCTAGATTAATAATTAATTGTAAGAGTGGTCTTGACTTTGAACCCTTTTTGTTATTATACATCTTATTTTTTTAATTTTTATATAATTAGTTTAGATATAATTTTTTTTATCATATATCTCCTCATCTTAATTTAATTTTTGATATGATAATAACACACATATAAAAATGATTAGAAAAAGAAAAAATAACATTAAAAAGATCAATGTCACTGATGATATAGTTTATAAATGGTTTAATGAAAATTGAATGTTCATATTATACATTTTAGTAATTTTTAGCGTTAAAAGAAGTTTTTTTAAAGTAGATTTTTAATGTTTTCAACGTTATTATTTTAAGTGTTTGATCTGTCACAATCGTTAAAAAATATTATTTGATACGTGTCGTGTTTATAAAATTTTGTTTTTCTAAATTAAAGATTTTAAATTATAATTTATTTTAAAAAAATCTTAATTTTTTTCTTAAATCTAAAAAATTTCTAAAACAGTAAAAATCATAATTCCGAGTTCCTTTACCAATGTCGACAGCCCTCAATGTTGTCCTGGTCGTCGCCCTTTGTCGTTAGTCATTTTATCTAATCGAAAATCAATAGAACGACTGGAGGAATCATTGCTTGGTCGCAACAGTCATCGTTTGAAGTAAGGGAGTTCAGTCAATCACACTAATTGGAGTTTGATCGATTCGCCGTGTTGGTGGCGACCGTCAATATAAGGTAATTGAAATTAAAGGTTTTAGGAAATTTGAAATTTTCTTATAATTTCAAACAATAATTTTAAATAATAATTTTAAGTGTTTTTAATAAAAAAATATTTTTAATAAAAGTTATAAATAAGACATGTGTTAGACAACAATATTTTTTAACAATCATTGTAGTATAGACATTTAAAAGAATAAAGTCGAAAATATTATACCCTTACTTTAAAAAAATTCTTTAAAGACTTAAAATTAATCAAATATAATTTCAACACTCATTTTTATATTTTTTTCATTAAACCTTTATAAAAGGATCATTTAGAAAACTTAAAAAGAAAAATAAGTCAATCTCCACAAACAGCCCTTTTATTTTGTTAGCTTGGATCTTAAGAGTCCTCATTTTGTAGTTCATTTCTAATCAAAGAGAGGAACAGAAAAAGAGAAAGAGAAATGGGAGATCAACTGGCGAGAGGAGAAGAATTCGAGAAAAAGGCAGAGAAAAAGCTAAGCGGCTGGGGTTTGTTTGGCTCCAAACATGAAGACGCCGCCGAGCTCTTTGATAAAGCTGCCAATTGCTTCAAGCTCGCCAAATCCTGTAATTCTTTGCAAACGTTTTATGTTAACTTTTTTCTTTTTAAAAATAATAATAATTATGTTTGTTTTCTTGAGAAAACGATGGATTAAATATTTTTTTTTGAAGAATGAAACGTTCGAGATGATCTGACTAGTATTGCGATTCAGAAACTTTAATCTATAGTTCATTCCTTTTTAACGAAATGTTGATCGGAGAATGATTGGAAAAAAAACGAAATATCTGAGATCTTTTGATTAGTGTTGGTATTGAGGCGAACGAAATAAGAATTTGGTCGCATTCGATGGTTTTTCTATTTTTAATTGTTATTTTCTGTTTTATTTATTGATTATTGTGGGTTCTTAAATGCGATTGCGTCATTGTTTTAGTTTGGTTAGGAAAATTGTTAAATAGGGTTACTTTAAAATAAGAGCATTGATGAATTGCTCTATAATTCAATTTAATTCCAACTGCGTCATTATTCTGGTTCAATTAGAAAATGTGAGATTTAGGGTTTCTTTGGCATTGGATTATCTATTAATTACTTTATAGTTCAATATGTATTTGAAATGTGACGAAATTGGTTACTTGGAAATCTGTGATTCTAACCTCTTTTATGTTTTTTCTTTTCTCAAGGGGACAAAGCTGGATCAACTTATGTAAAGTTAGCAAATTGTATTTTGAAAGTAAGCCCTTCGGTTTTGTTCTTTTGATAAACTGCGATTTAAGATTTGGTTTGACCCTTTTTTGTATGTATCTATAGTTAGACAGCAAACATGAAGCTGCTCAAGCTTATGTTGATGCTGCTCATTGCTATAAGAAAACAAACGCTAAGGGTAAGTGCGGAGTGCACAGTTTCTCCTAAAAGTTCTGGAAGTTTGACTGCTTTCCACAACTAATTTTGTTCCTATGCAGAGGCTATATCTTGCTTGGAACAGGCAGTGAACATGTTTTGTGATATCGGAAGGCTCAGCATGGCTGCAAGGTATTATAAGGTATTGTTGATCAATATGCCTCTTTAAAGGGAAAAAAGTGTTTATCGTTCGTTGTAATTGCTTAGGTTAGGTATATGTGATCGCCATTCATTTTCTTTCATTTTGATTGGGTCATAAACTTTTACTCGAAGTCCATTAACAATTTTGCCACTAGAGTTAAAGATCCCAAGTGTTTGTGCTTTTCATAAGTCTCGTTTAGCATTGTTGTTGCACAACTTATGGCTTCAAAAGTTATATTTTGATGCAAACTCAATGCTAAATGAATTTTTATTTTTGGCTTTTGCATTTTTAAATCATGGTTTGAAAACCCAACCTAAAATGCTAAGAAAGAGAAAGCTTTTTCACTGTAATATTAAACACTTTATTTTGACCACATTTTTAACACTTTTTCCAACACGTGGTTTTATGATCCAAGGGTTTTCTCCCAACAGTATTATTAAACTAGCCTATAGCACTGTTGAATATCCATGTCTATAAATTTGTATGTTGATGGTACACGCTGTTCTTCTTAGACATGGGTGCTTATATATCTGTGCAGGAAATTGCTGAATTATATGAATCTGAACAGAACATCGAGCAGGCCATTGATTTTTATGAAAAGGCTGCTGATTTCTTCCAAAATGAGGATGTATTGACTTCTGCCAACCAGTGCAAGCAGAAAGTTGCACAATTTGCTGCTCAGATAGAACAGTAAGCATGATCAACTTCTTGTAGACACTGTTCATGCAAATTTTTAGTTTTCTACTACTGTCGATGGTTTGTAAAATTGTGATCATAGTTGGTGTTTTAATTTGCTAACACAGTTCCTTAAATACAGAATTTGGCAAAATTTTTAACAGATCTACTTTTGATATTTCTTCAGATACCAGAAAGCGATTGAGATCTATGAAGATGTTGCACATCAGTCACTTACCAATAACTTGTTGAAGTATGGAGTTAAAGGACATCTTCTTAATGCTGGCATTTGTCAACTTTGCAAAGGTGATGTTGTTGCAATCACTAACGCGTTAGAACGATATCAGGTTGTACTTTGGCCCTTTTAACATGATAAAACCTTAACCTTTTAAATTAGTTTGGTTATATTAAACTTATGTATGCATTTTTTTCTTCAGGAAATGGATCCAACTTTTTCTGGAACACGAGAGTACAAACTATTAGCTGTAAGTTATCCCAAGGAAACACTTATTTCAATTTTATAATTTATTATTGTATCACTAAAAAGGATAAATTGGTTCCTTTTTTGTTCTTTTGGCTGCTTAAAGATGATTGATTGATCAGGGGTGGCATGTTTTACCTTTTGTTTTATTTTTACTCTTGTTGTCCTTATTGTGCATTAATGGTATATCCAGATACTGGCTTATCTCTTAACAGAAAACTTGTTTAGTATACAATATGATTCATTCATTTCAAATGGTAGTAGTTTTTCAGAATCTAGTTCTTGCTGTGGAAGCAGTATCTTTCTGAGTCTCTGTTTTTTTATTTTATTATTATTACAGGAAATTGCTTCTGCCGTTGATGAGGAAAATGTCACAAAGTTTACAGATGTTGTCAAGGAATTTGATAGCATGACTCCCTTGGTATGTCAATTTCCGTTACAAATGCTTCTTGGATGGACTAGCGGACCGAGGTCAAACCAGTTGGACCTTTGGTTCTGATTGAACTGGTTAACCTAGCATTTTTATTTAAATGTGATTTTAGTTCTTTAAAAAATGATTTTAATGCTAAAGAAATATTAAATATAATAAATGGTTTATAAAAAATATGTTTACTTAATGGTTTTTTCTTTCCTTTAAATTATAGGTTCAAATCTCATCATTTTAAAAAATTAAGAAAATAAAAATGTATATTAAACCACGTTTTACCCTTTTCTTTTGTTTGACCTTTTAACTGTTGAACTTTTTGCTACTGTTTCATCTATAATGAATGGTTTCATAATGTACTGGACCAGTTGGACCATTGGTTCCTTGTCCAACTGGTTCAACTGGCTGTTCAATCAGGTTCGATAACTCTGGGACCTGGGTTAGGGTGGTATAGAACCAATTTCATTATGGCTGTGACCCAGAAACTACAAACTCTAACGAGCTTGCTGTTTCCTTGAAATGCATTACAGGATTCTTGGAAGACAACCCTTTTACTTCGAGTGAAGGAAAAACTGAAAGCTAAAGAAATGGAAGAAGACGATCTTACCTAAAAGAGGTTCATGTCATAACAGTTTCTTGTTTTGGGTTTCTTTTAATGATGACTGCTCTTGTTATGGGGTCCTTGTCTAGTTATACTCTTTATACACCCATGCGACAGTCGGTTTATAAGATGTTTTACTTGTTTGACTTTAAATTTGAGAACACTATCATACTGGTGATGGGGTGAAGATGAGGCTTGTAATTGAAATACTGCCTTGTTTTGCTGTGATGTGTCAAAGGAGGGAAATCTAAATGAAGAATAAAGTTGAAATTATAAATTGGCTCGCTGCAAAGGTAACCCCGTTCGCATCACCTGGCTACCCTTGGATGTCAGTGAAATGGGTTATCGTGGCCTTAGAGAAATCATGAATCTTAATAGACATTGTAGGACGTTTCAGCCGACAGATCGTGAAAGAATGGTTCAAAACTGGCAATATTTTGCAGGTTGGTGCAGATTGTGATATTTGGTATTAGAGCTGATTCTGGAGTACTAGTAATGTGTCATCGAGCACGATTTGCTCTCGTTGAGTTTTGGAGAACGGAACCAGCTCTGTGAGTTATGAATTTTATATTGACTGTGTATTAGAGTTCGATCGGATAACCTGTGAAACATTATTGGTGGAAAAAAATCTTTGGACCTGATAATTAGAAGCAAGATAAATGAATTAGAATTTGGTGTGGACCGCATGAGATGAGAGTATAGAATTTTCGTAGGCAGTGGTGATCCATATGGTTCACGAATCAGCAAATAAGTGTTTTTTTTAGCTAACCTAAGTTTGCAGAAGATATTAGATCTACATTTGAGGAACATGCTGCTCAATTTTCAAGATACATCTCAACAACTCTTTCAAGTGATGCATCAGCCATGTACAAACGCAAGTGGGGAATGATAAATGTAATGTTGAAGCAGCTAAAATTATTAGTGTCTACACCGACCAGGACAATTTTATTTCTAAAACAACTATTCAAGTCACAATATAATTGAATTTTATTTTAAAATTATTTTTCAATCAAGGTTAATATTTTACTTTGGAACATGCTTATATTCCTAACATACTCAAGTTCATTCAATTTTTCTTATGAAATATTACTTTTTGAATATTAATATTAATATATTCACATGGTAACGAAGAAGGAAGCCATTAAATAACAAATTATGCCCCCACACCATAACCACATGTTACAATCATAGGTAAATATCAAAGCTCAACTGTAATTAATTAAAAGAGAAAGCATGGAATTTGAGGCATTAATCATCAAATTTCCCCAACCATGTACCATCCTTCCTCTTCCTCATCTTCATCATGAACATCAATATTTTCTAGGATGATTTCACCTACATCATTTTCTGTTTCGTTTAAAGATCAAAAATTCATTTTAAAATAGTTATATGCGTCATGATCATCGTTATCTTTGTAACAATCTTCAATATCATTAGACAAGTGATCCAAAATCGATGTGCTGAAAACCCTAAAATTTTCAAACCAGGCCTGCCCCTCCCACGAGTAACACTCCATGCGATCAACCTATAGTTTGTGGTCACATCACTTGACCTTAACTTACGACTACCTTTGGTCTTGTTCTGGGCCTTACAAACGGGGCGCATGTGACACCCTGGGCACCTTGGCTTACCACATCGTCCGGTAAACTTGGAATGGTTGGTTGGTTTCTTCGGCACCTCGGAGAATAAACCGATAGTCGGAGGTGAATCTAATTGTTGAACAAAATGTGACACCGGTTTCGGATTCCATGAAGATGGGAGGGTTCGGCTTGTTCGAACAATGCCATAATAATGTATAGAAAACAACTATTTTATATGATTTGGATTGAAAGGGCAAGCTTGGAAAGCAAGGTGTTTTTATTGGTCATAATAATGTATAGAAAACAACTACTGTAAGATTAAACAAATTGACAAAATTGGCAAAATAAGTAACTTTAGTTTCTCCAACTAATAACCAGATGTGGTTACATTCTTTGATTAAATTTGAGTGAAAAAAATCATACATAGAAGAGAAGTTATAGTTCAAGGATTGTTGGTATATAATTTCGATTTATTTAAGTAGTCGTAAATCTAAAATAAAATTATGGTTGGATCAATAAAAATATAATAAAACTTTGTTTAACATAATTCGTATATGTTAGGATTTTCGGAAGCTCGAAACGACAACCGAAACGTTTTGCAAAGAGGGGTCGGAACGATTTTGTGTTTAGGGAGTAAGGAGATTGAAAGATAGAGAATTGGACAGCGATTTATAGTGGTTTGACTTTCTCAATCAAAGTCTACGTCCACTACCGTAGCCCCTCACCAAGGATTTTCCAACAAATTCACTAATTTGTTCTTTCTTTTGAGGATAAAGAGTAACCTTACAAACTCCCTAGTTTTTCCGGGCTAAACTAGAACCTTTCCCTAGCTTTTACACGGGCTAAGCTAGAACCTTTCCCCTTTACAAAAGGATAAGAAATGTAAACAAGAAAACCTCTCTAAGGTAGGTGTTTACAAGATTGAGCTCACAAGAACAAAATATATACAAGAGAAAGATGAAATAAGAATGAAAAATTCTTCTCTTGTGTTTGATTGCTTGGATAGTTGTTCTCTTATTTCTTCAAGTGTCCTTAGCTTGTATTTATAGCTTGGAATGTGTTTGAAGTCATATCTAGCCGTTGGGGATGTTTTGGAGCCGTTTGGGAATGATTTTTCTGCAAAAATAGGCTGCCCAGAATGGGAGGAATCGCTACCCCTTCATAGGGAATCGATACCCCTTCATAATATTCAAATATAATGATCGTTGGGCTGATGAACAGTGAGGGAATCGGTACCCCCTTGGGGGGAATCGGTTCCCCTTTTACATATTGGAATTTTTGAGCCTCGGGTACTGTTCAAACAGTGATTTACTATTCATAAAAACATTTTTGTGCTCAATTTTAAATTAAAAGAACTTTGAATTATTTTTTTAAATTTTGAATAAATTCAATTAAGTCCAAATACATTTTGTAAATTCAATTCAAGTCCAAAAACCATTTTGCCTTAAATTGTTATATCGAAACATAGTTCAACGGTATATATATATTTTAATTTAAAAATATACTAAAAATTATACATACATACATACATATATATATATAGGGAGAGGGTAGGATTCACATACATTGTAAAAAATAATAATTAATTGTACATTAATTTATGATCATTGGATGAATTGAAATTGATGGTTGAGATTATCTCAATGTTCTTTTTTCTTAATAAATGTCTTCTTATTTCATATCGATAATCTTAGCCGTATGTTTTTACTTTTATATTTTTTTTAACGTAATTCATATATATTTTTATTTAAATTATATTATAATTTTTTTGAGCATGAGGTAGGTCATGACGTACATACACCCTTGTATTTAAGACTTGGATAAGGTTTGGAATAGCATTTTAATCGCAAATTAGGGTTGGCTGGGTTATATTCGAGTTATTGATTAAAAAGTAATACATAAGTCATTCAATTAAAATATTATTACAAATAAGTTACTTTGTCATTAAAATTAAAAAAAATATTTAATATATCCAGATATAATAACAATTTTAGTCTCCAAAATTTATATTCTATCAATTTTATCAGGATTTGATATTCAATAAATTTAATCATTCATATTTATATATTTCATCAATGTAGTCTTTTTTTTTTGTGATATTGTCAAACCAAACGACCCCTTCATATCAAAACAATGGTTGAATAACTACATCATGTCATAAAGTAGTAACAAATTATTGTAAAACTATTATTATACCAAAAAAGTAATATAACATTTTCAAAAGAAAAACAATCAATTTAGGAGAAGAAGAAAGACTTAAATTGAAATTTTTAAATATGAAAAGTTAAATGTATTGAATTGTTTTAGGTTATGATCAAATTGATAAAGTGCATAAATTTTAAAGACTACAATTGCTATTATACACGATCTCATTATTTCGTCTAACAATAGAATAACATATTTGTAATAATATTTTAATTGAATAATTTGTTTATAACCTTTTTTTTAAAATAACATATTTATTATCTAATACATAATTAAGTAACTTTAAGGGTAATTTATCTTTAACTAAATGATCGAGTATGATCAGAAACAAAATTTTAATTCAATAAAAGTATTAGAAGTTAAATTTTAAAGCCTTCCTTATCAAAAAATTAAAAAATTAATGATATAAATGATATACTATCTAAAGTTTAGATGTGTCTAGATAGTTTATCAATTTAAAAATAAAACTGAAATATTTAAAAAATCATATGATTAACTATGAATTATATATAGGCAAGGGGGAAAAATTGAAACCTAAAATGTTATTAAAGACGATGGAAATGAAGCACACTACAATTATTCAAACAACGAAAATAAAAACTCAAATTATTACAGTACTAATAATAAGCCTTTATTTTACGCCTGATCTAAGAAGCAGTTTTGCATGGATTCCATGCAAAACATTAAAACCCTCCACGTAAACTGCATGTCAAGCTTAAAAGAGGAAGAATCCAGCGACAGCGGCCACACCACCGATGACGGAAGACGCCTTGAGAGTAGAGGCACCGGAAGGTGTAGGGCTATCGTAGCTATGTTCCTCGGCAGCTGGTGGAGGGGATTTCGACTTCGAGGCCTTGGGTGCTGGAGTAGAGGACTCACTATCATCGCTGCTGGTAGGGGCGGGGGAGCTGCTGCTGCCCTTGCCGGAGGATCCAGAAGGCCTTGGAGAGGGAGGAGAAGATTTAGAATCGCTGGAGGAGGATCCACTGGAGGATGACTTGGGTGAGTCGGAGGATTTTGTTGCTGCAGCCGCTATCTCCGCCACCACTGCCGCTAGATTTGTTCTTGCTTCCGGAGCCACCGCCGGAAGAGGGCGTTGGGAAGGAGGCAGAAGACTTCTTGGGGGAAGGAGGAGATGCAGAAGGTGACTTGGAAGGTGGTGAGAAGGAGCCACCTTTAGATGAAGATGAACCCCGAGGGGATGGCGACGGCGCTGAATTCCCCGCGAACGCCGAGACAACCACCACGAAAAGAGGGCAAGGACGAAAACTTGACCTGCCATTTTTATTTCTTTATCAGTTTCCGACGATCGATTCTTTTAATGCTTATGAATTATTCCAACGGCGATCTGATTTTTTTGGGGGATCAAATCGATCAGCGATTTATTTATATATGAATGTTGGGGGGGGGGGGCTTATCAGTGGCTTACAAATGCAACAATTTGCTTCAGTTTTACACTTGACCGACTTTCATGGCTTCTTTTGTGGAAGAAAATAAAACTAAAACTTTGCCAAAACCAGGCTTTGTTATTTTCGTTTAGAGTAAAAGATTATGTACTTTTATACGTTTTCATTGTTTTTTTTTTAATTTTTGAGTATTTAATTTAGTTATTTTTTTTATGATTAGTTTAGTCGATGTCTGAATTAACTTTTTAATATTTTCAAGCAAATTTGTTCACCATTCCTGACTTAATACGATTGTACAAATATCCAGAGCTCTTCTATTTTTAAAATCATGTATATAATAAATTAAAATTTGATTCAATACAAATTTAACCTTTACATTTTCACTTAATTAATCATTTATTGTACTCGAAGAATTCTATCCCACTGTGAACATAAAACTTATAACTTACACATAAAAATAATCTGAATATCGAGCTTACAAAGCTCAATGCACATCTACTCCACTATATTTCACAATGGTCATAAGAATAAGCATGCAAGTCATAAACATAAAGATATTGAGTATAATATATATTTTTCCTATCTAATTATCAAGACTCAACATATTTATTCAATTCTAGGGAATATCATTCTACACAACATTACAAATCTATGGATATCATGCTTAGTTGCTTACCAACATTCATCTATACACTACACAAGTGTATTATACATAATATTCACGTGTTATCCATATAGACATATTAATAGCAATAAGTTATATGGTATCACTTAGCATCAAGTAATAAGTAAAAATGAGTTACCTAGTATCACTTAGTTAGCGTCAAGTAATAAATATCAATAAGATCTTTGATATCACCCGGCATCCGATAATAAATATCAACGATACTTAATATCATTGAGCAATCATGTTATGCTTAGTGGTTTAATTATATTTTAGTAACTCAGGACCCTTAATAAGGCTTTTCGAGCAATTATGAAACAACCATTCGAGCTGATGGGAGTTTATCATTCTCTGTCTTACATATAGAGGTAATTTGATTGATAATTTAATGTTTAAGGATATTTTAGTCATTTTATCTTTCCGAACGTTTCAATTAATGTCACACACTTAGGGTTGAATAAGCATTTAATAATCTTCAAGTCAAATTTACTCATTTGATCGAGTTTAAAACCTTCAATTCAATAATTAACCTTTAATGGATATTTTAGTAATTTGATACTTACGGTGGCATTTTAATCATTTTACACCAGGGTATTTCAATCATTGAGTGCATGAATGCATTCTCTTAGACTCATCTAATCATTATGAATCGTTCATAATTTCCCTTGATTAATTTAGAAGCCAAATCAAGCTTAATTTAGTCTTAGGTAATTATACCTAATAAGGATTCATAATTTGTCTAAATTTGAAGGATGCCTAGATTTTTGGGTCTTAAGACCTTTTACTAATCTCACAAACTTGATATGGCATTTTAAGGCTCTAATAATGAGAATTTCTCACAACATACACGTGACGATCAACACAAATAATCAAATGTGTTTACAATCAACATTAGACCCTTAAAACCTCAAATAAATATAAGGTTGCTCTTGCTTTCAACTCGGTTGGTAATTTAATATCTTAAAGCTCGTCAAAAATACTGAAGTGATTTAAGTTTGATAACCATATGTTCAACAGAAAAAAGTATATTTACATTAACACGTTGAAATTATAATAATGACTTATTTATTCACCAAATAAATAATGAATTTAAAAAAAAAGTTTATTTTTAGATGATGATATTTAGATTAAAGAAAACAATAAATAATGACACCATTATTTATTACTAATAATGTTCCATACATCACTCACAGTCCCATGAAATCCCAAAGTGCATATACATAACGAGACCATTATTCTACCCCACTCCCCCTGATACCATAATATCTATAATCTATTCTACCATAGCCATTCTCACATTTTTCTTTTTGGTTTCTCATGTAATCATATATAAATTCAATGCAAAACGTAATCTCTTCTAAATCATACTCGACCGCCTCTACCACCATCTCCGGCAGCCGCTCACCGGTTCACAACTCCCTTGATGGTGCCAACAATGGAAAGGGACGTTATACTGGTTATGAGAATGCAATGAAATTTTTTTATGAACGTGTTTGTGGATGTGCCAGGTTGCGACGAAGAGAATGAATTGATCAAATAAAGAGGAAGAATCCGGCGATACATGCGACAGAGCCAAAGACGGCAGAGGCCTTGAGAGTAGCGGCACCGGACGGCGCTGGCGCTGGTGCGCTGGCATCGGAGCTGGGTGTTGGGCTATCAGCGTTGGGGACCTCGACAGCTGGTGGAGATTTTGAGGCCTTGGGGGATGGAGCAGGGGAATCACTATCATCGCTGCTGGTGGGGACGGAGGAGCTGCCTTTTCCTTTGAAGGAGGAGCCGGAAGGGCTGGGAGACGGAGGAGAATTAGAATCGCTGGAGGTGGGTCCACTGGAGGATGATGACTTGGGCGAGTCAGAGGATTTGGTTGGTGATGGTGGTGAAGGAGGGGAGGCGTTGCTGCTGCTGCTGCTCCCACCGCCTCCGCCGCTGCTAGAGTTGTTCTTGCTTTCGGAACCGCCGCTGGAAGAGGGGCGTGGGGAGGAGGCGGAGGAGTTTTTGGATGAAGGAGGAGAGGCAGAAGGTGGCTTGGAAGGTGGTGAGGATCGACCTTTTGACGACGATGAGCCCCGAGGGGATGGCGACGGCGCTGAATTAGAGGCGAACGTCGAGACAACGGCGACGAAAAAGAGGGCAACGACGAGAACTTGACCTGCCATTGTTATTTCTTTATCAGTTTTCCGAACACTGAATCTTTTGTTTTGTTTTCTGCAAACCAAACTGGGGATTTTATTCAAAAGAAACTGCAATGCAGAAGGAAAAAAAACACTTGAAATTGAATGCTTATTAATGAGTCCAATGGCGATGTGATTGTTGGAGGGGATAGGGTGAGTGGTATTTATAAGTGGCTTACAAATGCTTCAGTTTTACACTTGGCCGACTTTCATGGATTCTTTTCTGGAACAAGACTGAAACTTTCCTGGATTTGTTTGTTTCCTTTATTTTTAATTTTTATAATTATAGATTATTATTATTTGATATTTTATTAAAAACAACAATTTTGTTAATGGGTTTAAGTAATATTAAATTAAATTTAAACAACTACGTCTATATAGTTTGTACATATTATTAATTACTAAAAAATTTATGAATAAATATTATTTTATAAATAACTCAAATTATTTCGAAAGTATTGTGTTTTTTTTTGTGTATGCATAATGATAGTTAGTAAACTATAGTCTTAGACTGCTAACTTCATTAAAATTATGAATAGTTATTATTTTATAAACCTCTCAAATTATTTTAAAAGTATTGTGTTTTATAATTAGTTTATGATAATGATAATTTTTTTATGCTAGGCTTAAATTATTATGAGTCATTTCTCCTCACAAATCAATAAGTATTATTTAAAAACATTCAAAATTTATATTATTTTGTATGTTATAATAATAATAATAATGTCAATCACATGTGTTGAAGTTAAGGGATTAAATTTTAAAATATTAAATTTATTATTAAAAGAAGAAATTAAAATTGCACATATATTCTACAGCAATTAAAAAGTATGTTGTTCAAATTTAATTATAAATAAATTTAAAACGAATAATTTTTTAACAAATAAACATAAAATCACAAAATAATCAAATTAATTAATTAAAGTTAAAAACACCATTATACCTAACATTAAGAATACTTGTGTCTTGATATCCTTGAAAACAAATAATGAATAAATCAAACACAATTATTTTATTAAAATTATAGAAATTGTAACATCAAACACAAACCTCAAACAGGGGAACTGAAATTTTGTAAGAAAATTTTAGTTTTCGAGTCCCATAGGCACATCATTTATTTACTAGCAATAGTAGAATATATCTTCAAAATATTTCTGATCTCATCACCTTAAAACAATGAGCCTGGAAAGCCTTGATCGTCATGGCAGCAAACGAAAGATGTGTATGTCTCCATGATTCGGAGGCACTCGGGGCACCTCATGCTCTCTGGGACCCTCGTGGTGGTCGGGAACTCGAAACGGCAACACGGGTGAGCAACATCATGGAGCCGATCATGGTACTCCTTGAACGCCAACTTAAAACCTTTATCTGTAACATTTACTTTCCATTCATCATAGCCACCTAAAGCAGGCAAAATAGTTGTGGAGTGGCCATTGACAACAATATCAGACCCATGGCTAAGCACCGCCCATCCCCCTTCTCTGCCATAGCTAAGCAGCTTCTTTATCTGCAGCATCATCGGGTCTTGGTCGTCGGCTCGGCCTAATTGAATCTTCGAAAACAGCATGCTTTCCAGCCTGGCCCAGAAGAACCAAACCATGGCTTGGTCTTGCCAAGCATGGCTAAGATTCTCCACATTGATAATGGTAGTCACTTTCTTGACTTGCTCTCTTTTGTTGCTTTTCCCTACATAGACCATCTCTAGAGGAATGCCGGATGCAGACGCAACACCGCGTGCAGAGGATGCAAATTTCCTAATCCACTCGATATCGTCCCCTCCGTACAAGAAAATGAATTTCTCCTCTTTAATCTGACCAAATTAAGTTCAAAATCTAGTATTAGACGCATATAGTATGTGTGTACATACTATGTATGTATGTATGTATGTACGTACGTACCCAATTGAGGATCATCGGGTCAATGCCGTCAATGAGTAGCTCGAGCCGCCATGTTTCTTCCCTCCAGAGAGCTTCTTCTCTCAAACTAGTGAAAGGGAATGCAGAGCTTCCCCAAATCCACATCATGTGGATTGCATTAGGGGAGAGCACTTTGCCTTGAGGGTCTAGGACCACAAGGATTGGCTTGGTCCTGAAGTGCCAAACCTCCTTAATGAACCTAATAACCGGCTTCTCTATGAGCAAAGGGTCCTCCACCGAGTACCACGGCATGGTGCTTCTCAGGGTCTCAAATTTGGTTCGTGTTTCGTCACTCAAAGGGATGATGGAACGGTCTACAACCGGGATCCAAACCACCTCATACTGGCTCTCTAGCCTTGTTTCATGGATCCTGGAGTCATTGTATATCTGCTCAAGAATCGCGAGCTCGTCGCTTGAGAATTCTAGGCTTGAAATTAGCAAGAGCACATTCTTCCTTCTCAGGACGTCCAGGCCAACCTATGCAACATGGCACAAGGTTACGGAACATATCTGACAGTAAGTATCGTTAATGAAGATCGAGCTAAAACTGTTATAATTCTGTAAGAGATTGCTACCTTTCGCCTGGTAGCACCGTCGATAAGGGGCAGTTTATCGTCCCTGGCATAAATCAAGGCCTTTAGAATTTTCATGTTGTCGATGTGCATCACGTTCGGAGCAAAGAGATTCAGAAGCATCTGGTAAGTTTCGACATCTTTCTTCTCCTCTGCGATTAAACAATGATAAAATTAATGTCCATTAGTACAAAATTTCAAGTTTTGAAATTGTCTAATTGCTAACCGATATATTGGTGGCAAAAATTCAGCTGCTGCCTCAGATGTTCATGTATGTTTCGGAGCTTGTGAGCCAATGTTGACAACTCCCACGACTCTGATATTCCGTACCTAAAATCTAAGCGAACCTTGTTAATCTAACTATTTAATTAAGCATTCATCGTTAGATGAACCAGAAAAACGTACTCATGACCCATGGTTGCGAGGCTAGAAATTTGAACTGCACAAGCCACCATGCTTCGAATGGTCCAATAGACAGCGGTCGGAATAAGGTTCAAGGCAGTGGCTAGTGCAGGTGCGTCTTGTGAAATGTACATCGCTGGGAGCTCCTTAAACTCGACAACAGATCTAGTGACATCCATCATTGTACGAATCAAATTGTTGAGTGCTTCAAACCTGGGTTTCAAGGGAGCCGTGTGCTCCAAGAGTGATGGAAGTTGCTTCAGGATCGCCATTGACTTGGCAAGCTGGTTCGTGGAGTAAATCTGAGCAAGAAGCCAGAATTCTCCATAGTTCAAAGCAAAGGCTGATAGAGACAGCACCAGCTTAGCATCCCACGTATAGCTCGATAGAAAATTGAATATCGCAGTCGTCGTTGCATGCGCATCGGAACCTCTATAAGCCTTGTAGGACAGCTGGTATTTAAAAATGTTCAGAAGATGGAGATGTTAGGCTTAGCACTTGCTCTTAGCAGTTAGCACACCATGAATAACAAATATAGCATGATTTTTCTAAATAAATTCGAAAACCTCGCATGCGATTCGATCGATTGTAAATGTAAGAGCTTCAAGCATAGCAATATAATTTGCTTGCTGAGTTTTTTCTTCCATTTCGACTCGAGCCTGAGTACCCTGCAGTGAAACATAAAGCAATGTGAGCATTTTTCAATCATATGTTCAACAATATAAATGCAGCATAGGTTATACCTTGACTATAACATCGACATGCTCGGTGGCGCGATTAAGGATGTCCTCAACCAGATAGAGAAGAGGCCGAACGTCGACTTCCCGACCATCGGGTGCATGAGTGGCCAAAATTTGATTCATCATCACATTGTCATCAGACATGGCTAACATGCCAGTGGTGCGGTCGGCCCGGATGATTGCATGACTAGCACTAGGATTCTTCATATGTGCCTGCTTAGAACCAGGAGTGACAATTTGTTGCTGGCCGGTGGAAACAGAGCTGTCGGGGAGTGATTGAACCGTGCCATGGTTATGGACCGGCGACGGCTTAGAAGAAGCTCCACCGGGCTTGTTGACAGGTCCTTTCACAAGCGGATGAAGTGGACCGGTGTTTGTCGCCTGAGACATCGAAAAATATAACAAAAAAGAAGGGCTTTCAGTTGACAGAAGAGAGGATGGATGGGGTTGTTTCGTACATAGACATGGAGTATATATATAGCCATTGGAAAAGGAATAAAGCTAATATGAATCTATTTCCTTGCTTCGCACACAATTAAGATAAAAGTGTGGTTCAAGACTCGGTGTCAGGGACACAGCGGACTTCAGTGAGGAATGGACCGATAGAACAGCAGTTGGTACAGTTTATAAAAATTATCTTATATTTTTTGTTAATAATTTGTTTTCATCCTAGAATTTTACAAGTCTATCCTCCTTTAAAATTTTAAAAGTTTATGTCCAAAAATAAAATCCTACGTTCGTGCTTGCGCCATTTAAGCTCCAAAGACTTGAAAGTGAGACATCGTCCGAGGTAAAGAATATGCAGTATAAAAAATAACTTTGGTGGCAGCAGACAAAATAAAAGTGAAACGAGAAACAAGAGATGCCCGTGCCACTGTTGTTCTTTGCTTCTTTACGTATGCCAATTACTTCAGATTTTCTATCATTTGCTTTATTTCTTTTAAATTCGTCATTAAGACAAGTGTTAAGAAATTTGATTCTTTACTCTTTAGGTAATCAAAATGAAATCACAGTTTAACCAAATCTGACATCCTTGCTAATATTTGATTTTGCTTTTATCTTTTGTCGGGAAACATGAATTCATGTACTGATTTTTGTTTCTTTATATACATGATAACTTATAACTGAAACTAGATATTAATAACCAAAGTTCGGTTTGATTTGAAATTCGAGTCTAAAATTTCATCTGTAGATTTTTAATTTTAATAGTTAAAGAATTGTTGTTATTCTTTGAGGTCTTAAGTTCGAGCATTGAATATACAATGATGCATAAACGTTCAATATCAAACAATTGAATGTCTTCTAACAAATATTATTCCATACTCACAGAATAATCAAAGAAAGATGAAGAATAATAAAATTGTTACGGACTATAAAAAATTATATTCTTAAATAGGGTGAAATGAATAATATATAAAGAAAGTGTTGACAGTAGTATTTAATGTCTTCAAGAAATTAATCGGAATATCTTATATTTTCGAAAAGATGATTGAAACACTTAATGTCTTCGAACACTTCTTCTCCTTCAACAAACCTTCTCTCTATGGCGATTAAACCTGATAATAATATGACCCTTCAAAATATTATTTAAGATTTTCATGAATTTATTTAAAAAAGAAGCAAGAGGAGCAGTCTTCTAGATTAGAAAATAGGACCCTGAATATTTTTATGGTGATAAAAATATTATGATAATGCAAATAATTAAAACTTGATTAATAAATTAAAAGAGCTCCTCTTCTAGTAGGATATGAAGAAACTTCTATTTCAAACTAACCAAAACAATAATTCTAACGGAATCGAATCTAGGTGCCAAATACGTAATCAATTTCCTTATCCAAAATAATAGTAGTAAATAAATCGATAAAGGGTAAACTACACGTTTAGTCCTTCATCTATCACTTCTTTTGTTTTAATCACCTAACTATGTTTTCCAAAAATATGTCTAATGTTATGTTTTAGTCCCTACAATTAAAAAATAAACATAACTACTAATGTTATATTTTTTTAATATTTGCAATGATGACGTGATATTATGTTACGATGATATGTTAATATCATTGTTATTTTTTTAAATAGTGAGATCAAAACAAAACAAAACTAAAATATTAAATATGATTTTATAAAAAATAATAATTAAGTGATCAAAACGAAACTAAAATAATAATTGACTGACTAAATTCGTAGCTTACGCATAAATAAAGCCTCTGAATATCAACCAAACCACACAAACAAAAGCAAAGACGGTGAAAGCTGTTTCTCGCTTCTTTTTCCTACTACACTACTGCTCCTCTCCCTCACTTTTCTTCTCAAAAGAATATATTTGCAGGTAGGGAGGGACCAAGAATCTTCAAAACGACGACGTAGAGAACTATGTCTTACGATTATCTTTTCAAGTACATCATCATTGGTGACACCGGTTGGTACCTTAATTCTCTGTATCAAAATTCCCATTTTTTTAAATACTATTTTAAAAAACGGGATTTTTTTGGTGTGTTGCAGGTGTAGGAAAATCATGCTTGCTTTTGCAGTTTACTGACAAGAGATTCCAACCGGTTCATGATCTCACCATCGGTGTTGAATTTGGTGCTCGGATGATCACCGTTGATGGAACACCGGTCAAGCTTCAGATTTGGGATACTGTAAAAACCCTAAGTTTTTAATTCCCTCCCCCTTATTATTATTTTTTTTTACTTTGTTGGGTTGTTTGGTGAAAAGGGTATTGAAATTTTGAAGTTTTTTAGCTGTGCCATACGAGTAATTTAGGTTTCGGAGCCAAAATAGTGTTACTGAAGATTCTAGATTCTGTAAAAGACTTGATTTTGATGTCTTCTTTTGGGTGTTGAGTAATGATTTTTTTCTGTTGGAAGTAGGAGAATTTAGGCTTAGGGGGACCAAGGAAGACAATTATGGGTTAATTTTGGAGTAGATTTTTTTTTTGGTACTAAATGAAAAGAGGATAAAGGAAAGTTTTATATGACTCTTTTTATATGAAATTATATTTTCAGCCATATATTAGGTATTTGTTTAGCTGTTTTGTCAGAGCTCTGCCTTCTTTCGTGTGAAGGGACCTTATTCATGAGTTAATTATTCCTTTTCACGTGCTTCCTACTCAAGGAATATGGAACCGGCGAAGCTTAGCTTATCTATGCATTTAATGGCTTATGTTTTCCCTAGGTCTACAAGTGAATGAGTGGCCGAAATATAGCTAGAGTTTGGTTTAGGCTTGTTTCATTAAGCTGAATGAATGAATTTGAACAAGATTTTTAAAGCTCGTTTTATAAAGAATGAATTTGAATATCAATAAACTTGATTTGTATGTTCATGAACTAATTCAATAAGTTGTTTGTAAACAAGCTCGATAAATGGTAGATTAAAGTTTGATTAAAATCGTAGGACAATTTCCTTGATTTCTGTCGAGCAGACTAATTTTAGCTTAAGCATTGGTTAGCACAATTCAAGTCGTGATTTAGATTTTGTATCATTGAGAACTATGTATGACATAGATTGAAAAAATATCCATTGTCTTCGAATTGTTTTTCCCCTCAAAAGAAAATTTACATCTGCTTAAAATGGAGTCACAATATGTTTGAGAAATAAAAGAGGACTGGGTTTTTATTAAAACTCAGTTAAGTAAAGCTGAGCTGAGTTCAAACAAGGTTTTTATAACTCAGCATGTGCTCATTTTACCTAACTTATTACCATCTAAACAAACTGAACCCAAGCATTGTAATAATTCACCTGGCCCGGTTTAGTTATCTCAATTAGAGGTGTTTTGTTGGTTGTGTGATCTTTTCTTATATCTTACTCATTTAATTGATGGATTTGAATCCCTCTTATGTGTGATTATATTTCAGGCCGGCCAAGAATCCTTCAGGTCCATCACCCAATCTTACTATAGAGGAGCAGCAGGAGCTCTTCTGGTCTATGATATAACCAGGTAAGAGACACAATATTTTTTCTGTGCGGAAATACTTGCTGTTATTTGCGAGCTATTGGAGATTAGTGAAACCGTTAAAACAAGGTTGTGATGTGCGAGCATGCTTAAAAAATGGGTGTGGATGAGGTGAAGGTTACTTGTGCCTGTATCTTCTGTTTCAAGATCTTTTCTTGCCCCTTGATTTTAGCAAATTGTTTTCCTCTCGGTTAAATTGCTAAGAATGGTTTATTTTAATTTTTTATACGACTTTCAAAGCTTACAAAACCTAGGTACGGAACATTTGGATTTTCTGATTAACTGCAAATTTTATTCTTGGGCAGGAGAGAGACATTTAATCATCTTGCAAGTTGGTTGGAGGATGCACGACAGCATGCAAATCCAAACATGACAATCATGCTTGTCGGGAACAAGAGTGATCTTTCTCACCGGAGGGCTGTGAGCAAAGAAGAGGGCGAACAGTTTGCGAAGGATAATGGGTTTTTGTTCTTGGAAGCATCTGCTAGAGCAGCTCAAAATGTTGAGGAGGTAAGTATTTAACCCCCCCCCCCAAGTGAAATCATATTATTTATAACTAGCCTTATCATTTTAGTCGGAATATATAGCTTTTCTTTATTCCTTAAATCATTTTTACTCGGGCTCAAGAATGAATGCCAAACATGGGTATTTTCCAGACAGATATGTTAAATTTTTTCAAGTGCTTCCATGTATTTTGAGAATCATACCCCTATACAATGTTTGAATATATGTTGGATACGAGAGTTTTGATTCGAGTACTTTAAGAGAAATGAATAACCGGAATGGCGTAGCGTAATGAATTGTTTTAACTAAAATTCTGAATCATCTTGTAGGCCTTCATAAAGACTGCTGCAACGATTCTTCAGAACATTCGGGGTGGAGTCTTTGATGCATCCAATGAGGTAATAATCAAGCCACTTTGTTTTAGTGTGATACATTCTCTTGAATGTCTAGAACCAAAGATACACATACCCTCCCATGGTTACATCCCGGCGGACGTCTAGAACCGAAGATACATTCTCTTGAATCTCGATGTTTCTTTCTCTATTTGGCTTGCTAAAGCTAGACTAATAATAAGTGTAAAGCTTTGGAGTCTTAGATATGGTTTAGCTAGTTCTACTTTTACTGAAAACTGCATTTTCTTTGAAATTATTGCAGTCGTCTGGTATCAAGATCGGCTATGGCCGTGCCCAAGGTCCATCGGGTGCAAGAGATGGAGCGGTCGCTCAGACTGGTGGCTGTTGTGGTTGACATGAATGGAAACAATGTTGTAAGCCTGTGTTGTATTTGATCCTTGTGTCCAATTTGCTTATTTCATCACAATATCATTGCTTCGAATATATATACTTGAGAAGTTGAATTAAGGAAACTGAATGTATAGAATTAGTCCTTTTTTTCAATTTCATGTAAATGTAGTTGTGTCATTTGTACTGTAACATATATGTTGATGTTTCCCAAGAATTTTAATGGCTATGAAAACTCAGTTGAATCAACTCTTGAGTCTGATCATTGTGGATGGATGCTCTACATTTTTTTCTTTCTTTTTGACGATAGATAATTTAATTGTTATCATTTAAATAGTTTACTAGTTTGATTTAAAGGACAAAATACACATAGTTCCCCTATTTTTTGTTGAATCATCTGACTAGGTATAAAATATCACTTGACTAGGTATAAAATACACGTAATCTTTTTTTGGATAGAAAGATTATGGACATTTGAGCCAAATGTTAATAAGCTAATTGAGATATGATAGTCGTTGAAAATCTTGATATTAAATTTTAACATATCTCAATCAACAATTTAACGATATTGTCGTTAATTTTTTTAATGAAAAAAATTTAGAACATATGAATAATCGGATGATCATTTTGTAATTTTTAATAGTCAGATGTCTCAACAAAGCAAAAAGTTATAATTGGAGTATCATTTTATAATTTTTAATAATTTAGGGAATCAACAAAATAATATCTTATAATCAGATGACTATTTGTGTACTTCACCCTTTTAAATTATTTTATATAGAGAGATTATGTATTAAAAGTTAGAATACATAATGTCCTCGTAATAATGTGACAATTATTTAGAAAATGAGTTTTATATATTTTCTTAAATTAATCAGTGCTGAATTAACTTGTAACAAAAATTTAATCAACAAGTATAGTTAAATATATATTAAGAGTTTATATTTATAAATTATAATAACTTTATTATTAAATATAAATTTGGTTCAAGTCAACTCAATTTTTAAAAATTGTTAAAACTGGTCTAATCTCACAAGAATTTGTGGACCTCACTAAATTCAAAGGTACCTAACGGTACTAAATTCAAAGGTGTATAACCAAATGAAGATACAGTGAATTTAGCTAAATTCACTACAGTCGAAGTTTGAATCCGGATTAAACTAAATCAAGAAGACCACCTTCATAATAAATTTTGCGTAAACTACCTATTTAATACCTAAACTATTACTTTTGTTCCATTTAATACCTAAACTTTTTTTTCAAAACCATACCTAATGGTTAGTTTAGGTTTCACTTTGGTATCCCACAGTTAAAATTAATAAGTTTAGGTACTAAACGTGATATTTAACTATAAAATTTTGTAGTGCATGATTTGAGTTAATTGATTAAAAAATATACTTTGGTTGCAAATAAAAACCGAAAGAATAGTCGATGAATTACAAGCAAAATAGTCCCTTTTAGAAGGCAAAAGGGTAACTTAGCTTGCGTTTTTCCTACTCTTCTTCTTCCTCGATGCAAAGCTGCTCAGTTCAATTTCGATGGAGATTCTCTTTGCTCTACAACAAGAGAGATGAACTAATTAATCCCAAAAATGAACTGACTAGAAATGCATTAATGTGAAGCAGGAAAAAAAAAACAACGTTCTTCAGAGATGATGGGCAAGGATTATAAACAAAGAGAGAGATAAAGCGAAGCACATTATACCGTCTTGAAAGCTCTTCGGACTCCTTCCCACGTTCTTCGTCCACAGCCTCTGATGGAAGAAATACATTGAAAGTTTAGGGACCGGACATAAAATCACAGTGTTCAACAAAATATTTGAAATTAACATTATAATACCTGGTTCGTTTTCGTCATCACCTTGGTCAGACTCTGAACCAGAACCCCATCGGTCCCCTCCGTCATCAAAGTCCCAACGGTCACCTACAGGGGGAATCCAAAACTCAAGTTCTTCGGAATCACTTTCATTTTCAGCTGAATCCCTAACTTCAGAGATAATTTCTTCCACTGCCTTTTCCTTCTTCTTCTTCTTCTTTTCTTTCTTTGGCTTCTTCTCGTCTTCTTCGGCCATGGTTTCACCCATTAACTCCTCCATTTCCTTTTGCTCTGTTGACAAGAATTTACCGAGAATTAACACAAATAAACCACTTAATCTAATTAATCAGAGAGCAAGATTTGAACCTAATTTATTGAGAAATCGTTTCCCATTGATATGCTTCCAAATATGCTCCTCGGACTTATTAACCGTATCTCCGGTTAGTTTACAAATCAACTTCGAACTTAAAAACAATCAAATAGAAACTTTGAATAAATCATATTGGCAGAAAACACATGAATGATGAAACAAACAAAAGGTAAGTGATCCACCTAGAGGTATAAATGAAACACATACCCTCACAACTTAGGTTTGCTTAAAAGAAATTTGAATTTGACTCGGCCATTGTTGAGTTGAGATGGACCTCAAACAGCCAATTTCCAATATCTCAATGCTATTAAAAATTTCAATTCAAAATCGAACACAAGCTTGAGCACAAATAATCAAGCTTCAAGCTAAATATAAAAAACAGGCTCAGTTTTGCTACTAGGTAAACGAGCCTAACTGATTAAGCACAGATAGTTTGATTATTGTCTCCAATCAAGTTTGAGCCTTAAAAGTGAAACTCAACTGAAATCGAGTCCGGGCCAAGCTTTGAATTTCGATTTTCAGGTCAATCCCGAGATCGAGCTAATCCCAAGCTTGAATTCAGCTCAGCTCCATTGTACGTCTCGATTCACCCTAACAGAATCCTCTATTATAAAATTATGAAATCCCAAAACAGAGACTCGTCATTGGTAATCGATCAAAACCCTTGTTTTTTACCCGAAAAGTTTGGGGAAATTTTCAACTTCTAACCCCAAAACATGAAAAATTCGACTGATTTGATTCTGGGTCTTCATAAATAGTTCATCTTAGCTGAAATTTTCAATCTTTGATAACCCTTTTCTTCACTTAACAACAACGAATTGGTTCTGGATTATACTAAGGAAAAAATCTTTAAATTCAATCAATGATATAAAAGAAAGAGGAAAAGCGTTGAACTTTACCGGGAAAGAGGGTCTTGTTTGAACATGTTGAGAGGGGGCTTGGAGTGAGATAAACCAAACTCGATGAGGCCTAAACGACAACGTTTGCTCTGAGCATAGGAATCCTTGTCTTTCACAACCATCTCGTGCCCTGTTTCAACGCACTTGAGCCTGCCGTTGGGGAGTTCCGAGAAGGTCGGAGGACCCAACAAATATGCCCCTTCTTTTCTTCCGCCGCCGCAACCTCCGCCGTTTCCTTCACTTACCTTCCCCATTGCTGCTGCTTAGTAGTGTTGCTCTCTTCTTTCGGTTCTTTGAGTGATTGTCTCCTTATGCACGACGACACCTTTTCTAGGTCTGTTTTAATTCAAACAAACGACAGCGTTTCAAAAAGCTGTTCTCATCTTTGGAGGGTTGCTGTGTGAATATGACACTATTGAAAACACACCTTTTCAACGTCGTTTAAGGGCTGACACGTGACTTCATCCCACTCCTTTTGCTAAATGGGATGCAAACGTTGTTGTGTAAACGAATAATATTTTATTTTATTTATATCATATAAAATATTAATATCTAAAAATATATAATATATTTAGACATAATTTTTTTTATCAAAAATTCATTCATAGGATGGAAAGAAAACAACATTCGACACAAGGTAGAGAGAAAACAGAACACGTCAAAGAGATGAGAATGGTAATCTAATATTGAAAAAAATATAAAATTTAAAAATGATGATACTACGCATTTATTAGACATATTTTTTTAATTTAATTTTTAATAATAAAAAATATAACTTTGAAAATTTATTAAAAAGGTGAAAGGGTAGCTTTGCTCTTGTAAGGAATCTAATTTATTATTTTCATTTATATTGTATTTTCGTATTAATTTAGTCTTTAAAGTTATTTAATTTCATCATTCTATATCCTATCTTTCACTTAAAACCTTAAATTAAGGGTTTTAAGTTAGAGATTAAAGTTTAGGGTTTAAAGGTTGTGGTTATGGTTTGGAATTATAAATTTAGGGGTTTAAATTAAGAATAGGATATAGAATAATGTAATTAAACAACTTTGAAAAATAAATTGATGTGAAAATACGACAATGACGAAAATGATAAATTGAGTATACTATAGGGACAAAAGTGGCCCTAAACCTATTAAAAATTAGGGTAAACTATATGTTTGGTAATTGAACTTTACTCTCTCTCTTATTTCACTCTTCGTACTTTCAATTTTTTTTCAATTTACTCACTGAACTTTATAGATTGAATTTTTTTATCACTCTGCTGTTAGAAAATTAATCGTGTTATGACATGGTCGTATTTTAATCAAAACGACGTTGTTTGCCAATTTTTTTTTTTGAAGATTTCAAAACGAAGTCATTTTTATGTAAGTCTTCATGTCATTACGTCGTTTAATTATTTAACGACAGAATGACAAAAAATTCAGTCTATAAAGTTCAATAAGTAAAATGAAAAAACTGAAAGTGCAATGAGTAAAATATGAGAAATAGTAAAGTTAAGTTACCAAATGTGTAATTTACCTTAAAAATTATAAAAGAATAAATATTATTAAAAATTATAAAATTTCTAATAGAATAATATAATTAGAGGGTGAATTGATAACGGAATCAATTGTAACTATTTATTCGTTGAATTATTGTATTTAAGGTTTGAATTATAATTTTAACAACCAATTTTATAATATTTCCTAAAGTGTTATACTTCTCTAATATTTTTATTTTTTTTAAAATCATTCTTAAATTATTCTTTTAAAAACTTATTTTTTAAATTATTTTTAATAACTTTTAATACATTTTTTATATAAATAAACTTGTGAATATCATGTGAGAACCCCAATACATCATATAATAGTTATAACTCCAGAAAAGAAATTGCTAAGATTTAATAGTCGAAATTAATCAAAAATCTTAATTGATTTAATTGTTGATTCAAAGACTAAATTAATTCAAATTATCAATTCCAAGGATTATTTGGGTACTAAAAAGTTCAAGTACTCATATTTTTTTAAAAAAATTGAGGGCTTTAAACACTTTGAAATTGTTTTTGGTTCACAAAATATAAGGTCGCCTTCTAATATTGAGAATATTATATTTTATAAGAATGTAAAATATTTGTGTTTAACTGGAGCTTAAACTTCTAATACTAAATTAAAAATATTTATATAAAAGTTTATAAAATTATTTTTGTGATACTATCTAAATTTTATGAAAGAAATTATTTAAACATTATTAATATTATTAATATATTAAACCTAAACTTTTAAATACTTTTCATAACTATTATATTTGTTTATATGTGAGATAACATAATATAAAAATGATAATATTATAATCTCGAATGCACAAAGATTTATCTTTCAATGTATAAGATTATTTTTTTTTACTTTTAATGACCTAAAGTTATGTGAGATTAGATTAATTACATTATATAATCTCATTTATATTCTACTCAAATAAAGCCACGTCATGCATTTTGTTCATAGTTTCAACAGCAGCAACTAGTCTTGGCCTAATGATGTTTGGACGTTTCATCTTTCCTATATTCTAAGCATCACATTCTTCTAAGTAATTCTATCATCACTAATTAGTTAGCTAACTTTGTAACATACCATACTAATAATACATGCATAAACAGGTCTTTGGAATACGTGTATGTTATAAAGGTGTCTTTATGAAAGATGTGGAGGTTCAAGTAACGCATGCATGCCAAACATAATGGAACATGTTAGAATATTAACGACTGGCAAAAACATTTCGATCGTAATGGGACATCGTTAGAATACTAACGACTGGTAAAAACATGTCGAGCGTAATGGAACATCGTTAGAATACTAACGACTGCACTAAGAGCTGTTAATGTGACACCTATAGCTCCTACTCTGCTGATGCCCTGAAACTAAAGCAACCAATTTACCATCCACTGCAGTTTTAGACCAACTTTGACAATGTTCGTGTAAATGGTGAGCATCTCGGAAGCCCTAGAAATAAAAGATCGACAAACACGTAGCAGTAAGCCGTGAAGAAATGAAGACAATATTCATCAAATCCATGTTCGAAAAATTCGATAAATAATGACAAAGTATCTTCATTATTCCACCCAACATAAGTGACTGAGCTAGTTAAGTTGAACCCTAGGGGCAGGAAAGCTCAAATGCTAAACATCTCAGTAGCACGATAAAGCAGATAGGAATAAAAGATGCATAATTGGATTTAACTGAAGAAGAAAAGTTACTGAATAGGTAGCAGGCCAAAATGATAACTTCCAAAAGTTGGAGCTGAAGGGAATAAACTAGACCTAAGCATGAGGGGCTCTGTGTCTTTCTGAAACAGAATTCAGTCCTTTTTTCGCAGTCCGGGAATTGGTCTTTGTTCGCTGTCCTCGGCAAGGCAATTTATCCTCATGCCTGATCCCTTTGTAGCATTGAAGACTTTTCAATCTGGCTATGTCCGCATTGATACACCGCCTCTAAATTACCCAAGGAAATGAACAATGTTAGAGAAAGTTTTCTAGAGCAAGGAAATAAGTTTATACCAAATCTTCTCCGATGACATATGTGGAAGAGACATGCTCGCGAAGAGCCATGAGTTCTCTTCCAGTTAATTCCCTAGTGAGTTTGTTATCTATATTGAGCTCGCTTAAGATTTGGTGAGCTCTGTTACGACCAATTCCATAGATGCTCTGAAGAGAAACTGCAATGCGCTTGTGGTCAGGAATTTCAGCACTTCCCACACGAATGCCTTGCACTCTTCTTCCATGGAACTGCAGAAAACAATAAGCTCCAGTTTATCCCAATGAACTATATACTTAGTCTACATAAAAGTACAAATAATCATAAAGGTGGTATGCAAAGCGGTTTTTGCACCCCCGACATCGTTCCTTGCTTGCTTGCTTGCTTCATCAACCTCAAATGCGTTCATCAACCTCAAATGCGTTCCTTGCTTGCTTCACCTCCTCTTGCATTGGTTTTATTCCATTTTGCTAAGCCCTTGTGATGTTGAATCAAGGTGGTATGCAAAGCGGTTTTTGCACCCCCGACATCGTTGCACCATACGACTACATCTTTATGTGGGATGAGGATCTTGGGGTCGAGAATTTTGATGCAGAGGAGTAATTTGTTAATCTCATTGTCTCGATCCGAATAGAAACATTTATCGAGTAAGCCGACTCTGAACTTCTTTGATTCTCAGGTACATAAAACTTGTCCGAAGACATGGTTTAGAAATATCGCAGCCCGGTTTAGATGTCCATAGTGCTACATATACATGGGCAATGACAATAAAGAAAGACAACACTGAAATTCACAGGTAAAAACCTCATATATGACTGCTTTCGCTGTCGTACACATATCCGTAACCGACATTCACTCCTAAGTCCAAGCAACATAGGTTTCGATACATCTGATCAATAAGACCTTTTGCTTTTTGCTACTGCAGGGATGTAAAAGAGAGACCAGGCTGGTGTACCGATCCGAATTTGCCTCCGTGGTCATCGTATGAAACATTATACATCATCGACATGTTGCTTATTTTTCAATTATTTTGCTAATCGTTCTCGTGTTCTCTTCTCGGTACTAAGATTTGGAGATTATGGCTACCATCTTCTCTCGGGATGCATGGAGATGTGTTTGGCATATGATTCAGGTAAAGCAGTGAGCTGATTTCTTCCGGATGTTATCATTCCTAATCTTTTTCCATGTGTGTGATATAGTTTCTCCTTTGAAATGGCAGAATGACTTGGTTCATGGATGGGGTCTAGATTTCGCTCTTCGGAAATGCGTCGAGGTTAGTAACAATCTTCTCATTCCGGCAATATTTGAACTCAATCGAGTCCTTCGTTGATCATACAACTTTGTCTGAAGCGGCCATCATGAGAAAATGGGCGTTGTTGATGCTCAGTGGAATATTCATCAAGGTGTACCGTCTCTGGGAACCAGGTACATGAAAACTGTAAAAGCACCTGCGTAGTTGCGTTACTATCTATCATATTTCGGTACTCTGTCCATAAATGTGACGGGCAAGAATGTCAAACACCGATACCTCAAACGAAAACGAGGAATCAGAGCAACATAAATTACTATTTCATATACACTATATTTCAATGGATTTTTCCTTCGTCTCACAGGGGCAACAGGACGGAAGAGCATCATGGAAAGGGGCATGCACCGAATATTCCTTCCTTTCGTTATTTTTTTCGTATCGTGCTCGTTGATTCTGCATGAATCACGGATGATTCTTTCAACGAGAGTAATACAAGTTCGTAATCTCCTATTTCAGGTGACAAAGAATGGAGAATGTTCCAAGATCGGTTGAGTGCTGCAGAGAAAGCATGTGATGAAGCAAATGGATTAAGTTTCTCAAAGTTCACATATCATGGTGGATATAATAATATTAGCCTATGTTATCCCATTTCAGTGAATCATGGTGCTTGCAAATTGCTAATAAGGCATCCATTGGAAGATGGTAAAAAAAAAAAGAAATCTAAAAAGGTTTAAACAAAATGCATGCATCCGTGATTTTTGTTTAATCTTTCTTGATTCTTATAGCCTACATTGCAGAAGAGAGAGAATGAAAATGGTTTTCATTGGCAGCATCACAGCTTATCAATATGGAAGCATCTATGAATCTGAATAGTATGAACATCAAAATTACAACAGGTGAAAATACACAAGACAAAGAGTACACAAATTGATAAATCTAAAACCAATTTAATCTGTTTAGGGTTGATGAATGTGGATATTAAGTTTATAATTTAGGTTCAACGACGTTTGTATAGACAAGGCTTCAGCTCTGGCCATTCAATTTCCCTACCTTTTGAATTTTTCTTCTCCTACAAAGGAAAATATAAACTGATGTTATTTCAGATTCGAATATATGTCCGACATATGTATGTTCAAAATTTAATAATGTCAAACACGAGTACTTCGATAAAAATGAAGAGTCAGAACAACATAACACTACCCAACAAGGATGAATATGGATAACTTAGTTACTCTACTTTCTTAAACACATATATCAGGAGGATCATAATCATGTATAGATATGTTTCGGACATATATATCAAATACAAATACTTTTAAGAAAAATGAAGAGTACGATTAACATAATTTAATAAAACAGAAACGGACCTTTTTCTTGAAGTGTAATAAAACAAACATCTTATTTGAGAAATCCTGTACATATCGGAACCAAGTTAGTGAAGAACAAAGGGTTTGCATTGAAGTAAATAAAAGAACATTATAACCTTCAATTCTGATGTAAATCCCATCTCACAAACAGCTCTCGTAAAATGGTTCGGATCCGCTCCGCCATTATTCGGGTCGAATCTGCTCTTTACCTCGGCTATCAAAAGCCAACCACTTAAAAGAAGCGAAATAAATCAGGTTATTAACTAAAAACTCATCCCAAAAGAGCAATAACAAGACATACACAACATTTAGCAAACCTCGGCTTAAGAACTCTATATGCTTCCTGAAGATAACTAGCATAGTTAGTCCCCATCAATGAAAGGCAGAAAACAGCAACATTGACTGAGGAAGAATCAAGTGGTACCTGCAATTAAAACTCAAAAACAAACCGGTTACTACTTTGAAAGCATCTGACAACTTGTGCAAGCTCAAACATTCGAGCACATTCGCACATGTAGAGAGGCAGAGATTCCAAAATATATTCTCTCCAACCCATGTATCATGTGCAATCATTCTAAAAATGAAACCAGAAAAACTCGAAATTTGATATTCCGGTTCAAATTTTTGCGGCTGATTGTAGCACATAGTAGTTTTTATACAGATGTTTTAAATTGATGGTAGTAATGCAGTATACCTATGGATATGGATGGATTGAAACTATGCAACAGAGTCCAGTAATGACATACTGGATTCGATAAACAACAGTGATGTAACAAACTCGTAAAAGGGATGAAGGGGCATACATTTGACATATCACAAGCAACTACCAAAGGATCGTTTGAGACAAGATCAAACGAGAAAACTTTTATTCTTCACGTTTTTAGCAAGGCATGCATCACCTGAAATACAATCGAGCACGAAGACAAGGTAATGACAGTTCATGTTAAACATTGACAACGAATACGAGTTCAGTGAATTATCATTGTGAATACAAAGCAGCAAATCTGATTAAGCAGGTTCTCACCACAACCAAAATCAGCTACGATTAAAGAAGAACTACGATCCTTCAACCATTTTATGACCGTATTGACAGGTTGCTCAGGCCAATGTGACATTTGCTCCTGATATCCCGTATGGTACTGGCCAGATGAGTGAAATGGATAAGTCAAAATGCAGTTTTAAATTTTAATACAAGACATTAACTGTGTTTCTCGGACTTGAGTGGGAGATTCAAATAGGTATGTGTCCTACATAGGTATATTTAGCCTTTTTTTTCTAAGCTTTTCCATGTATTTGGAGAGTTCTTGGACTTGTTATATTCTCATACGGTCATACCCTTGTCCGATACACATAGGAAAGGAATGTCATACAGTAGTATTTAAAAAACCGACACTTCGGAGCAATATAGAATAACAACTAAGCATCAAGTAGACCATGTACAAACATAATAACAAATTTAATGCAAACATCTACGTTTGCTCCAACTCTTCTATTTTCTCTCAAAGCAACTATGTCAAAGCATGGATGGATGTGTATGATAACCTCTAAATACAAATTTTTATCACAAGAAAAGATAGAAAAGCCTAGTAAACGCAGGGAATATATTGAGAATCAGAGAGAAGCTAAACTAAAGAAAGTGTTACTATAATTTATATATATAGCTCACCATATTAAACAATTCTGGGTCTTCTTTGAAATAGTCCAGAGCTTCTTTTCCTCTAAGATAACCATAAAAAAGGCTGACTTTAATAAGTTAAATTTTCAACTATGAACTTAACTTTGAAAAGACCAAATAAACCAGAAGCTTATACATAAAATTAAAATCAAGAAATGAAATTTCTCTCATTAATTAACCAAAAATTGAGAGAAAGGGAAAGAAAGAAATACGTGCAAGTGTAAAGCTTTTCATTGATCATCCTAAAATGGCCACCAGCCAACCTTGCTCTCACCTGCAAAATCAAATTAATCCCATAAAAAACAACCCAATTTCACATACATTTTATATGACATATATATATATATATATATATAAATACATATAAAAAGTAACCTTGTCAAGAAAACTGGAGGAACTGGAAGAAGAAGAAGCCTTGGGTGGATTTGAAGAAGGCGAAGAGTGAATGGCATGGCTTTTGTGTTGATGGGTTTTTTTCTTATGTTTGATCGAGTGTTTTGGTTGCAAAGATTCTTCGATTCTTTGAGGTTTGTGATGTTTTATCCTTCCCTTCTTCCTGCTTTGTCCTTTCATGGTGTATGGTCTGCTTCAACAATCAACTCCGCCCCCAAAAACCCTTGCTCTGTGTTTAGTTATTTTGCGCAAATATTTGGATGTTTAATGTCATTGCTGGACGCTTTATCAGTTGCTGAGCCCAAATTTCACTGCTAAAAGGCCCATCAAAAATAAATTATCCAAAAAAAGTTTATTTAAAAAAAAGTTTATTTATTATTGAATAAAATTAAAAAAATCATTAAGTTATTTTAAAATAACTTTTTAAACGTTCAAGTTTTTCAAATTTATAAAAAAAAATATTTTTTAAATTTTATTATAAAATAGTCATCTCATTATTAGTTCCATGGAACAAACCAAGAACATAAGAGAGGACCAAAACTTTATATTATTATGACAATTCATTTTTTTAAAATATTTTCACTCATTTGAAACTTAAACAAGGATTCAAATAAATTTATTGAGTGATATCAATGTTAAAAGAGAACGTTGTTTTTTTTAAAAAAAATGGATTCAAATTGTTATGTTTATATGATACAATTTATAAAATCATTATATATTTTTTTTAAATTATTTTTATAAAATAATTACTAAAAATATTTAAAAATATATTAAAATAAAATTATAATTATAATTAAAGAGTTAAAAATAATTGATTGGAGGATTAAATAGGTAACGATAAACCTTAACTAGTGAGCGTAAAGATACTCAAATTCAGCTCGCTCGATAATTAGCATTACTGTTTATGCAAATTTTGCGCAACCATTTTTGTTTCAAACTAGGGTTCAACTGAACTTGGCCAAGTTTCTGGCAAACAAGAAAGCATATTTTAAACCATTCCATGACAGCAGCATTTTCTTGCCTTCCCATGGTAATTGTATCAAGATGAACAACAGTTTCATCTCTCACCATGTTCCAAGTTCCAACCACAACCAAACATCTTTAGATTACCTGTTCTTTGTACAGATTTTTGCGAGAAAATATATGTTATTGAAGTGAAGTAGTAAACTTCTAAGTCTGCAAGCAACATCTGAATCCGAAAAGATAAAAACTGCATCCCTCGTTTCTATTCATTTGCATTTCGCGGAACTGATAATTATGCTTCGAGTTCAAAGGGGGGTTACAACATCTGCTACATAACGGAGCTAAGCGTTCTCACTAGCAAACGTTTAGACCGTTACAGCAGAGAATTCAATCGAGGAAATGGCGAAAACACTGTTTCTACGAAAGAAGAATAATCACAAGAACTAAAAGAAGTCGATCTCTAAATAGTTACCTGAAGGCTTCACATCTAAACCAGGAACCTTGTTGTTGACAGGTGCTTTTGCCGTTTCTGTTCTGGAGGAGAAGTCCATCATGGTTTGCTTCGGCACTTCCGGTGGATTTGCGCATCGAATGAGTGCCCAATTCACACTCTGAAAGAACGGATGCTGTTTAACTTCGGTAGCCCCGCGTCGATACGCAAGCCGTTTCTGTGGTTCCTTTACAAGCAAACCTCTGATCAAGTCCCGAGCAGCGAAGCTCACATTTGGATAATCTGGAAATCGCAATGGCTGGCCAACTACATTAAAGAGAGTTGCCCGGTTCCCAGCCCCCTTGAATGGGGTTTTACCGAACAAAAGTTCATACAGAAAGATCCCAAATGTCCACCAATCTACAGCACTCCCATGGCCTTCACCTTTAATGATCTCTGGTGCCAAGTACTCGTGTGTGCCCACGAAGGACATTGATCGAGCATCAGTAGGTTCTGCTATGAGCTCAGGAAGAGGTCTGACTTGGCGATCCGTTTCGTTCTTTACTTTGCTTTTCTTTTCTTTCTTCGGCTTGCTAGAAAAAAAAAGCGTGGTCCAAAACATGCAGGTTGAATACAATCAGGCTGCATCACACAAGTTGGCTCAATGCATGCAGGCTGAGTACAGTAAGCGGAATTTTTTGATTCCAAGGTTGAGTTCGAAGACTTGACGAGAGTAGGAGAGACGGCACACCTAAGAGAGAGATCGAAATCCGAAAGCATTATATGTCCATCTTCTCTCACCAAAACATTCTCCGGCTTAAGGTCTCTGTAGATGATCCCAAGCATGTGAAGATACTCCAAAGCAAGGAGAACTTCTGCCACGTAAAATCTTCGAAGCGATGAAAAAGTTCAATGCGAATGACAATAAATTAGAAGTATTTACTTGGTTCAATCTTTTGGCCTAATGCACAGTTTGCCCCTCAAAGTATGCCCTTATTACCACTTTGCACCTTAAAGTTTTATTTTTTGGTTCAGTTTGCCCCTTCAAGTTTTCCTCCCTTGCATTATTTGGCCCGAGTTAACAGAAAAATTGGACCAGTCAACTCATGCCATGTGGCATCCTTCTTCTGTTTCTTCCATGGTAGTTGTTCTCTTTCCATTTTTTAAATTTGAGAATTTCTTGAGATAGGAAAAGGATAAACTTCATTGAAATCAAAATGCATAGGAAAGCATAGAGAAACCTTAAACAGTGGTCCCTCGACTCCATGGATGTAATTTAAGTAAACATTTGAGGGTTCTAACAGAGATGAGCAATGTTTAGGGGATGAAGCAGGTTGTATAAATCAGTAACATGGGGAAACCAAAAAAGATTCGAAGGCAACAATTGTTGTAATGTAATCGGATTCTTATTTTTTTTCTTTTTTAGCTTGTTTGAATATGTGCTTACCAGGAAATGTAGGGGAAATGCCGGTTTTGAATTTGTTCACTTTTTGTTTTTGTTTGCCTTCTATTCAATGTCAAACAACACTTTTCCGATATCCTCTGATCGAACTAGAATCACAAGAGACTGGAAAAAAATAGACAAAGAAGCAGAGGCAACGAAGAGTCTTGATTTCTAATTCTTTATGGTTGAAGATTAGCAATCTGATGTAGAACCAGGGAAAAGAAGAAAATTTTCTTTTTTTCCATTTTTCTTGGATGGGAAGTTTGTAGAAGTGAGAATTTACCACCAGAATCTGGAAAAGAATGATATTTCGGGAGATTTTATGAATTTTCCAGGCTGGAATCTGGGTTTGGATGAATAAAAGTTTTTTTAATGCCTGTTAAGCAGGGGCAAAAAATGTAAGGAAGAAAAACTTTAAGAGGCAAACTGGACCAAAAAAAAAAAGCTTTAGGGTGCAAAGTCGGAAAAAGGGTATACTTTGAAGGGCAAATTGAGTATTAAGCCTAATCTTTTTTTCTGCAACCAGTCCTTATCAGACTGCATTGTCACCCGATATGCTGAAGAATACAACTTATTTCAATCTGCAGATCTTATATGCTGCCTAAAATCTGAATGAACAAGACAACAATCGGAACCTGAAATGAACTTGGAGACGACATCGTCGACAAAACTCAACCAAATTTAAAATTTAGGCCTACAAACTTCAAGAGCTGCCGAAAGATAATATTTAGATACAAGATTACAATCAGTACGGCATGCTTGCTAATGCTAGCTGCTAAACTAGAGATGACACTAGATACAAGTCGATTTATGTTTATAAAGAACTACAATACCAACAAATGAGCTTTCTAGCAGCGTTATATGCTACATATGATGGGGAAATGAAGCCAAGGGCTGTCATAAAGAATCTTTAGTAAATCCATTTAAAATAAAAACAAAAAATGCAATGATGCAGACTTGAGCATAAAGAGTAACCGATAATGAGAAGAAGATCAATAGCTAACCTGGCACCTTGCTCCGAAAAGTACTTTCCTGGTTGCCTTTGCCTCAGAGCGTGCAAGTCTCCTCCAGGGCAGAATTCCATGACCAAGCAAGAAAGCTTCTCTGTCTCAAAGTGTATATACAAAGTCGGTAGGAAGGGATGATCAAGAGATTGGAGAATCTCTCTCTCTGTCTGAGCCCGGAGAAGCTTCTTACGACTCGCCAAGAGAGCTTTATCCATAACTTTCATGGCAAAATAAGTTTTAGTGCCGGTCAATTCCGATAGATAAACGCTGCCTATATCCCCACATCCAAGTCTCCTTAGCACCCTAAAGTGCTTAAAGTCCAAGTCCCCCTTCCGATATCTAACAGCTTGAATTGCTTCCCATCTTATATCATTTGCTTTGTGAGGCTTGTAGATGGCACTGCTTAGACAGGTAGAACTGCTTTCGTCACTAACATCACTGCCAGTGCTCCCACGATAAATGCTCATCTTCCTACTCTCAACTATATCACAGGAATTACTCACTTCACTGCTCTCACCAGACTTGTCAACACTAGAAGCTGCACATTCACTAACTTCTGCATTGGTAAAACTTTGTTTGGCTTCGGTGTACTGTGTGCCAGTGCAAATACTATTTGAAGAACTCGGGCAAAAGTTCAGTTCTGGTTGAGTTCCAGTATGGTTGGTCAACTGCATAATGCCTCCTCTACATGAACCTGGTACAATTTTTTCAGGTTCCAGGGAACCACTTGAATTCAAACTCTTATGACCATCAATAGGGTGTTTGAAGCTACTAGATTTACTTTCCGCTGTCAACGCCTTCATCTGGCTCGAAATAGGAACCTCTTCCTTTCCAACCGATTCGGACTTCCCCTTACTCAGTTCTCCCATATTAGGCAATTCTTCATGCTGCAAGTTGTCATAGGCTGTTTTGTATGAATTCTTTTGATAGCCTACAGAACCATTCGGATGTCGAATAATCCTTACGCCATTATTAAGAGTGGATTCATGTGAGGTAGGAGACCACACTTTGTTTCCAGATGGTTTTGGAGACGGAGGCCGAGATGGCTGCCTCGTTGTCCCAGATGTTGAAGCCGGGTTATCTTTTTCTATACCAGAACCATGATTTTGACTCTTTGATGAAGAAATAACAAGTGATTCCATTGAATAATTCAAAATGAAAACCTACCACTGCCAAACTGAAATCCAATTTAGCGAAGTAAAACCCCTTTTTCTCTAAGATAAAGCCATTAATTGGAGAATATTCAAATTTAAATGTCCCAAAAACAACAAATTCAACAGTTACAAAATACAAATAATAACTCAAATAATAAGCTATTCAAACCAAGAAATGGAACTTTAGCACCATTAAAGGAAATACCAAAGCTTATGGAAATAACGAGATATCAATAGTTGACCCTTAAAACAAAATAATAAAACCCAAAAAATATACCTTTTGAGAGTGAAAATCCAAACTCTGATTAGGAAAATGCATTGCCAATAATTAATAAAATAAGTAAATTCAAACTAAGGAGCAAATAAAAAAGCTTAAAAGAGGTGGTGAAACAAGCTACCTGATCATAGAACAGAGAAAACAATGCAGTACAGCTTGAAATTCTTCATGAAATGAAAAACCCAGAAAGGAAAAAAATGCTGTTTGTTTGAAGAGAAAAGTGGGACAGCTTTGATTTTGTGGACTTGTTTGTGTTCCTTCTTCTCCTAAGAAGCTCTTCCAGAACCGATCCAAACAAGAAAAGGAAGGAAACAGTAATGCTAATAGTTTTTTTTCTTTTCTTGTTGATGATTGAATGAAGAAAATAAAAGTTGAAGGTGTGTTCTTTTTCGTCGTTTTCTTGAAAGAAGAGTAAAGACAAAAAGGAGAGGAAAAACGAAGGTAATTTCACAAGCAAAGCTTACAGCCTGTCTCTGTCTCTAGATTGTTTCCTCTCAACTCTCAAGGTTCAAGTAAATAATTAAAGGTTTATTTTTTATAATGATAAAAAATTCTTCATGATTAAATAGTTATTTTGATGTTTATATTTTTTAATATTTTAATTTTTAAAATTTCATTTTAGATTGACTCATTTATTGATAAAAACTTTTTGTCAACAAACACTCTAGAATATAAATTTTTTTATCTTAAAATGAAATATTATGAACTAAAATATTCTAAAACCAATAAAGAAATAATAATTATTTAATCAAACTTTAAAGAGTTTTAACGTTAAAATGAAATATTAAAGTAAAAATACTCTAAAAAAATTAAAACAACTATGTAATTAGATATTATAGATATTTTTTACATTATATTTTACCTTTTTATCACTCAGCCTTTTAATTTCGTTTTCTATATTTTAATTCTAAATTATTGATGTCAGTTTTGAAATGTTACGTTTTACAACGTTTTAATTTTTAAAATTTACCAAATGTTGCACGAATCAAATGATTTCGGTAGTAAAAGAATTGTTGTTATCCTTTAGAGTCTTAAGTTCGAGTACTTGAAATGTCATGTGTAGGAGTATTTAATGTTAAATGGTTTGATAGTTATTTTTTAAAAATTGAAAAAATAAATTAAAGCTTTTGAATTCATCTTGATATGATGTGTAATCTCTATTATCTAATTAGTGTGAAATCAAAGTATATTTTTCATACTCTTTCTCGATCTCGCCATTATTTAGAGTTGGAAGAAAATATTTCAACACCGATAAATGAAAGGAGTCCATAAATCTAAGTTTGAAAAAAAATCAAGGAGTTTGATATAAATTTACTAAAAATTTAAATGGCGTTAATATTTAACAATTGAGTGATTATAAGGATGAAATTTGAAAACGTAGAGCTAAAATTTGAAAAAAGATAAAAGAATGAGTGACCAAAATAAAAATAAAAACAAAATTTAAGTGATAAAAAATAGTTTACCCATAATATAAGACTTCTTCAAAACATTTCTCAATTTGCTTTGTTGTAGAACAAACAAATAAAAAAAGAGATAAAAAGTATAATTAAATCACTATATAATTTTTTTATAAAAATAATAAAATTAAGATTAATATTTTTTCTTTTAAAAAATAAAATACCTATGAATCAATGGAATTGAATTAAATTACAATATAATTTTTTTGTTCAAGACAAAATCAAGTAAAGAAATAATCCTTGAACATAAACTCAAAATAAATTTTTTATATATATGTTTCATTTAGTAATGTTTATTTTTAAAATATTGATTTTAAAAACATAACTATTTTTTAATCTCGTCTTTAATTTACTTTTTTTAAAGAAATCAATGGCTAACCTATCAAATTATTATTAATAGAAAATACTATAGGTCAACTATATATATAATTTTTTATATAAAAAACGACATGGATAGATAATCTTTGGTTTACTTTGATTTCTTAATTTTTCTAGTTTTTATTTTTTAAAATAAATAAATAAATATCATGAATTTCAAATGAAAATGGATAAATTAATTATAAACTATATTTTATAACGCTTATAACGTAAATGAAAAAAACACATAAAATGAATGAATGGGTACCAATAAATGAATGAATGGGTACCAATAAATGAATGAATGCGTACCAATAAAAATGTAAACTCTTCTTTGTTATCATCTATTTCTTTCGCCGTCAATTTTAAGATGGGATTAAAGCTACTGCTAACAATCTATGATAATTTACTATGAGATTTCGGTCAATTAACCTGATCTTATCTCACATGTGTTCAATACATTACTCACAAAATCGTGCATGGGTTGATGAAACTCATCCTCTGAGATAAAAAGAGCAAGGTAAAATCACTTTGGATTCTTATTGTTGTCATTTCTCTAGTCACTTGTACAGTATGAACTCGAGAAAATGATAAACTCAAACTCGTAATTTTTCCATATATAATAAATACATCACGGCTCAACAATAGATTCGTGATCTCAAGCCGACGAGTTTTGCACTCGAAAGTATCACCATCCCTCGGGCAGGGATGATTTGCCTTCACTTGCCTATCTTTTTTTCTCGCAACTTTCGCAATACTCGTCTTCATCATCCTGAAAGTTAAATTCAAGTAAAAATCATTAAGAAATGGCAACAACGAAAGCAAGAAATAAAGGATTTATGACTAATACTTCAAATCTTCCTTATATAGTCGGATAAAACGATACATCCTCAATGGTCAAAATAATGTCGTTCCATTGCGCCATGTACAAATATCCGTACATTCAAGTATGCAGTTTGTTCAAAAGGTAATAGTGACAACCCTTCCTCAAAATTGATCTATTAAACACATGTAACGCTCCAATGAGTAAGTCTCAGGTTAAGTCAATTTATGTCATTCTCTGAATTAAAGAGGATAAATATTGAATCTCTAAGTACCTCAAAAACCTATGGAATGTTGTACCTTCGAAAAATCAAAAAAAAGAGTACATCCTCTAGAAAACCAATGAAGAGAACTTTTAAATAAGACGAGGAACGAGGAAGCCATCCACATGCAGGCACGTGCACGTTAGAAAGGAAGCACATGGACATCTGTCACGATATTGCCGGGACACCCACGGGTGACATGAACCAATGATTTTTAACCTTTAAAGGGCATCCTGTCCTTAATTTAGTAGTAATTAACGGCCTTAATCACGCGTGGCAAAAGTGTCTTTTTACTTATTTGACCTTATCTCTTTGAAGAAAACAAATTGGGGAAATCAATGTCTAATCTTGATTAGGAGCAGGATTTAAAGACACACGTAGGCTCGTCAGTTTCTTGTAATTAAAGATTACAAGAATAATTCCCTACGTTCGCTAATTAATAATAATTTTTAATTCAAAATGGAAATTTATTAAGGGATTATTATTTATTTAAATTTGTATTTAGATAATAATGATAATTAATATTTGATTATTTATCAAAATTAAATGAAGTTAAAAATACGTATATCTCATGTGACTTATCACGTGCATATAGTTATTGGCATGAAATTTTTTTCTCTTATATATTACGTAAACAAATAAATTAAAAAATAATTATTTTAACATAAATATCTTTGAAATAAAATAACATAAAATTATATATATATATATATATGATAAGGTTCTTCCATAATTTTATAAACTTTCAATTTTTAAACAATATCTCCCTATAGAAAGGGGAAGATGATTTTTTGCTCGTAATTAGTATTAAACTCACAACCTATAGAAAATGGAAGGCGTTAACTCAAAGCTTTTAACCATTTACTCTATAGATTGTTAACGAAAACTTTTAATTTGAGATAGGTAATGTAATGTCATTTATCGCCAATTATAAGATAACATGCCATCTTCAATAATACTAAAATAACAAGAGGATCCAATATCTTTATAATATTTTATGATTTATATTATTATTAATATATTTTTTATAATTATTTAAATGTTATTTTTATCATGTAATGACTAAAATCCAAATCAAAAGACCTAATTGTCCCAAACATAATTCCATATATCTAAGGCAAGCCCTAGAATCCCAAATCTATGTACCAAACCTAAACCTATTGCTAAACAAACCTGAATCCGGAAATTCATATGCATGTCAAAATTCAGATTGAGTCATCTAACGTGATCAAACCCCTCTAACTTCCTATTTCACGTATCTCAATAATCGTTTCCTACAAATCTCTTGGTTCCTTTCAACTGCTAAAGATCAAACCCACCGGATTCTATATGGATTGCATATAAAAGGAAGTTACAGAGAGAAAGGAGAAAAAGAAAGACTTGTATTTGACTAAAGTCGACGTACATGATCCATGCCATTTTGAAGTTTATTGGGTAATTTAATTGTAACCCTCTTGCTTTTTATTTATTATAATTAAGTCCCTTTTTATGTAATTTAGCTTTTATTTTGACCCTTTCAAGTTTTGTGTTGTTCAATTTAGTCATATTTTGCGTGTTTAGGCTTTGAATTTTGGATTTCACCCAAATATTTTGAATTTTGGATTTCAAGCATGTAAATGAGATAAATATTTTGCGAAACGAAATGGATGACTTAAAATATGTGACATTGCGATTTTTTATAGACAAATATTGACTATTGGTGGTATAATTTCAAGTATAATTTGATAGTCAAATTATCTCATCTGCATGGTAAATTTACGATTGATAGTCAATGAATTTTAAGTCCCCAGATATGTGATATGTTATTATTTTAAGTTTTTCAGGCTTTGTCTTGTCTAATCCAGACTGATTCTAATCGCACATCAAGTTTTGATAAGCATACACAAATACTCAAATTCAAGATGTACTTAATCGATATCAAGTTACATATCACTTGAACAAACATTGTTGATAACTTCTTATTATATTAATTTATTATTTTGTAAAAATATATTTTTTAAGCCATCAAATAAATTAGATATTAAATATATTTTCAAAACGTTAATTAATTAAGATAATAAAAGTATTTTTATTGAATATTATGAAACCCTATTTGGGGACTATTTTTTTTTTGGGGGGGGGGGAGTTTTGTAGGGTAGATGTTAGGCATAGGACATAGGCTAGTTGGATAGCTTTTGCTTTTGGCCTTTTATAAAGGGGTGAGTTCGGGTCCCATTAACTAACCCTTCTTCTCTTTGGCCTCAGAATTTCATGATGATCCGACGGTCACGACTGATTTTTCTCCAAGTATTGGACGGTACCTATGGGAATTGAAAAGATGCTTCATGTTTCCAACCGTCTTATCTATGCTTTCTGATATCGACACGTGTAAATTCAGTTGTTATCTAGACCCTTGTCACCATTCACATAAACATATTACTATATGAATTGGATGAACGAATAAGCCTCTCCAGTCCTGAGCATTTTTAGCACTCGATAGGCACAATTAGCCGCTAACCATACGAGTGAGAACCACTTTTAACGCTTCATTTCTTTTTATTTAAACCAAAAATTATAATCAATAATTTTATAGATGAAAAGAGAATAATCGAGTGGAAGATGACTATAAGCATTCATCAATAGAGAAAAATGTAAAGAGGGAATTCAAGATAGAGAAAAAGAGTCTCTTCTTAAGTTATGTGATATTAGATTAGTGTTGAATAGATGATGATAGATATTTATAGGTTAACGAGATAAACATTATTATAAGATATTTATAGGTTATATAGACAGAGTTTGTCTGTAGGACCCTTGTCACCATTCACATAAACATATTATTATAAGATAGTAGATTGTAGATCACAGTGGTGACGTTAAAGGATTGTAGTTGTCTAAAAGATATAAAATTTTAGAGGTTTCAAGAAATTCTAGAGACCTTAACGTTCGATAGACGAAGGAATGGTAATGTGAGCGTAATTAAAAAAATACTTCATGAATGGAGTTGGATTGAAATTCAACAAGTTGGAATTATTTTGGGTAACCCTAATCAAAACATAAAGAGGATCTAGGACTTGACAAAAGGGCTTGGATTACAACACTCTTCAAACACGAAAGAAGCATCTATGTTATTTCCTTCTTGTATTTATTTATTATTTATTGAAAAGAAAAATATTGATGTAAATCGTTGGATGACATGGATGTCTAATCCATGCACTTGGAGCTGCTGTTGGTATTCAAATGTCTAAAGAAGCCTGATCCGACCCAGATCAATGCTAAAATCTCCAATCCAACACTTTATACATAGCGACCACAAAGCTTTATAAAAAAAACTAGTTGGTTATCCCTAGCATCAGATGTTGTTCTGACAGGTTTTGTAAGGGCATCTCCAATGCTTCTCTACATTGGAGAATTTCTCTAAAATAGAGAGCTCACAACTCTCCAACACTGCGTTAGATCTGGCGCTACTGTAGCTCGCGCTACATTTTAATTTTTTTAATTAAAATATATTAAATTATAAGATAGATAAAAATACATTAAAATTAAATAAATAATCATACTATTTTTTTTGTATTTTTTCAGATTTTTTGTAATTTTTTTTATATTTGTAAAATTAATATTATAATAGTTAAATATTGTGAATAAAGTAATTTTTTTTATATTTGTAAAATTAATATTATAATAGTTAAATATTGTGAATAAAGTAGAGTTGATGGTAATGTAGTTAGAAATGAATTATTGTTTTATATTTAGAGTAGAGATAGAGATATTGTAGAGTAGAGATGAAGACTGGAGATAGCCTAAGTCAACTTCGGTAGCCACCGCAAGCTTCAATGGTAAAGGCAAATTTTGAGGTCTTTGGCTCCACTTTTGGAATGAATATATACACTGATATGGATATACTAAAACGTCTTCAACAAATTAGCTACGTATTATTTGTTTAGCTATGGATATATCTGGTTAGAATAAGGATGAACGATTTGATACTTTCGATGGTAGAAAAAGATGAATTTTTGAAGGTAAGGATTTAATTCGGTAGGGAAATGGACTATTATAATTGGAGATTTAGCTGGTTAGAGAATTTCTCGACATAATTTAAATATCTAACTTGTATAAACGGAAGCATCAGTCAAAAAATGAAATTCAAAGAAAAGGGTGAGCATGAGAATTACCTATTTCAAATACCTTAACAAGTTCCAGTGCCAATTATGATCGAAACAGCTATGGTGGTTCAAAAAAGAATTACAAAATTATAGCAAAAAAACTACAGATAATAAGCATAACATCATGGATACCCACCACTTAAAACCTCCTTCCGGGTCCACCACCACGACCGAACCCGATTTGGGGAGCCGCAACAGCAACCGGGTCGACCTTAACAAGCCCGGGGATATCACCCATCCCAAGAACCGAAAGCATGTCCAGAGTTTCTTTATCAACTTCGATTTGATCAACCTTGATGGCCGATTCATCGGGGACAAAATCCATGCGACGCTCGCGCTCTTCCTCCTGCAGCTTCAAAGAGATTCCACGAACCGGACCCTTCTGGATCCGCTTCATCAGGTGGGTAGAGAACCCGGCGATCTTGTTGCGGAGCCGCTTCGATGGGATGATGGCAACTTCTTCAATGATCTTCTTGTTGGTGTGGAAATCGAGGGTCATCCGAGAGTAGTACCTCTCGATCACTTGGCGAGACGATTTCTTCACCGTCTTGGTGCGGACGCGGCCCATGGTTTGGAGCGGCGATTTGCCGACTGGAAAACGATAACTTGATGGGGGGCTAGGGTTCTCGGTTTCGAACTGTGAATTAGGGTTTTTATATGTTGTGTTTATAGGTTGCAGAACTTTTTGGGTAGGGTTTATGGTTCAGTTTCCTCATTAGGGTTTCGCTTTAGCCCAATTACAAATAACTCGAAAATGAATTTATATTTAACTTATTTATCTGGAATTCATTGAGTGTATTCTTAGTGGACGATAAAAAAGAATGTTATTTTTATTAGAATTTTTAAGTTTGAATAGTTATATTCATAAAATATATATGTTGTCAATTGATTAAAAAATTATCTAAATAAATATTATTTTGTCTTCACTCTAGACTATTAAAAATATATTTACCTAACCCAAGTAATTCGTGTATTTGTATAGTATATTTATATCATTTACATCATGCTTATTATGTTTATATGTATTTAATTATTTTGAATAAGAATTTATGTTATTGTGATATATTTTTCTCTGTTTTTGTGGCATGATCCTTATGGCTTTTGATACGTTTGTTGCGTACCTTTGCAATTGTTTTGGTGTTTGTACAAACACCATCACGCATTTATTTTCTGATTGATTTGTCGATGATCACGTATAGTCATATTTCCTCTTTGATAAAAGGTCGTTTGTCGATATAATCAAAATTGTGTAACAAAACAGTCTACTATATAGTTTAGTTCACTCACCACTCCTTTATCACTTCGTAAAATGACTCGTTCGACAGAGACAAAGAGATTTTATGAAAATTACTGTAGTTTTTTATGTTGATCGTCATTCACAAGAAAAATTTTGTTTTTCTTCGCATTTTTGAGTTTAATATTTTTTGTATGATTTATTTTACTATTTTCTTCATTTTTCACTTCATATTTTGATATATACATTTTAGGATTCTTGTACTGTATTGTCATGTTATGGGTTATTTTCCCTCAATAGTTCTATAAATTATAAACTCAGTAGGGTCGAAAATTCAATCAGACGCAGATTGACTTGGTCGATCCAAATCCAGTGGCTAAAATTACACAGTTTATACTACAAATTGCAAAAGCTCATGAGTTGCATATCCACCCTAAAAATTTGGACAAAATTTAGTTTCACGACACAATTTTAGATCACTACCAGTCCTGATAACAAAAAGTATTTAACATGGTTAAAATCCATAACACAAAATATTCCCAACAGTTTAACCAATTTCTGAATTTTACCAAATCATACCCAATCTAAATACATTTAAGTTTATTTTTTCCTGCAGGCACATTCTGAATAGAAAGATGCAGGATTAGTAGATGAATTACCGGGTATTAGCCATTGGGTTTATTGACCGTGCTCGGACTGTGCCCCACCTTGTACATCGGTGGAACCGGTCTCTGCAGCTGGTTTTGAATTGCTGTTAGGTATCCAAAATGTAAGAACGGTTGATGCAGCAACGAACATGGCCCTACGGGGAGCCCACTTCAAGCAAGCTGCAACTCCTATGTGACTGTTCCAAGCGACTACCTAGAAGTGAACACAGTAAAGAACCGGTTAGAAATATCAGTGCATGATTTAAAAATTGCTACTGCATTCTCAGACAATAAACAACCACGGCATTTTCCATAATAATAACAAAAATAATGAAAAACGGAAATGGCTCCCACGGGGGCCATTTTTCTTTCAAATTGACTCGATACATTCTAAGACATGGTTAGAACAACTTTTAACATACTCATGTTGGATACATACCTAAATCCAACATTCTCCCATGAGTCCGAGTAACATATCTCCATCAAATAAACAATCATGAGATAACAACGAAAAAGAAGGGTCTCAAGAGCAAACAAAATGGAAGTTAATAGGTTTTGCAACTGTATATGGTATATACTCTTTTCCTTGTTTTCCCCGTTTATTTAAGATAAGCAAGATAGACGGGATATGAAGCGCTTGCTAGAACTCATTATGGAAATGTATTTGTAATTCCATAGGAGACACAACAAAAAAGAGAAGATAAGCACTTAAAGAAATCGGGAGGCAGTACCTCAGAGCGCATGTTGATATTCCAGGCATGCAAGGTTCCATCCCCAGACCCTTCAATTAGTGAAAATTGAGCTAAATTACGATGTTTTCAAACTAACGAAAAACTGATACAAAAACTTGTATCTCAATACAGATAAATATTCTCAGTATTCATTATAGTTTATTTGTATGATTATTCAACGTAAGCTTCATGTAAAACATAATCACCAAATGCACATATTTTTCTTGAGGAGCAACTGGGAGGAGGAATTGGTACCTGAGATTACATACTGACCATCCGGAGTAATGGTTGCCTCTATAGTTGTATTGGGAGATGGTTCTAAACTGAATCCACATCGCTGCACAAGTTTTACATCTAAGTACTAAATCAAGACACCATACTCTGAGATAGAAACCAAGTCTAAAGAAAAAGTTGTGCTACGGTCATTCAGAAAACAACTTTTTGGGTAGGACTGATTCAGTTAGGGTAAAATAACCTTCTCTCCTCCATATGCATCCAGAACGTATATGTTGTTATTTGTGGTTGTCAATAGCATAGATTTGCCATCATTACTGAATTTGATATCACAAACCTCAGCCGTGTCTCCGCCGACTAAAAATGTATCGAAGGGGCCCTATATCAGAAGAAATAAATCAAACTTGTCACAATAATAATCCCCAAAAAACTAAGGAAAACTCATGATATTGATATCCAGAATGCATGCAAGTGCTTAATGGGTTAAAACTTAAAACCTTGTCATAGGAGCGTGAATCAAACAATTTAATAGCCCCTCCTTCCATGGCCACAGCAAAGACAAGGCCTTGTTTGGTCATATGCCACAGTAGGTCTACCACGTAGGCGTAAAATTCCCTGAAAACTACAAAGCATAAATCACATTTGTAAGATTAGATGATGAAATGCATATTAAAAACATAAGCTCATCTGCAAACCAATTTTGGCAAAAAGTCGGATAATGATAAGCACTCATTATGGAAACTTTCTTTTTCGGCTTTTTTCAGACATAATGTCCCTCAGTCTGCCTTGTTGGGGGAATGGTCTAAGGTGGAAGAATTCTTCTTTCAATTAAGCACTTCTATTTCTTAACGGAAATTTATATTCATAATTTATGAACCCTTCTTAGTACCCAACATTTGCATAAAATTCAAAGAAAACCGGAAACCAACCTGACAGGCATTTACACGGAGATCCCAAATCCTGACACTGTGATCAAGAGAACCTGACATGAAGCTATCATTTACTGGAGACATACAGAGGGAAACAACTCTGCAGCAGCAGATATGGGAAAACTTATTAGAATAGAAGTGTTTCCAAATCAATAACAGAAAATGCTGGTCAAAGAAGGTTAAAGCATTCAAAGAAGCATCTATTTAAGAACCAAAGGTTTTTCATTTTCATAGTTTTAAAATGTTCTACAAACAAATGTTGCAGATTTATATAATAAATTTAAAAACCATGCTACCTGAAGTTAAGATCCAAATCCTTCATTGAAATATTGAATAACTAAAGTAGCATTAAGCATGGGCATTCAAGTGGCTCTTTTATTCCATAACTGATTGCTTGAATTACTTACAGATCACATGTGAAACAGATCTCTTTCTCAACCTATTTCAACAACATTAATATGTCTAGAATTACCAACCTCTCTTTGTGTCCTTTGAAGTAGCGGAGACATCGGTTATCATACATAGAAAGATACCGTAGGGCCTCTGTTAACAGAAGAAAAAGAAGATACAATAACTGTTGTTTGGTTAATACACATAAGAATAAAGCTTAAATCATCCTAAGAAACTCACCTCCAGTTGATTCCAAATTGTGCCTCGTAGAGCATATAACAGAACTAGGATGATTGTAAACATATTCGATCCGCACCATGTTTCTTATGATAGTTGTCTTTATCAACCTAAACCAACATCAAAATGATATGGCTGAAAACGATCCTAACAATTAAATTTCTAATCATAAACCTAATTTCATAGCAGAGATCAACAAAACACTCAAATTCAATTCATTCGGGGAAAAAAACACTTTCTCAAAACTAGGATGGAAATGATCAACACACTAGTTGGTATGACATAACTGGGATGATGTACACCAACATTAAAACTCATGATTTGTTGTCTTTATCAACCTAAACCAATTAAAAATAATCCAAACAATTAAATTTCTAACTAGAAACCTAGTTACAATGATATGTTTTCTTTCTCAAATTAAACCAATATTAAAATGATCATTAATGCAACTAATGAAAACGATCATACACTTAATTTTTTTAACAATAAACCAAATAACAAAGATGAAATCATTGAAACACTCAAAATTAAAATCATACCAAAAGCTAAAACTCTCTCTCGAAACTTGCAACAAAAATTTTGCTATTAATTAAATCAACGAACACGTGTCTTTTTTCTCTCTTATTCCTTCTGTAGTCGATTACAGTAAAAGAAAGGGAAAAAAAAGGAAACTAACTTAGCATTGGCAATGTCGTAAAGGCGAACTGAATCGTCCTCACTGGCTGTCACCAACAGATCATCCTTCCGGTGAAAGTCAAGTGAACTTATCGTCCCTCCCTGAAAATATTTAACCAAGTAAAAATAAATCAATTTGAATATTCAGAGACGGAAATTCGAATCAGTAAGCTGAAGTGAAATACATTCCATTAATTGAATTAATGCATTAAAAGTATAAAATAGATCAAAAGTTTGGAGCAGCTGTTCATGTTTTTTATTACTTGTAATTATTTTTTTGTAGCTTAACAAGAGGTTTACTTTAATGGCGGATCTAAAAGAGAATTAAAGAGAAAAAATAGTAATGAAAATATTACGAAATCTGAGAAAACTGCGCCAACCGACATGCTGCGCACTGTTCCGTCATCAAGCTCTGTAATTGACATCGTCGTCGCCATTTTTTTTGTTTTCTTTTTTCCTTTACTTTTTGCTTTTCGAGATGGGGGGTTTTAGGATTTAGGAGGAGGTGATACGAAATAAACGACGTCGTAAAAAATGCTGTATTGACTATTGAGGGCTATAAAGGTAAAATAATTTTTTAGTCCTATACATTTATAATTCTTATCAGTTTGACCCTTAATAAAGCTATAAATGTATACGATTTGCTTTATCACTCTAAATTCTTTTAGTGCTTGTTGATAAACAGAACTTTGAGGTTTAGCTAAAGATTTTGCTTTGATTTGCTAACTTTTCCATTCAGTTGCAATTAATTTTGTTTGTGAATTACTTAAACTTTGTAAGTTGTTTTCTTATTTACAACAATAGAAAGTTAAAACGGTAAACTTTCTTAGATGATGTAGAAGATTTTTTTCTCTTATAAGGAGTAAAACCAATTGGTTTTTTAATTAAGGTATTTGTTACAGTATCTGTTAAAATCATTTAGATTATTTGGTGATTTGTAGAAAACGTCTAAATCATCTGTTGAATTTGAAATTGTACAGTTCCCGATTCTCAGAATCTCTGTTAGGTCTAATGTCTAGATTGTATGTAACTTGGGAAAAAAATTGTGTATCTTTCATGTGTCTTTATGAAGATATTATGTCTCTGGTGTCTTCCCATAGACGTCAGGTGATTCGCACAACTTCCTATTGATAATGTTATATTCACATTATCTCATCAATTAATTTTTCCAACACCTTAAATGATATTTTTTCTTCCAAATCATTATCTCAACAAAAATTATCAGATAAAAGTATGTTATTTATATTTAAATATAGATGTTTGAAGAACTCATCAAGTGGTCTCAGTGGTTAAGGAGAATATTTTTCTCTTTATGTGTATTGTAACTGTTATCAATAATTAAGAAAGATTTTGAACATTTACTTATAAATAGGTAAAAGAACTTGTTAGCAGTCTAATTGTGTCACTCATTTCAACCAAAAATCAAACATGAAACCAATTGGCTCTTTTCTAACAGTGATACTACTCATTCAAAAAAATATAAATATGCCTATTTTATTATAATGTTGTTGGAATTAAATTGAATCAATAATTAATTTAATTTAATTTAAAAAAATTGACCACTCAACTAATATTATGTAACCTAACCTTCTTAAATTATAAAATATAACTATTCTTTTTTTGGCCTCAACCAACATGGCAATACATCAAATGTACACTATAATATGTTTTCATGTTGATAAAAATAATTTAGTTATATTTTTGGTCTTCAATTTTTCTTAAAAACATAATTTTTTTATCTTAAACTTCTTTATTTTTATTAAATTAAACCAATTAACATAAAAATAATAATTTATTACATTAACATTTTTATTTATCTATCAATATTGATGTTAATTATATTATTTTTTACAAAAAAATTAAAATATTTAAAAAGTAAAAAAAATATTATTTTAAAATATATATTTAAAATATTCCAATTTTGGAAACTTAAATAAAACAATAAAAATGAAAAATTATAAAAATATACAAATGATTGAAAATCTATTGTTTTCTCCTTTAATCATTTTAATTTGATAAAAATAAAAATTCAATGATTAGATTTGAATTTAAATAAATTTTTAAAAAAAGAATAAAAAATATTGAAGAAAAATAAATCAATAAAATTGAATTAGGAGTGAGATGGTCCGTTTGGTTTCAAGAAATATAAGCTATTTTCATTTTCATTTTCTTAGAAAATAGAAAACGTTGAAGAAAACACGATTGGTAATAAAATTAGAAAATGATTTCAAGAAAATAAAAACAAAATAAGTGAACATTTAAAAACATACAAATGGTGTTTTCAGTGTTTTCTTAGAATTTTTTTCAAAATTTAGAAACTTGTTTTCAAAATTTAAAATAATAAAAAATTATGAGTTTCACGTTTTAACCTACAGCAAAGAAAGCATTCATGTTTATCTTTGTAATTAATCAAAAGAATATCAATGCTTTGCAAAATCTAGACTTTAATGGAAAAATCGACTCTAAAACCTTCAAAGCTTATGTTTCTGTCACGATCAGAGGAAAAGCGATAAGAATCAGAGTAAGAGAATTGGGGAAATCAAAGAAAGGGTTAGGGATTTGGTATTGGGAATGGACCTAACATGTTTTACAGCCCACTAAGGATAAGAAACATCTTGCTTAGTTGTGCAGGTGGTTATACTCAATACAACAAGGACTGCCAGCTGTAGGGTAACTATGGGAACACTGTAATTATATAAACCATGTACTAGAGGAGATAAGTGTGCTTTGATTGAATGAATTCTAAGCTTCTTGAATCTATTTATTTCTTTCCTTAATCTTAATTCTCTCAATTCTTCGTCTAATTTTCTTCTCTAATCTCCTAGGGTCATAACAATTGGTATACAGAGCCACAACTCCTGGCAAAGCAATGGCTGCATACTCTGTTTTTTCTGCGATTCAACAGCAGATTGAAGACTTATCAAAGCTAGTAAAGCAAGATCAGTACCTAGAGACAATGATTACAATGAATAAGGGTCGTTTGGAGCATATTCTAAGGAACTTGACAGGAAGGACAGATGACCAGGAACCACTAAGCCCGAAAACTGAGCAAATTCATAAAGAGAAAAAAATGGGTCAGCGTTCACTTGGAGAGTCTAAACCCTTATTCTTTACTCCTAAAAAAATATTAACAGTGGCAATAGATGAAACATATGATGTTTCACAAGTGTTTGATAAAATGTCAGCAAGAGTAGATCATGTGGTATTCCCATCCATCACTAGTTCTATGAAGGTTGATTCACGGTTGCAGCAGAAACAAACCACGAAATATGACAAGGCTGTTATGAGGGTTGAGTTAAATTTTGAACAGAGACATCAACTTCAAAATCAAATGAAGATTACAGATGTATTAAGAAAGAGAATCACCCCTTGTTATGATACAGGATGGAGGGTGGACCATTATCAACTGGGGAATATTGGAGATGCAAACGTGAAAGCTAAAAATGGGAAAGAATTAATGGCGGACTCTGAAACAAGGTTGGTTCAGAAAACTATCAATGCATGCTTTTACCAACACTGTCTCAATTTGCAACCTAATCATTCCCAAGCATTTACCAACCTAGGGAATATATATATGGAATGGAACATGGTTGTTGTTGCTTCTTACTATAAGGCTACATTGGCTGTCACAACATTCTGCCAGGTACTGTATGATACTAATGGCTTTCTGGAAAAGAATAGAGATCCTCTGAACTCGGGGTTGGTCCAACTTCTGTCATCATGTAGTGGCCAATTGCCGCAATCATTTGCTAAAAAAATGTTTGACCAGTCTTTGAAACCAACGATTTCATCTGAATACACGAAGCTAAGTGTTGTTATGAAATTCAAGGGCTAATTTTTCGAACTAATGCACCAGTTAAAGAATACAACACCTCACTTTATTCGTTGCATAAAACCAAATTGCAAGCAGGTCCCTGACAAGTATGAAGAGGATGTTGTCCTGCACCAACTTAGATATTGTGGAGTTTTGAAGGAGGTTAGAATTTCAAAATCAGGATATCCAACTCGAATGACACATCAGAAGTTTGTAGAAATGTATTGGTTCCTACTTTCGGAGACCAACACACCTCACGATCCATTAAGCATTTCAGTTGCTCTTCTAAAACAATTTAACGTCCTCCCTGAAATGTATTAAGTTGGCTATACGAAACTATTTCTTCGAACCGGACAAATCGATGCATTGGAGCATAGGAGAAAACATGTGTTGCGAAGAGTAATTGGGGTTCAAAAGTACTTCCGCAGTCACCGAGCTCGTTGCCTTTTCCTTGAGCACAACAAAGGAGCAAAAAATATACAATCACTTGTTTGTGGTGAAAGTATCCGAAGAAAGTATGCTATTGAGGCCAATAGGTGCTCAGCATTTGCTTCTCAGTTACTTGATGAGCAGTTGACATCAGTTGTAAATTTACAATCTGTAATCCGTTGGTGGTTAGTCAGGAGAGATTTTGATAACAATCATAATTCAAAACAGTTGAACCATATAAGCATAAAATCTAAACGAAGGACTGGTAGGAAGCTTTTTGAGGCAAAGGTATTCCCCACGGTTGACATGGAAACACCACATGAGCAGCATATTCAAGTTGTACCTTCTGTTATGGCAGAGCTTTAAAAAAGGGTACTCAAGGCAGAAGCAAATTTGGCTTCTTCTTATAAAGACAGTGTAGATGTGGAAACTGCCGTCAAAAGTTATAAGCAAACACTGTTTTTTCGACCTAATTTTCCTGAAGCTACTTGTAACCTCCTACATACATTACAGTGTGTGCGCAACTGGGAGGAACGCAATAAAATGTTTATTGAAGTTAAAGGAATTATCCGAAGGCACATTACTATGTCAGTTCATTTCAGTGTGCAACTTTTCTATGCCATAGCTATTCTCAAGTGCGTACCAAATAGTGTACATTGGCTCCTTAGATTTCCAATTGCTAGAGAAATGAGGCTGCGAGCGTATGCTGCTGCAGAAGGAGTACAACCAAACCAAATTATTTTCACTGATGTGACCATAAAACAAGAACATAGTAGGCACAATGCTTTAGTTGATCTATGTCTTGACACGACTTTATGCAATACATATACTACTGGCACAAATGTGTTATGGGTTGGCTTACCTATGGTAACTCTGCCTCTAAAAAAATGGCTACAAGGTTTGTTGGATCACTTTGTCTAGCTACTGGTTTGGGGGAGGATATGATTGTGCATAGTATGAAGGATTACGAAGAAAGGGTGGTTGAATTCGCATTAAATAGACCAAGGCTCCAATCTCTGACCAGCAAGCTCAAGGAAGTTCGTATGACCTGGTCGCTTTTCAATACAACACTCTGGGTGCAAAATCTGGAGAGAGCATACTTCACAACGATTATTGAGGGCATGATAGGATATGTTCATCTTCCAACTATAATTCTCAAACCCAAGGAAAACATGAATCAAATGTTAAAGGCATGGGGTGTGAAAGCACAAAGCAAAATGGAAATTTATAGAAATTTGAAGGTCGGGGGCCGAGTTTACTTGAAATTCCAGTCTTACCATCAAGCCTCACTTGCTCTTCGAAAGGGATTAAAGTTGGCAGCAAGGTTCTATGGTTCTATAATACTCGAAAAACGTAGGGAGCAGGAGCAAAATCAGATGCAGTGGATGAAATTAGGACTGGAAAACGTCACTGTGGTAAATTATATTGTACTTCCAGCACAATTCTTAGATTTTGATCCTTGGGGACAAGGATCATTTCGTGGGGAGGGTATTGTCACGATCAGAGGAGAAGCGATAAAAATCAGAGCAAGAGAATTGGGGAAATCAGAGAAAGTGTTAGGGATTTGGTATTGGGACTGGACCTAACACGTTTTACAACCCACTAAGGATAAGAAACATCTTGCTTAGCTGTGCAGGTGGTTATACTCAGTACAACAAGGACTGCCAGCTGTAGGGTAACTATGGGAACACTGTATTATATAAACCATGTACTAGAGGAGGAGAAAGTATGCTTTGATTGAATGAATTCTAAGCTTCTTGAATCTATTATTTTCTCTCCTTAATCTTAATTCTCTCAATTCTTCGTCTAATTTTCTTCTCTAATATCCTAGGGTCATAACAGTTTCCCTTGTCACTCATAACTCGTACTTTGAAGATTTTTGTATAGCAACGATGTTTATATATGTTTTGCAAAAATTTATGATATAATTAGAGAATCTAAAATTTATGATAACTTGTGATAATAGCTATTTCTTTTGTATCACATTTAATTATTTTTTTTACAAGAAAAAGATTGTAATCTTTTTTATTTATTTCAAAACTTTCATTTATTTAATCATATATTATATTATTGTTACTATATTTTCTAATATTTATATTTTATTTTAACTATTTAATAATTATTTGTTTATTTTTATTTTAGAAAATTGAGTACCAAACACATTTTCATTATTTTCATTTTTGAAAATAAGTTTTATTTTTATTAACAAAACATGTTTTCTATTTCTTGGAAAACTAAAAATAAATTTTTTTTTTTAAAATAAACAAAAAAACAAAAAATATTTTCTATAACCAAACGGACCTTATGTGAGAAGTTCGAATTTTGACATTAATGTGCATCACAATTTGGCTCTGCTACTAGTGCATATTGTAGGCTTAGGTTGTTTTTCAGTTTTGCTGTAAAACCTTGCAGACAGTGTGTAATAATATTTTCTGTAACCAAACGGACCTTAATTTTTTTTTTTTTTGCAAATAGGTCCTCAAGCATGTACCGCACTCACTCATAACTTCTGTAATTGTCCAACAATGGTGTGAAAAGAAATAATAATAAAAAAGAGCATGAAACCTAGAAGTCAAAGTTATTGCCTAAAAAACAACAAAATTAAAATTAAGGGTAAATTATGTATTTAATTACTATCTATATATGTAGTTCTATTTGATCACTTATTTAAAAAAATTAAAACTAATGTTACGTTTTGGTTCTCTTTTAGTCACCAGTTGTTAAAAAATAAACAGATGAGTAACTAAAATAGAATCAAAATGTAACGTTAGGAATGATTTTGAGAAAAAATAGTTGAATAATCAGTATAGAACTACTAAAATAGATTAGTGACTAAATACATAATTTACCCTAAAATTAATTATTTACAAAGAACAAAATTACATTTCCACAATAAGTACAGTATGACATCTGACCTCCAAAATTTTTGCTACATGATCATGTGGGATTCAAGCATATACCTGGATCCAAACTCTGTCATGTCCGGGATTCGGATGTTATTAATCCGAACTACCGACTCCCGGCAGATTAAAAGGAAGTACCCGAACCCTGAATTTTTCTCAAAGCATTTGATATGAAACTGTCTGTGCTGTATGATCCTGATGAAGTTGCTGTTCCAAGCACATTAGCATTCAAGAATGGCGGCTGGTTCGGCATCGGAATCTCGTAATCTGTACCAGTTAACATCTGAACCACTTCCGCCATAGATGGTCTTAAGAGAACCGAAGCTTGTGTGCACAATAGCCCAATTTGAAGCACACCGGGGGCTTGTTTTGCAGACATTCATTTCTTATGCAAGGGTCAACAGCTTCATCCATTGCATTTGATTTGTAAAGTGTCCAAACCTGAGGTTTAAGAAGATGTCAAATTCAGTGATCTAAGAGCAACAAAATGTACTAATCCGAAATAAAACTTGGGAACTTACTGTTTGTAGAAGGGACTTTGTGAAGCTGCTGTTCTTTTTACCACATACAATCTCAATAACAAGTACACCGAAGCTATAAACGTCGGCTTTCTCGGAAAGTTGTCCTCGAATGAGGTACTCCGGTGCCATGTATCCGCTGCAAGAAAACCCGAAACCATGTTTTTAAGAACGCTTTAATGGAAATATCATATGTGATATCAGATAATTCTTTCTCTAAACTTACAGTGTTCCAGCAATCCCGGTGCTAAGATGACTCTTTTCGGTACCTATACATCGAACGAGACCGAAATCGGCGATCTTCGGATTGAGATTCTCGTCTAAAAGAACATTGCTGCACTTAATGTCCCTGTGGATTATCCTTATGTGAGAACCTCCTCCGTGAAGATGAGCAAGACCCTCGGCCGTTCCGGAGATGATATCAAACCTCTGCTTCCAGTTTAGAAGTTTCGACTTCTCCTCATCTGCATATGAAAACTAAAATCATTTACACATTTGAGATAGGCACTAGAATTTAATTGATTAAAGAGCAAAACATTACCAAAAAGGAACTGATCAAGGCTCTTGTTGGGTACATATTCATAGACCAGGAGACTTTCAGGGCCCTCAATGCTTGCACCAAGAAGCTTCACCAGATTCTTGTGTTGAATTATGCTGATCAAATTTACTTCATTAAAGAAGTCATCAACCCATTGTCTGGTATTATATATCAATCTCTTTACAGCTACAGTTCTTCCATCAGGAAGAATCCCCATGAACACTGAACCAGCTCCTCCTTGGCCTAATTTCCTTGAAGGACTGAAATAATCTGTTGCTTTCTCGAGAGTTTCGTACTTGAACTTCAAACCCGAGCGGTCGAACCTTTTCGAAATTCGGCTGAGATTCTTTAGCTCTGGGAAATGAATTTGATGGTTCATATAGAGCAGAGGACTAATGCATAAAATTGGAAACGGAACACCATTGGTATATAATTTTGTACCTCTTTTCCTCTTTGATAATCTTGCATATATAGCATAAGCTGCTGAAACTGAAAGTGTTACGAATGCAGACGATGCCGAGACGATTGAGATGATGACTCCGATTGAATAGCCTGGAAAAGAGAAGAAGAACACACTGTAATCATTAAAATCAATCTCAAAATCTTCAAAAGAATGAAGAAAATGGCAGAAGACTTACCATGATGGCCCTCAGAATCTGCTCCTTCATTATAGAATCTACTTGTGGAGTACCTCAAATAACACCCTGCATTCAAAGCTCTGCCTTCATCGTTGGGAACGCATCTTCTCACCGTCTCCGACGCATTCTGCAGGCACTGCCGACACTCTTCCGGCGTAAGACTCTCCCAACACTGCGCCAATGCGTACACTCCGTCCATCCCCACCACTCCAAATCCATTTCTTCTCAAAGCGATACTCGTTACGTTCCCGACCGCATGATCGACGTTTCTACCGAACAAAATCATCCTGATGTTGCGATCATGATCGACTGTTGTTGCGTTGTTGGAGCTGCAATTTACGGTGTCGAAAGTTGGCGAAAAGGATTCGTGAAAGAAGTCCCGATTATATTCGTAACGCAAGAAGCAACCGTCGAGAAAGATTCGAGCCGAGCGAGGAAGACAACGCGGGATTCGAGTCCTTGCCTCGGCATGACAAAGGAGGCAATCGGTTTGGTCCAAATCTTCGTGGCACTGAGCCAATCCATACATCGGAGGCGTGGAGTTGAGATGATAGGAAGCAAAGTGATTGTCGTTCATCTGGTTTGACAACTGTTTCATCAATTCAGTGAAATTCGGAACGTAATTCGTCCCGTTTGGCGCCTGGGAATCGCCGCAGAAAAGCCCGGCGTTCGTGAGTCTTGGATCAGAGAAAGACGTGGGAATTAGAAAAGAAAAGAAAATCAAGAAAACCCATCTCCAGTATGAATTTTTTAAGGCTGAAACCCAATAGATTTCATGCTTAGCCTTCAATTCTCCTTCTTTTTAATTTTTCCTGGGTTTTAACTTAGTTTTTGTTGGATGGAACTGAAAGAGACGAAGAACAAGGAAGATGGTGGTGTTTGAAGCTGAGTTTTAGGTTGTGGTTTTAACCTCAGGGAGGCTAAATTTGACCATTTTCGGGCGCTGAAAAGCTTCCATATATTTCCAGGGAAAGGAAGATCATAGAAGAAATTCTGCACCAATCAAATGAATTTTCCTTGGCTTCTTTTGTCTCTTTTGAGCAGAAGAAAAGATGGTTCATTGAGACAAAGCTGAAAGCTCAAAATGGTTTAACGTTGAACTGAAACGAAGACTTGGAATGGAAAACAATGAAAAAGGCAGACGACCACTATTCAAAATAATAGAAAGAGGGATAAAAATAACTTTTAGTCCTTAAGCTTAGAGAATTTTCACAATATAGACCTTAATTTTTTGTCCAATGTACATATTAACCCTAAATTTGACAATCGTTTTCATTGTTAGTCCTTATAAAAATGTGACATTCTAATCTGTGTCATATAATTTAAAAATCACAGTAGACAACATGAAAAAAAGACAACTTATAAACTACAAAGTTAATTGACGCAGTCTAAAGATGTGAAAGGAATATTCTAAATACCATCACATAAAAGATAATCAACAAATAGTTTCAATCCTTTAAGAATCAAGACTTTACATATCAGCAATTAATATTCTTTTGTTTCTGGTTTTCTCTTATAGTTTTCCCTTGTTAGTAAGCCGTTTATCTCTTTTATTTTTATTTTTATTGATCAATAATGACACTAATTTTAATGTTGATTATCGACAATCAATATTTTTTATTGTCCTTTCATTTTCTTATATTACATCTTTATTTTCTTTTGTTTTTTATTTTTAACAAGTCTGTTTGTATGTCACGTTTTCATATGTCTTTATGTTATATTTTTTTGTCTTTTGACACGTTTTTCGGTCATTTGGTTGTTGTTTTCACTTATATTTTTCTAATGGTTGATCTAACATCGCCACGACTGATCAAGATGACGTTTATATGTTATATTGTTGATCTTCACTGCTTTGGACCCTCGGATTAAATTTGTAAACCCGTTATGTGTTCGTAGATAACTTTTCACGTCGCTCGAGTCTGATTTACGGTTTGTCAGTAATATTTCAGTAGCTTGATCTCCTTTTAAGGTTCGTTTGCCGATGCGATCAGATCTATTTGTATCTATCTTTGTTCGAGTTTTATTAGTTAGGTTTTAATATTTATTTGTATGGTCCTTATGTGATCTTAAGTTGTTAGTTTGTTCGAATAATAATTATAGGAAATTATTGCTTAATTTACCATTATGATAGTAAATATTTATTATAATTTAGGATATTTCCTATTTTGAATAAAATTAATGATTTCTTTAAAAAATATATAATAAAATAATAACAAGATAAACTACACAATTATTTTTAAAAAATAATATTTATATTTTATTATTTTAGTTGTTAATCGTTAAAATTAATTTACATATCCAATTTACTCCATTTACATTTTTAACATAATCTTAAGAAGATGACATAGTATAATCTAAATATAAATTTTAATAAAAATCTAATAAATTTTTAGTCTAACTCGATGCTTAGACTCTGAATACTAATATAAGAGGTTTAAGGATCAAATCCCCTTCTTCAAACCAAAAAATAAAAAAAATATCGACGATTACAATAAAAATAATATTAATGATGGGTAATAATATTAATGATCGAAATATAAAAGAAATAATATATTGATGATTATTAATATAATTTACTTTAATTTTAGATATTTTATTATATAATTTTTTTAAAATTTGAAATTATTTCCATTGATCATTTTCTTCCAGAAAATAATGTAATCATGAAGATTGAAATTTGGGTCTTTTTGACTTGTTCCTTACACATTAATCAATGCCTTATGAAACAGTTTGTTTTTAAGGCAATTGTTTTTCTAATAAAAATATTTTATTATTTCTATTATTTATTTTTTAAGAGGACTTTGTACATTATCAACCTCACACTATTTTTTGTATTTAAATATTATGTATCGATCTTTCAACGATCATAATTTATACTTTCTAATTATCTCGATAAGATTTTGCCCGAATATGCAAGTCTAGTAGGCTAAATTTGTATATGTCGTCAAATAATAATCAAATAGATAGAGGAGATCTTAGGAGAAAAATGAAAAGTGATGTTGGTTTTTTAATCTTTAAGGGTGTATTTCAATTATTTTTCGATATACGGTGTTTCATATTTATTGCATCATTTGTTAATAGAATCAAGTAGATTGTGATGGTTATTGGTACTTCAACCTTTATGTTTTGAACATAAAAATGCAACCAATGAAAAATTAGCTGTTGATTAGTGTCAATGAATCATGTATCTATAAAGAGATAAAACATAGAAGAGTTAAGATGAGACGGTTTCATTGAGATCGCATCCCTTCTATCGGTCATCATCGAGAGGTTACATAGAGATTCATTAGTGCGTGTGTCGGTTGTAAGAATATAATGGCTACTAGTATGATAGCATGCTAAACGAATTCGATCAGGTGACGTGGATTTGATTATGACAGATCATGTAAGCCTCTCATAAATCATATTAACTAGTCATGACTTACCAAGAAATTTTAGATATTTAAAATCCTTCTTTCGAAGATGTTTCCTCTATATCATCCAGAATTTCAAGATATCAGATATTTAAATGTGTTTTAAGTTCTTTCAATTATTGTGAGGCACGAAAATGACAAGTGTAAAGAATTTTAACAAAAATACAAAAAATTTGTTGAAATATTGTACATATGTTATGAAAATTTAGACCATATATTTTTATAAAAAAATATTTATATATTTAATTAATATTTATAAATATTTGTGACGACAATAAAAGCGCAAGAAGTACCGACATCCCTTTTGTTCCTGGGGTGCGGAAGGAGCATCCCTGTTTTTCTGGTCAACACCTTTTTCTTTATATTGAAGAAAAATAGAGTAAATCGCCTGTTCAAAGTTAGGGTGACAAATTTGACTTTCCTTTGCCAACTTGATTTTGCGTGTCAATTTTCTTTCACATCCACCAAAATCGAACCACCATTTCCACCTTTTTCTTTATTGGATAAACTACACCACCCATCCTGCCAACAGATGTTTACAATAATCACACCCTTTTCCATACACTAATTGTAAGTTTTATTCACATCCGATTACATTTAATATATATTATAAAATTAATACAAATACGCGTTAATATATATATATATATATATATATATATAGATAATTATTATATGTGAAATAAAAAGCTTCACTAGAGGGATTTACGATGCATTTATGAGCCCTTTATTTTTTTTATTATTATTAGACAATGACAACATCCTAAATTTACTTATAAAATTTTCATTCTAATGATAGTGCATATAATATTTATCTAATAATTAAATATACTAAACTGAAGACATAATGTTAAAATTACTCTTTCAATATTTATTAAAATTGTCATTTTAACTTTTACTTTTTGGGAGTATATTGGTCCCCCAACGTTTTATTTTGGAGTAAAAAACCTCCTCTATAGATGGAAACCATTAGTTAAACATAATTTAAGTTACAAAATTGAAGTCTTTTACACTAAAATGAAACGTTGATGACCAAAATATTCTAAAAAAAAGAATAAAGGTCAAAATGACTATCATGTCAAATGTTAGGAGTCTTGTTACCCTGAAATAAAACACTAGGTCTAAGATACTCCAAAAATCATATAGACCAAAATGATCATTTTGATAAATGTCGAGGGACTGATTTTAACATGATGCGTAAAATGAAGTGTTATGTTATTCTCTGTCAATGATTTTTTTTTAACTCCACAACTAATATTAGATGAGTAAATTGTGTCTATTTTAACCTTTTAATATAACCTAAAAGCACATAATAGTATTTCACCATTGTAAATATAAATACGAGGAAGAATAAAAACTAAATGCAACTTTAAGTGAACCTTCTTTCAAAGAGCAAAAGTTACTTTTGAATTTAATTTCTCTTCGAGACATCTTTCCAAAGTTGAAGCTAATCACAAAGAAAACATCAGTTCTTATTCATAAAAATGCTGAAAATAGCATGACTAATACATAAATATTAGTGGATTAAAGTGGACATAATCAACCTCAAGTTGTTAGAAGAAAATGATTAATCTCTAAGATCAACATTAATAACCGATGCTATCAAATGATCCGAGTTTAAAGAGATTGGATACGAAATTATTTATTGCATTCGACTTAAAATAATAATAGTATGTTTTTAAATTGTTTGGAATAATACTATTACAAAATAGAACGTTAGTATTGATTAGATGAATAAAAATAATTCACATATTATTTGTACCGTAAAAATTACGTTTGACGTTTGTTGAAAATAATTCACATATCGATTAGATTTTAATGTATTTAAGGTTTAGGTTCGAGTTTGAACTTCAATCGAGTTAAGTTTAAAAATTTTTGAGCTTTTTCGAACTTTAATTCATGGTTTCGAGTCGTACGTTAAAACTTTAGGCTCATGAGTTTTCGAATCGAGTCGAGCTCAACAATACTCGAGCTCGACACGACTCGTTACACAGCCCTAATTAGTATAAATGGATCGGAAAAGATCAACTTGAGTAACAACAATGACACACATATCTGTTGGATCTTTACCCCCACTATTCAATTAGGGAGGAAAGAAAGGCTTTAGACAAACCCCTTTATAAGTCGTTTTCCACTCGATGTAGGATTATGCACATTACCAATAAAAAGTAGAGATCATTAGAGGAAGGATGTTGCCAAAAATAATTTAAGAGCATGAGAATGTTATTGGATCTTCAATTTTACTGTAATACATTTGACGATTGGTTTCTCAATAATGGATGTTGAATTTTGTGTATGTGTTTCGAGAAGGTAATCAAGTAGCATATGAATTGACTAAATTAGGCCAAAATAATGCCCCTCAGAACAAATTGTTTCGTTTCTCTATGAGGATTGTGCTAGTTTGATTCATGACTATTAAGATATGTTTTTTTAAGATGAAAACAAAATCACAATCTAACTTAAATACTATTTTTCGTATAAATTTCTAGTTTGGTTCAAGGGTTAGACTTTGGACTTACTTCCCAAAGTCCTCTGGTTTGAATTTCCTTAGTTACAAAATATATTTGTCCTATCTTTTCTACCAATAAGACGATAATACGTGTCTATATCTTACTAGATGATATTAATATGTTAAATTCTAACGTAAAATGAATTAATTCTCAATTATATACTAAGGTCAAATTTTAGGAGTTGAATTTTTTATTCTTTTTCCTTTTACCAAACATTAAGCACTTTTTATTCACAGTATCTAACGAAATATATTAAGAAAATATAGAAAAGTATTTGAATGATACTATTAGTTTAAAAAAATTATATTTTATAAATATTAAAAAATTATTGTTAGTATTATAAACATAACAATATTGTAAATAAAGATTCTATATATTTGATTATGATTTAGATTTTTTGTGTCTTTATTTTTAAAGGAATGTTGAAGAGAAATTTATTATTATTGTTTAGTTTTAAAGGAGATTGAAGCTTTTTAGATTAGAGTTGTTGAGTTCTTAGTATTTTTTGGTGAAATAGAAAATGCAATAATAATCTCTTAATTTTTTAAAATAATTATTTTATATATTAAAATTTTATATTTATACAAAATCCAAACTTAATTCAATAAAAATCTCCTAACGTTTTTTTTTCAATTCCATTAAAAAAATCCAAATTCCTAAATCTTGAGAGTGGCAATCTAAAAAAACAAAAGAAAAATATCCTGACTATAAAAAAAAGAAAAAGGCAATGGCCACTGTTAGAAATTACAGTTTTCTTGATGATCATGACTTTGTAAATTATCATTGGTTTGGGATTTTCCTGGAAAATTATTATCATTGACTTGGGATTTTACTCGAAAACTATGAAATCTAGATGAATTTCTCTCTTTATTTCTTCAATTTGATCTTCCGAATGCAAGCTTTCATCGATGATTTCTGTTGTTGTGTTTGATTGAAAATGCTTCCATGCCTAAAAAAACAGGATAAAAAAGATTAGTGATGATTCCAAAAAAAATGTAAGAAAGATGTGAGATTGTGATTACATCGGTGACCAATGTTTCGAAATAATTATCGGATTCGATTTTGGTGTTCTTCACTCCACTGATGATTTCGAGCATTAGAACTCCGAAACTGTAAACATCTACTTTCTTTGTTAATCTTCCTTTCGCTATGTATTCCGGAGCCATGTATCCGCTACAAAAGTCAATCAGAAGATATTCGAATTATGTTAATCCGACTCTTTAATTTATAAAATGTTAAACATATACTGATTACTTACAAAGTGCCGGCGACGGTGTTGTTGACGAGATGAATCTTATCGGTATCGCGTTAACATAGCCTAGCGAGACCGAAATCTGTGATTTTCGGTCGGAATTTGAGGTCCAACAAGATGTTACTGGCCTTGATGTCCCTATGAATGATCCGAACTTCGCATCCTCTGTGTAGATATTCCAACCCTTCGGGTGTTCCCGTTATGATTTTTTGCCTTTTCTCCCAATCCAACCCTTTCTTCTTCTCGGGATCTTCCTTCCATAGGTCACCATTTTGTTTTAGTATCGAAAATGTTCATATCATATTCTCGTATTCATGTTTAGATATACATCAGATAAGAGTGTCGAACATAAATTTTGTATCATATCATTTTGTTTTCTTGAACTATTTATGTTCGACACTCGTTTCTGACACTTCCGACACTCACGTTCGGGTCCGAAATTAACTAAAGATAAGGTAGCTTACCAAATAAGATGCAATCAAGGCTATTGTTGGCAAGGTATTCATAGACAAGGAAGTTCTCAATAATGGTGAAGCAACCGCCGAGGCAACGAACCAAGTTCTTATGTTGTGCTTTACTGATAACTTCCAGCTCGTTGTATATTTCTCTGCTTCCGCTCCTTCCATTTACATATAAAGTTTTACTGCGATTTCTCTTCCATCCGGTAATGTTCCCTACACGAATTGAGCTCGATATATTCGACTTCAAAATCGATTATATGTGCTCGATCGAGCTATTCGAGCTTAAGGATTAAGATATTCGAATTCGAGTTTATACTTTAAATACTTCACCATATCCTCTGGAGCCATGCTTGTTAGCTTTATTGAAGCAATCGGTTGCTTTCTCTAAAGTTGACAACTTGAACTGCAAGAATTTCATGGCCTGATCCAGTGCGGCGAAGTCCACCTCTTTTCCTGTGTGTTGTGACATACAAAATCAAAATTCATGTATCACGATTTATGTTCGGATTCTTAACGTTACCTTTCCATTTACGTCGAGGATTCATCTGTTTATAAGCCATTTTCCCCAACCGCAGCCGACCGCGACGGCCAACGTGCAGACGATCGCCGTGATAAGGATGTAAATTACGAATGATACTATAGCATCTACAATAGATCTAGTAAACGATAGTAATTTTAATTAATTAATAACTCTTGTATATCTTATTTAAGTGAATGAAACTAACTTCGAACTGCAGCGACAGAGGTGTTGTGAGCGAACTCGTAAGTTGAATAACGTAAGAAACAGCCGGCGTTGAGGGCACGGCCTTCCTTGGCGGGCATGCAGCGGTAGACGAGGTCGATGGCATCCGCGAGACAGGAGGAGCACATGTCCTTGTCCAATATCTTCCAGCACTGAGGCATCCCGTGGACGGTGGTTCCGTTCCACGACTCCTTGTACAAGGCGATCCCTTTGCTGTAGGGAGCCTTGTGGACCATCTTGGGCAACATTTTTTTTAAAACCATCTTGAATTCGTCGCTGGTTTCGACATCATCGCTACATCTCTAACTTCCAGGTAATAAATTTACGAAATCATAAGATATTCACATCAATACAAATAAAAAAAACATTTGATATAGGAATATATATATATATATATATATATATATATATATATATATAAAGAAACTCACTTTGTTATCGGCATATGAAGTGACTTCCCTATAGAAACTATAATTGTTAGCCCTTATAAAGCAAACGTCGAGGTAAACACGACCGCCGGTGGCCGGAAAACATGCCTGCAAAATATTAGTGATCCTCGTAAAGCATTGAGCACATTCAACGCTTGAAAAATCATCCATGCATTGAGACAACACGTAAAGTTTATCCGGTGGGTTTCCGGCTTCGTGAAATGCAAACTTGTTCCGATACATTTCCGGTCCCTTGTGTTGGGGTATCAACTCGTAATTCTTCAAGTAATCATCCTCGCTCTTCACCATCGCAGCCTCGCACGAACGCGCAACGAGGTCGAGTCAATTGTCGGCACGACAAGGTCGTATGGAGAAGACGATTGAGAAGAAGATGATTAAGAAAGTTGCCATGGAAAGGAGGAGGGAGAAGAAGAATGGAGAGTGAGATTTTAAAAACGAATCTTAACTTTTGCTTATATTTGGTTTCAGTTTTTCTTATATTTTGGTAGGTTTATATTTGAGAAATGGTGCAACTTTTGATGGGTGGTATATAAATATATTAGATTTAGCTTTCTTTTTTCAGTTGTTTAAATATGTGTTTATTTCGCTGTATTTTGTTTTTTGCGGTAACATATCTCAGTTTAGGATATATTTCGTCTAAACATTTGTTTATAAAAATAAGGGAAAGGTAATCAATTTAATCGATTGATTATTTGATTGTATTAAAAATAACATATTATGTCTAACATTTTATTGAAAAGTTATTAAGTTAATGATAAATATTTGAAGTAAGTTTATTTGATCGGTCTGTTAAATTTTTTACTTTTATTTCTTCATATTCATGTAGGACATAAGTTTTATATTCACTAAAAGTTCTAAAATTATGATTCACATCAGATCAAAAAAAATCAAATATCCAATTTTTCGAATACTCATATCTTAATGTAAAATATAATTGACAAAAAATTAGATTTAAATTTTATATTTCGTAACTTTATGCAATATACTTTATACTTTTACTACATTATATATATATAATTATTGACACACAATAAACAATTAAATATTCTAATTTTTTTTCGGCTACAACTTTAGTGGGTTAGCATGTTATTCAATTATTGAGCTAAAGCCTATCTAAACTCTAAATGTTTATTTTTAAATCGAATAATTCGAAATTAGAATTTAACTTATTTATTATCCGGTGCAATTATATGTTTTTTTCTTGGATATTTGATCCAAATTATTCAAAAATCAAAAAAATAAACTAGATATCCAAAATTTCAGAGTAGATCACCAGATCAACATATCAGATTGGTAGGCTTGGATTTTTTTTACACACTCCTAACAACTAGGGTAGCAATCAACATGAGTAATGGAATTTTAAATTAAGATTTTTAGAATTTTAGGGATTTTTTAGAATTAAAAAATAAGATTTTTTAAAAATAAAAATTTCAAAAAAATTATAAATATGAAACATGTTAAATAATTATATTTTTTAACGATTATGAAGATATGCACAACTTAAATGATAATGTTAAAAATATTATATACTTACATTGATAAAAAAATGTAAATACTTAAATAAAAAAATACAATTTAGGACATTTATTTTTATATTAAACCTTTTATTTAAATTGTTGAAAAGAATTTCAGACTGGTTGAGTTAGCGGTCCAGTACTCCAGTTTCCTCAACCTCGTGCCAGTGCGCACGTTTCGGCGAAACGCTCTCTTTAAAATGAGAGGCGTCGCGTTTAAACGCACAGTAAAAGAAAGAAATGCTAAAGCAGGCTCTCCGAGTCCGATTTGGTGCTATCTCTTGTTCACCCGCCTCCTCGACGATGCTCTCTTCTTCGTTTTCTTCTTCTTCTTCTTCAGTTCTCGCTCTCAGAAATAAGAACCCTAGCTCTCTCCTTCCTTCTAGATTCTTCAGAAATGGATTCGTCAACAACCGAGTCGTTTTCTCCTCTCACTTTCCACGCGCTGTTTCCTTACGGTGTTTCGCTTCTTCAAGCGGTTTCGATAGGGTTCAAGTTCTAAATCCGATTGTCGAAATGGACGGTACAAAAATCTTATTAGAACACAGCCAAATCAGGACGTTTTTAATTATATTTTCTGCTTTTTCTAATTGTTATTTTTGTTTCTTTTTTTATTTGTAATAATTAGGTGACGAAATGACGAAGATTATTTGGAGTATGATAAAAGACAAAGTATGAACATGAATTTCTTGATTTGTTTTTTTAGTTTCTTTCCACATTTCCATAATTATTAATAATTAGTGGTTAACTTGTTTGTTTAATTGCAGCTTATATTCCCTTATTTGAATTTGGAGGTGAAATACTTTGATTTGGGGATATTGAATCGTGATGCTACTGATGACAAAGTTACAGTCGAAAGTGCTGAAGCAGCTCTAAAGTAAGTAATCTTTTTACCAGGCCTTTTAGACATAATCATTGCTCTGTTCTTTTTATGGTGACATTTAATATTGTGTCTCTCGGATTTGAGTGAATGTCGGGTACCCGGGCATGTTCCGGTATAGTTTAGGCACTTTTTTATATTTGCTAGTGGTAATCTAATTTCCTACCTCTTGAAATCTTATAATTTTGCATCCCTTAAATTTCTAATATAAGTTCCCAAGTTTGCATCCCCCAACATTAAATCTTGCTTCTGTCCCTGCATGTCATGTAGCTTAGCCATTAGATCAAAATGTTTACTTTCCTTAACCTTTTCTTTCCTTCCGACCAAATGGGTGCAAAATGTTGTTTTACATTGTTTTGGAAAACAAAGGCTTGAAGTTTTGAACAATTCATCTTTCCTTTATTCACATCTTGAAACCTGCAGCTGTAAAGAGTATCCTTGTTTCCTTCAGGTATAATGTTGCCATCAAATGCGCCACAATCACTCCCGGTTAGTCATTCTTGTGCTTTTTATATATGTAGTATCTAAGTGATTTAGTCTCTTTAGCTTTTCATAGAACTAAATTTAGGTTATGTGTGTCGTGCAGATGAGACAAGAGTAAAGGAATTGGGGCTGAAATCTATGTGGAGAAGTCCTAATGGAACAATTAGAAACATCTTAAATGGTTTGCCTTTCATATAATAACCTCTCATTATACTCATTTCAGGGATAAATGTTGAATAGTTGGCATATGCATGGATTGATTTGATTTTCCTTTAATTGTTTAAATAGTATCCTGAAGTTTAAAAGGTTCGTCTTCCACAAGCAGTCATTGGTGGATGTGTTCTGAAATAAGATTTTAAATTCTCTCTCTCTCTCTCTCTCTCTCTATACATCCAGTGTTTTTTAGAACGGCTAAATTATGATGCTTATCTGTACTTCTCCAACATTTTTACCGAGGTATTTTCCTTGTATATTCAATCATCTTAATTGAGAGCGGATTCTTTTTGTAGGTACTGTCTTTCGTGAACCTATCCTATGCAGGAATATACCAAGAATTGTTCCTGGTAATGATTTCTTCTGACTGTGACAGTTAACTGAAATATTTTGGAAAGCTTCTGTCATTTTTTCTTCCTGTTATAGGTTGGAAGAAACCCATATGTATTGGAAGACATGCCTTTGGTGATCAGTATCGAGCCACTGATACAGTGATTACTGGACCAGGAAAGCTCAAGATGGTATTTGGTGAGCTGATTAACCTTCATGGGAATGGTGCTGTTGCATTAGTCTGGAAAGTATCTTATTTCTTAAATTCCTACTGTTTTTTTTTCTATTTTAGTCCCAGAAGGCGGAGACAAGCCAGTGGAGCTTGATGTCTATAATTTCAAAGGCCCTGGTGTAGCACTTGCTATGTATAATGTGGATGAGGTTTGTAAACTTTTTGTTCATTTTCCCAATCTGTATGCATCTATGTATTATATGTAAATGCAGTGCATATGTATATATATATATATTCACATGTATAAGTTTGCGTTCTTTTGATCAACTAATTTAATAAATCCTTGTGTGATTGTTCAGTCAATTCGTGCTTTTGCCGAGTCCTCTATGTCTTTGGCTTTTTCGAAGAAGTGGCCTCTTTACCTGAGCACAAAAAACACTATTCTGAAGAAATATGATGGCAGGTGATGTTTTCTTTGTTCAGTCCACCCCCCCCAAAAAAAATATTCTACAATCTTTGACTAAATTTTTCTTCAAGATTACTCAGATTTTTTATTTGCGGAAGAACTGTAGAATTCTTATCTTAGGAAGTTTATTACAGGTTTAAGGACATATTTCAGGAAGTGTATGAACAAAACTGGAAGGGCAAGTTTGAAGAACATTCAATATGGTTCGGTTTTTTCATTTTAGGGAATGTATGCTTAAGGCTCTGTTTAGATATGTGTAAATATTTGATGGATTTTATGTCTAGGTATGAACATCGACTAATTGATGACATGGTGGCGTATGCTGTAAAGAGTGAAGGGGGATATGTTTGGGCATGCAAAAATTATGATGGAGACGTCCAAAGTGATCTACTTGCTCAAGGTGTTGTTTATGTTGAAAGCTTTAAATGATATCTAGCCTACACTGCCACACACACACACACAAAAAAAGAGGGATACTGATAATTTACTTATATGCTTTGTCCATTAATATAATAAAGCATGCAATTTTTATTTTGAAATGCCTACTGAGTCCATTAATAAATCATGCAATTTTTTTGAATTTCCTACTGAGTCCATTAATATGATAAATCATGCATTTTTTTAAATGCCCACTGATACTAATGGATATATTTCTTTGTGTTAATAACCTTAATCGTTTACAAATCAATGCTTGAGTTTGAAATTATCTCGGTTTCTTGTGGAGTCTAAATGCATGTTTGCTGTATGCAGGATTTGGTTCTTTGGGCTTGATGACTTCTGTGTTGGTTTGTGTCAAATGACTTAGTTTCATATTTCTATATTAGTTTCTCCATTTGGGGCATTGAATGCAAATCTTTGTAATAACAAATTCTGCAGCTGTCTTCTGATGGGAAGACACTAGAAGCTGAGGCGGCTCATGGGACTGTAACACGACATTTCAGGCTTCATCAAAAGGGACAGGAAACCAGTACAAACAGCATTGCTTCCATATTTGCATGGACAAGAGGGCTGGAGCACAGGTATCCTCTTCTATTTTCTGTTTATCATCTTCATTTATTATCTTTTCTGTTTATCATTTTTCATTTGAACTTCCATGCAATTGCTTGCAGGGCAAAACTAGATGACAATGACAGGTTGCTGGACTTTGTTCACAAGTTAGAGGATGCTTGCATTGAGACAGTGGAGTCAGGGAAAATGACCAAGGATCTTGCCCTTCTAATCCACGGGCCTAAGTATGTTGCATTTTCTCTCAATGTATTTTCCCCCATTGTTGATGTTTCCTATTGTGATCTTCTATGGTATTCGATCTGGGGAGACTTGGTGTCTGTCTGATACGGACATGTGTTACATATGAGTATATTCATGTTCTTCTTAGCTTTTCCATGTATTTGGATGATATCTCGAGGACTATATCCTCGTATCCTCGTCCAGGGTATGCCTTTTCAATTGGGGGGTAAAAAACTAGACAATTCAAGAAAAATGAAGTCGGAACAATATAAGTGAACTCCATGCGATATTTCATTAGATGGTTCTTACTTCCACCTACCACCTTGTTTATGTCGTCTTTAAATGTCAACTAACATGTAGTAAAACACAAATAAACTGAACTTTTATCTTTAACTCGGCGTGTCTTATGAATTCAGGGTAACCAGAGAGTTTTACTTGAATACGGAAGAATTCATTGACGCTGTTGCAGTAAATCTTGAGTCGAAGCTTCGGAAACCAGCATTGAGCAACTAGACTTGGGTAAATTCTGATGTTGGAAGACTTATTTTCTCCTTTTGACGGCATATGCACTCTGTTAAGATTTCATTTGGCTTTTCTTTTGGTTTAAAAATGTTGAGTGCAGCAAATCATAGCTCCATTTAAACACAATAATATGAATAAACCATTCTTAGATGACATCAAATAACAGGCCTTGTTGACAAGGCCATTTTTCGAATTCATTTTGGAATCATTGGATGTAAATTTTATAATATCATTTGAATTTATAATATTTGAATACATAAAAAGGAACAAACTGAATGTCTATAAGTAATTGAATCATTCCTAATCTCAAAATTCCCTGGGTCCAAACTGATTCCTGGGTTTCTTCATATTATTAACTGCTAGTGAATTCAATAAACAATTTCTTTTAAATCAATCGTTCACAATTTCATCTTAGTATCGTGTGAGATTGAAATCTCGAGGTTTCAAGTTGAATTAGCTTTGCTTATCCTTGAATTTGTGTAATATTTATATCTCGTCTGAGATCTGATCTCGAGCAGTTGCATTGGATATTTTTTCCATCCTCAAAAATTTAAGAATATCAAATTACTTTAGAGAAAATCGCCTCAGTGACCAAAAAAAAGTTATAATATACGATTTTAACCAACATTTTTTGGATTTGCGAAAATGACCAACAAAATCGCAACGCGAAATAAAAATCGCAACGCGATTTAGAAAATCGCAACGTTGAAAAGAAAATCGCAACGGTCAAAAGAAAATCGCAACGCGATATTCCAAGAATCGCAATGCGATTAAGAGAATCGCAACGCGATCTTCCAAGAATCGCAATGCGATTCAGAAAATCGCAACGCGATTAAGAAAATGAGTAAATTTTTTCAAAAGCTATTGTATTTGTTTCTTTCTTAAGAATTTTCTCTAAAAAGATAGTATCCGCGCGGACGTGTCGAAGACACGTATGACCACGACCACGACCACGACCACGACCACGACCACGACCACGACCACGACCACGACCACGACCACGACCACGACCACGACCACGACCACGACCCGAGACGAGACGAGACGGCGGCGGCGGCGCGCGAGAGTCCCCCTTGTTCTCTTTCACTCAACAAGGAAATGGGAAATCCAAGCCTTAAATACACTTCCCAAGAGTGTTTCCAATACTATGTGGGATTGAGCATTACTCAACACTTCAAAGAAAATATAGCAATTTTTGTAGTATTTTCCCACTTAATCCATATCTAAAAATATTAAAACATTTTATCAAGAGAATTAAAAGAGTTGTAGATATCTACATTTCAATTCAAACTTATATATATAGTTTTAATATGATAAAATGTTTTAATATTTTTAAATATGGATTAAGCGGGAAACATGCTACAAAAATTGCTATATTTTCTTTGAAGTGTTGAGTAATGCTCAATCCCACATAGTATTGGAAACACTATTGGGAAGAGTATTTAAGGCTTGGATTTCCCATTTCCTTGTTGAGTGAAAGAGAACAAGGGGGACTCTCGCGCGCCGCCGCCGCCGCCGCCGTCTCGTCTCGTCTCGGGTCGTGGTCGTGGTCGTGGTCGTGGTCGTGGTCGTGGTCGTGGTCGTGGTCGTGGTAATGGTAATGGTAATACGTGTCTTCGACACGTCCGCGCGGATACTATCTTTTTAGAGAAAATTCTTAAGAAAGAAACAAATACAATAGCTTTTGAAAGAATTTACTCATTTTCTGAATCGCGTTGCGATTCTTGGAATCGCGTTGCGATTTTCTTAATCGCGTTGCGATTCTTGGAATCGCGTTGCGATTTTCTTAATCGCGTTGCGATTCTTGGAATCGCGTTGCGATTTTCTGAATCGCATTGCGATTCTTGGAAGATCGCGTTGCGATTCTCTTAATCGCATTGCGATTCTTGGAATATCGCGTTGCGATTTTCTTTTGACCGTTGCGATTTTCTTTTCAACGTTGCGATTTTCTAAATCACGTTGCGATTTTCTAAATCGCGTTGCGATTTTTATTTCGCGTTGCGATTTTGTTGGTCATTTTCGCAAATCCAAAAAAAGTTGGTTAAAATCGTATATTATAACTTTTTTTTGGTCACTGAGGCGATTTTCTCATTACTTTATATGTCAGATATCCAAATTCGTACAAATTCGAATGATCAAAGTCCTAAACCTTTTGAAAGTAAACATATTCTCTATTTTATAACAAGAGTTTGATCATCCGCGTATGTACAAGTAATGCAGAATTGAGTAATTGAGGTCTGAGTCTCTATCTTATCTGCAACGGGTAGTAATTTTAATATTCATCGGATATTATCTACATTGACAGGAAAAAAACATTTCGATATACACAAATAATTGAATCTGTTATACAATTTGTCATCTATAAAATAAGCATTTGTTATTTGTACTGTGATTGTAAATAGTGGTGGATCTTGCAAAAACAGCTTGAGGGTCTTGCTACAAACCTGCCATGAAAATCCATGGCAGAGAAACTAATAAATGATGAGGGAAGAGGGGAGAGCAAGGGGATGACGGGTAACGCCTACGCTTGGAGGTTGCTCGAGTTAAGGTCTATAAAATACAAACTATTAACAGTCAAAAATTATAAAAACAAAACATTTTAAACTTAATTAGATATGAAGAGAAATACACATATATGATACAATCATACAAGCACACATATATGAAACAAAAGGGAGACTCCAAATTTCCTCAATATCTGAATTCAAAACCTATGAAAAATAATTACTTGGTATTTGGCCAATGATCAATTGAGCCTGAAATTCAATGGCTTTTGTATTTAAGCTAACAGACTCCAATGCACTTTCAGCTTCATGCCCAAGCCCAACATTTTCATGCCTCTAATAAGCACCTAAACACAACATATTCTAAAGATTAAGATCACATGACAACAAAGCTATAACACTTCGGTTTTTCCTTTTATTCTAAGTGTTTGTGTTAGATACCCAAGTTTGGCATACACGGGTATGGAGATACGGTCCTCTCCAACTACATGAAAATCTTGGGGAGGGGATAAACACACTTGTATCGGATAAATACTAGTATTCAAGTTTGAGTAGTGTTGATGACAAGAAGTGATTTTTATAGTTCGTTAACGGATTATCTCTTTTGATTTGTGCAAAGAGTCGCAATCGGTGAGGGAACGACCGCTAACCGGTGTTTTGTATTGGAGAGAGTCTTCATGAATGATGAAGAAGACGATATGGAAGTTATGAGGGTTCTAGTCCCCTTATCAATCTTCATTGATGGTATTTATAGTTATCTTTAGTGCATTTGTTAGTCTTGGGATTGTTATGGTTGTTTGTAGATTGATAGGTTAGGTCGATTCGTTAGTAAAACTCTGGATTTCATTTTGACGTATCAGGTGGGTTTGTCATAGGTTTTGTTGATTAAAAGTCTGTACCCGTAGAGTGTAGGCAAGTCAAAGGCACTGGTGGGATGAGAGGTTTATTTGAAGACCTTGGCCAGTAAAGAGCCAGCGGTTTCAGCAAATTTGATCTGATGCAGACTTGAAAGTTTTCGGAGACCACCTTTGAAGGTATAACAAATAGTTCAACAACAAAATCTGATCGAAGATTTGATTGTTTTCAATTTAGTTTTAAACTTAGGTGACTGATGAAAGCATATTCATGTTTTTTCAAAGCCAACTTCAGCTTCTTTTTTTCTTTTTTGAGTTCCCACTTTTTCAAGGCTGGAAATTCCAATCTTATCTTTTTATTTTTAACTTTCATACATTGATTTATTACCAATCTCTTACGGATCACGATTCTTCATTTAAATTAGAAGTAGTGCATCGTCAACGATTAACAAATAGACTTATTCTCATCAACACAACTGAATTAATATTATTACAGATATTCTGAAAAGCTCATAGTCTCTGTATAGGAGGTTCGTGTCTTTTCTCATTTAAGTCCAAATTACATCATGTCAATGCAGTATGAATAAGTTTACAATTGGATTATGCATTTTAAAATATCATAATTAGATCATTTTATTTATCAATTATAATAATTATATTATTTTATCTTTAGGTTATAGTAAGGGTAAACTACACTAATGGTCATTAATGTCTGAGTAAATTTTTGTTTTCTCCACAAAAGTTTAAAAAGTAACAAAATAGTAATTCCACTGTCATCCCGTTAAATAGATGACGTGGCAACATTAACAAAAATGTTAATATTTAGTTTTACCCCTAAATTATTTCTAAAACATCAAATAGATCCTTGAACAATGATTGTATATCTAATTTACTCCAAAAGCTTTTTAATTTCAATTTTTTTCCAAACACTACACCACTTCCACTATATTCGAATCACCTTCCCCACAAAAACGAAAACCACACTTAAACTAACCCTCGCCATAACTATTCTTATTATTTTCTTTGAATTAATAGGGAAACTAGAGGTTTTTATGAACTTACATTTCTAAAGTTGCATATCATTTCTTACTCGTTTGTTCAGCCCCAATTCTATTGATTAACTGCTGTTTTCACCCCTTAAGCCACGTCAAAAACTCAAATGAACAGAATCTAACAACAACAAGTAAGGCACTAATCTCATGGGAAGCTGTAGAAATATCCTTCTTGACCTGTAAAACTAGTCAGCTTAACTGGTTTTGATAAACAAAATTGAAAAACGCCGAAGATAACAATAAAAAGGAAATGGAAAGAAGTAATGCACAATCAAGAATACTATATAGTCAATAGGGAAACCAAGTTTAGGGTAAGTCACTGCCAATGCAGTTTGAATGTACACATATGTGAAGGATTAGAAACATGTCAAGTTTATTAATCTGGCAGCTATCACCAGAAATTTTAACTTTATGACAAAATAGAACTGGGATAGAAGGAAATCACCTGATCTTCTACACTGGAAAAACGTAGTTGAGAATCCATATTTCGTGTCTTTAATGTAAAAGAAGAAACTATACTATTCTCTCTATCACACCTGATATGATTCACCACTGGACCATCACGATTGTGAAATGTTCCAGTGGTGGGAGATGTCTATACCAGAAACGGAAGTCATTAGAGAACATAATAGTGAATAAACTACAAAGCTGGGCATAAACAATAACTTTTATATATTAATTAAACCCCTTTTTAATTTTTCTATGAAAATTTTCTTTAATCAGGCTAGATAACAAATTTAAATAACGATATTAACTATAACATTTAAGTACCAGTGATGGAACACAAGTCGAGTTTAATGCAATCCAGTTCATAAAGAACACAATAGTTATTAAAGCTTTCTAAGATGTTTTACTTAATATAACTGAGTTTCAATTTCCAAAAGATGCTCTAAAAAGGGTTACATTGTTGTCCATGAAAAGAGGGAGGGAGGGAGGGTTAAAGTGATATGGCGAGAGTTTGTTTAAGTAGGGTTTCATTTCGTAAGGAAGATGATTCAAATATAGGAGATGATGGGGTATTTAAAAAAAATTGAAATTAGAAAGTTTTTGGGAGTAAATTAGATATACAATCATTCTTCAATGACCTATTTAACGTTTTAGCAATAGTGAAGACAATTTATTTTTTAAGATATATTCATTTTAGTGAAGACAATTGTCTATGAAGATTATGGAATGTACACCGATACGAAATATTATTGATGCATTCTTTCTTGTAAACGTCATCAAAAATTTATTTTTTATAAAAAATAATGAAAATTTTCTTTTTATAAAATAAGAAACAACTCTTTATAAAATTCTCTAATCTCTCTAGTTGTGGGGTGATTTGAATGATGAAATGGATAGGTTATTTGAAGCTAAAATTCATGGACCAAACTATAAATAACTCATTAATTTTTTGAACTAAAACAACAATTACCTCTTCCATTATTTTGATGGCTTTGAATCAAATAATTTATTTTTTAAAAATTCAGTTTAAACCATTTTCCTATTTGTTTTTACCAAATTATCCTGCATAGCTTTGACTTTTAATGATCCAAGAATTGTTGCTTATTGGCTAAGAAGATCTTCTCGAGATTTTCTCAAACTTAGATTTAGTAACATTTATTTTCCCTTTTTAACGTGTCGGAATACGTATAAATGTACAAAATCTTACCCACGATACGAATTAAATACGCACTTTTGACCGATCACGATAAAAATACATTGAATTTGATTTCCGTACCCGTATTATCACCACGTCTACCATTATACGACACTTAACCGTTGCAGGAGGAAAGTAACAAATGTAAAGGGAAAAGTATGTAGAAAAGGCAATAATTTAATGAGTATCCGCAAGTAGATTAAGTCAAACCCTAATCAACAATACATAATTATAAAGTTATACGTACTAAAATTAGGGTAAATTGTATATTTAGCCGTCTAATTATTTATGTGGTTATGTTTTGGTCACCAAACTTTTTTTCTTCAAAATCATATATAATATTACGTTTTAGTTTCATTTTGGTCATTTGTCGTTAAAAAAATTAAAGATGATGCGGACATGTCACCATAAGATAATGTCACATCATTATTAAAAAATAAAAATTATCACGCCAATAGTTATGTTAATTTTTTAACAACATATAACCAAAATGAAATCAAAACGTAATATTATGTACGATTTTGAAAATATAAAAGTTAAATGACCAAAACAAAATCTTGTCAATAGTTAGATGACTAAATACGTAGTTTACCATAAAATTTAATGCATAAATAAAATATAATTTTGTATATCAACGATGTGATTATCATATATATATATATATAGCACATCACGTACTAAGGTTATATTAATAAAAGCAATACATTGTTGTGAAACCCTTGAAAGATCACTAGTTCAGCATGATTTCTTCGGCAGATATCTATCATATTTTCACAGCCATCGTTCCACTATACGTCGCCATGATTTTGGCTTACATGTCCGTGAAATGGTGGAAGCTTTTTACGCCGGAACAATGCGCCGGCATAAACAAGTTCGTTGCTAAATTCTCAGTCCCGCTGTTGTCTTTCCAAGTGATCTCCGATAACAACCTTTACAAGATGAACGTCAAGATCATACTCGCCGACTTTGTTCAGAAAGTATTGGCCTTAATCGTTTTGATCGCGGTCGTGAAACTCGGCTCTCGGGGCGGTTTACGGTCGATCATAACCGGCTTTTCATTATCGACCTTGCCCAACACTTTGATCGTCGGGATCCCGTTGTTGAAGGCCATGTATGGAGATGAAGCGGGTGGATTACTGGCTCAGATTGTTGTTCTTCAAAGCATCGTTTGGTATAATTTGATGTTGCTCATATTCGAGTTGAGTGCTGCAAAGAGAGCCTCTGGGATTACACCAACGGTAGAAGACTTAGGTAGACGTTTCGACCTTAATCATTATGTACTTGTTCTTTTTCTAGATGTTTTTCATATATTTAGAAGATAATCATATCCTCATGTACTTGTATTAAGACATGTTTAACGAAAAATCAAAGAGTTCGATAACATGTGTTTTATTTTGGCCGAAATAAGGGGACGAAGAAGATCCAGAAGAAGCACAAGAGAAAGATGGAGAAGAGGAGGCACAAACCAAACTATGCAAATCCAAGACTGTACTCATTTTCTTGACAGTGGGAAAGAAGCTCCTAGCAAATCCGAATACTCATGCAGCTTTGCTTGGTCTCATCTGGGCAAGCATTCGATTCAGGTTAGATTATGGAAAACTTTAATCCGGACAGTGCTGTTTAATTTTTTGGTAATGATTGATTGGCAACTGAGAAATTTGTTTAAGTTGCTAAAAATTGATATCTTTCTGTAGGTTGAAAGTGAAATTCCCTGCCATCGTTGAAGATTCGATAACAATATTATCAAACGGAGGGCTTGGCATGTCGATGTTCAGTATAGGTCTATTCATGGCAACTCAGCCGAGCATAATAGCATGCGGTATTCGAATGACAATCGTAGGCATAGTTTTGAAATTCATGGCTGGTCCTGCTCTAATGGCAGCATCCTCAGCTGCCTTAGGACTTAGAGGGAGATTATTAAGAATGGCAATCATGCAGGTTAGTAAACTGTTCCATTAATCTTGATTTTTCGACCCGCGAACCAAAGGGATAAAAAGCTAAACATTGATACACACAAATCTAAATTACAGGCAGCTCTTCCTCCTGGAGTGGTACCATTTGTTTTCGCCAAGGAATACAATGTTTATCCTGATATGTTGAGCACAGGGTAATCGACATGATGTTTTCAAACAAAATGTTTTGATTTGGATCCATTTGACTGATGAGGTTTTGTTTGTTGTTTGTTTCCAGGGTAATCTTTGGCATGCTTATTGCAGTACCTGTTGCGTTGATATACTATCTTGTATTAGCACTGTGAGATTCCTGGAAAATCCTGGCTAGTTTCATGGTGAAGTGTCCGAAGTGTTCCTGGGAAACTCTTTGATATTGTTGTTTGTTTCCTGGGAAAGAAAAAAGGTTCTCTGTATGATTGTCTGTAACAAAGAAAAGTTCACTTCCATTAACTTTACATATGGCAAATTACATTTCATATATCTAAGCCACTGAACGCAGATTTCACTTAAACACACTAAACCATATCCGGCTTTAGTACAATGTAAACTTCAAGATCATTTTCACCTTCAATTATTTTTATTACAATATGGAAATTATACGAGTCCGACCGGTGACCACTACTATTCATGATGCTGAGATGCCTGAAGCAGGCCATCTTGAATCTGGGTGGCGATGACTCGAACAGCACCGGGTCTGTAAGTGATAAACACTGATGAAGATTTAGAGGCAGCACCAATTTCTTTCATGGTATCAAAATACTGGGAAATAAAGACCATGTCCAAAACATCCTAGCCGTTGTCCCTGGAACATTGACCAAGAACCCAAGCACACTGTCCCTTAGACCACCGACAATGGTCTGTCGTTGCCTTGCGATCCCAACACCCGACAGATACTTCGATTCGCTCCCTCTGCTCTCTTTATCTGTATAATCTTCTCCGCCTCTGCTTTCTCGCTTGCAGCAACTCTCGTCCTAGCAGCTGTAAAAACAAAATGAAATAAAACTATTGAGAAGGTCGGACCGAAGATCGAATCGGTCAGACTTCTGAGATAAAACTCACCAGCATTAATTTCGTTCATGGCTCTTTTCACATGTTCATCTGGTTCTATATCAACAATGAGAGTCTGGACAATCTCGCATCTATAAGCAGACATAGCCTATTAAGTCACAATGACAATCAAATATGGTTGTATGGTAAGAAGCTCGAGATCGGTTCGCGATTTGTTTGTTCGCTCAATTACCTTTTCGAGCTCATCTTCGACCGCTTTAGCAATATCATTCTTTTGCTCAAAAGCATCATCCAGATCCAGCTTTGGAACACTAGCCCAGATAACTACAGAATAAGAAGAAATAAAGAAAAAAACCGAATCTCTTAAGGTTTCATTTGGCAATCAAGGAAGAACATTAAATCAATAAGTTTATTGTGACACCATCGAAAACATAGGCTTGAATTTGAGTCCTGGTGTTGCTAAGTTTGTAGAAAGCATCGTTTTCCTTCTCTGCCTAGGCACGATATTGTACCGACGTGACGACATTGACGAACACATTGTTGAGCACAAACAATATTTTCAGAGTCGAAGAACATAAATACGACAGATACGATTCACCGATTTTTATCGAGTTAAACAAGGAACAAACCTTTGTCTTGGTCTCGCAACGCACATCGACCTGTTGTAACCGGATAGTGAGATGGCCCGCAAGCTGGCTCCCGAGACACCAAGGTAAGCAATGGTATCCGGGGTCGAGCACCTCATCGAACTTCCCGAATCGTTCCTTTATGGCCACCGTAGATTGGTCTACTTGGACACAACACAATAGGTATGTACAATATTTTTATTTAAAGATTTAGGAGAGACTGACAATTATTTTTTGATTCAAATGCATGAGAGATAATAGTTGCTTTAATATTATATAAAAATATTTTTATTTACTTTTAGTTAAAGTTAACTTTTATAATATAAAATTAAATATTTAATTTCTAAATTAAAGAAAAAAAATTAAAATAATTTATTTTTTAAATTTATATTATTATGATCAAAACTAATCATTACAATACAAAAACAAAATTAAAATTAATATATTCAAACAATTAACATCAAAATCAGTCATTATAAAATAGAAATAAGTAAATTGATTATCAAAATATTGATAAAAATAGCTTTGACCAAAATTTATATATAATAAAATTTGAATTAAAATAAATGAAAACTTAAATGTTATAGATGATAAGACTTGAACATAAATATTAAAGAATTCAGCCTCAACCATTACCAACTCAACAAAAACATCATCAATTGTGTATTGTTGAAACTCAGCAGATCATTATTAATTTTAAATCGAGTAATGTTGGTTTTATTCTCTTGAAAGAGAGTTACATTTAAAATATTATAGATAAAATTTGATAAATTAATATTTTAATTTCATGTTATAATATATTTTAATTTAATCATTATATGAAAAGATTCAAACAATTACGATGAATAGTTGTAACATAGGGTAGTTTTGTTGTGCGACAGTCTAATTAAGATGAAATTAAGACGATTTCAACTTAAAATATTATCATATTCTACCTAAAAATTTATACAAATTCTTAACATTTTCAGTTTCAATCGAAAAATGACATTACTAGGATTTAAGATTTACAAACGAAAATATCATGAAGAATGTAACATTTTTATTACAACCTATCTAATCTAAAAATTACGCTCTAGATAAAATTTTCCGTTACAATTAAATTTATATAATTTTTTAACCTTATACCAACGAGTTATATACATATGCCCACTGATTTTCCAACCATTTAATGCATCAAAACATTGGCTTTAACGCCATCTATTCTTTATATATATATATATATATATCATTTGTTTCAACAATGACAAAATGGATTGATTTGTATTAAAATTTCATCATATTCGTTTTGGCATTGATTTTAACATAAAATTAAGAGGTTTTACTTTTTAAATTTCTTTAATTATTAATTAATTTATTTTTAAATAATAACTTCTCACAATAAATTTGAATTAAATCTACGTATTGTGAAATTTGATGGTATGACCTAAAATGTCAAACACATGGAAACAACAGAGAAAATGGGTGGAAATTGCAAAGAATATTACCTTTAGATCCACAATGTCGTGTACAATAATATGCTACAATGTTGAAATAAGTAATGATATTCAATCTATTGACCAATTAATTCGGATTGGATACCGACAAAAGCAATCTTCTCAACTTAGTTTGTTCAATTCTTGCAAACGTCACGAATCGAACTCCTGACATTACTTAAGGGATCTAACGCCTCATTGCTCTAGACCAAGTGGTTGTTGGTAAATAATCTAGAGTATCTTTGTATTATAAAAGCTTGATGAAAAAGAAAATAAGTGTCCATACTATATTCTTTGCTCATTATAAGTATCTAAAGTATTTTTTTGTTCAAAATAAATGTCTAACGTTTCTGACCTTACTCTTTTAAGTATCTATGTCGTACGAGCGTTAAAAAACTTTTTATCTAATATGTGTTACGCTTATTTTATTTTTTAAAATTTTTATTAAAATAACCTTAAAAATATGATTATCTAAAAAACTTAAATTTTCTAAAATAACAAAATATCATCCAAATATGAAATTTATTTGAAGCATAGTTTAACCTAATTTTTTTCCAAGCATATAATAATATAACTTGGCCTGACGATTTTATTAACAAAAGATGTGATTAATATATATGTATAGTTTGGGATGAAATTGAAATGTGTAATAAGTTTGGAGAACAGTTTAGAATAAAGGTCATAGTTTGAGGATGAAAATAAAGCATTCAAAAGTTTGAGGAATAATTTAGAATGATAGCCATAATTTAGGGTTGAAATTGAAACATTTAAAATTTTATGGACTAGTTTAAAATTAGAGTCATAATTTGAGGATATATGATGCAATTAACTCATACTATATTAAAAAATATTTTGATGTGACAGATACAAGACATGTTATTGTTGATAAATAAACAAAATCTTAACAGTACTTAACTACTCAAAATAAAGTCATCGCGCGACCGCAAACACTCCAAAAATAGACACCGTCTATAGAAATAAAAATCCACGTAATGGGAGTATCGTCATTATACCAAAACATACATTCAACCAGCATAAGACATCAAAACCAACACTAAACTAGCAACTTCACCACAACTCTCGCTAAACACAAGGAGAGTAATATCACACTAACTTTCGCCCAAGTGCATGACCGATGAAGACCTCCGTAGAACACATTTCAAAATATCATAAAACCTTGCCCTTTATCACACTTGCCAGCACAACGAAGAACTCAATACAAGCACAATTTAATCATTATCACTCATAGAATAATGAGGTATCATACGGCCTTCAACTTTCATCTATGCTCTAATCAATTCTCTTATCGATGCGAAATGAGCATGAACAAGTCTGCATGAAGGAACGAGAGAACCCTTGACCAGTTTTTTTACGAAGAAGAGTATAACTGTCAATTTTTTTTTGAAACCTTATACCATAAATCTTCCTCGTCAATGACCCCCAAAACATATGCTTAAAACTGAATTGATAACGCTATATATATACACGTGAGAAATGTATCAAATAAGGTAGATTGCTATATGTATGTAGAGAGATAATATTGTGTAAAATATGCTTGTTATTTGAGTAAATGAGAAAAGAGACTGGTACAATTGTCATTATAACGAATATGGATATAATGCATTGTTTTGACATAAGAAAAGGGTTGCAAGCATGTTTATATGAATATAATACATACACTCTATAAATGTAATTACTCAAATTTAAAAATTTTAAAAATATAACATTATTATTTACTTATTAATAATACATACACCCTAGATACATGGCTCAAACGTAAGAATTTTAAAGAAAATAACATTATCGTACCAATTTTGAATTAACCAAACTTATGAAAATGACTTTGAAACTAAACGGTTGGAGAAGTTAATTTGTAAGCCCAAATGTCAGCCAAAACATAATAACCGCACCATGTGCCAATGTTCCGAATTCAAGTCTATGTTGTTTCAGGTCAAAAAGTAAAGCAGAGATAATTCAGAAACCTTTTACTGTTTATAGAGAAAAAATCAGAAACCAGCCTTTGCTTTCTTTCTTTCTTTTCTTGAACAATAACCTGCTTTTGCTTTCTGTGTATTTAAACAAAGCGATTCAAAGCCTGCAAAACCGGCTGCTCCCATCAATCTTGGCAGTGGTCATGTCCATTTTCTTTTTAGCCTTTTTAGACTTAACCATTTATGTATTTCTATTTTATAACTAATATTTCATAAAAAATATACCAACAAAAACAATTGAATAAAGGAGAAAATAGTTCGGATTAGTTGAATAGAACTTTCATTTATAAAAAGAACACATATTAGCAACTCTCATATAGAGGAAAGGGTACCCTAAACCGAGTGACAAAGTGGTACATACTCGGTCCAACACCTCAAATATAAATATAGTAAGCCAGTAAGGTAAAATTTCAAGGTTCAAGGGCACTTGGGTCCTCCTTCCTTGGTCTTCCAGTTGTTGTAGCAAGGGCAAGCAGCTTTGTTCCCATAATACCCCGGGGGCACATACAGGCATTTCTTGCAGCATTTCTGACAGAAGAACATGCATGGCTTATGGTACCGGGTCTTACTACACCTCCTTGTGCACTGTGATGGGCACTCTGGTAAATTCAATTCAGTCAAAAAAAAGGAGGGTCATTTTTAGCATACATTTATAATCTTTAAAGCTAAAAGTTTACTCACGGTTGCTCGAGGCTTTCAGGGCCATAATTTTTCTGCAAAACAAAAAACACCAAAATGTAAGAATTTAACCTACTTTCAAACCTTTAGGAGCTGTTTGGTTAGGGGAATTTGAGATTTCTATAAGAATGGAATTTACATTCTCCCATTTGATTGGTCGGGGAATTTCATTTTCGATAACGTTTTATTACTAATAGTGAATTTTTTGTAATATATTACCGAAAATGTCATTACCCCTCTTCCCTTAGATATTGTTGGATTACCGGCGTTTTGGACTAAAATGCCCTTAATTTTTTTTTCAAAAATATTCTTCTTCTATCATTGAATAATAAAATTTTTACGAATGTTAAATTACAAATTTATCCTTAAACTATTTTAGATTTACAAAAAAGTCTATAATTAAAATTTTATATGAAGTTCAGGGGTTAAAATAAAATTTTACCCTTTCATTAAACATTTTTTATATTTTCAATTTTGTAAAAAAATATATAAATTTTATGAATTTAAATTTTTTAAAGAAAATATATAAATATTTTCTAACTTGTTAAAAAAAATAAATATATAATAAGGACAATTTGGTCAAATATACATTCCAATAATCTTTTATTCCTTTAACCAAACACGGTAATCTTACATTCCTTCTAAACCAACCAAACACAAAATACAACATTCCCAATAATCTTATTCCCTGACAATCTTTTATTCTCACTGGTAATCTTACATTCCGTGAACTAAAAAGCATCCTTATGAATAAAAAATTTAGGATTTAGGATTTTACTTGATCATAGTGATGACCTCCATGGCCATGTGATGCCATTACCTAAAACATAAACAGAAACCAAAGCTCAGTTGTGGATAATCGGATCTTATCTGAGGAAGAAGGCGATGAGACCCACCCATTGTTTGGAGCATAGAGATGGCAATGAGAGCCAAGAAGAAGGCAACAAGAAGTTTAGCCATTGGGGTTGAAGAAAGCAGGTAAGGGGGTTGCGGGGTATGAATAGATGAAAAAGGTTTGGTGTCCTCTACCCGATTTTTCAAAGCCCAACACCCTTAGATCCAAGCAAGTCTATAAAGTGAAGTCGAATTTAAATATTGAATCAAAAAGTTTAAAATTGAAATTGATTCACACGAAAGCTTGTGAATATATAATTATTAAGTTCGATTCAAATTTGAAATCAAAAATTAATCTCGACTGGAGCTCAAAATTAAACTTAAAATATTCTTATATTTAGCTCAATTAAAACATAAACTTAAGTTAGATTCAAACTCATACTCAAGTTTAAACTTAAATCTTAATTACATGAAAATCTTATATTATATTTAAAAAACAACATATATATGTTTTTTTAAGTTGTACGTGAGCTTTTCGAGTCATGTATCAAGTAACTCATTTAAGCTCATTAATAACTCAAGTTGAGTTCATTTGAATAAAATGTTAATTGAGCTTTAATCGAATCAAACTCGACTAACTTAAGATTTATCTCATCCAATTTACAATTCTAAATCCAAGGGTCATTAAAATACTTTATATTATTATATTTTTTTACTGGCACGAATTAGACTACTTCAACAGTTAAAGAGATAATCATTATTCCCGGATGTCCCGATTCAAACACCAGAGACTACAAAAATAATTAAATTTTCATTGTTAAATGATTAAGAATCCTTAAAATAGATTGTAATCAACAGATTAATCAAAGAATATTTTTTCACTAATTATATAGTTATTTCAGATTTAATTTATTTTTGATATATCATTATGTCAGTTATAACTATTGTAATAGGGGTTTGAAATAATGCAAAAGATGGGAATTTTAGAATATTTTATATCTTAGACTTAAATTCTGTGTAATTTTTTTAATTTTCGTTTTGATTTAAAATTTAACATGAAAATATTTTGTAAAAACTTAAGTTCAAATTTGAATATTTTAGACTTACTTTTGCGTCATTTCTCTCTGAACTTCATAAGAATTTCAAAACTCAAAGAACAAAACTTGATAGTTTTGAGATTATTTTTAAAATTTTCAGATTTATAATGTTTACCTCTTGTTTATCTTCTTTACTATATATTTTATTTTTTATTCAATTTAAAGATCTATTTTTTCATGAGATTATTGCACGTGTATGATTTTTCAACACAAACTTCTATGAAATTTGTGTTATTGAGAAAATTTAGGTCCTTTTTTTCCATAAATTAAACCCGTAAATCTAGGTTTGGGGTTCAGTTTAGATTTTTTTTTTTGATTTTATTTGTAAGCACCTATTTTTTCCGGGTCAACCCAAAATCAAACTTGAACCAATCTATCCGGACTCATTTACTATGTTAGCCTAAACTCAGGTCAACCAAATAACCCAAATAGTCTACTTCATCCAAACCCTAAATTATGAACCTTAACAATCCTAATCGGGTGAGTGTTCGATCGAGTTTAGTTAAAAAATTTAAGTTATTCGAGTTAACGAGTTATATTTTATAACTCGAACTTGATTTGATTTTTTTTCGAGTCAAGTTAAGTCTATAGAATTTTAGTTGAATAAAGTATGTTTAAATTTAATTATAAATATTTATAATATTATGATATTATTTCATTATAATTTAAACGATTTTTTATAACTATGTACAATACATATATATTTCTTCATTTTTTTCAATATGTGATATACATATATCATACAGAGTCGAGGTACTTGACTCAAACTTGAAAATTAATCCACAAGTTATTAAAAATATTGAGTTATTCAAATCGTATTTTATAACTCGGTTTGAACTTGAATTTTTTTTTCGGGTCGAGTCGAGTTTATGAAATTAAAACTCGAAATCAATTCGAGCCGAATTTTTTCAAATCAAAATTTTAAATCAAATCAAAAAAAAAAATCAATTTTCGAATCAAATAGAATTTTGCCCACCCATACTCGGAACTCTAGATGGTTCCGCTTGATGGTTCGATACTGGTTTTCGACTCTTTCTTCCCCCTGCTGCATACTCTCCTTCACCGTGACATTTACGGTCCTCCTTGTCTCCGTTTAAAGCGTTGAGTGTATCGGCTTCTGCCTTCTTTATTATTCAAAAAAAAAAGACTAATGAACATCTAGATTTAATAACATTCATAATAAAAAAATAATATTAAATCTGAATTTGATTTCTAATATTTATTAATTTTGTCTATTTTCAAATTATATTTTTTCTTATAAATGGAACAAAATCCAATCCTTACCTTCATTGTGAGAAAGATAAGACTAGTAACGATGGAATTGATGCTTATTGTGCTTGATTATTTATGTGCATAGTCATTATTTTGTTGTGATGAACTATCAAGGGAAAACAAATGAATATAGCAAGTTAGGCCATGCCAAGCACATGGGCACATAGTCCTACAGAAAGTGAAATTATTTAGGTCGTTAAGCCACAACAAACAAATCAGATTGATGGCATCTTTGAAGCTAACATTGGACCCTCCCCAAAATCATTGGTACAAGTTTGCTAGCTGTGCTCACTGCTCACCACATCTCATTTTCTGTAGACTTTAAACCCCCCCTTTTTTTCAATCATACATTTATGCCACTTGTATTCATATTAGTGGGCTTGGAAATGTGAATCTTTTATTTGCAGAAAGTAATGTAATTTTTTTAATTAACTACGTGTATTTAATATATTAATTGATTAATTCATAATAAATTTTGTAGAAGTTTATTATGGGATGATCTTTCCAACCCAATTCGTAATTGTCAGGATTTAAACTTTTAATTTTATTTAATAAATTCAGTGTCTCATCCCACTATATTAATTAATTATTAATAAATTATGTAAATTTTAATTATCTATATTCAAAAGTTAATATTCATATTCGTTTTAAATATATTGGATAATTGTTATATTATATTTGTTCTATTTTAATTCTTAAATTTAATATTTTTTTCTCTCTTTGATCTTTAAATTTAAATCTATATATAATTCAAATTTCGAGATTAAATTGAAAAAGTTTACCTCATTTAGGATTGATGATGGAAATAATTTGGTGGTGTCGATTACAAACGGTTTATCTTTTCTGATTTAGAGATAGAATAGCAACTGATGGTGCAACGATCGTTGTTTGATATTAAGGTTCTTTATTTTGTGACGAAGGAAAGTTGAAGTTAAGATTTCAGATGTTACGCCCCCTTCTCACAATATTGATCGAAAAGTTTTATAATGATCTTAAATTATTGTGTTAGACGAATGATCATAACGAAGGTTGACATAGACTCGATTGATATGATCATATAACAAATGATTTAGAGTACGTGGGACTTACTAAATGTTATATTAAAGGATCGTAGCTTTCCTATTAACAACATTTAACATTTTATATACCTTTTAGTTGCTAATCTTATGTTTTATTATTTGTTGAAAAAAGACACAGAGTTAGTGTAATAGTGATGGGGGCAACAAGTAGGGCCAATTGCACATGCTAAGTAGCTATTCACAAATTTATTAACTATAGAGGTCGATTTGGTAGATTTGTCAGAACGCCATTATTAAGGCTCATCACTTCATTTGTTTCCCTCCCAATTTTAAGGTTTAGTAATTTTCGTTAATTAAATTTTTAATACTTGTATTTTTTTATAAAATAATTTAAAATATTACAGATTTAATTATTTTTTTCGAGATTAAATATTTAGTATATTGAAATTATATTCAATTTTAAGTCGAACCCGACGCTATCGGCGCACCATTTTGGATCAAAAGAACTATTATTGGGCTGAAAATCCATCAGCCTACTTTTGATTTTATTGGGCCAAGCCTACTTCTGATTTTGACAATGCAATCAAGTATCCAACGTATTGAATTCTAAAATATTCAACTTTTTTTTTTATTATTTTGAAAATATTTAATTTTTAAACTCATGGATATGTGTGCTTTATGCTATTTGAATTCGGATTATTAAGGGGATTTTTTAACCATTCGCTGAATTCTAAAATATTAAACATATTTTATAAATATTAGGGGTTGAGGTTTTTCAGCCATCTCATTCCAAAGAAGCGGCACCAGTGATTCTTGCCGCACTTCCATGGACAAAGACCGTGTAATCATCACGGATGACCCCTCCTTTTTTATGAGCCATATATAGCTTAGCTGCCTACGATCTACATCCTCCTCGAAGTTGACTTCGTACTCGGGGATGGGTCGAACAGGATATATGGAGATTTTTTTATATTTTTCATTAAAAAAATTTCTTAAAATTTTATAAATACGTTTTTTTTTAATTTTATAAATTTGATTTCTGAATATTAAAATTTTCGTCCGTCTGTATTTTAACCGTTCATTCGGAGAAGGGGCTTCTAGCTGCTTCGGTGAAGGGAGAAAGGCTTCATTTGAAGATTGGAAAGCGCCTCCGCATAGAGTTTAGCAGCAACCACTCGGTGCTTGAAAACAGGTGTGTGGTTTGATCACCACAAACACCAAATAATGATTACCACAGCAATGGAAAATCCCAGTCTGCAATACATTTTAAAATAAAGTTCCAACAGATCGATTGGGTATTATTCATCATTCACTTGACTTAGACCCCAAGGGAGATTGGATCAAAACTTATAAGTGTCCGACTCTGTGATAGAAATGTTACCAGTTTACAATAACAAATTATTATGTATAAGATGTAGGATAAATTATTTATTTGGTATTTCTCTTATTTTTATGTTTTTATAAAATAAAGAAACGTTTTTCATAAAATTATTATGTATTTTAATACTTTAATTTTAATTTAAAATAATTTAATACATTCTCAATATAAGAAATCTATAAAAATTACTCGTTTATAAGATTTACATCAACATAATTATCATGCTTTCAAATCTAAAGAAATTTCAACTTTCACAACTACAAAGATAGGCATGTAAACGACCTAAATAAATACGAATGAAAGTATGCTCATGTCCGTTTATTTAGCTTTAATTGAATAAATGAACAAACACGAATAAATAAATTAATATAATTTCTTACTCGTTTTCATTCGTTAAGGAGTGTAGTTTGTTCGTGTTCGTTCATATTCGTTCGTTTAAATGATAAACGAACACAAACGAACATTAATGAATGAACATAAAATGTAATTTTCTTTCAAATCAAACAAAAATTCTTAAAAGAATATAAATGATTGGACATAAATATAAATTTACTTAAAAATACAAACATAAACAAATGGATTACTGAACATAGAAGAATGAATCTAACGTTCACAAACGTAAATGAACGAGCGAGCTTTTTATTCATGTCCGATCATTTAAACTAACGAATCAAAAATATTATTTATATTCGTTTGTTTCATAAATAAACGAACTTCTTACCAAACGAGAATTCGTTTACAGCCCTGTACAAAGAGCAAATGACTATAATTAATTTATTGTTATTAGTTCATGTAACAATTAGGACAAGGAATAAAGTTGAAATGATTTTCCAAATTTTGAATCTTACAAACCATATTTGGAAATCCTAATTTCAGCACTGAATTTCTCTTTATGTCAAAACTCAACACTTAAGCAGTAACGCATAGCATATTCGCCGTAGATGATTTTGTAGGAAGCTGTGGAATTTATCAGACAAGATCCTAGTGTGTGTTTGGCGTATTTTCTATGGTTTATTGTCATATTTTCATGCTTTGTTCTGTAGGCGACTCCGAGTGATGTCTTCTTCCATTTTTCGAAGTGGTGCCGACCCTGAATCTCTCCTACATTTATTTTGTCAGGAATGGACAAAGCTATGTAGTCGAAAAGAATAGGCTATGTATTAATGAATTTTCTTAAATTATTCAACACCCTTCCCATTCTATCTACTACCAATAAATTCCTTTTCTAAGAAAATAAATAAATTGGTAGTTTCACATTTCAATGCAGGGTTTGCTTGACACACTCTTCCATGAGTCAACATGAATGGTTTACTTACGTTGTCCTCATCCTTTTTACTTACTGCTATGAAACCCATTACTCGAAAATCAGTGCCTCACAACCCCTCAAAGATTTTTTTAGTATTTTTACTGTTTTGACACTTCAAAACTTTCCGAGGATATAAGAAAACGTCTTTAGAGGAAGAGGAAGGTTTTCCAAGGTTTAAATCTTAGAAAGTTTTGATAAGTTTATGTGATTTATTATAATTAAATTTAGATTATATTTATTTATTATGTATTAATTATGATTCTACTATTGACACATGGACTAATGAGTTTTTATATAATTTATCAAAAATATCGTCCTTATTCTTCCATATTCTACCTCTTTATATAGACAAAATACTTAGACATTAATAAATGATTGTATTACCATTGATTACGACTCTTTACCCAATAAAAATACTAAACCATAAATAACCATCACAATTCATTTAGTTCTATCAACAAATCTCATATTAAAACGACATTTAAAAATGCACAATATTATAATGTGTTTGGTAATTAATGATATAAAATTTTATTATAGTTATATTGTAACATCCCGAAATACGGGTTAGTGATTAAAATGAGAATTTTTGAAATTTGGAGATCAATTTAGGAAAATTGAAAAGTTTAAGGATTTAATAAGGATATTATTATAATTTAGCTTGAAAGATATTTTATCTCCCTTATTTAAGGAGATAACACGTGGGGATTTATTAAGGTAAACTTATATAAGCTTAAAACATTAAACAGAGAAAATTTGAAAGGAAATTTGATTAAGGGTTGAGAAATGAATTCTTGATATAAAGGGGGTTTTGAAGTTCTAAGGATGGATTTGACTTGTCAAAGGGTTAATTAAGAAGTTAGAGGTGATAGAATTGAATTTTAAACACATGGAAAATTTGATGAAATTCTTTGATTCAAGAATTATGATGAATTATGAGATATGGTGAAGTGTTATAGTATTATAAGAAGGTTTAAATATGTAAAGATAAATTTTAAGGTATAAGGAGGAATTAATAAGTAGAATTTGGGGTCAAAAAAAGACATTTTCGTGCTCAAGATGTAAATTATGGGTAGTGTGCATCGATGCATCTTCAATATGTATCAATGCACTCTCAAATAAATGAACATCGAATGCCATTAGTGCATCGATGCATAAGGAGTGCATCGATGCACTCTCTTAAGATTAAAACATCGAATGTAAAGTATGTATCGATGCATGAGTAGTGCATCGAAGCACATGTTAAGGAATGCATCGATGCACTGTAGTATGTACCGATGCACTTCAATGGGAAATGGAATAAATCGTTATTCAGTTTATGAAATTATAGATTATAGTATATCAATTGGATACTGATAAGTATCAATATATGATTGTGTAGACATCGATCGAAAGTAAAGTTCAAATAGATCGACAGAGTAAGATACGCAAGGAAGAACAAGAGATTAAGAGTGTTCATCGTGACCAGGTGAGTACATGATAGTAAGTATATGTTATGTTAGGGAATTTAGACTTGCGATGAGTCTAATTCCAATATTAGATTACATGAGTACAAATATACAAGCATGTTGCATAGGATGTTTATGAGTAGATGGATATACATATATGCATTTAGAAGTTAACTGCATATGTATATATGATTTATATGAATGCATATTGTGTGATAAATTTGATAGCCATGATTTATGTGATAATAAGAAGTAGGATTATGTGATGATAATAGATTTGAATATAAGTTTATATGAAATAAGATCATGTGATATGAATGTGGTATATGAATATAAATGATTAATTAACATGAGATACATGATCATGTGAAAGCAAGAATATGTATATGTGAACATATGTTATGAGATAATAATCATAACTATGAGCTATGTGAAAAAAAATACAAGTAAAAGTGAAAAGTTATGTGATACGTGAATGTGAATTTTATGAAAATATGATACGTGAAAGTAAACTATGTGCCTATGTGAAGATGTGAAATGATATAAAAGATAATGCCCATGTCATGTATTATGAGAGCTATAGGTATAGTTGGCATGCCAAGAGTCGAGGATTCTACGTGGTCCTACGGGACATACTGGTTCTACGGGACAAAATTCTACGCACCCCTAGTGGGAATTATACGAACTGTGGTGACAACATAGTGCACAACCTCTATGTACTCACATACCTTAAGTTCTTAGTAGTGTGCATGGGCTTTGAAAAGAAAACATAATTGGATATAATGATATGTATGTTTCTCGTGAAATGGTACATGTGATATTTGACATGTATAATTGATATGTTAGGATTACATGATAATAATGGTAACAAGTGCAATTGTGTAATGATGATATAATATGATATGTGGTTATATATGATAGGATCATAATAATTATTCAGGTATTGTTGTGTTTGAAGTTATATTATATGTTTATGTTAAGTATATGCATATGATAGAATATAATTAATTACAAGGAAATAAGTAATGATAAAAATATTAAGGATTGGTTCAATAAGTATGTAATTATGATGTGTATTATATGACATCTGAATGCTTTTGTTAGTTTACATTGTGCAATTACATGCCTCACTAAGTCTATGACTTAGCGTGTAAGTGTCTTACACGTAGGTGTGGATAAGTCAGAAGATCAAGCTTCGGATCCGTAAAGCAGCATATCTCCGCACAAAGTTCAAATCAGAAATATTTTGTAAAGTATGTTTTGTTATGTAATTCAGTATGTTGGCAAGTAATTAAGTCATTAAATATGTACGCTCTGATAGAGTCTGTTAAGATTTTAACATATTGGTGTAAAAGAATTTCTTTAAAGAATAGAAGTTTTAAATTTTCTATGGTTTTTATAAAAGTATGTGCTTTGACTAGTAAATGTGACACCTCGGATTCGTATCCGGGTCAGATACGGGTTGGGGGTGTTACATATATAATTCAATAAAAATTTAAAATGATATTAATTATTATTTAAAAATTATTTAACACCGGATCTTTAGGTATGTATTCGACAAATTAATAAAATAATAAAAATATGTATTTTAGGAAATTTTAACTAATTACTTTATAAATCCATCGTCAGGTGGTTGCAATGGTAAAAGAGAATATTGTTCTGTTTAGTGGTCATAAGTTCGAGCAGTTGCAATTGCAGGGTATGTGCACGTTATCAATAAATTAAAAAATGTTCTGAACAAATACTACTGTCTAAATTATAATCAGTCTGATTGTTAAAAAAACTAATTACTTTAGCATTTCAAATCAGATTTTTATTTATATAAATTTAAATTCGTTCTTCATGCATAAATTTTATTTTATATATTTACCTCTAATTATCTTAAACTCTAAATATCTTTATATTGTTCCACTAAATTTTTATAAAATTGAATTAAATAAATATTATAAATTCTTATAAAATTAAAATTATAAAATTAAAATTTTGTAAAGTCAATTTATGTTAGATACAACCCTATAAAGTCAAGGTGAATATGAATTTCATGTGTTTGGGATTTTTTTGTCACTATAATATTTTTTTTAAAATTTTTTCAAGGAATAACAAAATCGTGTATCTTTAATTTTTAGTAATTTTAGTTTTATTTTTAATATTTTATTTTTACTAATTTAATTTAATTTTTAATTATATTTACTTTTTTGTATATTTGTATATTTCAATTTTCAAATTTAAATTGTTTTTAAAAAAAATTAAATAAACCTCTTAATTTTGAAAAAAAAATCAATATGATCCTCGAACTCAATAAAAAAACTAATTTAATTAATCTGTCACATCATCAATCACACCACTAGTTATAAAGCACCGATAAGTCAGTACCATAAATTATTATATCAATACCGTAAAATGTCATGTCAACATCGTAACTGACAATAACAAAAATCGTTGATCAATGAATTACATTGATTTTTTTTTCTAAGTGTAAAAACCTCAAATGCCCTTTTATGTTTATTTTATTACCCAATTATTATTATTTTATAGTTGGCTTAGGACGTTAATAATATAAAAAGGATGTGTAATTTTATTAAATATTCAAAATTTTAAAATTACTTTCTAAAAATATATAGAATTTATTTTCTAAATATGTTATTTTTATAAATAAAAAATTGAATAATATATTCAAATATTTAGATATTAGGTCTAATAAAAAAATTCCTCACACGCAAAACCATTCAAAACGTCCGAATATAAATTTGCTTTCAGGGCAATCTACTTGCATATAAAAGAAAACCCTAGGATTTTGGTTGATTGACTCCCTACGACCTCAAAGACAATTTTACCACCATTCAACTGCACAATTATTATTTAATTCTATTGTTTTAACTAATAATTAATTATTAATATGATGTTACTTTTACTTTTCTATACTTATATATTATTTTTAATTAAATGTATAATTAAAAATCACACATTCCAAAATCAAATTCGCAATCGATTTATAAATAAATTTGTATCACTCAATTAATAATTAATGTGAATAATTTTAAAAATTATTTTTACATAAAATATTTCTTTTTACTCCCAGGTAACGTATGTGACATCCAAAACAATGTTTGTGATAAGATTTAAATTTATCACGAAGGGTAATTATGCAAATTCACAAAACAATTATTAAAAGAACAAAGTGAAGAGGAGTTGGCAAAATAATTGAAATTGAAAGGGTAAGTAACTGTTAAAGGCGGAGCAGGCCATACTGCCACTTGACATATTTAAGATGGGTTACAGGCAAATGTCTCAAAATCCAGAATTTTGCAGGTTTATTGTTTTGGTTAGGTAGTGATATTTTTGAAGCAAAATGTATAAAATTACACATAACAGAAAATTAAATTATTAAGTGATTTCAATAATTAAAATTTAAAAGAATATCATATTATTTTTTTAAAAAAAATTCCAGAGTGTGTATTATTATTGATTAAAAAAAATAAAATTTACATTTTCTAGATATAAAAATTGTATATAAATATTAAATAGGATACATCAAGTGTAAATATTTAGTTTTGAATGAAAATTGAGGAAATTCTTTTAGTTTTTTGTTATTTTAAAAAGATATACCTTATAATCAATTTATGTTATTAAAAAAATATAACGTCAAAATTAAAAATAAAAAATTAATTAAATAAATATTATTTTAAAAGCAATTTAAGACAATATAATAAAATGGACATTACTAAGAAAAGACCACGTGTGTTAGTCATGAAAAAAATTACTTTTTACCTATATAGTAATAAGTTGTCAACAATTTTTGAAGTCGGTTTCACCTGACGATAACGTTTATGTGGTCTGATTTCTATTGTGTGATGCAGTAAAACAAAACTAGATATTATGGAATTTAATTTTTTATTGTGCAATTTGAAAAAAAATACTAAAAATTGGATGGATGGTATGATAGATTTAACTGAGTTTAAATTTTATTTATAATGTAAAAAATAATATTTTGATTAAGGGTAAACTATCAAAATAGTCACTTTTGTTTCATAAGTATTTACTTTTGGTCACCAAATTTGAAACATTTTTTTGTGGGGATAATGACGTATTATTCATCCAAAGCAATCATATTTGTACAAACAAATACAATTAACAGAATCCCATCAACCCAACAATAGAAATCACCCCTCCGAGAACAAGAACAAAGTAAGAGAACAATCTATAGTGAACCCCACTCTGCAGCAAAAGAAGAGAAGGAGATAGCGACCTTAGTACACTATGCATAAAAAGTAACATTTTGATCACTTAAAATTAGGGTTGGTAGAATGACCCGAATCCGACGGGGAAACCCGAAACCCGGTCACGTTCGGGTCGGGTCGGGTTTAGGAGATTTTTTCGGGTCGGGGACGGGGACGGGGCAAGGTATCCCGCCCCGCCCCGGTTATATATATATATATATATATATTTTATATTTTATATTAATTATATTATATATTTTATATATTTTATATTAATATATAATATTTTTGGGTTAGGGTTAGGGTTCAGGTTCAGGTTTGAGTATAATATTTTGGGTTGGGTTAGGGGGTGGGGCAAAAAATTCTCCGACGGGGATCGGGTCGGGGATGGGGATTCATTTCAGGTTCGGGTAAATAAATGTATTATAATTACAAGTTTGAATTAAATTATGTCTTGAGCTAGATCTGATTACTGACTAAAATGAGATAAAGTGAAAGTTTGATGGTCAAAGTATACAATTGGAAGGTAGAGTGCTCAATAAGAAACAAGGGAAAAGAAGAATAGCAAGTGGATAATTAAACCATAATAGTAATGGAATATGGTAAATAAGCTACTAGGTGTCTTATTATTGTAATTTAATCCAATATTTCTTTAATTTAACCTAAATTAGCAAACTCGTTAAGTTGGGTTTTCTCCAAATTGTCGTGGGTTTAGAAGTAATGACTCAACATTCTCTTTATCTTCTCCAAACGCCAAACTCACTATTGTAGAGAGAGAGAGAGAAAACTTGAAACCCTAAACTGTTACTTTAGAGATTAAATCAATGTAGCTATTAAAATTTTCAATTGCATATATTGTTGGGATCTTCTCATCTCAAGTTTCTATTGGTAATCTCCTATTATTATTCTAAGCTAGTTTGATAAAAAAAAAACCACACCTTTTAATTTAGGGATTAAGATATTTTAGTTATCTGACCAAATTAATTATATATTATATTCGTCTCATTAAATGTGTCTCATATTGACTTTTTATCTGAATAATATTTGTAAACTCTGGTGTGTTCCCTACTTATATGAATATTTTATCTGATTTCTGATTTGAATTCTGTTTTGACATCTGATCTGAAATCTATTCTGATTCCTAACCTGGATTCTGTTCTGATATCTGATCTGAATTATGTTTTGATTTCTGATATCTCCGTTTACCGACGGATAAATGTTTTATCTGGGGGTTTATTGTTGGAGGAAGATTATCTGCAGACTCCTCGGCTTTGTGCTCAGGGTCTAAATGGCATGTGCGGTTGGGTGTATGGTTCTGGGGAACCTACACATTTATGATGTGAACGGATGGGGGTATATATATATATATATGTTTTAAAAGATCTGTATCTTTTTACTGAATTTTTCGAGAACACACTAGAAAACCTATTCTGATCTCCTCAACTCAGTCATCCGAAATATTTCTCTGAACTGAAAGCTCATTGTCCGTTACCACCCGAAATATCAGTAGAATCTCTGCTCAGCATAAAAATATGTAAATACTCAGAAGCAATAAGGAAATAAATATTTATCTGTATCTGCACGTTCATCAGCATCATCTGGTAGTTCTGTATTACTGAGCTTTCCAAAGCTCACTCTATTACTCACCTTTTCAGGTTGAAAGAATTGTACCAGTGCATCTATCGACTTCAGTAAGGGAGTTCGTCCGGCGTTGTTGCAGAGTAGGGTACATGTGATTAGGTGGCATGTAATTGTATTTTGATTTATATACGAGTTTGGAAATATGTTTTATTTTTAAATAGTGAAAACTAATTTTATAAGTTACACGTTTCAATAAAAGTTTTAAATTTTCCGCTATTTTTACAATGGGTCGCTCCGGTGGCCCAAATGTGCCACCCTGGATCAGATCTGGTTACCCTTATCGGTCTGTGGGGGTTACATACGCAAGGAAGAACAAGAGATTAAAAGTGTTCATCGTGACCAAGTGAGTACATGATAGTAAGTATATGTTATGTTAGGGAATTTATACTTGCGATGAGTCTAATCTCGATATTAGATTACATGAGTACAAAGATACAAGCATGTTGCATAGGATGTTTATGAGTAGATGGATATACATATATGCATTTAGAAGTTAACTGCATATGTATATATGATTTATATGAATGTATATTGTGTGATAAATTTGATAGCCATGATTTATGTGATAATAAGATGTAGGATTCTGTGATGATAATAGATATGAATATAAGTTTATATGAAATAAGATCATGTGATATGAATGTGGTATATGAATATAAATGATTAATTAACATGAGATACATGACCATGTGAAAGCAAGAATATGTATATGTGAACATGTGTTATGAGATAATAATCATAACTATGAGCTATGTGAAAAAAAAATACAAGTAAAAGTGAAAAGTTATGTGATATGTGAATGTGAATTTTATGAAAATATGTTACATGAAAGTAAACTATGTGCCTATGTGAAGATGTGAAATGATATAAAAGATAATGCCCATGTCATGTATTATGAGAGCTATAGGTATAGTTGGCATGCCAAGAGTCGAGGGTTCTACGTGGTCCTACGGGACATAGTGGTCCTACGGGACATATGTGTTCTACGTGGTCCTACGGGACATAGTGGTTCTACGGGACAAAATTCTACGCACCCTTAGTGGGAATTATACGAGCTGTGGTGACAACATAGTGCACAACCTCTATGTACTCACATACCTTAAGTTCTCAGTAGTGTGCATGGGCTTTGAAAAGAAAACATAATTGGATATAATGATATGTATGTTTCTCGTGAAATGGTACATGTGATATATGACATGTATAATTGATATGTTAGGATTACATGATAATAATGGTAACAAGTGCAATTGTGTAATGATGATATAATATGATATGTGGTTATGTATGATAGGATCATAGTAATTATTCATGTATTGTTGTGTTTGAAGTTATATTATATGTTTATGTTAAGTATATGCATATGATAGAATATAATTAATTACAAGGAAATAAGTAATGATAAAAAAGGATTGGTTCAATAAGTATGTAATTATGATGTGTATTATATGACATCTGAATTCTTTTGTTAGTTTACATTGTGCAATTACAGGCCTCACTAAGTCTATGACTTAGCGTGTAAGTGTCTTACACGTAGGTGTGGATAAGTCAGAAGATCAAGCTTCGGATCCGTAAAGCAGCATATCTCCGCACAAAGTTCAAATCAGAAATATTTTGTAAAGTATGTTTTGTTATGTAATTCAGTATGTTGGCATGTAATTAAGTCATTAAATTTGTACGCTCTGATAGAGTCTGTTAAGATTTTAACATATTGATGTAAAAGAATTTCTTTAAAGAATAGAAGTTTTAAATTTTCTATGGTTTTTATAAAAGTATGTGCTTTGACTAGTAAATGTGACACATCGGATTCGTATCCGGGTCGGTTACGGGTTGAGGGTGTTACATATATAATTCAATAAAAATTTAAAATGATATTAATTATTATTTAAAAATTATTTAACAATGGATCTTTAGGTATGTATTCGACAAATTAATAAAATAATAAAAATACGTATTTTAGGAAATTTTAACTAATTACTTTATAAATCCATCATCAGGTGGTTGCAATGGTAAAAGAGAATATTGTTCTGTTTAGTGGTCATAAGTTCGAGCAGTTGCAATTGCAGGGTATGTGCACGTTATCAATAAATTAAAAAATGTTCTGAACAAATACTACTGTCTAAATTATAATCAGTCTGATTGTTAAAAAAACTAATTACTTTAGCATTTCAAATCGGATTTTTATTTATATAAATTTAAATTCGTTCTTCATGCATAAATTTTATTTTATATATTTACCTCTAATTATCTTAAACTCTAAATATCTTTATATTGTTCCACTAAATTTTTATAAAATTGAATTAAATAAATATTATAAAGTCTTATAAAATTAAAATTATAAAATTAAAATTTTGTAAAGTCAAATTATGTTAGATACAACCCTATAAAGTCAAGGTGAATATGAATTTCATGTGTTTGAGATTTTTTGTCACTATAATATTTTTTTTAAATTTTTTTTCAAGGAATAACAAAATCGTATATCTTTAATTTTTAGTAATTTTAGTTTTATTTTTAATATTTTATTTTTTACTAATTTAATTTAATTTTTAATTATATTTAATTTTTGTATATTTGTATATTTCAATTTTGAAATTTAAATTGTTTTTTTTAAATTAAATAAACCTCTTAATTTTGAAAAAAAATCAATATGATCCTCGAACTCAATAAAAAAACTAATTTAATTAATCTGTCACATCATCAATCACACCACTAGTCATAATGCACCGATAAGTCAGTACCATAAATTATTACATCAACACCGTAAAGTGTCATGTCAACATCGTAACTGTCAATGACAAAAATCGTTGATCAATGAATTACATTGATTTTGTTTTTTTTTTCTAAGTATAAGAACCTCAAATGCCCTTTTATGTTTATTTTATTACCCAATTATTATTGTTTTATAGTTGGCTTAGGACGTTAATAATATAACAAGGATGTGTAATTTTATTAAATATTCAATATTTTAAAATTACTTTCTAAAAATATATACGCATATAAATAAGAATTTATTTTCTAAATATGTTATTTTTATAAATAAAAAATTGAATAACATATTCAAATATTTAGATATTAAGTCTAATAAAAAAATTCCTCACACGCAAAACCATTCAACTGCACAATTATTATTTAATTCTATTATTTTAACTAATAATTAATTATTAATATGATGTTACTTTTACTTTTCTATACTTATATATTATTTTTAATTAAATGTATAATTAAAAATCACACATTCCAAAATCAAATTCGCAATCGATTTATAAATAAATTTGTATCACTCAATTAATAATTAATGTGAATAATTTTAAAAATTATTTTTACATAAAATATTTCTTTTTACTCCCAGGTAACGTATGTGACATCCAAAACAATGTTTGTGATAAGATTTAAATTTATCACGAAGGGTAATTATGCAAATTCACAAAACAATTATTAAAAGAACAAAGTGAAGAGGAGTTGGCAAAATAATTGAAATTGAAAGGGTAAGTAACTGTTAAAGGCGGAGCAGGCCATACTGCCACTTGACATATTTAAGATGGGTTACAGGCAAATGTCTCAAAATCCAGAATTTTGCAGGTTTATTGTTTTGGTTAGGTAGTGATATTTTTGAAGCAAAATGTATAAAATTACACATAACAGAAAATTAAATTATTAAGTGATTTCAATAATTAAAATTTAAAAGAATATCATATTATTTTTTTAAAAAAAATTCCAGAGTGTGTATTATTATTGATTAAAAAAAATAAAATTTACATTTTCTAGATATAAAAATTGTATATAAATATTAAATAGGATACATCAAGTGTAAATATTTAGTTTTGAATGAAAATTGAGGAAATTCTTTTAGTTTTTTGTTATTTTAAAAAGATATACCTTATAATCAATTTATGTTATTAAAAAAATATAACGTCAAAATTAAAAATAAAAAATTAATTAAATAAATATTATTTTAAAAGCAATTTAAGACAATATAATAAAATGGACATTACTAAGAAAAGACCACGTGTGTTAGTCATGAAAAAAATTACTTTTTACCTATATAGTAATAAGTTGTCAACAATTTTTGAAGTCGGTTTCACCTGACGATAACGTTTATGTGGTCTGATTTCTATTGTGTGATGCAGTAAAACAAAACTAGATATTATGGAATTTAATTTTTTATTGTGCAATTTGAAAAAAAATACTAAAAATTGGATGGATGGTATGATAGATTTAACTGAGTTTAAATTTTATTTATAATGTAAAAAATAATATTTTGATTAAGGGTAAACTATCAAAATAGTCACTTTTGTTTCATAAGTATTTACTTTTGGTCACCAAATTTGAAACATTTTTTTGTGGGGATAAATGACGTATTATTCATCCAAAGCAATCATATTTGTACAAACAAATACAATTAACAGAATCCCATCAACCCAACAATAGAAATCACCCCTCCGAGAACAAGAACAAAGTAAGAGAACAATCTATAGTGAACCCCACTCTGCAGCAAAAGAAGAGAAGGAGATAGCGACCTTAGTACACTATGCATAAAAAGTAACATTTTGATCACTTAAAATTAGGGTTGGTAGAATGACCCGAATCCGACGGGGAAACCCGAAACCCGGTCACGTTCGGGTCGGGTCGGGTTTAGGAGATTTTTTCGGGTCGGGGACGGGGACGGGGCAAGGTATCCCGCCCCGCCCCGGTTATATATATATATATATATATAATATTTTATATTTTTATATTAATTATATATTATATATTTTATATATTTTATATTAATTATATATATAATATTTTTGGGTTAGGGTTAGGGTTCAGGTTCAGGTTTGAGTATAATATTTTGGGTTGGGTTAGGGGGTGGGGCAAAAAATTCTCCGACGGGGATCGGGTCGGGGATGGGGATTCATTTCAGGTTCGGGTAAATAAATGTATTATAATTACAAGTTTGAATTAAATTATGTCTTGAGCTAGATCTGATTACTGACTAAAATGAGATAAAGTGAAAGTTTGATGGTCAAAGTATACAATTGGAAGGTAGAGTGCTCAATAAGAAACAAGGGAAAAGAAGAATAGCAAGTGGATAATTAAACCATAATAGTAATGGAATATGGTAAATAAGCTACTAGGTGTCTTATTATTGTAATTTAATCCAATATTTCTTTAATTTAACCTAAATTAGCAAACTCGTTAAGTTGGGTTTTCTCCAAATTGTCGTGGGTTTAGAAGTAATGACTCAACATTCTCTTTATCTTCTCCAAACGCCAAACTCACTATTGTAGAGAGAGAGAGAGAAAACTTGAAACCCTAAACTGTTACTTTAGAGATTAAATCAATGTAGCTATTAAAATTTTCAATTGCATATATTGTTGGGATCTTCTCATCTCAAGTTTCTATTGGTAATCTCCTATTATTATTCTAAGCTAGTTTGATAAAAAAAAAACCACACCTTTTAATTTAGGGATTAAGATATTTTAGTTATCTGACCAAATTAATTATATATTATATTCGTCTCATTAAATGTGTCTCATATTGACTTTTTAAAAATTAATTTTTTTTATTATTTTAAATATTTTAAACAATTAAATTTTATATAATAGATATTTAAAAATTACATGATGAAAGGTTTTTAAAATATATTTTTTAATTTTTATCATTAATAAATTTTAAATAATAATGAGTTAAAATTAAAAAAATGTCAAAATCAATAAATGACAGATTTAATAGGACAGAGAGTATTTCGTAAACTTTTCAACCTTAATTTCCATTTAATATATTATGTTTCACTTTTCAAGATATTTTTATTAAAACTAAATCTTATCTTTAGGAATTAAGTTTATTTAATCTCTTAAAGTTGAAAGTAAATTCATATGAGAAAATAATTTCAGTGACCGAAATTATTTTATAATATACGATTTTAATCAATTTTTTTTGGATTTGTAAAAATAACCAACAAAATCGTAACGCGAACTCCTATTTCGCATCACAGTTTCCAAATTCGCAACGCGAACATATAAATTTTTGCAACGCTAATTACCGACATAGGTAAACACAACTATCGCAACGCGAATTTCGCAAATTGAATTCGCCAATTTCGTAACTCAATTACCGACATAGGTAAACACGATAGAAAAAATCCGGTAAAAAAACTGAATTCGACAATTTGAAAACTGAGTTTCGAATTCGGAAAATTCGTGTTGCGAAATGTAAAATCTCGCCTCTTAAAGAAAAAATTAAAGGACATAAAATGCACTGGAGTTGTTTTCAACCTGGGACATCCCAGTTGCTAAGTCCACGTATGAATCACTCAGCTAAACCCCCAGTTGCTAAGTCCACGTATGAATCACTCAGCTAAACCTACACCTGTAAATGAATTGAACAAACACGAACGAGGGTATGTTCATGTTCGTTCATTCTTTCGTTTAACTTTAACCAAACAAACGAACTATCAAAATGATTTTTTTTAAGATGTGAGATTTTATATTTCGCAACACGAATTTGCCAAATTCGCAAATCAGTTTTCAAATTGGCGAATTCAGATTTTTGACCGGATTTTTTGTACCGTGTTTACCTATATCGGTAATTAAGTTGCGAAATTGGCGAATTCGATTTGCGAAAACGAAATTCGCGTTGCGATAGTTGTGTTTACCTATATCGGTAATTAGCACTGCAAAAACGAAATTCGCATTGTGATAGTTGTGTTTACCTATATCGGTCATTAATGTTGCGAATTTGGAAACTGTGTTGCGAAATAGGAGTTCGCGTTGCGCTTTTTTTGGTTATTTTTGCAAATTCAAAAAAAAATTGGTTAAAATCATATATTTAAAAATATTTTCGATCACTGAAATTATTTTCTTAATTCATATTTGAAAAACTCCCTCTAAGTTTTTATAAGATATCTTCCATTTTTAATTTTGGAGAAAGTTAACATGAATCCTTAAACTTGAATTTAGAGATTCAAATAGTTTAAGAACTCAAAATCTTAAATTGAGTACACATTTAAAAAGCTTATAGATTTTTTTATTAAATATTATTATTAATTTTATCATTATCCAAGTGCAAGTGAAACCCTAAATTTAATCATATTTAAGGGTTTATGTAAACTTGAGGTTTAAGTAACTATTAATTTTTGGATGATGAATATATTGGTGAACTTATATTTTCTATTGCTAGAGTAAGGAAATTTAGTAGACTCATAATCGTTAAAAGAAAAATCTAAAGTTCTCGAGATTGTATAATATGAGGCAATCTATGCAATTTTGATTATGTGAGTGTAGTCATATTGATTCCATAGTTTAAAAAAGCTTTGGCAAACCTCTACGGTTTATCAATTATTGATACATGCATCACAAGCCTCATATCAAAGGAAGAAGTAATAACTCTTCCAAATAATCCACTCGTACAAGCATTGGAAAATAAGATCATGGACTCTGATGCATGTATCAATTATGGTATATATTTCTCTGGTTCATGATCACATTGAGTTCGTTAATATATCAATGTCTGAAATATGATTCGGAATAATACGAGCTTATATTTTACTGTTGTGAAAAGATAGTCAAGTACTCAAACATTGTGTGTTGTGATTGTATTGAATTAGTTGACGTATTGCTGTTAGAGATGTGTTATGATCTATGTCGAACCTATATTGCACTATTGTAAACATCAAGCCAAAAGTTCAAACATTATACTATGGTAAGTTATAGGAATGTCACAGTTGCTAGTAATATGGTAATTAATTATATTGTGTTTACTAATTGCCCATAATTACCTTGATGAATCTGAATATAGTCGGCAAGCCGTAGAGTCTATAATATGTGTGCGAATATTATATAGATTTCAATCTTGATAGAGTTGGAGGGGTATTGATGATTGATTAGACTTAAATCCCGATAAAGTTAGAGGATTGATCATATCGATATGCTATTGCACTATTGAAAGTGTTGTAGGGGATTCGTGTATCTGCATGTCAAAAGATTACTATCAGGCTAATATTGGTTTTAATTATTATAATTTACATTGCTCTAGAAGTATGCATCTTACTGTTGCCTACATTTCTATTATTATTGTTAAAACATTATCGTATATAAGACATTCAATAGTATTTTGTTGAACATATATATATATATTGATTTAACAAATAAAGTTAAAACGTTTTTTGACTTAATTGAATTTGTTCAAATGTTTCAAAAATAATTCAAAGTTCAAATGAACTTGAAAAATATGTTTTCAATGTGTTTTTACTTTGCTAAATCTTTTCAAACATTTTCTCATTCATATTTACACTTTAAAAGGAGTGTAAGGTATGACTCATAAATATACCGGTAAAGAGGACAGGGATGGAATTGTTTTTGGTAGTCAACGAGATAATCCTTTGGTTGTAGGATATGTGGATTCAGACTATGCATGTGACTTGGATAATAGAATATCTACGACAGGGTATGTTTTTACTCTTGGTGGAGGACCTATTTGTTGGAAGTCTACTGTTCAATCTGTTGTGGCACTATCTACAACTGAAGCTGAGTACATGGCAGCGGCTGAAGCTGCAAAAGAAGCTTTATGGCTCACTGGTTTAGTGAAGGAGTTGGGTGTTCAGCAAGGTGGAGTTCAGCTGCTCTGCGACAATCAAAGTGTTATTCACTTAGCTAAGAATCAGGTATATCGTGTTAGAACTAAGCACATTGATGTACGTTTTCACAAGATCAGAGAGTTGGTTTCATCTGGAGAGATTTTGTTTCAGAAGGTACACACTGATGAGAATGCCGCTGATATGTTCACCAAGCCAGTAACAACAGACAAGTTCAAGCATTGCTTGGACTTGTTGAATGTTTCAAGTTGTTAAAGAAGTAAGGTAACCCAACCCACATTGAATGTTTCCTAAGGGGCAGGATATTTGCCAAGGTGGAGATTTGTAATTATGTACCAGAGTTTTCTATTATAAATAGAGATGTAACCTAAACCTATTATCATTGAATAAAAATTTTCTTGCGCCGCCTAGGCACCGAGGACGTAAGCACATTGTCGGACCTCGTTAAAATTCTTGTGTTCTTTCGTTTACTTTGCCCGATTTATCAACAAGGAGTATTTAAAAAAATTGATATGTATGACCGATATTGTTCTTGAAGTAACACTACTGCATGAAGAATACCGATATTGTTCTTGTTGTATCAATACTCTCTTGACAATACCTATACTACCATTTGTCTTCAAAGTTGTTCAAATTCCAAAATGAAAAATTGATATTGACACTCATATGTGTATCGATACTATATATAACAGTAGTACTGATACTACTGGGTATAATATTGATACTCCAACATCTCCAACGACTAGATTTTTGAATTTAACACAAATATTATTGATACTGCACGAAGAAATACTGATACTACTTTGCTTGGGCATATTCTAATTTTTAAATTAAGTCTTAAATCTTTATTCTTTCATTTTCTCTTGTACATAGTGTATTGAGCTTTATTTAATATATTTTGTATTCAATCTTTGTGAGCTACATTCTATATACTCTTTACATAGAGAGGTCTTCTTCTTTACATAAAACAAACATTGTAAAGGGGAGATGTTTTAGTTTAGCCTTTGGGAAAAAAACTAAAGTTGTAAAGGTTATGTACCTTATCCTAGAAAAGGTAAGAACAAATTAATGAATTTGTTAGAAAACCTTAGTGCAGAGCTAAGGTAGTGGATGTAGACTTGGTTGAGAAGTCGAATCACTATAAATCATTGTGCAAATTGTATGTCTTTCTTTACTTCCACAATAAATTTTTTTAAAGGGCAATTCACCCATCTCTTAACTTATTTCGTTTGATCCATAGAGCCTCAATAATCCTGACATATCCATAGTTAAAACTACCTTGCTATTATATTTAAGTTTACATAGTTTTTTTTAATTGTATTATAGGATATTAATCTTTATTGTCGAGTTCAAGATTACATCTAATATGGTGAAAGTCATCAATGTTCTTTTGAGAGTGTAATTTCTCTTTTGCTAAACTCCTACTATGGGGCTTATGTATTTATTTATATTATATGTGTTAAATTATACTTTGAGCCATGTTTGAGTTGATTTAGTTGTTTTGTATGAACCATACTACGTATGACTTTGTGTGTTATGATCTTTGTAGTTTAAGCATGTTATGTTGTCAAAGTGGTAAGGATAACATCTATGCAATATTCTATGATGAACAAGGTAAGTTGAGCATGTGAACAAGTGTGATCTATGATAAAATTAGGAGATAGTGCTTGATGAAGTATCATTGATAAGTATGCAAAATGATCTTAATGAATTCTAATATGTTTGAAGTATGTTTTGATGTGGATGCACTTAGCTGTAACAGTGGATGATATATGTTGTTTAGTAACGGATAAGAAAAGTTTAAGACATATTTTGAGGATGATGTTAATCAGTTGCATTCAATATTGATATTACACATGTGATATTGATATCAAATTATTAAGAGATATCGATATTACTTATGACGATAACAATATTATAAGTCAATTATGGTTATAATATGTCATTTCAGTATCGATACTGGAAGTTTAGAATTGATTATCAATATTAATCTAGTAGTATCAAATGATATAAATCAATAATATAAGTGATCAAAACATTAATCTTTTTAATTTCGATAACAAAAATTTTACAACAGTAAAACGAAAGTGATTATTTTTTTATTAGTGTATGTTATGATTTCCATCAACAAAATTAATTTGATGAGTGAAATAGGAAAAAATTGAATTCAACTAAATATATAAGTTCAAGTAACCGTAATATTTATTTATTTTCTAATAAAATTTTAGTATGTAATAATCATTTACGCATTTTTATTACATAAAATGAAATATTATCTAACTCCAAGTGAGGTGTAGAAATTAACCATGGATTAAAACTAGGGTTAAGAAGGACAACCACAAAAGGCATAGATTCTTCGTTTTTATTATCAACAGTCATCACTGCTCTCCTCTACGGCTCTACCCTTCCCTTTTAATCTTCAAAAACACCAACTCAAAAGTAATCTATCTTTTTTTTTCTTCTTCTTTTATCCATTCCCAACTTTCTTAATTTTTTCTACTCCATCAAATTTCTCAAAATCCTTCTGTTAATTTCCATTTTTTTCTTGGTTAACTCTTGATGTTAGAGATATGGAGATAAGCCCCCACCCCACTAAGTGCCTCTCCGAAATCACCGGAGCCGGAGAGCGAAACGTCGTCGCAGATCCAACCGGCGAAGCCCATATCTTTCACCAATGGTGTCCTCAAGCGTCACAAGCCACACCTCCACCACACCCACAATCCCCACGCGCCACCCATTGTCATAACCTACAAAGAGTGTCTCAAGAACCATGCAGCCACTTTGGGTGGCCATGCTCTCGACGGGTGTGGCGAATTCATGCCTTCCCCGACATCTACCCCGACCGACCCCACTTCCCTCAAATGTGCCGCTTGTGGCTGTCACCGTAACTTCCACCGCCGCGAACCCGAAGTCCACACGCTTCCCACAACCACCACGCCCACGATAGAATACCTCCCTCAACACCGCCACCATCCACCACCACCACCGGCTAGTCATATCTCGGCTTCTCCACCGCCGATCTCATCGTCTTACCACCCTGCAGCTCCCCACGTGCTTCTAGTTCTCTCAGGAGGTCAAACCACCGGTGCACTAGACAACACTCACCTACCTTCAAACACTTCAAATCTGGGTTCGATCCCGAAGAAAAGATTCAGGACGAAGTTCAGTCAGTTGCAGAAAGACAAGATGCTGGAGTTTGCTGATAAAATCGGGTGGAGGATTCAGAAAAGAGACGAACAGCTGATTCAAGAATTTTGCGGACAAGTTGGGGTCCATAGAGAGGTGTTGAAAGTGTGGATGCATAACAACAAGAACATTTTTGGGAAGAAAGATGAAGCCAATAATCTCCACACTGGACTCAACCATGAAGACAAAAACAATGGCCAGAATCTGAATCTGATCCATCACTTTGAAACTGATGATTGTGTTGCTCATACTGGAACAAATGGCTCTTCATCATCCTCTTGATCTTCATCTGTTTTTTTATTTCTCATGTGGAGATAATAAGCTCTTAGAGTATAAGACTTGTTTTCAAAATTATTAATTAATCTTCTTCTCCCTTTTGTTCCCGTTGATTTTCTTTACTTATTTCTAGTATGTTTCTCCTTCCTTCACCATTTCTCTCAATTTCTGGGTTTTTGGGGATCATAAACTTCCATTGTTTCTGTAATTTCCATACAGCAAAGAGAGAGAGAAAAAACTTAAACTTTTGAATCTGTAATGCTCACTAACACAGTGATATAAGGGAACAAAACAGAAGGAGAGTTCCATCCTAGTTATTTGGATTCAATTGTTAAAATATGAATCATTGTTTTTAAAATCGGGCCGAACATTAAATCGATGAAGGTAATGATTTATTGGTTTAATCGGATTCAATCGCGGTTAAATCGAATTTTATATAAAATAATATATATTTTTTAATTTTACATAATATTTAAAATAATATTAATATATATGTAACATTTTTTTTAAGTTTACAATATTAAAAGGTATAAAAATATTATAAGTCATAACATGTATAAATGAAAAATCATAAAATCGAGTAAAACAAAATGATTTAAATTAACAAAACATAATATTTAAGGTAAAACATATTAAATAATAAATATAATTATATAATTATAATAAAAAAAATAAAATTGGGGTTTAAAAAAATCATAACAAATGATGTCATTTAGTTTAATTGTTTTAAAAAAAACAATCTCACATGGCTAATAAATATAGAAGAGTATCCTAAAAGTTTAAAGAGTAAAAATATAATAACAAAACAATCCCACATGACTAAGAAACATAGAAGATCATCCCAACTTACTTCTATAAATAATAGAGGTAATTTGACATTCAAAATCATAGAGCCTTTTGGTGAGCACATAGCGAACTATTCTTTCGCTTCAATTGAACTCAAATTTTAGGCTTCAATTAAGCTCAAATTTTAGGCTTCAATCGAACTTCTAAATTTTATTTTGAGTTCGAGCCTTTTCGATTTCAAGTTTTAATATTATATTTCGAGTTGATAATTTTTAGCTCGTGAGTTTTTGAGTCGAGTTGAGCTTACTTTTAAAGTTTTCGAGTTCGAGTCGAGCTCAGCAATACTCGAATTTGACTTGCTCGTTGAACAAACGACGTTGTTTGGTTTAATTTTTTTTTAAAGGAAAAAGTGAACCGGCGGTTCAAACCGGTTTTGTCGGTTTTCAGTTGGTTCACCCCGATTTTTCCGATTTTCAGTCGATTCTTCCGGTTCTTTACCGATTCTGTGCTAATCCAATTTTGAGAGTTAACCGGACAGGCCACCGGTTTACGGTTCAACCGATTGAACCGACCAATCTGGTCCAGTTTTAATAACATTGATATGAATACACTTTATTCTTTACTAACTTTTTGTGTATTTAAACATTTAAAATTGTGTAAAATATTAATTTAATTTATATTGTTATTATTATAATATTTAGTAGGTTATGAATTCGGAGAATGTTAAGTTCAACACACTTAATTATAATTTTATATTTTCTAATAGTTTGAGATGATATCATTAGGTAATGTATGTTTAAAAATTTATTATCGAATGCGCACACACGTAAAAGACTAACTATTTAAACTCATATCCTTTAAAGTGAATACCATTTTATTTTATCATTAAAACCACTTAAAGAATTTATTAAAATTTATATTTTAAGAATGTATATAGATATTATAACATGATTGAATGAAAGTATAATTATTATGTTAGTAATTACATTAGGGTAATTAGAATAAATTTATTTTTTAGTTAGGTTTATAATTATATATTAATTTTTTATGTCATTTAAATAGCACATATTGTAATCACATAATATGTTTAAGTTTTAGAATAATATTAATTATAAAATAAAAGAATGTAATTATTTATTTAATTACATTAGTTTTCTCTTTTCTTTTAGTAATTAAAAGAAAAACTCACTAAGTGACTGTTGGGATTTTCAGAAGCTCGAATCGACAATCGAAATTGCTTGCAAAGAGGGTCGGGATCGGTTTTTGTGTTTAGGGAGTAAGGAAATTAAAAGATAGAGAATTGCACAGCGATTTAGAGTAGTTCAACTTTCTAAACCAAAGTCTACGTCCACTACCTTAGCTCCTCACCAAGGATTTTCCAACAAATTCACTAATTTGTTCTTTCTTTTGAGGACAAAGAGATAACCTTACAACTCCCTAGTTTCTCCGGGCTAAACTAGAACATTTCCCTAGCTTTTACACGAGATAAGCTATAATATTTCCCCTTTACAAAAGGATAAAATAAGTAAACAAGAAAATCTCTCTAAGGTAGGTGTTTACAAGATTGAGTTAACAAGAACAAAATATTTACTAGAGAAAGTTGAAATAAGAATGAAAAACTCTTCTCTTAAGTTTATTGCTTGGATAGTTGTTTTCTCTTTTTTCTTCAAGTGTCCTTAGCTTGTATTTATAGCTTGGAATGTGTTTGATGTTGTATATAGCCGTTGGGGATGTTTTAGAGACGTTTGGGGATGATTTTTCTACTAAAAAAGGCTGCCCATAACATGGTGCATCGGTGCACTATCATGGTGCATCAATACCCCTTCATTAAATTCAAATAAACTAGCTGTTGTAGCCTTCGTGCATAGATGCACAACATGATGCATTGATGCACAACCTTGATGCATCGATGCACAGCCTTGATGCATCAATGCACAAAAGGATGCATCGATGCACTAATTGCATTCAGTGTTTGAGTGCATGGATGCACTGCATGGTGCATCGATGCACTAGTGCAGGTGCATGGATGCACTGCAGGGATGCATGGATGCACTTTGACACCCTTTAGCATTTTGGCTCAAATCCTAATTTAATGGACTTTGAATTATTTTTGAAACCTTTTAAAACTTTGAATAAATTCAATTAAGTCCAAAAACATTTTGTAAATTCAATTCAAGTCCAAAAACCATTTTGCCTTAAATTGTTATATCAAAACATAGTTCAACAATGTCCCCCTTTTTGATATAACAAAACATTTGAAAAATTGTTTTTGGCAAAACTCCCCCTTAATAAATTGTTTAATGAAAAAGATATCAATTGTTAACAATTGTTGGAAAATATATGAAAATGTTAAGCTCCCCCCTTTTTTATTTAAAAATTGAATTTTTCAAACTAAACTTCTCTCCCTTTTTGTTATATCAAAAATAATTCGATCATAACTTTGGAGAGTAAGTGATAAATTTGACATTTAAAAATCATTTGAAAAATCAAAGCTCCCCCTCAATAAATGCATTCCAATCAAAATTTAGCTTTAAGAACTTGACACTTAAAAAGAAATTGAATTTCTACAAAGAATAACAAATATGTTAGTAGCACATGAAATTCAATATATCCAATACCATTTGTTAAAATTAAGTGCATATGCATAAAGTTTTCCAAAAATGTTATGCATTTTGAAAATTTTGATATCAATTGTTAGAGAGATATCATTTTCATTTAAACCACATGCATAAACATTCAAATTTAGGTCAAATTTTATCTTAAATTGTTATATCAAAACATAGTTCAACAATGACCTTAATGGTTTAGGGGAGTTTAATTCTCTCTAGAGCTTTTGAATTCGAGCAATTGTGTCCGCATGGTATGTATAGCCAATGACTAAAAAAATTATAAACAAATAATATAACTACTTCGGATTATTAAAAGAAAAAAAGTATAATTGAAAACTTCTAACGACATTTAATTTTAATTATATAATTATTTCTGAATTTAATTAAATGATTACTTTTTAATAAATTACAGTGCAGACAAAAATTTAAAAAGTAAAAATTGAAGCAACAGGAGAATATGTCCTTTGTGTCTCGGAAGGAGAAGCATAAAGTGTTAAAAAAACTTTTATAAGATTATTTAAGCATATCTCATTAGCTTTATACTAATATTTTAGGTCCAAACTTATGTATATGATATGATTTTTATAATTTATTTGGTTATGGAAACCCTATCATCTTTATTTTATTTTTATGTAGAATGATTATTCATAATATGATTAAAAATGGTGGTATGTGGATGTTTGCATCTGAATACTCACAGTATTTTAATGTGGTTGAGAAAAAGTGATAAGAATATTTCTATAATATAAAAAATCTTATTTAAAGTTTTAATTTATTATTCTTAAAATATATGAAACATAATGAACTTACAATAAGTATCGATTAAACCAGGAAATATTGAGTTATATTTTAATAATAATAGAGATAAAAGATCATTTTAATCGATGATAATATAATATAATATAAATATTATAATTGTTTATTAATTTATTTCATTTCAAATTTTCGATATTAAATCTTATTAATATCTTTTGAAGAAATTATTTTTGAGATTATCAATTTTGAAAAAGACATATATGATTACGATTTAAATAAATTTTGTTTTCAAAATGAAATATTGATTTCTTGATTGATATACAACTAATTATAATTTGAAAATGCTCATTTTTAGAATATTTTATATGTATATATATTAATTATCTTTATATAATATAAAAATAATTATTAAATAATAAACATAAACATGTATACATCTACAACACATATCATTACTATAAAAAATGTAATACATTAATTATATTATTATTCATATATTTATTACCTTGATCGTTGATTATGAGCTTCTGAGCTATGATCGGTTTCCGACACGAATTTAATGCTATTACTGTTATATTGTGTTTAACGGTGGCTCTAAGAGTGTTAATTGATTAGTTCGATTAACCTATCAAAACGAATTATTCAATATTTATTTATTGATCTTTTTTAATCGTTAATCAAATAAAAAAAATTCAAAATTTTTAATTAAATCAAGTAATATTAAATTAATTTAGTCAGTTAACCTAATTAACTAAAATATTTTATAAAATTTTTAGTTAACTTTATTTAAATTTATTAAAGGTATTTTTCTACGATTAAAATTTAATTTGATATTGAAAGTTTAACATAACTAGTGTTATTAAAAAGCGTACATTGTTAATTACTCAATTATCTTCTCTCATATTTTGATTATTAAACTTTAAAAAATTTTAATTTAATCATTAAATTTTTTAATTATTCACGTTTTAGTATTTTTTTAGGGCATGAATTATTTTATTATTATTTTATCTCTGACATGACAAATATATTCATATTTAATATTAAAAATTATAAAAAAAATTAATTGTTAATCCTTAAATCCAACCTGAATCCATAAACCTAACCCCCATCGATCCCCAACTCCCATCGAAAAACTGGACTGTTGACGGAAAAGAAACAATCAAGCCTTTATGGAAACACTATTGATGACCCTCACAGTTTTATCCCTAAAACCAACCCTCAATCCCTAAATGCAACCCTAATTCAAACCCCAACCCCAACCTAAAACCTCGTTGACCACCCCAACAACATGAAGATAGTAAAATCGAGCACAAAATGAGACTTTCAATTGCAAAACCAAAACCAAAACCAAAACCAAAACCAAAACCAAAACCCTAAATCCAAACTGCAACCCCCAATCACTGATAAAATTGAAAGCCTTTGGAGCAGAAGATGGGTTCCAATGAGATGCCTATCTTTGGAGACCTTACTACTCAATAATCGAGCAAGTGAGGAAGACAAAGGAGTATATGAGTTGACATTCATAATAAGAGGTGGCAAAAGGGGAGGTGCATAAGCTATTAATAAAAGTATCGAGAAAGACTATTAAAAATAATTTCTGAAGAGGAAACGGCGGTGAAGGTTGAGGATGAAAAGGAATGGGACTATTAATATGAAACTGCTGTGGACTTGGATTAGGATGCAATGGGACTATTCAAATCAAATCTTTCGCCGCCACTTAAGGAGATGTGATTTTGAGATTTAATATTTAGGTTTATGGGTATTATTTTAGAGTTTTGGTTTTATTTTTTTATTTTAATCATATGTGGCAAATAAATTAATAAAATATATAATATTATAATAAAAATAATATTAAAACAATCCAGGTCATTAAGGAGTGACTAAAATAGGTGTAATTTGAAAGTTCAGTAATTAAATTAAAAGTTTTAAACTTTAATGATCAAAATTAGAGTGAAAAAATAGTTGAGTGATAAATAGTGTAATTTATCCTATTAAAAAATAGTTAGTGTTAATTTTAGTTTGAACTTAAGGTATAAGTATATATGTAATATATATGTAATATATATATATATATATAAATAGTGTAATTTATCCTATTAAAAAATAGTTAGTGTTAATTTTAGTTTGAACTTAAGGTATAAGTATATATGTAATATATATGTATATATATATATATATATATATATATATATATATATATATATATTAGGGATAGAATTCAATTATCTTGTGTAAACTCTTTTACTTTTATATAGATTTAAGATTATTGGATAAATAAAAATAAATATACGATACTAAAAGTAAGAGAGGCAAAATGCCGTTAGTAGCTGGGTTATATCGGATATTACTCTATTTATTATTTGTAGTGAAGGAACCGAATGTAGGGATCATATTTTTTTTTCTTAGATTGTTATGCTCCGACGATTTGGCATGGTGCCCTTCAAGTATCTAGTGTTCATGTGGCCAGTGGTTATAAAATCTGGACCGACTTCACCCTTTGAATTGTTTAATGGACCCATTTGATCTGCTACATACCCAATAACCCATAGATTAATAATATCAGTTTAGTTATATATATAAGGTGAATATGTCCGAGATGGATCGAAAGGGAGTAATTAGGACAATCGTCTTCTTTAAAAAATTTAAATTATTATATTTTTTATTTTATTTTTTATTTTTTTATTAATATTAAATTTTTACTCCCTAAAATTTTATAAATTCACCAATAACATAAAATTTTACGCCTGTATGTGAACACGTCACGTTAGTATTTTTAAATAATATATAATGCACCACCTTAAAAGAAGTAATATATAATTCATGGACTTCAACAGATGGGGAAAACCCTAAGAGGCCCAAATAGAAGGCGTTGAATCCATATTTCACGAAAACAGCCCGATTAAAGCCCTAGAGAGGATGAGGAAACGTTAGGGTTTATGGTTCTCGTATATATAACGATCACGCCGCGCCTCTTTCTTCTTCGCTGCTTCGCTTCTTTCTAAACAGGCGTAGTCATGGTGCATGTCAGTTTCTACCGCAACTGTAAGCTATTGTCTCTTTCCCTACTTTATTTGTGTTTTTCTTTACGTAATCTGTAGTTTCAACTGAGTTTATATTAGTTTTATCATTTTTCATTCCAATTTTTTGAAATCATTTTTGGGTTATCGGAAATGAGTGTTGCTATTAGCTAGTATAATGCTTTGGTTCCTGCTTTTAATTAGATATCTGAGTTCATTGGTATAGCTTAGGATGTTAGAAATGATCTTAACCGTGGATTTTGCTTTATTCTTAGTTCGCATTAGCTGCTTTGATTTATTTCTTATCTGTAGATTTATTCAATTAGGTTACTATTTTGTAATTGAAGAGAATATTATAGTATGATTGACTTAAAGCAGTAGGAAAGATTCTACGTTTCAGGACGAAAGTTTGAATTTGGCAATTGCGGGGTTGGATTTATCTGTGATAGAAGATTGTTTACAATTTTGTAGATCGTATGACCTAAATTACAGTATAATTTAGTTGATTTGATTACGGTATTCTTGGATCCTAATTGAGAAAATGTACTTGTTTAGATTTATGATTTTGGTATATTGATTTAATTGAAAAAATAAAGCCTTGTGATTATTTTGGTCCCTGACTTCCTATTGAGTGAACTGACGTTAATTTTTTGTTTATTAATGATATTGTTGAATGATTGTAGATGGGAAGACCTTTAAGAAGCCAAGGCGTCCATATGAAAAGGAGCGATTGGATGCAGAGTTGAGGCTTGTGGGAGAGTATGGACTGCGATGTAAGAGGGAGTTGTGGAGGGTTCAGTATGCTTTGAGCCGTATTCGAAATGCTGCCAGGGATCTTCTTACTCTTGATGAGAAGAACCCTCGCCGTATTTTTGAGGGTGAAGCGCTTCTTCGTAGAATGAACAGGTATGGACTTTTGGATGAGAGCCAAAACAAGCTTGATTATGTCTTGGCTTTGACTGTTGAGAATTTCCTTGAGCGCCGCTTGCAAACACTAGTGTTCAAGTCTGGGATGGCCAAGTCGATTCACCATGCTCGTGTGTTGATTAGGCAAAGGCATATAAGGTAATGATTACTTTTTCTTTCTATAAATTAGGTTGGACATCGGAGCTTTTTTTTTTTTACAGTGTTTATTAATTGATGATTAGGTTTTTTTCTTCTTCTAGAAACTGCATCTGTCATCTTTTACTGCGTTTGATATGGCTATTAATTATAACTAGTTGGCATCTTAGTCCACCGTTACTCATCCCCATGTTTGCGTCTGTCATAATATGTACTTAAATAGTAACTGTTTGTTGGAAACGATGAATGTTTGGGGTTTTCACTTCTCAAACCAATGTTACCTGGATTAGTATGTCTCCGATATTGTTAGTGTAACCTACATGAATATATTTGTGGATATTCGCTTCTGTCGTCCGAATGATGATTTATGAATGCTTTAAATGTTGTACCTACATGCCACTAAGAAACAACTAAAGCATAAAAAATATGATAAATGAATGTCTTAAAAATATGTGAAAATGATATATTATATCTATACATCAATGCTGTGTGTATCTTGATGTCTGTTCTTTCCTTGATAGAGTTGGTAGGCAAGTTGTCAACATCCCATCTTTCTTGGTGAGGGTTGACTCTCAAAAACACATCGACTTCTCTCTCACAAGTCCATTTGGAGGCGGCCGCCCTGGAAGAGTGAAGAGAAAGAACCAGAGAGCAGCTGCAAAGAAGGCTGCCGGGGGAGATGGTGACGATGATGAGGAAGAATAGTAAATCTTAAGGCCATTATCCCACAACTAGGAACACCCGAAAAGCCTCTGATAAGGACTTGCCTTCACCTGAGTTTTTGTTTCCAGATATTTACTGTAGTGGATTCTGGAATATGCTGTTGCTTTTAGTATTCTGTTTTATTTTCCCCCCTGGTTTGAAGCTATTCGGAGTAATTATGTTTAAAGATTAAAATATTTTGCTTTTGGTCATTTTAGTGGCAATGACATCTATAGAGCCCAAAATCTTATCAAGGGTAAATCTATTGAAGAATATTGGGTTTTTATTTCTAAATGATAAAGGCTGGAAAATGTTGACTATTAAAAAAGTGTCATTCAATGTGAAGATGATAAATGCTTAAGCACAATATATGAAGGAGAAAGATGTAAACTACAGAAGTTGAATTTATTAAAGCATGAATCAATTGAATTTGCACGCAATGAACGGTTGTTAGATGATAAAGCGTATACACGAGTAGAGAGATTCATTCCAACTTAAAATTTGCCATTGAGTTTATTGTTAGAAAGTGTTTGATATTTTGAATGTCATGTTTGATTTGGGTGGAAGTGGTTATAGTAAGTCATGTACTGCATAATTATCTAACAAGTAACGTGTCATCATTGATGTTATCTTTTTTTTTTATCCATTATGCTCATTTTCCCATCAAGGCTTTGACGCTTACTGAAGAAATGAAAAAAGGGGTAAATTACATTTTTCAAGTACTTAAACTATTACTTTTTTTTCGGTTTGATACTCAAACTTTTTTCTTCTTTCAAAATCATACTTAATGTTTAGTTTAAGTTTCAATTTGGTTGGGTGTCTTCAAAAATTTAATAGAACTGTTGATGTGCATTATCCTATGGTGACATATCAACATCACCGTTAAGTTTTTAACATTGAGATATCAAAATGAAACCTAAACTAAACGTTATGTATGATTTTGAAGAGAAAAAAAATTTGGGTATCCAAACTGAACAAAAATAATAGCTTAGGTACAAAATCTGCCCAGATTATGATTAAGAAGAAAAAAAATCAGTTGCTGTGGCTTGAACCCGGTCAAGGGTGAGAGCCGAGTATCCTATCCAACTAGACTACAACGTATTTCTGTTTAACACTTGAATTAAAAATTTATACTTTTTTTCAGTGTAAATTCTTGGGGATTGTGGCTGAGCAGCTATTAAAAAACATGGCTTTATGAGCAATCCTTTTGGCTCTACTTTTGTGTAAGGATATCAGAATATTGCATTTGAGGTGAAAGTTTGCATCAGATTTCTTGCTTCATGTGGTTTTTAGTATTCAATATTTAGTTATTTTGCTAATATATAGTTCTGGTATGATAGAGAGGATTGTCAATCAAGAGGAATGGTTATTTCTCAACTCCAACACTTCTCCAATCTTGATGAACACTCTCATGTGGGGTAGGGCTTCCTCGTGGAATCCATCAAAACCGGTACCAATGATGCAAGAACACTTTGAAATGGACTATGGTGCCGTTATGCACAACAGCTTTCACCCAAGGGTGTTTGTTTCATTGAGCATTACACCTAACAGTAAGTTGTTGGGTGAAAAGGTTTTGTATACCACGGCTTTTATGCCTTAATTGTTTTCATATTTCCCCTCCTTCATGCCAACAATTGATTCTTATATCATGTTGACCAAATGCTTATTCATTCTACTTCGGATCCTTATTTGATGGCCTGGTATTGAACATAAATTCTACCCCCAACACCCAAAAATTAAAGACAAGGATAGTTCCAAACCGTTTAGAAGGCATTTAGATATATCTTTGTTCCTATTGTTCATTTTATCTTAAAATCACTCTACTCGTTAACAGGTTATGAAGAATGGATATATTGCAACAGTAACACTTTTTTTTTCAGTCTTGATGAACCCTTCCTCGTCTGATAGGTTGTTCCTCCGCATTCGAAGCCAGTAAATATGCACATACAGTTGATGCCAAGTATCGTTCATATACACTATTGGGAGACAAGATAGTTATACGGTATGTATGTATTGATTTGGTAGAGGATCATGATCTAATAGCGAAACGTTCCCAACTGTTTTGTTTGTCTCCAATATGAATGATCCTCTACCATTAATAGCAAGAATATTTTCATGATCTGAAACAGGAAAAAACAACAACAATCGGTTATAGTCTAATTGATTAGGATATTAGGCTTTTAGCCTGAAAGACCAGAATTCGGATGTCTGTAATGGAGATTTTCGTTTCAGCCCTTTCAAGGGCGCTTTTAGGTACATCAAGTTTTACTGTTTTAGCTAAGACAGGTGTGTGATTTCTAGATTATATGGAAGCAAAGTTGTATTGTTGAGAAGGCGAATAAACCAAATAATGGCTTGGATAATAGAAAGACAAATTTCAACTGATTCCATCTCCAGTGCAGTGAGTTTCTCTCTAATTTAAACAACATTCCAACACACTGGGGGTAAGGTGGCATCCAAAGGCAGCAAGCAATCCATAACCCTTTTGTTCTCAGCAATCCATTCTCTGGCTCTGCATGTTATTGTTTAGTAAAATGGAGTATAAAACTGTTGTTGTGCATTATCTTAGCAGCTAGTTGATCCATTAGGATGCTAATCAGGGTCCTTTCCCATCAATGCTTTGACGCCTAATGAGAAGAACAAAATAAAATGAAAGCCCCAGAAACCACAAAAATCTATCAAAAAATATGATTAACTTGAAATTATTCCGTTGCCGGGACTTGAACCCGGGTCTCTCGGGTGAGAGCCGAGTATCCTAACCAACTAGACTACAACGGATTATTGGCTTGTTCGTGTGTTAATACATTTTATTTGATTTGATAACAGCTTCCGGCTTGCTTGGTTTTGTGTGTTTCACGGACACTGCTTTCCTATCCTTTGCATCAGTTTCCAGCGAAAGATTTGTCTTTTCACACGAATTTTTACGTTTGATTCAGCTTTAAATGCTGCCATGGTGACAAGGCACGTGAATCTGTGGAAACTGTTAAAGCAATTCTTTGGTTGTGCAAGTTAAGCCTTAAGTTCTTATTTGTATACATGCCTTAGTGAACAAGTTTCTACTTTTGTAGCGTGTTGCTTCAGTGGGTTTTAGAGTACCAATGGTATGGAGACTAATATTTTGTTGCCTAACGAATTTTCATGGGCATGTTTCCAGCTTGAAGAAGACTTGTTCACCACTGTTGGAAAATGTCCATACCATCAAAGGTTCCTTTGTGATATCTTCCTTTGTTTTCCTTATGGCTAACAGTTTCCCATCAATGTTTTCCTTCTACACCATCCTCTGATTCTGCTACGTTCATTAAGTTTCATAGTTTCCCTCATAATCACATCAGCTTCATACATGATTGGCTTGCGTATCTTGCATCATCTTTGGCCTGAAACTCTCACTTTTCGTAAGATCCTTCATGCACCGGAATCAAACTGACCCTCTCCAAAGATAAACTGTTGTGCTTAAAGATCTTCTTCCTCTCACGTATTAACACACCTACTAAAATAAGAAAACAGCCTACTACGCTTAAAAGAGCTACGAGGATCCCTTTGGATTTGCTTCCTGAGGGAGGTGAGTTTGCGAAAGAACCGGGAAGTCTGACATGAGTATCATCAGTGGAGGAATCACTGCCGAGTTAATATCGGGGTAACCATTTAACTTTACTTTTATCAATGATTGCTGGTGCTGATTCATCTAACGTAGCACTTACACGCCAAACATTGTCTTTTGGTTGCCATACATAGCTAATAAAAACCATAGGTAACTAACTAGCTATAAGCTCTGATATAGGGAGGAAAAACATAGTTGGTATGAAAAACAGAACTTGCAAGGATTACCATTGTTGAGAAAGGAAATAAATTGCCAATAGATAACTAAATAGATATAAGCTTAGCTTATTTATTAGTGTATTAGACTCGAATATCAAACACGGATACGTTACAGTGGCTCGCTTAAAGTTGATAGCAGATCAACCTGTTTCCCAAGAAAAATGTAGTTAGCATGCATATATGGAAAAAAAAAGATAAATATATATTGAAGAGGCATTTATACTAACTTAAGCGTTAGAAAGCATGCGGGAGTCTCAACTCCAAACACCCCATAGTTCACATTTGCTCTCTTGTGTTTCTTCAGAAGCTCCTTTCTTCACCTTGGACCTCTTTAACAACTACCTTTGGCTGTCATCTCAGTATTATCATCAACTGATTTTCTTACCTTTAATAAGAATAAATCTTCTACTATCAATAGCAATAACGTTTTCATAATCTAAAATTGTAAAACAACAATCCATTGAAGTCCTGTTGATTTGGATATTTAGTTTTTCACCTGAAAAGTCTGTGTGAACGGAACAAGACAAAATTTCAAGTTATCAACTGATACAGTGAAGCCTTAAGCAATCCATGACCCTTGTTTTCTCAGCTTTGATAATGTGTTGTTTCCAAGTCAGAAATTAACCCTTGCATGTTATTGTTTAGCAAAATGGAGTATAAAAACTCTTGTTCTGCATTGTTTTAGCAGCTATGATCCAGTAGGGTACCACCAAGGAGGAGAAAAAAGATGCTCCAACAACCACAAAAAAAGTAAAATTTCCTTTGCCGGGACTTAAACGGGTCTCTCGGGTGAGAGCCGAGTATCCTAACCAACCAGACTACAACGGATTGTTGATTCGGTCTTATATTTATGCTTTATAACTTTTGTCAGTTTCCGGTGAGCTTGGTTTTGTGTGTTTCCCACACTCTGCATTCCTATTCGTTGCATTAGTTTCCGGGTTGATCGAGTTTGTATTTTGAGTCATCTGTAGAAAGGATTGTCTTTTCAAACGAATTTTCATGATTGATTTAAGCTTTAAGTGCTCCCCTGGATAACACAAAGGAACTGAATGCTGAATTATTATTCTTACATTTGTTTGGCCTTGAATTGTTCTTACAAGTAACTTTTTCCTTTAACCAATGTGGGCGAAGATATCACTATTTCAATCTGGACCTCCTTCTTGAATTTTGTAATGTTCAAAATTACGTCTTGAAGTTTGGGTGCTTTGCTTTAACCGTGATTCTAGGAACCTAAATGACCTTTCAGAAGTATTCAATAATCGCATCTTAGATTGCACTAATATCCAATGATGAGACGAGCCGAACCGATCCAAGTGTAACACTGGAGTTAGGAAATTGGGTACTCCATTTCTCATTAACCATACATCTATCCAGACGCTCATACAAATTCCCTCCAGTCCAAGTAAAATGAGAATCACTCTCAACTCCATCGAATTCGCCACTTCCCTTAACTGCACTTGTTTCCTTTCTTGATCGCCTTCTACGATTAGTGGCCACCATCAATTGTTCCAAAGACTCGTCACCTTCCTTTTCAGCTATATTCGTTGCCTTCTAGGTGTTATTGGTGGTGCCGTTACCCTCATTTTCTCTTTGTCAGCACTTACGGTCACACCACATAGTTCCTTCGAATGGCCATGAATACTACATTTATGACAAATTTGTTGCAGACCCTCCTATTCGAGTTTTAGTAAAAAACCAATCAATTCCAAAGCATGGGATTAACTACTTATTCAGGTCAACCACCATCGAATGTTGGGCAAACTTATCTCTTTCACATTGGTATTATCGTAGCAATCAAACAAAAAAGAGCCTCCTTACTCCTTATAGTATCTATAAGATGAATTCGATGAACTTGTTGAGTGGTCTTAATGGTAAAAAGATAAAATTCTCTCTTCTTTTTTGTTAAGAATTGAAGTGTATATTTAGTTGGTTTCAATTAGTCTCCTTAATATACTCAAATTATAATAGCTGACCAAATATAAAATATTACACACAATCGAAACTTTAAAAAATAAAAGTTTTATGAGAATTTATAAGTGATTTCAGTGATAAAAGAGAATGATATTCTTCTTAGAGAAACTGGGTTTAAGCAGCTATGTTTGTAGTGTATATATACATTATCAATTGATTAAAAAAATTATAAATATATATTATCTTACTATAGTTTCATACTAATAAAACAAAAAATAAAAGTTGTATGAACCAGATAGAACATTAACTTGAATACAAAATGAAACGATAAAAATTAGTTTACACGTGAACCAGTAAAATTCAGTTGAGACAGGATAGGGATAGGCAAAAACGGCAGAGGGAAATCTGTTGGTTATGAGAGTCAAAAATGGCGATGAAGTTAGGCAGAAAGCATCTTATGGGTTTGATAAGAACGAAGATGCAAACAGATACGGCTTCGGACAAGAGAATCTTATAGGCCCCAACGTCCCACACTTGTCCCCTCTTTTGTAATCTTTCACGACAGCACCAAGGAATTTCTTTTTCCTATGAAACCCTATTTTGTAGGAAACCCATTCCACACATTTCTCACTCTCTAATTGTATATATATATATATATATATATATATAATCCACGTGCTCTGAGTGTGCCTCAGCATTGGTAGCCACACTCCATTGGCAATTCCTATAGGTATTATCTCAAACTGTTCCCATGGCTTCCCCTCAAACAAGTGTTACGGTAGCCGATGAAACCGATCAGCGGACCGACCTTGTGCAACGAGCTCAATGGATTCGAGCAGCCATTCTTGGAGCTAACGATGGGTTGCTTTCAACCGCATCGCTAATGCTTGGTATAGGTGCAGCTAATGATGATAGACGGTCCATGATCCTCTCTGGACTAGCTGGAGCACTTGCGGGTGCATGTAGCATGGCTGTTGGCGAGTTCGTTTCCGTTTCTACCCAAAGAGATATTGAAAAGGCTTCGAAAACCGACATAACCGTGCGTCTAGATGATGTTGAAAAGATCGAAAAAATGTCTCCTGTTATAATTCTAGATCCGAATTTGCCCCAAGGCCTTTCTCCCGGCAAGTCTCCTATGGTAACCAAAGCAGTGGTAACATTGGTGCAAGATGCACTGCCTAACCCGTATAAGGCCGCTTCTGCATCGGCTTTGGCATTTCTATGCGGGTCAGTCATTCCTCTATCATCGGCTGCATTTATCGAACAACATGTTATCCGGATTGTAGCGACTGCGGTGGCTTCATCGATAGCTCTCCTTGTGTTCGGTTGTTTCGGTGCTTATCTCGGGGGCTCCCCGGTTAGGGTATCAGCAGCCAGAGTTGTGTTCGGAGGGTGGTTTGCTATGGCGATTACTTACGGTTTACTTAAGCCCTTTGATAAATACCACGAGGGCAAGGATGATTGATTAGGGATATATATATATATATCTATATATATCTTTGTAATATGATATTGGAATATGATTATAATATAGGACACTATATTATATAGGTTTATTTTAAAATTGAGAACCCAAAGCACAAAAATGTGGGGAACCACACAAATTGAACATTTAACATTTAACATACCAAAACAGACTCACCCTTGTAATGTAACAAGGGCTTCCCCAAGATTCATGACAACATATATCTGAAATCGGATAATAACATCATAAACAGCGAAAGAAGGGGGGGGAGGGTGATTGGAAATGTCGTGTTCATCATCATCCGGTTCGGAGGAAGACAACGAGGGATTGGAATCCTACAGGAAAGGAGGATACTATGCGGTATGGATCGGAGATCCTTTCGCTGCAGGTCGTTACATCGCTCAAATGAAGCTGGGATGGGGTCAGTTCTCCACCGTGTGGCTCGCTTACGATACTCATTCTTCCCTCTTTTCACCTTATATATGTACGTATGCAAAACAATGTTATCTAAATCCTTTTTCATTTCAATCAGAAATATGTTGTTCTAAAGATTCAGAAAAGTGCAGAACAATTTGCTCAAGCTGCCCTTCATGAGATTGAAGTGCTTTTATCTATCACTAACGGAGACCCTTCAAATTCTAAGTGTGTGGTGCGCTTGACTGATCACTTTAAGCACAGTGGCCCCAATGGCCAACATCTATGCATCGTCCTCGAATTCCTCGGCGATAGCTTACTCCGTTTGGTCAGGTTCCGTCGTTACAAAGGCCTTGAATTGAACAAAGTTAGGGAAATATGCAAATTTATTTTGATAGCTCTGGATTACTTGCATAGGGAACTTGGCATCATCCACACCGATCTAAAACCCGAAAACATCCTCCTCTTTTCCACCATTAATCCTGCCAAGGATCCGATCAGGTCCGGTCTTATGCCGATACTCAAAAGGCCAAAAGGGGGTACTCCAAATGGTGGATCCACCATGACCATCATCGTCCAGAAAAAACTGAAAAGGAGGGCAAGAAGTGCTGTTGCTAATATATCTGTTGGAAGAGGTTCCATGGGAAGAGAAGCAGAAGCAACGAAACCGGAAAAAAGTATGGATGGAATCGATTTGAGGTGCAAGGTTGTGGACTTCGGCAATGCATGTTGGGCTGATAAACCATTTTCTGATGAAATTCAGACAAGAAAGTACAGAGCTCCTGAGGTGATACTAGGTTCTGGCTATTCCTTTCCTGCTGATATGTGATCTTTTGCTTGCACAGCCTTTGAGCTCGCCACCGGCGACATGATGTTCGCCCCTCAAAGCGGCAAAGGATATAGTGAAGATGAGGTATAAGTGTTCCACCCATCTTTTATAACGTTTTTCGACACGGTCGGGATATCGACAATACTAATGTCCATTAGTATATATGTTACAGCATCACCTTGCTCTCATGATGGAACTTCTCGGAAAGATGCCTAAAAAGGTGAAATTATTTCTGTATTATCAATATCATCTCCTGTTTACAAAACTATTATGATACACGCATTTCATTTCATGCTTCTCTGCAAGCAGATCGCCATCGGAGGAGCACTATCGAAGGAATATTTCGATCGGCATGGGGATCTGAAGAGGATTCGAAGGCTGAAGCTCAGGCCACTCGACAGATTTTTGGTGGATAAATACAAATTCTCAGAGAACGATGCTCGTGAGTTTGCTGGCTTTCTTTATCCTCTCCTGGATTTTGCACCAGAGAAGCGACCAACGGCACAGCAGTGTCTGCAACATCCATGGCTCAACCTCAATACCTCTCATCACAAAGAGATGAATCTTCAGTCTAACGTATAATACTACATTGCGGTCGCGGTTGTGGCTGAGATTTTGGCGCTACGGATATATTTATTTTCTAAAAAGGATTATGGGAAACCTTAAGGTTAAGTAAATGTATAGTAATATAATTATATTGTAAGGAAATGACATGGGCCGAATGGTTCGGCGAAAATGTATACTACCTAATGTATAGCATTTCTGTTTTACATATTTTTTTTAATATTTAATTTGAAAATTTTCAAAGGAAAATAAAATTTTGAAATATCATACTTTTAATTTCATTTTTCCTATTTAGGGTCTTGTTGTTTGTCAATATTGTAATTGCATGGAGCGAGAACAAATTATTAGAATTTGCAACATAATAAGACAAATAGTCTGAAATTCTAAATACTTTGCTTAAAATGAAGAGTTTTTATTTATTTGAAATAAAATACTTTATTTAAGATGGATTTTTTTTATTAATATGATGAAATAAACTTATTTTACTTTCTAAAAACTATTATCATATGGGGATGTCTAAGGAAAGACAACCTAATATAAGATTAAGAAAATACGCTACCGGAAATATTAATTTTTTTTTAATATTTTCTATAGAGCGCTACCTAAAATTTTATTTTTTTCTACCGTAAATGTTAATATCGGAAATATTCATTTTAGATAGTGAAATTAACATTTCAAGTTGAAAAAAATAATATTTTTGGTAAAATTCTACCGAAAATATTAAAAAATATTAATATTTTCGATAATGTATTTTTTTATTCTTATATTAAGCTTCGATACAGTAAAACTGCCCATTATCATATTGAATTAAGAGTTTTGAATTTTGATGATGTGATAATGAGTAGATTTGTTCATATATTAAATAATTCGTCCAATTTAACACAATCGAGAACAAACATATGATTATATTTTCAACTCACATGTCAGACTGATTTAACGTGAAATAAAATAATAATTTAAATTTGACTTAATGAATCATTTGTCTCCTAAACTATATATAATTTTTGGCCTCTTTTGTCCCCTAATGCTTAATTTTGCTACCTATTCATCTCATTTTTAATAAAGTTTTTTTTAAATTGACCAATAAAATCACGTCACGTGATACTTTTAACTAAAGAAATGTAAGTGATTTTAATGAAAAAGAGTAATTAGCATGTCAAGTCTCTCAAATTTTTTTGTTCAATTTCGTCTTTGAAATTTTTATTTGATCCTAAATAAAGAGTATTTTCTGAGAATAATACTCATTTTATATTTATTTATATAAATGGAACATCACGTGGAAAACGCTTTGAAAAAGCAAGTTACTTTTCAACGTTGACATCATCTAAGACCAAAATAAAAAAATGATAATAATAGGCTACAAACTATAAAAAATATAAAAGAAGGAACATGCGGCGTGGCATGTGTCAAATAAGTGATATACTAATGACTAATGGTGTAGTTCCTAAATTTTCCTTCCAAATCCAGATTTTCCCATTGGTTCACCGGCGTTATAGAGTATTTTTGTCCAAACCTATAGATGGAGAAGTCGAGAAAGAGAAGAAAGATAATGTATCCCTATTCCATGATGCTTGGACAGGAAAGATTATAGATCAGACCAAGATAATGTCAAAGCTTTTGTTTGAGTATTTCAATTTCAAGCTAAGAAGAAGAAAAACATGAGGAAAAAGATAGAGAAGGAATATAGACCAAAACAGAAATACAATAAAGTTAAGAAACCAAATTCGTTATCTACCCATAAAAATGAAAAACTCACGTTCTTCATTCATTTGGGGCATTGCATTAGATCTCAGGCTTACTCGACTCTGCATTGATTTGCGAAGATCAGTAATGAAAATGAATCACGTTGGAGAATGGACAAACGAATGTGGGCCAAAAACAGTTGCCTCAACGTTTTACATTTTGCTGTATGTATCATATCATTCGTCCTCCCGGGTCTTCTTTTACAACTGAATCATATACGTAACTTAAATGTTACAAAACCAAAAGGAAAAAAGAATGCTTTGCTGTGGCCACGGCCGTGATTTCTTTCTAGCAGCCACCAACTGTGGGTAAAGCAAGAAACAGAAACGGACAGATCATCCGGCAGATGAATTTTATGTTACCTTTAAGAAAATGAGAATCTTGAAAAAAGTGAAAGGGTCGGGGATGTTTCATTTGCCTGGCTTGGCACATCGGTATAGCTGCGGTAGGCTTGTTGACACTTCTGCATCTGTGGTGCCATATAACAAGAGATTCTTCTCATTAGTGCGTTCATAATTCCCATGTATACATTTGCTCAGGAACCCACAAAATTAAGCATCGAGCAGTGAAATAGAAAAATTACCTCTTCAGGACTAAATTGAAGAAGCATTGCTACAACGGGTAGTAAAGCTTCCACTTCACCTATTCAAAGAATTAGCAAGGTTCCAAAAAAAAATATTAGGTCCATTGACATTGACACTTGGACATTTTTACAAAAGTTATGCCATTGAAAGTACCTGTTTCAAGAAGCTTTAGGATTACATTTTTCAGGTACGTCATATCGACACCTTCTCTCATTTTCGATCTTTCCATGTTGCGAAGTTCCTCTTTCAGCATAGCTTCCTATGTTTGTGAAGGAGAGCATGTAATTTTATAGGTTGACAAAATATAATAATTGCAAAGTGGAGAAAATAAAAAGTTCGATGCAACACAAGAAATCCATTTCATTTTACTACGTTGTAGGACTCTTGCCTTAATCAAATAACATACAATTTCCCACACGAAAAGACAACACTGAGGAAAGGTACAAATAGAACACGTAATGAAACAGCATGGCATGTCTAAACTTCTTCATACCTGTTGATTGTGAAGGCGATTTTCACGTTCAAGCTCCTCAATCTCTTCCTGCATTGTGCATGCATCAACAAACCAAACTCGGGAAATTAATTAAAATGAAATGGAAATTACTAACCTGAAGGGCGAAAATGTGTCGCTGTGATTGTGCCAGCTCTTCCTCCCTCTGAGCCTGCTGCCTTGCTAATATCTAAATTTGATGGGAAAGTTAATGTAAAATTATTTCACTGATATATGGTTTTGAAAGGAAAAAACCATAGAAACATATTTATCAAAAAGAAAATTTCATAAAAAGGAAGTATAAAGCTACCAGAATCTGCTGTTCTGCTGTAGAGGTGTTTAGACTCGGAGCATCTTGTTTTTGTATGGCTGAAAAGACTAACAGTAAACATCAGAGCTCCATAAACAAAAAGGTTAAAATACAAAATAAAATCAAGTTTCCAACTAGAAGTAGTACCACATAAACACTCATCATACCTGTGTTGTAATTCTCAGTGTGATCAGCCTGAAAATTTTAATTCATTGTAAGCCCAAAATTTAACGAAATCAAACACCTCTCAAGGGTGCTGAGGTTTCAGGTATGGTCTACAGCTATAAAAGAGAAAAGGGAAACATACCAGTTGTCTCGAGTCCAGAGATCGTTGAAGATTCTTGTTGTCATCCAAAAGTCTAGAAATTTCATTATCCTTCTCCTCAATCATTCTATCAGCAAGATTTCGTAATGATGCGTGCTCCTCCTGCAAGTAAAGAATCCAATCAATAAAAACAGAAATAAAAGTTCTCTATCATCAAAATAGGATAAAAAATTCTAGGTACCTTCAACCGCTTGTACTGTAATTTTGTCTCCTCTAATTTTTTTTGTATATCTTCACCAGATGACGCTTCATTTTGAGCAGTAAGTGCTTCGCATCTGTCTGCAAAATCAGCAATCATAAATGTCACTTTATTCAAAGTTCAAGACAGAAGCATACTTGATAAAGGAAAAAAAAAGAAAAGAAAAAATAAATATTGCATGCATTGAAACAATACATCGCCAAGTTTCTTCCAAATTTTTAAGGTCCATTTCCCATACAGCTTTCTCTGATTGGTGGCAAGCAGTAGCAGAATGAAGATTGCTCTCTAAACTTTTGATCTGCTGTTTGGCATTGTCAAGTGCTGCATCTCTAGTATAAAGCAGGGTGAATAATTTCAGTACAGAATTCAAACAAAAAAAGGCGAACATAATGTTCCGACTTAGCAAAAGCCTAAAATCCAAAATATATTTTTGGCATCCCTTTTCCTTTTCTGACTAGTTTCCTTGAGATCATAAGTTCAGTACATTTAGCTATCTCATCATGGCTTTTAACTTATGATGCTACCTTTCTGCAAGTTCTTTTTCATGATTGCCTAAAACATCCTGAACATCTTGACGGACCCTATCCCTTTCTGCCGATACCAATGACAATTCTCTTTCTACCTCCTGCAGCAATCAAACAAATGACTTTCTTATCTTTTATCGAAAGATGAAATGTAGATAACAAAGTTATAACTATTCTGTATTACAATATAATACTTTTAATGCTTCTTCAAGTGCTTTTGTTTGTTCAGACTCTTTAGCTGCTGCTAGTTCTGCATCCTTTTTCTGGAGAAGTGTGTGCGCACGAATTTTATAAGAGGAAAATTCCCTTTCAAGACGGCTAATCTGCAATACAAGAACCAGAACATATAAGATTCTGCTACATATTTATGTGTCTTTTGTGAGCATAATTCAGATATCACATCCTTAAACAACAAAACATCTAGCGGAGGTCATGCAGAACCAAAATATAAATTGCAGGAGAAAAACTAACAGGAAAAATTTGAGCTGCAGAGAAAGTTAAACCTCTTCTTTAGCAGCTGCTAGCTCGGCTTCTTTAGTACTTAGCATCTGGGTCTGCAGAGATGCCTCTGATTCCAGCTGACCTATCCACCAAGTAAAATAGATTTTCATTTTCTTGTACATAAGTGACGAATTTAAAATTACAAAGGCTCTCTGTGAAATGTTTATACTTCTCATTTTAGCAGCTTCTATTTCAGCACGAATGCAGTTACTCTCAGCAGCTTCAAGTTTTGCTTTGAATGCCTGAGAAGCAGCTTCCCACTTCTCCTTTTCCTTTTGCTGAAATATCACACGGTTTGTCGATGATAAGGAAAAGAAATGTTAACCCACTACATTTGTGAATAATAATAATAATCATATTGTTTTCATTAATGGCATCTACTTATTTGAAGAGTTTGATTCATACATGCTCAAGTTTCACATGTGAAAGCTCTCCTCTAATAGATTCCACAACAGCTCTTAATCGTGCAGCTTCACCAGTCGAAGCTGCATCAATCTCAGCAATTTTAGACTCTTTCTCTGCCAAAAGCACCTGCAAATTATGTATCCATAATACTCGCTCAACCTATTATAGAGAACACAGATATGACACACACAATGAAAAAGTCAAAGAACACCCCCCTTTTTTTTTCCTTTTACTCATTACAAAAAAAAAATAATACTTTAGGAGGAATGTATTCAATCTCCAAGTAGAATAAAATCCTGTGAAAATAACTCTTACCTGCAGGGAAGAAATCGTTTCAGTGGCCTTAGTTCTATCAGATAAAGCATCAGCTAGTTGTGCTTCCAAGCTCTCAATATTCTGATGAAAAAGAGAGAAGCATAAGAGAGACCAAAGCACCATTCTGGCAAGGTATGCCAGAAAGAAGAGAAAGCTCTTTGCATCTTAACCATCATTGACACATTATCCATCTGAATATCCAACTTACTTTCTGATGTTTAGCAGCTGCCTCTGCCACTGAAGCTTGCCTTTTTTCATCCGCAAGTTGTAGTAGTCCTTGCAAGTCTTCTAACATCTAAAACGTAAGCATGTATAAGATGGCCTCCATCAAGAATTTCAGCAGTAAAGTGAACTAGGAAGACAAAGCAACACAACATAAATCCATCCATGGGAATCGATGTCATTGTTAACTCTGTTTCAATTTCAGAGGTTCACACAAAAAGTTACCAAGTATAAGCACTTGATCAAATTGATGATACAAGAAGTTCTAAGTTGTAAGAAGGTATTGTTTAATAGTCTCCAAAAAAGCAAACAAACATACATGAAAATCTTTTGATATTGGAACACGAAAACTATTGTCCGAAACCAAACACAATAAATTATACGCACATAAAGCTATAGTACCTGTTCTTTCTCTAAAACTGTTTGTTGCAATGCTTCAATTGCATCTTCTTTAGGTTGCATTGAACGGCATAATTCCTCAATATTGTCTCGGAGTCTAGATATAAACGGCATCAGAATTTTAAAAAGTGATAAATAAGGAATTAAACTCTATAGGCACAATCAGTCGGTGCTAAAACAATGAGATTCCTGATAAAGGATAAGTGCATTTTTTTAGGTTCAAATTCGTTTTTAGAATTATATAGTTCAAAAATGATTATACTTATTGTTTGCACTTCGTAATTGCTGTCTCTCTGCATCCATCGCTTTCAATGCTTCATTTGCTTGTTGACGTGTGCGCTCGAGCTCTTGCTGCAGACCTGACTGTTGGGATGATGCTTTCTCAATTGATTCATTAGCTTCATGAAGCCTGACCTCAATGTCATCTTTTTCCTGAAAATAACAATCTCCAAACAAAAATCTAACTTAGTTCCATGCAAACCAAGCTTCCTTCCATAATTTCTCTTTTTTTTTTTTTTGATAGAATCCATAATTTCTCTTGATATAAATTTTTAACAAAATTAGGAAAGTGCTGCAGTTAAATAAAATAACCAAAGGACAAAATTCACCTTCTGAACCTCTTGAATGCGCTGTTTCGCACGTTTGTGAAGCCGGTTAAATTTGGAGTCAAGCTCATTGTACTTCTCCTCACGCTCTTTTATTTCTTGATCCAACTTTTGTTGAGCTACAATATGATCATATGATCAATGGTATATACTCAAGGGTCAGAACAGACTACGCAGAAATAAGAACGCGTATTACACTAAAAACAGATTGATCCTTCTCTTGTTTCTGAGATGTTCTTAGAGAACGGTTTACAAGGTTACATTAAGCCAACTTCACAGAATATAAATAAGATGCAATTTTTAATAATGAACTCCTCTGACCTTCAGCAAGCTTGCCATAGAGTTCTTGAGCTTTGGCATCTGCTTCTGAGTAGACCTCTCGAAGATGCTTTAAAGCGTCTTCTGCTGCAGCTCGTGTTTTTTTTTCTACATTAAGTTCTCTGACCAAAGATTCTATTTTCTCATGCAGTTCTTTTACGTTAGTCGGATACTCGGTTTCCGTTTCACTTACATTAGTTTGTCCGGATGGAACATAATGTTCTGATTGGGAATTTTTGAAGTTCTCCAGCTGAGACTTTAGGAATTCATTCTCAAATTTGAGTTCGGTAACTGTCTGTAAAAGCTTATCATGAGCATCATCCGAACTCAAGTTGGCATTTATCAAAGCATTTTCCTTGGAATGATCTCCATTCGTTTCAGACAACTGTGTCTCAGGCTTCAAAGAATCATCTTCCCGAGTTTCAGGCACTTGAATAACCCCCTCAACCCCCTCCCCAGACATTATCGCACACTATATAACAACAGCACCACAAACATCAGCTACAACAACCTAAAGATTACAAATGAAAAACTAATTTTGAAGCTATTAACCATAGAGCAAGCGGATCAGGAAGCTAGTTAGCATCAATCATTCTTTAACAGCTATTGGAAACTAAATGTACGATAGAAGACAAAGTCAACACTCAAGTATTGTTCTCAATTGTTCGCTCTTTGATCAAATGAATCTAAGATGAGGAACTTCTCCAGAATCCAAATTTTCGTTTAATGCTTTTGTAAATCGTGCAAGAATAAATGATAAACAATAAAGCAAACGACAATTATCTTAACAGATGTCGTTTAAGTTGGTCAGGAAATCAATTTTCCAATGAAAATTCAAAAAAAAATGCAAGCATTAGATCTGAATTAGAAACTAAGAAGTAGGAAGTGTGTACCTTTGAATCTGTGGAATGAGAGAAGATGAGGACCGATTCGATTTGATTCAATCACTGATTTGATATAGAATTTTCAGTTTTGAGGGAAATTGGGAATGGTCTGCTGAGCTCAATGCTAAGAAGTGCCAGCTTCGATCTAGATTTGAAATCCCAGACTTGTCAAATTAGGTTTGAGCTTGATTGTATTTCTCTTAAAACTTGGATTGGAGAGAAAAATATTTAAATGTATTCATGTTTATTTAATAATTTATTGGAAAATTATAAATTTTAAACAATTTAATATTTTTTATATGTAATTCGAGTATGTCATCTCCGTTGTTGAAATTACTTCTTGAATAAAGACAATTTAGTTTTTTTTTAAAAAACATTAGATAATTGCAATAAAATTACTTAATAATGTTATAATAAAAATGAAAAACATAATTAATAAAGTTATTTCATTACAAAACATTAGGGTAATATATCTCATGCACTATCTCCGAATTATAAAAGTTTTTTTACCAAATTTTATCTTTTAACTAATTTAGATTGATTTGTATCTCACAATCGATTTTTGTGATGAAGTCTCCCAATAAAAAATTTTTACACATACAAATACTCGAATTATAATAGATTTTATTAATGAACAAAGTTAATATTATGAAATTATATTTCTAAATTTATTTAAACATAATTAAAAAGTATAAATTTACGGAACGTTAGGTTCCGTTTGATGTCGGAGAGTAAATTTCTTTGTATTTTAAAAAATAATTTTAATAAATTTTAAAGCACTTTAATACCGATCTTTTATAAATATATGAATTTAATATTTAGAATTCATTAAATATATTTTTGTTTGTTATGGATTTAAACCATGATCAATTCACTCGGTCAAAAAACTCTTATTTTCAATTTTCTTTTTTATTTTCAAAAAAAAACTTTTGATTGTTATTTTTTTATTTTCTAAAATTATTTTGATGTGAAAAAATATCTTTATTTATTAAAAATATACAAAAAAAAATCTAAAAGTTGTAAATGGAAGAGTACGATGGGAGTCTAATGTGGTCAATGTTTTAATTGGAAGAAAAGAAGCTTTGGATTGAGAGGAATAAATTGAATAAGATATAAAGTTGAGGGAATAAATTGAAAAGAAAGTAAAGTTGTGTGAAAGAAATTTTTGAGTCAAAGAAGTATTTTAGTGTTTGAAAAGTGATGGGTTCAATTTGAGTCAAGAATTGACTTGAATTGAAGGAAAAAATAAAAGATTGAAGAGGATAAGGAATAAACAAAATAATAATAATTAAAAGGACAAAATATACAAATGACCTTATGATTATAAGATACTATTTTGTTAAGTCCCCTAACTATTAAAAGTTATAAAATGGTCCTCCAACTATAGGGAGTTACTTTGTTGAGTCACTCAACTATTAAAAGTTACAAAATGGTCACCCGACTATTCATTATGTTCCAAACTCATCCTTTTTCGTTAAAAATTTGACAGTCGATTGAACTAGACGTTAACTTTCTGGTTGTGATCTGATAAAACATGATCTCATAATCTCAAACGACTATCATATCTCAATCAGCAAGTTAACGTCCAGTTCAGACAACTTTCAATTTTTAAACAGGAAATGACGACTTTGAAATATAATGAATAATCGAGTGACCAATTTATAACTTTTAATAGTTGATGGACTCAAAGATGTAATTCCCTATAGTCAGGGGACCATTTTGCAACTTTTAATAGTCAAAAGACTCAACAATAATATCTTACAATCGAGGGACCATTTATGTATTTTACCCTAATTAAAATTGACTTAAAAGGTTAATTTTTGGGTTAAGTATCGATAGGTATCAATATATATATATATATGGAACTACAATGTTCAAACTAAAGTATTCATATTTGAACAATTATGTATATGGAGTGTGTATACGTTATTAATAACTAAGAAATATTATGAATATATACTATTTTATAAAGCTACCAAACAATCATGAAATGATTAAGGCTTTAACCTAGGCTTATAAATACATCCTTAATTATTCTAAATGTGATTTTAAACTTTAAATATACTTATTTTTATATTTTTATATAAATATATATACATTAATATTAATCGAAAATTCAATTGAAGATTACTTGATATTATAAAAAAATGAGACATTAATGATAACACTCTTAATCACTTTGATGATGTTACGTTATTAATTAGTTATCTATGATGCTAATGATATCTTATAATGTGACTACATTGTTTAATAAATGATTAATATAAACTAATGCAAAATTTAGTATTTATTTTAAAATAAGTATGTTTAATTGATAAGTTAGATTGATAATGATGATTTAACAGATTGTATGATCACGTAACTTGAGTTATATTTGTATTAGTTAATAATAGTGTTTGGTAATTAACATGGATTGTGGGTATGATTGGGACTCATGATTGACATATGTTATTTATAGTGTTTTATGTGGTCTTGTTTGCATTTAATAGGGATGAATCTAAATTTTTTTGAGGGGCTGAAATTTAATTAATTTTTTTTAATTTCTCAAGAGATTAAATTGAATTGCTTTTCGTTTTTGGAGGTCAGAAAACAATCTTGCCATAATATTAAACTTAAAGCTTTATAATTGTTAAGGGATTTAAACCGTGGATTTTCAATTTTGAGGGGTCTGCCTACTCCTCAAAATGAAATTCTTCATATTCAGAAAAGAAATGAAACTCACAAGATTCATCAAAGAGACTTTCTCCCAATTGGAATAATATCTTAATCTCCACATCAGCTGAAACAACAGACAAATCGAGGCTTGAAACAGGATCATGTTTAAGTTATAATTGTTGTTGTGTTTCACCATTGTTGGAATTTTCGATTCTTTGAATGGAACCTTTGAGCTCAACAAGAATGTGTGTTCTTGAAGGATTGAATGCTGTCTGTTTCCAAACCGAACCAGGCTCTTCCAATGGACTTGGATCTTGGTAAAGCTCGTATATAGATTCAGCTCCTGGGTTCAACTTGCTCACATTTGTCAAGCATTTTATCTCATCCGGGTCAATCAGTAAATTGCTTTCTCCATCTTTCCATGCTATCAACTGGATCACTCAACAAAAAACAAATAATTTTTGGCTTTCTTGAATCTTTTACCTAAAGACATTAGTTTTTTTGGGTAAACTATGTAATCAATCACTCACCTATTTCCGCAGGTGGGGTAAGAATCATCATCACCGTTAACTTTTTAACTTTTTAAATACGGACGATCAAAATAAAATCAACATGTAGTTTTAGATATGGTTTTGGGTGAAAAATAGTTGAGTAATCAAAACAGAACTATGAAAATAGGTAAATGACTAAATACGTTTCTTTGTTACCTTTGATGGGCCTCCCAGAGCATTGGTGGAATAGAGCCTGGCATTATCAACAAGTTGACAATATCCTGGAAATGCACTTGCAAACATTTTATGGGATTTCAACTGAGAATTTACTCTCACTGCTCTTTTCACCATTATTGCTCTCCTGCAAGATCCCCAAAACACATTGATATATATAGGTAACCCTATAATTTAAGCCAATATGGTAAAAGGTATTCTTCTTCCCATTACCTTATCCCCCTAATAACAGCTAGATATGCATCACAAACCACCCCAACCAGCTCTATTCTGTATGGTTTCCTATGACTCCCATTACCATTTTCTTGTTCATTCTCTTCCTCTTCCTCTTCCTTAACCTGCTCCCAATAATTATCGGTTACGGTGCCATCATCGGCCACTTTGTAGCCGACCCCCATTCGGTATTGGTGTTTGTGGACGTTTCGAGCCATTGCGATCGTCTGCTCCACAAAAGGCACCCACGATAACGTTCCGTCCATTACCACATCCCGACCTTCGTTCAATGCCGTCACCAGAAGCGACGATGCCGCATTGGTCGAAGATTGATGAACCTGATTATACACATATTTATACACACACATCAAATGTAAGTTATTTAAGAGGAAATTGAATGGAAGCTGTTTTTACTAGTTCAGCTGTTTGTAGCATATCATCATGGTGACCCCTAGAGCTCAGAGCTCTGTAAATAACGTCGGTTTCTTTGAAAGCATCCGCCTCTACCACCACCGCATTTGTGGCCGCTCCTAACCAGAATGGTCTGCAAATGTCCCATTAACAAGATCAAATACTCTGGGACGAATTATGAATTTGTTTAATTTTGTCTTCAGTCCTTCAAACTTTTAAAACTGAACTTGGTCTTACTCTTTGAGTATATCTTTGAGAACAGTGCTTTTGCCGGCACCCATACCGCCGCCCATAAGCAGCAGGACGGGGCTGCGCTGGCTGTGGGCCACCGGGACCATTACGTCAGTGTGATTAGAATCATCGTCCACGCGTCGCATGGCTTTCATCTCCTCCATCAATGTTGAGAACAGTCGTGTCACGTGTAGATCCTGGGTCAGCCTCTCAAATCTCTTCTTCCTATGATAATAATCATATAAAAATTATTGATCTATCAAACTAGCATTGATTGATAACTTCTTAACATTATTTTTATTGATTTTTTATTTGAGCAAATTACGCTATGAATAAAATTTCTCTTTGGTCCACCTTAGTTTGGGAAAATTTTATTTTAGTCCCAAAAAAATGTAAATTTTTCGTAGGTAATAAAATGGTAAAATTATCCTACATTCCTAGAAACTTATGAATTTAAAGTTATACTTTTAGTATTATTCTTTATTTTAAATTACTAACAACATTAAAATATTCCATTATTTAATTGATGCGATTTTTTTAAAGTTAGACTATGTATCATGTATGTTAATACGAGTCTTGTGAGATTTGTCTCATGTCGCAGTTAATTAGAAGGGGAATATTTCTCAGTTAATTAGAAGGGGAATATGTAAAGAGAGAAAATCTGTTAACCGAAAGTTTTTAATCATTTACTCTAAAAATCGTTTAAAAATACATTAATTTTTTAAAAATTCATCCTTGAGTTTAAAGATATCGTTTTACCATTATAAATATTATTCTTTATTCTAAATCACTAACACCATTACAATATTCCATGACTCAGTTGATGCGATTCTTTTAAAAATTCGCTCTTGAATTTGAAGCTATCCTCTTATTATTATTAATATTATTATTTATTTTTAATAGTATAAGGTTATTGTAATATATTATTTATTCAGAACTTTCTTAATTAATTGATTATATATATATATTTTATAGACGCAACTATTCAAAGTCAAAGTTTAAAAAAAACATTCTTTTTAATCAACCACTTAATGGTTCATATTATTCTTAATTCTAAAATACTAAATTATTAAAACATTTCATTATTCAGCCTATGTATATTCTTCTAAAATTTACCCTTGAATTTGAAGTTATCTTCTTGTTATTATTCTCAATCTTTTAATTTTCTTTTTTTTTACTTTTAAATTAATTAAATAATGATATTTAGTATAAAATTAATTTATTGTCTACTCACGTATGTATATGTTATGTCAATATTTTAATTCACATAAATTTATTTAATTAATAAAATATTAATAGTTAATTATTTATTTTTATAAAAGTTGGAATAATACCAAAATTAACCTCCGTTTATAAAAATGATCATTGTAACTCCTATTCTTTTTTCTGCAACATTTTGACCTCCAACGTTTTATTTTAGGATAAAATAACTTATAACATTTGACTGAATAGTCACTTTTACCCTCAATGTTTAATTTTAAGGTAAAAATGCTCCTATTTTGGAGCTTTAACCTTTGTTAACTAATGGTTTCCAATTATACGCGAGTATTTTTGACTCAAAATATAATGCTGGGTCAAAATGCTAAAAAGAATAGATGTCAAAAGGACTATTTAGTCGAATATTAGGGGCTTTTTTGACATTAAGCCAAAATTAAAATAATAAGTCATATTTGCTTAAGGAAGAATATGAAAGAAAATGAAATTAATCTCACTCTCACCTTGTAGCTGTCATCACTAAGTCCTTTAGCTTTGGTTTCTTCTCAGATTCAACACTCAGAACCTACCATTCAAGCAATTCCATTAAGATAACACATTGTACACTTAAAATGAAAATCTATGTCGGATCATTAATAAAAAGATAATGTTTAGTCGATTTAATATATCGACTACTGGGTTGGGACGGACGTGCTTATATTGAGATTTTGCAGTACTCAGTCCAGATTAACCGAGATCGGATTCACGTGGTTATACAAATAAAAGAAACGTTTACAGATTTCGAATTTGAAGATAAGAAACATTCAGACCTGGGTAATCATATCTGGAGCACGACTCCAATGGAAAGCAAAATAACAAAGGATGCATCTCTCCAACTCCTCCATCAACTTCACGTACAAATTCTCACCTCCTTCTTCCTTACCAAAATATTCAAACATCTTTACCTCACAATCTTCAGGATTTTTCAGATATTCATTAGCCAATTTGCAGAGCTCTGGACACTCATTTGCATCCTCAAACCCTAGCTGCCTGGCTGCATTAATCCCAAATCCACAAACCCAAAATCAAAACATTAAGTCCTTGAATGTTTATAAAAACAAGGGCTTTTATGTATATTACCAACGTAGTGGGAGAATCTTTCCAGCTTCCCAACACGGCAGGACTCGGTCCTATACAAGAAAGGGGTAATGATATTTTGATGTTCTTTAAGGGGTTCACTCTTCCGCCGTGTATAAGCTACTGCGGCGGCGGCGGCGGCGGCTCCGATTACAGAGGCAGCAACGATAGAGGTGATGATGGATATGCCATGGCCATGCTCTGCAGAGATTATTTTGACAGAAAATTACTAACAATTTACTTGAACTTGCAGTGTCAATAAATTAAAAGAGACAAGATTTTAGCTGAGCTTTTACCGTGACGCATTTTGTTGTTGTTGTGTGGTTGAGGATGCAAGGAAATGGTGGATGAAATGAATGTGGGTTGGAGGGATTTTATACACAGTAGAGCGGATAGGGTAGTATGTTATAAAATATGATAAATTTACAAAAGTTTAAAGATTATTTTATAATAATTTATTAAATTTAATATTTTTTATAATAATTTAATAAAATTTAATCATCATTTATAATCGTTTTAAACGTTTAATGGTTATTTTAAATTTATTATAATTTTAGTGATGAAAAGATTATTATAATAGATCCTAATTTTTTTTATAATTTACACTAAAGGGTTGTTTGTTTGTCTCTTAATAGAATCATTCAGCGCTGCAGCGTATTTGTTTCGCACCTTTGAATGATTTAATGTTGACTGATTCAACAAAACAGTGCTGAATAATTCAACACAGAAGTACATCTGAATGATTCAGAGCCATTATCAAACAACATGTCACATTCAGAGTTAATTCATACACAGACTCTAAATCATTTAATATTTAAAGCATTCATCACTTAATTATTATAACATAAACAAACAACCCCCAAAATTAAAATAAAAGTTTGCATTGTCATTTGTCGGTGGAATTCAAACTTTAAGTACGTGCTATTATAATCATACCAGAAAAGTGTACAATATATGGTGGTTCACTGCATTGATGTGACGATGCCAGCCTTTGTTTTCTTTTTAAAGTTGGTTCGCTAGTATTTAGTATATTGTACAGAAATTCATTTCCTTTACTAAATCAGACACATAAAACTCGTTCTAAGCAGACAATTAATTTTGTTTGATAGTTATTATTAAGAGTTAATTATATTATACGTCCTCAATTATGATTTTTATTTTAAATTTATTTATAATTAATTAAAAATCTTAATATTATCCTTAAATTATGACTATAATTTTAAATTAGTTTTTTAACTTTTAAATATTTCATTTTCATCCTCAAATTATCACCTTCATTCTCAATTGGTCCTAAACTTTTTAAACATTTCAATTTCATCCTATATATACTAATCACATCCTTTGTTAATAAAATCATTAGGTCAGGTTATATTATTATATGTTTGAACAATAAAATAAAATTTATGTCAAACTATGCTTGAAACTAAATATTTATTTGGATATGTTTGGGGAATTTAAAATGAGGGTCATAGTTTGAGGATGAAATTGGAATATTTAAAAGTTTAAGAACTAATTTAAAATAAAAGTTATAATTTAAGGATAAATTAAAATATTCAAAAGTTTAAACATCAATTTAAAACAATGATCATAATTTGGAGACATATAATACAATTAACTCTATTATTAAAGACACAACTAAATTGTAGCTAGAAATTACTGATAGTAGACTTTTTTGTTTGTCGAGATTATTTTTTAATTCAACAAAAAATTATTTTTGATAAAATATGATTGTTTTAAGAGATAAATTCATCAATAATTATTTTGACTTAGGTAATGACTGAACATCTATAAAATTATTTTTATAGAAAGATTTTTAATTTTTTAAAGGATAATTTTAATAGTTTGTTTAATGCCCCCAAATGTTAAATAGGGATTAAGTTGAACATTTCAAGAAGTATTACAGCTTAAATAAAAAGGGAATAAAGGTTAAAGCATCATGGTATAATTAGAACCTAAATTTTATTAGACTAAATAAATTAAAATTTAAAAAATAACCTCCAATCAAATGGTGACACATATTTCCAAGATTAAATTTTAGGTAAAATACACAAAATGTCACTAACATTTGAGTAAGTTTATATTTTCTCTCTGAAATTTCAAAAGTAACAAATATATCATTAATCTTATCGATTTATAACAAATCGAACATTAACATTAATATTTTATAATAAATCGGCCCCTTGATATTAATAACCGTTGAAGTGGGTGATGGAAAGATGATGTGACATGTTAGACTAATTTATTTACCACGTTGGACAATAATTGATCAACTTTTTCTTGACTCATTCTTTTCTCTCTCTCTCTCTTTTCTCCTATCATTTACTATCATTAGAGAGAGAGAAGTTTTTATGCAAAGAGAAAAAAAATCAAACGTTTGATCGTTAATTTAAAATTTTTCTTATATTTTAATTTTTTTTATACTTTCTATTAATTTACGTCTGTACATGTTTACAATAATAGTTTATGGCCCAAGCAAAGAGAACCCATCCCTAGGGGAAGACCAAAACCTAGGCTTAGGCTTAGGCTTAGGCTTAGAAGCCAAGGTGACCGATCGCTCATATTGTACTAGAACTAATGGATAAAAATACATGCAATAGGCTATCTATTTGATGTCAAGTCGCTATAGAGATTTGCAAGAGAAAGTTTACACAATTAAAGGCGAAGAAATAGAGGTGTACAAGTTGATAAAAGCATTGTACGAACTGTAGCAGGCTTCTTGGACATGGAAATGGTATAGCAAGATTGATGAATACTTTCAGCAAAATGAGTTCTACGCCTATAGCTCATAGAGCTTAGATTCAAGACGCGGAGTGATGAGAACTTCAAGAGGGGTTGCTTTCAGATTAGTTAACCCCGTGCTTTCCGTCATATCGATGTCTTCGAACTTCGACGGCTTAGTGACTTCAAAACCATGCAAGAAGCTGCCTAAGATGAAGTGCAACATCCTGAGGGCAAGTGAGGCACCGGGGCACGATCTTCTTCCCGAACCGAAAGGTACGAATTCGAAAGATTGGCCTTGAAAATCGATATTCTTATTGTTGGTAACAAATCTCTCTGGCCGGAATTCATGGGGGTCCGTCCAAACACGTTCGTCGCGTTGAATCTTCCAGGCGTTTACCAGTAGTCGTGTACCAGGTGGAATGTGGTAGCCGGTCGATAGGGTGCAATCTTCTAATGCAGCCCGATGACCAATGACCGGTACAGGAGGGTATAACCGCAACGTTTCTTTGACGACGGCTTGAAGGTAGACAAGGTTTTTTATATCAGATTCTTGCAATGGTCTATGCATGCCAACGTGCATGTCTAGCTCATCCTGTGCTTTTTTTAGCACGCGAGGATTGTTCAGTAGCAAAGACAGTGCCCAAATGAGTGCCACCATGGTTGTGTCGTTCCCCGCAAAGGCTAAAGCCTACCAAAACAATATAACATTATTTGGAATAATTTGGTCAAAACCGGTACGCGGAGTTTAAATAAATTCCGTTGTGTTAAAGAATTCGTAAGTGAAAAACAAAACTAAACGATATCAACATAGAAAATAACATACACAAGATATCAAATTTATCGTTGTTCGACATTGTCTATCTTTACAAATAAAAAGCACAATAATCCATTATAAACGTAGATATTATGAATGATACAAATATATGATATTTTTAAAATCTTATATTTATACCAAAATTCGGGGTATCCCAAATCACTCTCTCAATATCCGTACAAAATTTATCTCTTCAATGTAAATATCAAAAGTTACATGGACTATGAAAAGATTTCACCTCTATAAATAAAATATCTCTCATAATTCCAAAGGTTTATGCATAAACATTTGACTAAATAGTCACATTACCCTCTTTTTAAGCATTTTAACCTCAAACGTTTCATTTTGTGTAAAAAAATTTCTTCGCGAATGCAAATCGTTAGTTAATAAACAGTTAGCGCTCCAAAATAAGAGTTTTTTCCCTCTAAAATAAAACATTGAAAGTTCAAAATGCTCTAAAAGAAGAAAATTAGTCAAAATAATTATTTAATCAATGTCGATAATTTCCCCCCTAAAATGAAGGTTAGCATCCAAAACACTAAAAATATATGAGCTAATGTGACTATTTAATAAAATATTAGATACATTTTTGACATTATGACTTTGATATTTATAGAGTTAAAATATTTAATCACCAAAAAATTTTAATTCCATAAAATTTATTGTATAAATAAGTATTTACTTATTAAATAAATTTAGTTATTAAATAATACTAAAATCTAATTTAATTATTAAATTAAAATTTGATTCAATATCAAACATGTAGCCTTGTTGATCGTATCGGAGTCGAAAGAACCGATATCGGCATCGTCGAGAATATTGAGCAACACATCCATGAAATCCTGCTCTTCTATCACTCCTTCACTCCTAAGCCTCCTCTGTTTATGCTCCTCCAGCCACCCTCCAATAATGCTATCCAATTCTTTCGCTGTTCTTTTCATGGCCTTTTTGTGTCCCTGAAAATCCAGCCACCCAAGATACGGTACAGCATCGGACAACACAAACACCCCGAACCAATAAGACACGTCTCTCATTACTTGCTGACATCGTCGTGCCTCGGCTTCGTCGCAATCGGCGTCCGGTCCGAAGTATCTTTTCCCTCCCACCATTCTCAAAACGATATTATGAGTTAATTCCCCAAACCACTGCTTCATATCCACCAACACTCCACTATCTCTGTCAAGCCATGACCTGTACTAACAGAAAACGTAGGATTTTATGTTACAAGGATAAAATTAAAAAATTAAAAAAAATGAAATAAATTATCAATAAAGACACGAACAAAATATATAAAATATATAATAATTTGAAATTTTCATGAAAAACCTAAATAATCCTCTTATCGCAGTCTTCACTTCCGAAACTCGTATATATTCGAGTGTATCGATCCGGTTGTTAGATAAAAGCTCGAGCGTGGCAATCTTGCGCATCTGACGCCAATAGGGTCCGTAAGGGGCGAACCCGAACAAAGCAAAATCATAGCCGAGAAGCTTGGAAGCAGCGATGTTTGGTCTCGTGGAAAAGACCTTATCGTGGACGGTGAAACATTCTTTGGCCATCTCCCAAGCATTTAAAACTAACGCTTTGTTTGATCCTAGCCTTATGGAGAAAACAGGTCCATATTTGTCGGCCATAGAACCCAATGTTTTGTGGGTGAGCTGCTGACTGCCGAAGAGGTGCATGTGGCCGATGATCGGTAAAGCACCACCGGCTTGTGGTGGTGCACAGCAGCTTTGGGTTCGCTTGTTGGACGACTGATAAAAGTAAATGCAAAATAAAAGAGTAAGGGTGCAGAGTATGGTGAACAGGTACTGCGAGAGAGGATCCATTGGAAGATTTCAAAGCTTATGAGTTTGATCTCAAACCATCCATTTTGAAGTGAGAGAGTGCTTTCGGTTGATCTTAATGGAGTTAGATATTTTTCTACATGTTGATTGGAGGCTGCAGTGTCTTTTCACATCCATTTAAGCAAGCATAATAAATATAATTTTTTAATAATTTAACAAAATAATATATATTTAGTATTCTCGATAAATATTATTGTTTGAATTTATAACCTTTTCTTTATCATTAAATTCACTCGAAGAATTCAATAAACCTTTAATCAAAGAATGAATGTTTATCCATGGAAATTTCAGGAATTGGTGGCAATAAAGACTTAGGTGGCAAATCAATCCATATCACCTACAATTATAACATATCATTTGGTATTTTAATTCAAACACGCAATTTATAATAGCCATAAAACTTGTTAAACTTATAAAACAACAAAGATATTCAAGAGAAAATAAATGTTAAAAGTTATTTTATTAGTGTATGCATGTCGTGTAAGCTAATTATTTTCGATGATATTTTTTTTTAATAATTTGGATGATTATAAAATGATATAAGATTATAACATATCATTATTTTTTTAACAATATTCACTGATTATTATTGATTGTATGTTTATTAATATGTCTAAGAGATACTTTTAGTTATTATTGATTATAACGTAATATTTATTTTAAAAAAATTTAATCATTAACAAGACATAATCTATAAACGTAATTATTAAAATTTAAAATTTATAGAATAAAATAACACTCCCTTCTACATAAAAGAACCATAAATGAGACAAACGATAAAACAAATATTTTACGCACATAGGTAAAAAAAGTAATATTATTAATTCATAATCCTGAAAATGGGAGAAGAAAAATTCCACGTGAGGAAAGCTGGGCAAAATTAATTATAGTCTATCCACTCTGAGCCAAGCAAGTGCAAGTTGTATCTCTCCTTTCACTTGTGAAAACCTCTCTCTACAAACCCAATGTGTCTTCACCTTCATTCCTATTCACTCTTCTCTCTCTTTCAATGGGTGGCAGTGCCTACCCAGTATTCATTTTAAATACAATTCTTCTCTATTCACAGCCATTTGAATGAGAGATTAATAATATCAAGGGAGGGGGGGGGCAAAACACAAATAAAGTCACAAGTCACTGCTGTGTTTTTTTCTTTTTTTTATGTTTAGTTGTGACTTGGAACCTTATTGTTTCCTTATATCATGCAGATTCAGAGTCATCGACGACCAAATTTGGTTTTGGTGGTGGTATTGAGCAACGTCCCGTTTTCCCTAAACCTCGTCGCCTCGTTGGACCTGCTGCAGTTCCTGAGTTTCTCACTCCCCTCCTGCTGAAAAGTCAACTTAACATGCAAGTGGCCAAATTGATGGCAACCTTTCGGTGGAGAGTCGAAGACAATAAAATTTTCGGTGCATGTTCATTAATTGGTATTAAATTGTTGATTTTTGAATAATGGTTAAATCATAATTTAGTCATTGTATTTTAAGATATTTATAAAATTAGTCCCTAAGCTTCAACTATAAATACCCTAGTTCATTTAGTTTCAAATCCATCCCAAATATTTTTAGCTTTCTCCCAATACTAGATAATTTAGAGAGTTTCTTGAGAGTTGTTTTCTCATTTTTATCAAGAGAGAATTATCATTGTTTTCTCCTTGGTAGATCGAGAGAAGTTGTAATTCCTATTTTCTCATAATGAAATTCTTCTACCGTTGCCCGTGGTTTTTACCCTATATTATTTAGGGGTTTTCCACGTAAATTTTGTGTCTCTTTTATCTTCATTTTTATTTTCTCAAATTATCAGTTACGATTTTGCTCTATTCGATAGCTGTCTTCTACAGCACCTCATATGTACCAAACACAGGTTTGAATTGATTTCTCCTTTGATTTCTCGGTTGATTCTTATTTAGTATGACAAATCTTCAACGGCATCCAATCGTTTTCTGATGGACGGTGTGGAGTTATCAACATGATTGTTGTGAAGGTTAGTTGATACCACTTTCAAAATCCACGGTTTTTAATTAGAGACGTAAATGAATCAAATTTGAACATATAAAGTTATATTTACGTCACTTTATTTATTTATGAATATGTTCATATTTGGTTTATTTTCGTTTAATTTTTCAATATCGTGTTCATTTTGTTTATTTATTCTTGAAGATGTTCGTATTCATTGATTTAACGTTCACAAACATATTTATTTAATGTTCATAGATATATTAGGTTAACGTTCTATTAATGTTTGACAACCAATGCATTTAATGTTCATTTAATGTTCTATTAATGGTGAAATTACATCACTAGTCCTTAATTTATTTAGATTTTATAGTTTGAACTCTAAAGTTAACCTTATATTTAATTTAGTCTATATCTTTATCAATATTTAAAATATAAAAAATAAAATGAAAAGGAGAACCGAGTAAATGAGCTTATAAACGAGTCGATAAAAGAGCTTATAAACAAGTCAACAAACGAACTTATAAAACCAACAAACTAGCTTGTTCGTGAATATAACGAATAATAAATGTTCAATCGTCCTTGCAGTCACTAATGCTCGAACCCGTGACCTCTAGGAACAACAACGACTCTTGTAACAATTTATATAAGTTGATTTGTGTAAGAATTCAATTTTTAGATATCCATTACATATGTTGGATTATAATATGAACAAGAATAAATATGTTAGTTGTTAAGCATCAGTCCTTTCACCCGCAGTCAATAAAAAGAAGAGTAATATAGTTGATCAAAGTAATCAACCATCTCACTGAAGTTGTAAGGTTATTTCAAAGAGTGGAAACAAATATTAGACTATTTTTTTTTTCTAATTTTACCCTTCTTTAAATGTGTAACCATTCGAGATTTAAAGTTTTTTTTTTCAAAAGTTGAATGCTCGATTCAAACCCAAAATTTAATATATAAGTTTATATAATTATATGCTAGATAAGTTACATATTAGTTCTTTAATTATAAGATTTTTTATTATATCTGTTAACTATAAAAAAATACAAAATGATTATTCTAATAAAAATGAAATATATTGATCATTTTCTGTTAAAAAACAATGAGAGATATTTTAACTCTTTATATATTATAATAATTTGGTTATGACTTTTTTATGTTTAATGGATTTTGGATAGTGGTCCTGAGAGATGAGAGGCAATGATTTAGGGGCATGGGTGAACAACGGATATAATGATATTGATTATTAATTTTAGTAATTTGATTATTACTTTAATCTTAAATCTTTACTTATTATTAACTTAGTTATTAGTCAACAATTACTAAAGTAATTGATTAAAAGTTCTTAATTAACATCTGTTTTTTTAGATTATGAATTCAATATTCATTAGAAATAAATTTTTTATTCTCATTTTCTAAGGAGATACAACGAGAAGCACAAAAAAGAAGTGCTGACTAATCAGATGGGTGGGTGGGGGTGGGAATCTAAGGTGAAATGAAAAAAGTTTCAAAGTAGTGCTGACCTGTCATATCCTAGAATCAAGGAAAATCAATGCATATCCTAATCACAACAAATGAGAGGAAACTTTTAACTTTTAAGTAGGGCTGACCTTGGAGGCAGCTCTTTTTGACAATGTGCATGGTCACTCTTTTTATGTGCGGGTTGCAGTCCCATCAAATGTGACCAAAGATCTGTTTCTATGGAACAAAATATATGTAATGGACTCGGGCATTGTTTAGGTACGTTATTCAATTAAATAGAGCTTTTATTTTACACACACGTGGGAGTGAAGTTGATTTGGCATAATTAGGATTGTAAATGAGTAATTTAAGTATGATTAAGTTTGATTATATTTGAAAATTTTAAAGCTGAGTTTGACTCGACTCAAAAGTTCGTGAGCTTGAAATTTTCAAACTCGACTTGAGTTCGAAAATATTTGAACTCAAAATATTCTCAGATTTAGTTCGATTGAAGTTCAAACTTAAGTCTAAACATAAACCTTAAGTATATGAAAGTATTAATTTGTATTAAAAAAACACATAAAACATGTAGATGTTAATATTATTAATAATTTAATTTAAAAAAATAAATTTAATATATTATTTTTTCGAATATCAAGTAGTTCGTTTCAGCTCGATAAAAACTCGAGTCAACTTCAAGCTCGAATCAAGTCCATTTAATTAGAGTATTAATTGAGTTTTAACTAAATCAAACTCGAATAGCTCACAATCTGTCTCATCTTAATTATGTCCCTAAACTTAATTCTAATTATTGTTAAACGGTTGGTGGACTTGCCTCATAAGCATTCATTTCTTATTTTGTTGGACTTTGCCACATTATCATGTAAATGGAAACTCATCTCAACCGGCAGTCCCATATCGATCTCGTTGCATTAATTGATAAAGTTATATATATAAGCCTGCCCATTGCATTCAAATTCCCATACCTACTCCACTGACTTTCATTCAAGACTAATCATACAGTAAATGATAAAAGGAAAGGCATTTTTAAATTTAACAATGAAACACAGAAAATTACACAGAAGAGAAAGCTTATCATTTAACATCCAAGGGGATCGGCGTTTTTAGATTACAGGGCTGCTGCGGAAGGATTTCAAAGCTTTGCTGGCCGTAGTCCTCAGAATGTATTGATGATATGCCGCAGCCGCGATCGCTCCGATGAAAGGGTCGACCCAAAATATCCACTGTTTTTTCATCACCAACACACTATTACTAAACGTTTAATCCACATGTTCATGGTGAAAAAATGAAATCAATAATAAATTAACCTGATCATTCCAGGCTTTTTCACCGTTGTAGATCACGACCGCACCGAGGCTCCTAGCCGGATTTATCCCGGTGCCGGTGATGGGAATGGTGGCCAAATGCACCACAAACACAGCAAATCCGATTGGCAAGGGAGCTAACACCTAATCAAAGTCAGACACACAGAAAAGCTTAGTTACATTAAGAGTAGTTGTTACTTAGAGTTTTGTGCTACAATATTACTCACAGGGACGTGAGAATCACGTGCACTTCTTTTGGGATCGGTGGCGGAGAAAACGGTGTAGACGAGGACGAAAGTTCCGATTATCTCGGCTCCCAAAGCGGTGGCATTCGAGTACCCGGGAGCCACAGTGTTGGCACCGCCCCCATACATATTGTATGCGTGCCTCATGAATGCCTTGGCTAAACCTGCGCCACAAATAGCTCCCAGGCACTGTGCAACTATGTACGCCACCGCTCTAGCCAATGAAACCTTCCGGGCGACGAACAGCCCGAACGTGACGGCCGGATTAATGTGACCACCTGTTTAGCAAGTTCACATTTAAATGTTTGATCATAGAAAAGACGAGACAAATGACGAAATAGAATACCGGAGATGCCGGCAGTGCAGTAGACGAGAACGAAGATCATGCCACCGACGGCCCAAGCAATACCGAGAAGACCAACACCGTCGCAAGGGCCGGTTTGTTGGTTGTGACCGATAACAGTGGCAACTAAGATGTAAAGAAACAGAAGGGTAGCAACGAACTCGGCTAGGAGAGCTCTGTAAAAGGACCAGCTCTTGAGCTCTTCCATGTCCAACAACCGTGCCGGCGGCGGGTCTACGTAATCCTTCCCACTATTCTCCATGCTCGCTACCTATCTTCCTACAATCTCTCGTCTTGTTTGCTCGAAGCAAACCTGTTGATGTGCTAATTGACTTGCTCTTGCAATTAAGGCTAGGCAGTGGTACTTCCTTTCCAAATAAATAAGCCCTTTGACAATAATGTTATTGAGTGACTGTAGTGACCAATGAAAGATTTTATACGAGAAAAATTAATATTAAAAATTCAGAAATATAAAATTATAAAATTTTAAAGGTAAAAATTTAGACTATCGGTAAAAGAAATTAAAAAACATTTAAAATATATTTAAATTTAAAATTTTTAAAAAATACAATGATATCTGATTACATTAGTTATATTAATTTACGGTTAGCATGTGACCCAACAATTAAGCAATAGTTTATTTTGTTGGCAGCCCACCAAGTGTGCAATCTAATAAAAAAGGGACATAGCCTCAAGCAAGTTTGTTGCAAAAACTTCTGATTTCTATGAGAAAAGTCCTTTATTAGATGGTCGGTCAGATTTTATAAAGAGAAAATAACCTAGTGATAAAAAATGTCTTATAATATATATAATTTTAATCAATTTTTTTGTATTTGTCAAAATGACCAACTAAATCGCAATGCGATTGATAATTCGCAACGTAATATCCGATATCGCAAATCAATTTCCAGATTCGCAACGCGAACTTCGACTATCGCATTGCGATTTACATATTCGCATTGCTATAGTCAAAGTTCGAGTTGCGATAGTCCAAGTTCGCGTTGCGATTTATTCCAAATTCGTTGCGATAGTCCAAAATCGCAACGACTGGTGGTATTGCATTTGTTTCTTAAGAATTTTCTCTAAAAAGATAGTATTCGCGCGGACGTGTCGAAGACAAGTATTACCACGACCACGACCACGACCACGACCCGAGACGGACGGCGGCGACGCGCGAGAGTTTCCCTTGTTCTCTATCACTCAACAAGGAAGTGGGAAAGCCAATCCTTAAATACCATTCCCAATAGTGTTTTCAATACTATGTGGGATTGAGCATTACCAACACTTGTTTCCAATACTATGTGATTATTCAGGAAACAATTAACAATCATGCACCTTAAAACAACTGAATCAACAACCAATTGCATTAGTATTATACGATTAAATATGTTATAATTAAAAGTCAATCTACAATCAATCGCGATTATTGCAATTTTAAGCAAAACATTCAAAAAAAATTGCATCACTCGCGAGAAAAAAAAATTTGTTATCGTGCAATTACAATCAATTGAAAATAAATTAGAATTGCATGAAAACTAAACGAACCACAAATACTTTTCATAAAAATACTAAAGTCATTAACTATAATTCACAAATAATATCACTATTTAAGGCTCAATCCCACATAGTATTGGGAACAAGTGTTGGTAATGCTCAATCCCACATAGTATTGTAAACACTATTGGGAATAGTATTTAAGGCTTGACTTTCCCACTTCATTGTTGAGTGATAGAGAACAAGGGAACTCTCGTGCGTCGCCGCCGCCGCCGCCGTCCGTCTCGTCTCGGGTCGGGTCGGGTCGTGGTAATACGTGTATTCGACACATCCGCGCTAATACTATATTTTTAGAGAAAATTCTTAAGAAACAAATGCAATACCACCAGGAACTTGGAATAAATCGCAACGCGAACTTCGACTATCGCAACAAATTTGGAATAAATCGCAACGAATTTAGAATAAATCGCAACGCGAACTTCGACTATCGCAACGAACTTGAAATAAATCGCAACGCGAACTTCGACTATCGCAACGAACTTGGACTATCGCAACGAATTTGGAATAAATCGCAACGCGAACTTGGACTATCGCAACGAATTTGGAAAATAACCAAACTAATCTTTTCCCTCGCCAAGAGCAGACAGCCATCAATATCTTGTCTCTCAAGCCTCTATTTCTTTGTTACTACACTATTGAATTAGCAGCATGTAGCACCCACCATCAATGATAGAACTAAATATTTTAACAGTAACTTTGTTTATCAAATAATGTATGTTTATACGTAGTTTCGTGAAACAAATATAACTTTATGATGTATATAACTCACTGATATTTTATTAAAAAAATGAAATTATAGTAGCAGATGATGGTGTTCAATTTATAAGAAAAAGCTTTTAAATTGATGGACAAACTTAAAAAAATTTATCTTTATTTATAGTACAAAGTAGAAGTCTAAAAATGTTCAAACAATTTGTTTCTCGCGTTTATCGTGTCCTTTTGGTCTTATGTTCGATAAAGAAATGGTTTTCATTTTGGTGTTGAGTTATGGTCGGACATCGAGAGGAAAAAATTTCAGATGTCGTTTTGTCGATTAATTTATTTCGTATTAGTGATTTATTTAATATTATATATTTGATGATTTATCACTATCACCTGTGAACAATTAATGTGACCTATGACTTTTACTTTCGAGGCAGGTATACTAATATTATTGCTATGTGGATGATAAAGACAATAAATTATCTTCCTTTCAAAAGATTTTGGTAGTTGTGACTTGGTTTCGTTGTTGAATTCTGCCTCTACCCACAATTTTATTGTGGTGTGCATGTATAATATGCCACGTGAACTAATTTATCTATACAAGTAAATGTTTGATATGGGGTGAACAAAAAAAATTATAAATAGTCTATGTGACAAATAGAAAAGGTTGTAAAAGTAGTTTTAACATGGTTAAAATAAAAGGGAAAATGAGAGATCAAGGGAAGTAGGGATTTTTTTAATAGTATAAGTGATTATAATGAAATATTTGTTTATAATTTTTTTTAATAATTGGCAATACACACTCTGTAAATATAATTATTTGAACTCAGAGTCTTGAGAAAAAATAATATTCATTTTAACCACTAAAACCACTTAACGGAGGTGGGAAGTAACAAATATGAAATTTGAACTTTTGAAGCAAGAGTTGTGCTTACAAAAACTTACGATTATCATGCTTTTGTTGCGTTTTTGTGTGCAATAGAAAGAATACTCAAAATTCCTAAGATTGTATCTAACACAACATTAGGAAGCTCTCATCTTTCATCGGGATGGATTTTTACTACGGTGAACAACTGTTCTTTTTAATAGTCTAGAGTGATTATAATGTAATATATTTTTAGATTTTTTTAGGTCGATTGATAAAATATACTATAATCGTAATTGCTTAAATCTAAATTCTTTAAAACAACACTTTTTATTATTTAGTACATCCAATAAGTTCATGAACAATTTTACATTGTCAAAACTTCGTTGTCTAATGTTAGAAATTTTCAAATCATGGGTTAAATTTGTTAAAACAAAGAAAGGCCAAAAGAAAGTCAAATGATAGCTCTTAAATTTTAAGCTATGAGAAATGAAGTAAATTTTTAGATTTTAAAGTTGTTTAAAAATTGAATAAATGAAATGTTTTTCTTAGAACCGATATTATAGACATTTGATATATGATAAGGTTAAAATATTTTGATCAAACAATTATCATAATAATTATCTATTAAGAAATTTCAAATAAAAACTCGATTCAATTGATTATCGATTTTTTTATCATTATATATATATATATATATATATCTCACATATGAATCCTGAACAAATCTTTCCCCAACATACAAATTTATGTCGTACTCCTTATTCTCATACATCTACATTTTAACAAAATAAACAAATATAAAATTAATTAACAAAACACACAAACTGCAACAATCCCATGTCAACAAATATAAAATTAATACACAAAACACATAAATTACAGCAATCTATATCAAGATGTACCAACCAACAAGTTACATAAAACAAGAATGTAGTACTTGAATTAAAATTTTACTTTAATTTAACATATTGATGGCAATTAGCATACCAAATTTTTCCACTTATAACAAATGCATATACAGGCTTGGACTAGCATTTTTTTTATATTAAAACACAACATATGCATTTAATAAATTCCTATACAGGCTTAGACCGGTTTTAAATCAATTAAAAAGCTTTCAAAGTGTAAAAGGTGGGGAGTTTATTATTTAGTGAAGTATTATGTAAAGTTCATATGTTAATAATTCTAATTTTTTATATTAAAAAGTTATAAATTATTATTAATATATTTACTATTTTGCAAACTTTTTCCATTGAGGAAATGCTCAAGCTATGAGTTTGTAACCTTTAAAGGAAGAGAACAATAAGAAAGTCATGAGGGATAATTTATTTATTTATTTATTTATTCATTTTCCTTTGTCACGTCATCTATTGGGATTAATTATGTTATGTAAATGTAGTTTTTGCATTCCGATCTTATCAAACTAGGAAAAATTATTATTATGTAAACTTCCATATAAAATTGATCCACTGAAATTAATTATGTCATGTCATGTAAATATATATCTTCCAAAGTTTCTCATATAGACAATTCTGATCCTACCAAACTAGGAAACTTGTCAGTAGCTAATATCTTAAAAAAATATAATTTTATTTAATATAGACCCCACCAAAACTCAAAACACTCTCACATAATACTATCACAATAACAAACCCATAGAACATATAATATAAATATTGCAGTAATTGTACATGGAAAGACCATTTTCACAACTACGAACAAATAAAACAATCTTTACTACCCATGGCAGTATAATTTTTTAATATATCTACACAAAAATATATAAATTTCAACTTTTTTCCAATTAGATGCTTTTAAGAGACACCTAAATAAAAACCCAAAGAAAACCCAATGCTTCATAAATTAGGGTTTCAAAATTTTGATCACAATTTTAAGATTATGAACAATCCATTTATAAATCCATAAAAAAGGCATATTATAACATTTTTTTACAAAATCTATTAAAAAAAACCCACAAACCCAAAATACTTGTATTTAAAATAAACTCAAACTTTGAATATTCCGTTTAAAAAATATCCATTCACCTTCGATCCATATGATATATTTACCTATTGAAAGTTCTATGATTGAAAGAAATTAATTTCAGCTAAGAGAGAGAGATATTTGAAGCTCTATGAAATTTGATATTTGAAGGAGAATAAGGTTAATCCTTTTTTAACCGTGCTTTATTTATTTGATTAGTTTCTTCATTAATTCCAAATACATTATAGGTTAAACAATTTTTTTTATCAACGTCAACTGAATAACTTGATCCAATGATTTGAGGTGATAATTTTATCTCAACATATTGAGTTTGAGACTCTTCAACACAACATTTCTAGTATGTTTAAAATATAATTAATCAAAAGATAATGCATTACGTCGACGTTTTTTGTATGCGAAAACGTCATGAGGTATTGTGATATTGATAGTATAACGACCAAACCGATAAAAACCATTATATAGATACTAATTTGATAATTTAGTTATAGTACAGGGGCGAAAACAGCTATTAACCCTTCTTTAATCCTATTTTGTGATTAGCTTCCCTCGTACGCCTCACCCGTTTCCTAGTCTTCGTCTAAAAAGATCACCGCCCTTTTCATTTTTGAGCCCGCGAAGACAAACACTCGTCTTTCCCACTGCTTCCCATTTACTCTTCTAAACCCTATTCATAGTCTTTCTATTATACCAGCAATGGGGAAACGGAACACCGTCGTGATATCCTCATCAGACGATGATGATTACCGGCCTTCTTCGAGGTCCAAGCGGAGCTACGAGAAGCCGAAATCGAAGTCCTCCTTCAGTCGTACCAACCCTAGTAGAGCCAAAAAGCCTCGTCTCCAGAAATCTCGCTTAACCAAACAATCCAGCAATGTAGATGAGGTAAATCACTCTATTTCTTCTTCTTTTTTCTCATTTTTCTCTTTTTATTGTATGTGTATACGTCTTTGAATTCGTTGTTTAGTGCAGATGAGACTGGCTTTTAGAGATTTTGATGAGGTTTTGAATGGGTTCAAGGTTTCTTCCGGTATGCTGTGCATATTTTCCTCTTAATAAAGCTTCCATTAAAAAAATTATTATATGCCTAATTGGAAATAGAATATTGTCTAGGTTCTAAAAGGATCGACCCAAAGGAATTGTGGGTTGATAAACACAAGCCTTGTTCTTTGGAAGAGCTTGCTGTTAACAAGAAAAAGGTGAGAGTCAGTTTGATTTAATGTAATGTCCATTTGAATATCTTTAATCTAATAATTCACATCTTTTCCCTCTTGTCTGTTGTAGGTTGAAGAAGTTAAGTCATGGTTCGAGGAAAGATTGAGGACTCCAAAGGTAGTTATAGCGTATTAAAGTGGGATGCTGGGACGGTTATCTATTGCTGATGTTGAATAAGCATCTCCTTATTATTCTTCTTATACTTGTCCTTATCTTTGGTATTTACAGGGTGAGATTGGTTGTAGTTCTGTTCTCATCATCTCTGGACCGGCTGGGGTTGGAAAATCTGTAGGTTGTCTTGGAAAAGGATAATTTTTTCTACATTTTATGCAAGACACCATGTTGTTGCTATTTATGCATGTCTTGCTTTAATGATAGGACTACAACAGCATTTACCTGCAAGCTTAATTGATTATCATATGTAGGCCACTGTCCATGCGATTGCATCTAAGCTTGGGGCACACTTATGTGAATGGAACACACCTACTCCCACAATTTGGCAAGAACATGTTCATAACTCGAGTGCAGGTATTTAGGTGCATCTTTCATGGCGAAGTTGGGCAGAATCATAGCAGGTTTGCTATATGAAAAAATGATGTAAAAAACATCTATTTCATTGACCTGGATGCTGGGAGTTTTCATCATTAGCTGTTGTGTAGCAATTATGTTTTTAATAGTTGTGTTTGTTAACCTATTTGAAATGAAATATAAAATTTAGAATTGCAGGTGTGAATTATGGTTGTAAAGGCTAGTTTTCTTCTGAACTCCCCAATTGACTATTTTCTGCTGATGATGGCATATTGTTTCCAGGTATGAATTACACTTCTAAGTTGGATGAGTTTGAAAATTTTGTTGAAAGAGTGAGGAAGTATGGATTGATAATATCTTCATCTTTCAATCGGAACTCAAAGTCTTCAATCATATTGGTGATTGATGATCTTCCTGTAACTAATGGAAGATCAGCTTTTGAAAGACTTAAAAGGTGCTTGGTTCTGCTTGTGAGATCGACAAGGATACCAACAGCTATATTGATTACTGACTATGGCAATGAAGATTCATCAGACCTCACTGCAAAATGGATGGAAGAACTACAGTTGTCACTTGAGAGTGCTGGGGCTAGTAAGGTTATGCTTACAAGAAAATTGGTATTGGGTTTATACTCGTTTTCAGTGGTTGCTAATTTCAAGTAGGAAATTGCAGGTTGCTTTTAATCCTATAACAAATAACTCCATAAAGAAAACACTCTCTAGAATATGCAAACAGGAGCTCTGTAATGTGGTAGCCGAAGAGATTGATCTGATCGCTAAAGCCAGTGGAGGTGACATCAGACATGCGATTACATCTTTACAGCTCTTCTGTCTCAAACCAAATGTGGATCTTGGTTTATCTTCATCCAATTCTACTGTCAGTTACCCAAAAGAAAATGCAAATGAGCTCCATACTTTCAGCTGTGGATTTTCTTCACAATACGGCAGAGATGAAACACTGACACTTTTTCATGCGTTGGGGAAATTTTTACATAACAAAAGAGACACAGAAAATGTAGTTGCGTTAGGTATGTCTTGACAGAAAATTTAATAATTGTAGTTCTTTTCGTTGTTTTGCATGGGCTTGACCTAGTATGCGAAAAAGAAAAGTGGTAGATACATCTAAGTAATTTAGCTCTGATTTTTCTAAAAAACATTTGTCCCAGACCAAAATGTGTTTCGAGTAGGGGAGCAATTCTCAAGACTTCCTTTTAAAATGGATTCGCCTGAAAAGATACTCTGCCAAGCACATGGGCAATCAAGACCTATTACAGATTTTCTTCATGAAAATGGTACTTTATTCTGTCTTCAATAGCTTATGCTTTGAGTAATTTTTATCATTGTTCTTTGCCCTTCTTTGTGTGAGAAATATGCAGACCAAAGTTGGAAGTTGTTTTCCATCTGGTTTGTCATGCCTGATTTACTGCTATCCAACTCCTGCAGTTCTAGATTTTGTAAGTGACGAGGCAATGGATGATGCATGGACTGTGGCTTCATATCTCGGTGATGCCGACTTGCTTCTTTCTACCTATCGAAGGACTTCAACAAGACACAGTGAGGCAGAGAATGTGCTACAGTCAGCTGCTGCTTCAGTCGCAGTTCGTGGAGTTCTCTATGGAAATTTTCATCCATCCCCTTCAAGGTTCTGTTTTTGTGCTTTAGTTTCCACGACATTTACAATTTGCATTGTGGAGCCAGTTATGACTGTGCTATTGTACCAGATGGCATGCTATTCGCAAACCGAAGCTTTGGCAAATAGAGCAATCATTGTTTCACAATCAGGTGGTTTTGATGTCCAGTTTCCTTGGCTGTAGTAATTATGAATTTATGTTTTTTGGGGCCATTCAGTAAAAAAGAAAAGAAAATGTTTGGATGATGCAGAAAGAGATGCTAAGGCAGAGATTTACCGTTGATGGTGGATTGTCAAGCTTATCTGAAGTATCTGTCATAGCTACGGAGTATAGACCTGTGTTAAAATGGATTGGTTACAGAAAAGCTGAAGATATCAAAACTCACGAGTCCGACGTTGATAGCTTGCAAAGAACGAGCATGGATGAAAAAAGTGAAATTTCTGACGATGATATTGAAGACTGGTAAGAGATGATGGAACTACTCATTGTAAAATAATGACTTGCGTTTTTTTTCCTTTTCCCTAGATTGAAGATATGCAATAATTCTCCTCTGTAAATACTCTCTTTTGATAATTCTTATTAGAAGATAAATCTCAGCTTATGGCATTCTTCAAACACCAGATCGGTTTAAAAACACGAGAATGATTTTCATTAATAAATTTATCATTACAGATTTGGAGGGCAAAACCCAACCAAAGAAAATGTGTACATGATGACCATGTGTACCTGGACCCGTAACATTAACTCTTGTCACCCAAAAACACCCTGAGCCGGGGCAAATGCCCGCAAATCTTCCATTTTCATATCCATGCTAACCCTATTGCGTCCGAGTTTTATTGGGAATAGGTATATTCCGTGAACCAATGCTTGCACTTCGTAAAAGTCGACGAAACTCTGTGAGGCTTATTTTCCCATCTTTGTCGATGTCAGCCTCCTCAAGCAAAGGGTCAATGGAACCTTTTAATCCAGTGTGCTGCACCACCAACGGAACATTATTGTTCATAGAAAGCTGAGCTATCGATAAATACCAAAATAAAAATAGTTACCATTCTAAGCTCCTCCGTAGTTATAAATCCGTCTTTATCAACATCAAATTTCTCAAAAGCTGCCTGCGATCGCATCTGCCATTTCTCGGAATTGTGTTCTTCCATTTGATTCACATGTAGAGTTGCTGCGACGAATTCGGTGAAATCAACGAGTCCATCCGTGTTGCTATCAATCTGATATCAAAGGAAATAAACAACCTCACAAAGATAAAAAAAACCATCAAAAGAGAAACGAAAACGAAAAGAATGACCTTCAGACTGAACAGAAAATCTGTACTCACCGCTTGAAGAATCTCTACAACACGGGAATCCTTCATCTTCCATGGGATATCTTTAGCAAGGGCCTGCGTTATAACATCCCTATTAGGCTGGGAAAAAGGAAAAGATGGAACAGATGTCAAGCATGAATGTTTACCTGTCTCATCTCTTCAAGACTAATAGCACCATTCTTATCCACGTCGATTGCATCAAACTGATCCCGAAGATCGGCTATCTCCTCTTCATTAAGTGTGCTAGCCAATGCCTACAAGATAATGATAATAATAATACTCAAGCATCAAGAGGTGAACAACCAAAACCCAATCCACTAATGTTTCAAGAGGAAGAAAAAGTAGGTTACCCTCAGAGCAAATTGCTTCAATCGACTATACTTAACAAATTGCCGCATGTTGCTCAGAACAGATATATCAATAGGAATCTCGGATGCATCTCCTCCTTCTCTAACCCATGGGTGCGCTGAAGAAGTTGCAACCAATTAGAAATTCTAGAAATAGCCCTAAATTGAAAATGAAGAAAAATGATTTATTTTAGGAGCCAGATGCTAACTTGACATGTAAGATATGATTAAAAGACATACATAAGGCCTGAGCAGCAGTCAGTCTAGCCGGGGGATCCTTCACCAATAACTTCTTCACAAAGTCTTTGGCACTTTCGCTAATTGTCGGCCACGGTTTTTGACGGAAATCAGGCTTGTTCCTCAAAACCTGCAGTTATTGACAGTTGCATATGAATTATCCGGAAAAAAAGTCCATTAAATGAATAAAACCAGAATATAACACATCTGTGACGCACATTGTCAAGTGAATTTCAGAGGGAAAAGCATGGATAATCAGGGAAAACAAAAGATGGTAAAGTAACTCGGAAGGTCATATGACATGTGCATGGTGCAGAAACAGGCATAGCACAAATGCCTGACCCATAGAAAGCAATAAAAGAATATATCGAGATCCATGATTAGGAAACGGAATAGACCTCCCTAAATATGCCGTCCTTGGTCTTATCCCAAAAAGGCCGCTTCCCGCAAAGCAAAATGTAGGTAATTACACCGATACTCCATACGTCTGATTCTGGTCCTGACTTTCTTTTTAATACTTCAGGAGCAACATAGTAGGCACTTCCAACAATATCTTGAAACCTCTTCCCTGCATTTACTCTTAGTTCAAGATTATATTGCTTTGATGTTTGTCCCGTGAAGATGACAAGATTTGCAAGCCAAAAATGCCACTTACCAGGTTTGATGAAGTCCGACAGACCGAAATCTGTAGCCTTCAGAGGTGAGTCCTCACTGGTTGACTTAAATAGGAAATTCTACAGGCAAAAACAAAATGAAGGAACAATAAGCATGTAGCATGACTTCCTGAAAAGGAAATCTTACAAGCCATTTCAATGTACTTGAGCATACCTCGGGTTTCATGTCACGATGAACCAAGCCATGCAAATGACACTCAGCAGCAACTTTGAGCATTTGCCGAACAACTACTGCTGCATCTTTTTCACTATAGCGGCCATCCTTTCTGATAGAAGATGGCAAGCATAAGTTACCACCCGAAGTGACACTATCGAATACATTGACAGGAAGTATCAACTTAATTAAGTATATCCTTACTTGGACAATATCCGGTCCAGCAATTCTCCACCCTCGCATAACCTATAGTCAGATAGCACCAACACGAACTATAGTCAAGATACAAGGATTAATATGAAAACATATATGTATAGGTGAAGGCCAAAGATGTATCACCAGGAAAACAAAACTATTTCATGCAAAAACTGAATATCAAAAGACAAGAAAATCGAAATGACACGAATAAGTGAAATGCAGAACTGAATGGAAAGATAAAACATAGAAACTTACTCCATAACAATGTATACATAGGAGCCATCCTCAAATGAATTATAAAACTGAACCACATTCTCGTGGCCTTTCAGGGCCTCCAATATCTTGACCTCTCGCTTGACATCCTCGGCAGCAATCGGAAGAACCATCTGCTCCGAATCCAGGGGTTTTAAGGTAAGATATAGAGGGGAAAAAAATAAGTTCCACTATGCTTATACAAATTTGGTGCCGGTTCGAAACATAAAACAATGCAGATAATTAAAGGTTACAGCTGCACATGAAGTTTCAATTATGATATTGATCAAATTCAACTACTCCTGAAAATCATATTAAGCAAATTTTACACAGCAAGATCTTAAAACTTCAATAAATAAGATTGCTAAACAGATGCAAGATAGAAAATAAAAGGAAATTAAAATATATAAGCAACAAGGAATCCAGAATGAAAGGCAAATTTCCCACCATTTTCGAGAATTCTAATTCAAATTGATCCTAAAAGTTCCATATTTTAAGTTGACAGCCGAAAAATAATTAAAAAAAAAACCCCATCTTGAATGTGAAAATCAACCCAGAAGCATAATGAACCAAAAGGATTTATAAAAACGTGAAATGTATACCTTTTCTTTATCAATTCTCTTAACGGCCGCACGATCCCCAGTTTCCTTGTCCGTGGCAACGTAGGTGTAACCAAATTGTCCATGCCCCAACAATTTCCCGATCGTGTATCGCTTGTCGAAATCTTTCCGGTACCCAAAATCCGAACGCTTACCACAGGGCACGACCCCGCTTTGTTTCTTCGAATGATTCTTCGCTTTGGGCTTTTGAGGCTGAGAATCCCTCACCTGTTGTTGCTGTTCTTGTTTAGCCGATGGCTTATGTTTCCCCTTTTTCTCATTGGTCGCTGTTGTTCTCGGTGCTGCGGTGGAGGGCCGTTCTTCTTTGCGGCTGCTGGCGCTGGGGTTGCTGCTTCTTGCGCCACAGACTTTGGTGGTGGACGAACAGATCCCCATGACAATGACAAAGAGAAAAGGGCATCAAAGGAAGGAGCTTTAGAGATGCATTCTCATAGGGAGAAAACAGAAGAAAACAAATGAAATAAATAGCAACAAAAGGAGACAAATGATTAAACCTCCCCAAACAGAGAGAAATCACTGGAAACAGGGGAGGAAGAAAGGAAGAAGATATTTTTTAATATTTCTTTTATTAAATGATCTTATTTTATGAAAAATATCAAACATAATTTAATTTTGTATTTTTAGATTCTATTTTCTATTTGTTTTTCCCCAAAAAAAAAAATCAGCTGTCTAACTAATTTGATTCCCGTACCTAAATTAACTGTTTTATTATCAAATTTAGTTAAAAATATTTTATTACAAAATCCAGACTACTTTAGTTAAAAATAAAATATTTAACAAGGGAAAATTCAACGGCACAAGTTACATATCGAAACGTACCACTAAAGCGACGTACTAAAATGTACCACAGGTAAATTTATTCTTATTATGTAAATATTAAAAAGTTTAAGGATTTATTTAAAAGTAATCATTTATTAAAATTTAATTATAATTTTAACTTTTATAACTTAAAAATTCAAATTCTAAACAAAATAAATAAATAAATTATTATTTTTAATAAAAAATTATAATTTGTAACTTCTAATACTCGCGGGTCTCAACAAATTTAATCGCATACTATTTTATAACTTTTAATAGTCGAGTGACTCAATAAAACAATATCTTATAATCAGAAGATCATTTGTATATTTTACCCTAAAAATAAATTCTATTTGACTATATTATCCAAGCCAATGATATTTTTTTATTCTATTTATATTGGCCCAACCGCTTATAATTTTTTGGATTCGCCAACTCAACAATCAAATTATTCTGAGTTTTCCAAAACTTTAAACTCTTAATATAATATAGATACGTCAAGAGTGAAATTAGAAGTTTCCTATGCATAGTATCAAAATTCATCTTTTAACGTTTATATGAATTTCTATTTCTATTTTCTTTTTAAATTTTAGTTTTTAAAATTTTATTTTGAGAATAAAATAATATTTATTTAGATGTAATATTTATTACATGTAATTTGGGAGCTACCAAGAATTAAGTTTTATAACAGAAGCTTTACTGTTCTCCATTTGGACTCTTTTAAAAGCTTGTGGCACAGGTTTTACAATAGAGGAGGTGCTGCCATGAGATACTAGAAGTATAGGACTCTGTGATCTCCGAATTTTTCGACTATTGGAGTAGCGAAGTTAAACTTCCTGAACAGAGGCCAGGTTGCTAATGTATCTTTCGAGATATAGGTGGATGTAAAGACTTGTGCTCCACTCTGGAAGTCACTCTTTTAGGCTGCAAAAGGTAACTGGAACAGATATGATATAAAAAAAACTTGGGAAAAAGAAAATGTTGAAGATTTGCCCTTTAAATGGCATATCAGATCAATGTGATTAGAGCTAATCAAGAGTGCTACTAACATTTTTCTATGAAAGCAAGAAATTGAAGATCAGAAAAGGATTTTGCCTTCCCAATATCGTTTATGTTCAAGGAATTAACTGTTGGATATAAATATAATAATAAGTATAGTCTACTGAACTAGCCTAAGATACACAGAAAATAACATTAGCTCAGCCTTTAAGAACATCTGTTGACAGAAGTCTTCATGTACCTGCAACCGGCTGTTTATAAACCCGCAATTGATGATTCGAACTAGTATTGGTCCTCGCAATGTAGTCTGCAACCTAGTTCGATTCCCTCTTAACTCGAGCAATTGTAACTTGCCATGTTATGTCAAGTAAAGCGTTGATATTCCAAACACTGCAGCATTGTTATCCGACTCCAGGGCAACCTTCCTATAACCTTCATGCCACGCTACATTAAGACCATTGAAATCGCCCAAAACTCAGCTTGCAACAACACACTTCCAGTTCCCACTTTCTATAACACACTTATTAACCAGTTTAATTTCCATCCAATCCTCTATAGGCAATGATGGGAAAACACAGAATGTAAGCGTACTGACCTTACCACCATATACAGTCTCGGACTAAATGCAAACTCGATTCCGATTCATGGCCACACAGCGGACACTGAGCATTGTCCAAAATAACAGCAAAAGGGATGACTACCCGAGACCATATCAGTTGTTAGATCAGCATGTTGCACGTTTTCAGGGATATATCAGGGTCAAATATTAGGATGATCAGATTATTTAACTTTAAAAGTTCAGAGGCTTATTAAACATAAAATTGGAGACAAGGCTTAAATTGAAAAACATTTAAACTAATGGGGATTTAAAAAAGTTTGGGGCTGCACGTTTCTACCAGTTTAGGTACCAAAGAAGATTTTCGTTTAACTATACAAGGGGTGAGTGTACAAAGGGTACGTTTAAATGTGGTGTAATAGGGCATCATACGATGGGAAGTGAACATTTTTCAAATGAATTTAAAGAGTGAAAATTATATTCTTATGCTTAATTTGCTATGGTCTAAGAGGGACATTTGGTACAATGGAAAATGGACATTTTTAAATAATTTATTTTCTATTTAGTGTTTTGGTGGACTCGTTGTCGATCCAGCGGATCCTGGCGGGAAGACCATTTCACCATACATTTTCTGAGAAGACTTGTCCGAGATGGTCAGAGGTTCTTTCTCTCTTATTCATCATAGAGACAGGCAAGGAGGGAGCGACACCGATGGTTGCTACTGTGACACCGTAGATGTGGGTCCATGTTTGTTTCTGTTTTATGGAACCAGGCTGAAAGATGTTGTATCATGGAACCAGGCAGGCATTATGGGCAAATACCAATCAATCTGAATTGGGCCATATACACCACAAGGTTTTCAACCATTTACACAATAAATACCATTCAAATTATACAATTTAGTATTATACAAGAAGTTATATAAAGTTCTGCACCATTCTCAATTCAAAACTCATAATCATAACTAATGAAAACCAAACCTATAGCTTTTGTTTTTTTTGTACAAGAAAGTAAGGAGAGAGAAAACAAAATAACCTGAGTAATGTACTAGAGAAATCTTCATGAATCAAAACCGGCATTAAATGGAGACAGTGCCACGTTTACCGGCTGAGTCACAGTCTCTCTCTGAGTCTTACACCTGCATGATGAAAATTAACCGCTAAATGTGAGTTTTCTCCAAAATAAAGTGCATTATCTTCCTTTTAAGTGAAGTTTGCAGTGTCAAATTGTCAACCTATTGGTGTTACCCTCCCAAGGAGGGTAAAGGATCAGGGCATTAGGGACTCACTCCTAGCTTTGAAAGGATGCTATGAAGTGGATGTCTTAAGAAATAAAAGTTTCCACAATTATCGTATAAGATTCATGCAACGATTTAAGTTATTACTGTACATGAAACTACCGACAGAACAAAGAAAATTGCCATTAATCTTGAGCAGGCAACCATATATAAAGCAGTTCTCTTTCTAATAGTAAATCACTTCAGACATCAAATTATTGATGGGTATAAGACACATCAATAACATCATGTTTCGGAAGATCACAATGCTTGCATAAATCAGCCTGTAAAAGCCACTAATTTATCTACAGACCTATTGCATTGAGCTCGAGATGCATAATTGTGATTGTTGCATTTTGTACACATCCAATCTCCGTTGCGCCATTGCTTTGCTCTGATAAATGGAGAATGTTAAAATTTGTAGATTTAAAAAGCAATCCTCTGAATCTCATGAAAAATATCATATTTGTTAGACGTATTACTAAGCATCTTAATGCAAAAAAACTGAACATAAACCTGATTGGATTCTAAACACAGAAGTTCATAATACGTTACCAATTAAGTGACCATTTCTTTAGCATACTACAATCAAGCCTACAATAAGTAAGAAACAAGAGAACTGAAAACTGCACTCTATAAGCAAACAAAACCAATCCCAAGAACAATTCCAGAAGCTAAAAATCAGTGACAATATCCAACAAGATTAAAGGATTGAAAAATATAATAAAATAAAGATATCATTGCCATATGTTGACAAAAGAGTCAATTATTATCTACCACATGAAATGAATGACGAATTTTTCCAAGATATATGAAAAGCATGTATATAAGGGATAAACATAATCGAAATTTACCCTTTTCCAAGAAGGGTTGTTGCAGCTTGAGGAGGGAATGGAACGGGCCCTGGCCAATTTGAAGCGGCAACAGGGTTTAGACTGGGATAGGAAGGATATGCTTCGGGTTTTGGGTCACTGGTGGCTCCTACTATTTGGTCAAATCTAGGACCCTGCAAACCCAGAAAAGAGCAACAGTAGTTCAATAGATAAAAAATGTCAAAACCTGCTGGAAAATAACATTAATTATACATGTCACTACAGAAACCGATTACTTACTTGTCCTGAATTCAATCTTTTATGATCCCAATCATGTACAAATTCTTCAGATGTTAATCGCTTAGTTCCTAGTGCTATATAACCCAAAAAAGGAAAATAAAGAGGTAAAGATTCTATCACTAGTAGTAAAACCAACCAACAGATCAGAATATAAGCATTAAAACCAAAACAAAACAAATGAATGTACCTGGTGGTATGGATGCATTGCAGTTTTTGCACTGCAATAAAACCAGATTGATCAGAAAAATAATGACATGGAATATGTTGTAGAATTTGTAAAAAGAACAAAGAAGAACGCACAATCCATTTTAGGCAGCAAGATACGACCTGAGAACGTGAAGAGTAATTATGGAAGCCACAGTTGCAAATCCAGTCACCATTTCTCCATCCCTTTGGAACAGAAAGCGGCTGATTACCAGGATTGGCATATGGAACCCCAGGAGTTTGGTTTCCAGCTAAAGGCCATGTGGATGCTGACTGAAGTCCGTAATTATCAGCACTGCCTACATGCCAGTTAGAAGTCAAAGGAAGCAACTGCTGGGGAGAACCACTGCCTAAAAATACCACATTCATCTTTTGTTCCAGTGTTCCTTGGGCCCTGGCAAAATAATGTGAATAAGTTGGGAGAGAAGCTCCGGCCATTGCAATAGTCGGCATCGCCGCTATCTCCTTCAGTTGCCCGCACTTTTTGCACTTTTCTCTTGATGCATAATTGTTGTTAGTGCAAGCTATTGATCCATTTGCCACACACACCCCAACCCAGAATGCAGCCACGAAGAGGACAAGGAAGCCAAGCACATACGCACACCAACAAGTTCATCCCATAGTACCAAAATACACATACAAAAAACACAAACCACTCAACCTAATTGATACTGATTACCTAACCTCAACTTCGCAAAGCACATATCACCATGTATTTCATTCAACAAATGAACAGATTGTATTCATAAAAATGGCAACTTTGCCAACAATTACCTCTCCAAAGTCATTTTTTAAAGATAACCAATTTTCAAATCAGTAACTAGGGAAAGCAATATCTAATCTTTACATGCCCTTTGTTCCATCTCAGCTCAAAACACATATAACCTACAGAACCCAAAGTTTTACCAAAGAACCCACCTTTGATATCTATTCTTAAATTTAATAATTGAATTAAAACAGAAGAAGAATCAACATAGTAATGAGAAAGGATGGAAAGAGAAAGAAATATGAACCGACCAGTGCAGATCCAATCACCAATACGAGGAAGCCATTTGGAATCAGCCGGGGTTTTGGTGTCAACAAGAAGACGAGGCTGCTTGCATCTGTTGCAGAAAGATCTAAAGGCGTAGTTCCTGTTCTTGCATCCGCTGCACTCCCAGTCTCCTTCTCTCCCTTCTCCCATTCGTTCCCCTCCCCCTATTAAATCGTTTGTTTATATATATAATTCAAAACGAATAATAAGTGCTTGTTGTTGCTTGGGAAGCTGAATAAAAGTGAACAAGGAGGTTGGGGGGGGCACCCTGTCGGTAATTGAAAACTGCGGCAAAATATGTTAAAGTCTTGGGATTTGGGTTCAAGCGAAGCGTATCGAATATCGATCGATATGGGGTTGAAAGAACATTTTTTCTTCCTCGGACAGGGCCTAAACCACGACAGAGACAAGGCCTTTTTATACACACTGTAGATTTTAAGGTGATTGTTTATGTGTGCTTTCTTTGGGTTACAGGACACAAGCCCATATGTTTTCAGCTCAAGATTGATAATCCAAAGCAATCAACATTGAGCTTGACTGCGTAATGTGCATGTTCCATTTCGATTTCATCTCCATCAGGGATGGATCTAGGGGTGGAGTGTAAGTCTTATTTTTTTTATATATAATTTAATATATTATTATATTTTTTATTGATGATTTAATTTTATATTTTTTTTAAATTTTATAATTTTATATTTATGATATGAAATTATACGTCCGTTCTTAATGATCTAAATGTTATTGAGCTTTACTTAACATAAATTATATGCTTCTTAGCGATTAATGTTAACGTTCACTACGTTGTTTCAACCTTTGAATTGTTGATGAAGAACGTGGTTGCTTCGGTAGGAGAAAACATACATAGTTGTTGTCGGAATTGTATAAATAGTTTAGTAAGAATAACTTTAATCGTAATGTTAGTGATTTTTTTGTCATTATATAATTGATTTATAATTGATGATCAAGAGTTTTATGATAAATGAAGTAAAGATGAAGTTCGATATAAGCCCATGACCCAAACTAAGAAGTTGAACATGTTTAAAGGGAGGGATAGTGACATTCTTAGTGTAATAGAGAGAAAATGGACCTTGTTGTTAATGCTTAAGATATAACACATTTTTAATGCTATTTAATTTTGTTTTAAATAGATTTAGATTATATTTTGAGATGATATTTTTATCGTTACTATTTAACTTATAAATGATAAATAATTTTATTTATTTGATTATCTTTAAGCAAATGACATTTGCTTTTAAACATTCTCTTTGATTTTCATAAATCTTTTTTGAGTTTTATCTTGAGTTGAGAGAAGAGCAATATTATTCAAATCCACTTCATTTTTTTAGTACACGAAATTTAGAGAAACTATATTAGTCTCAGAGAATTGTTCGTCCGTAGTAATAATTATACACATCGTAACGAATTTACCTTTAAGACAATTTATTCATGACATGATTATTGTTTGATTATTTTAATTAACATTTTCCGATCAGGCAGATCTAATTTTTTTTCAGGATGAATATATATATATATATATACATGTAATCGCTATTAGGCCCAACACTGACAATTCCAAAAGCCCAAAATCCAAAACCCTAGATTCAGGCAAAATAATCACCATATATATCATATATTGACGCAAACTCAAACCTTCATTCCATACCATCTCATTGGTCGTGAGCGTCTCCTAGAGACAGATCTCCTCACAGACACACGACATTCACTAAATGGGACGAGTCATCCGAGCTCAGCGTAAGGGTCCCGGTTCCGTCTTCAAGGCCCACACCCACCACCGCAAGGGTCCCGCCCGTTTTCGCAGCCTCGACTTCGGCGAACGAAATGGCTACCTCAAGGGTGTCGTCACCGAGGTCATCCACGACCCCGGCCGCGGCGCCCCGTTAGCACGCGTCGTCTTCCGCCACCCGTTCCGTTACAAGAAGCAGAAGGAACTCTTCGTTGCTGCCGAGGGCATGTACACCGGACAGTTCGTGTATTGTGGTAAGAAAGCTACTCTTGTGGTCGGAAATGTTTTGCCTCTTAGATCTATCCCTGAAGGAGCCGTCGTTTGCAATGTCGAGCACCATGTCGGTGACCGTGGGGTTTTCGCTAGGGCTTCTGGCGATTACGCTATCGTTATTAGCCACAATCCTGATAACGATACCACCAGGTAATTGATTCTTACTATGTTTCGAGTTTGATTTGGAACCTTTTATGTTTGATTTTTATCTGAAACTGTACCTATGTCATCTTATATTGTTTTGACTATTTCTTATTCATTTCATCTACCTTAAGGTTTATTACCTATATATATATGCTTGAATTTGGGCTTAACAAATGAGAAAACTGAGATTGACCCTAATTGTCTTATGAATTGATGGGATGTAAATGAAATAGCATCTCTTAGGCACAAGGATTATGCTTTCAACCGATGTTATAGTTCAATAGTTGCTTTAGTTCGAAATTCTCGTGCTTACATGTGGAATTTCATTTTATCTTAAGGTGGTTGTGTTTAAAAGATAACTGTCTTAATCCTTGTGTGTTGATTAGTGAAAGATGAACTTGGTACTGAGATTCTTGGATTGTAATTTTACAGGATCAAGCTTCCATCTGGGGCGAAGAAGATTGTTCCAAGTGGTTGCCGTGCCATGATTGGACAGGTTGCTGGAGGTGGTAGGACTGAGAAACCCCTCCTTAAGGCTGGTAATGCTTTCCACAAGTACAGAGTGAAGAGGAACTGCTGGCCCAAGGTCCGTGGTGTGGCTATGAATCCAGTGGAGCATCCCCATGGTGGTGGTAACCATCAACATATCGGTCATGCTAGTACTGTTAGACGTGATGCTCCACCTGGTCAAAAGGTTGGTCTTATTGCTGCAAGGAGGACTGGTAGACTCAGAGGGCAAGCTGCTGCTACTGCTGCCAAAGCTGATAAGGCATAGGTGAAGTAGGATACTAGTAGTTGTTTTAGTTCTTTTGTCGTTCATATTTATTTTATGTTAAAGACTGTTAACGAGCTTGATTTTTCAGATAATGCTACTGTTTTGAGTTTGTTCAAGGGATGTTTGTGTTCTGAAGTTGGGTTTTTACTAGAAAGTGTTTTATGCCATCCTTGTTCTATTGGTAGCTTTCATAAGGATATGTTTTACTATTAAATGATGTTTTTTTTTTATTTGGATGTTGATGAAGTAATGAGAGGTAAGGGAGAGATGGTTCCCAATTAGACATTTGGTTATAAAATGTTTGGGTGGCCATTGTAATAGAGGTTCATTTTTAACAAAAAAAAAATTCAAATATTTTTTAGTATCATCTGTAGTACTGACTAGCTTTCTCTTCATGATCGTTTCATGAGTAGTAGGGGTGTGCAAAAAGATCTGAACCGACCAATCTGATCTATGATTTTTTGATGATTCGGATTGGATATCCAAAAAAATGTTGGATACGGATTGGATAAATTTCAATTTCAGATTATCTGAAGAAAATTGTGTTTTTAAAAATTAGATATTCTTTAGCTCAATAAATGAGTAATCCACTAACCCATTAAAATTTTTAAATAATAAAAATTAGGATATTTAATTATTTATTGTGTGAGTGATTGAATATAAAAAAAATATAGTAGAGGTTTCAAATAAGTTAACTGAAAATTTTTAAAACTAATTTTTTTGTCGAATTAAATTTTATATTTGGATTTGATATTCAAATAACCAATTCAAAATTTTGGATATTCGATTCTTTCAGATCGAATATGAATTACTACTTTAGGTATTCAAAATTTTCGGATATTTTGAATTTTGGGAGCGGATCTGATATGATATTTGAATTCATACACCCCTAATGGGTAGTAGTGATGTATTAGATGCGTTTTAGGTGTAAATTTATTTTGATGAAAATAAATGTTTAATGATCTTGTTAAAAATCTTTGTTATTCTTGTTAAAAAGTTTATGAATTAAAGCCCCAGCACCACAAGAAGAAGAGCAAGGTGTCATTCTTATCGATTTAACGTTCTTGATGAAAAAAAATGTGAATCAATAATCTTATTAATTAAATTGAGCACATGAATCTAAAAAACAATGAGAATTATTCATCTCTTTCAATTTATTTAAGATTTAATTATATGTTTTTAATTGTTTTCTGTTAGATTATGTTAATTTTAAAATCCTCTTAAAACTTATGAAACTATATATAAAAGTTCATAATTTTTGGGGGAGGTTTATAATTTTCTCAGATTTTAGAGATTTATAATGTTTATTCAATAATTAGAATGATATAATTATTTTTTTGAAAAGATATATAATATACTTAAAAATTAGTTTCATCCTCTAACCATAAATTAAAATCAAAATTTAAAACATTGAATATTTGAATGAAATTTTTATTGATTTTTAGTAAGTTTTAAATAAATTATTAATGTAAATATAAATATTTTATTATCAATCATATCACAAATGACTATTGATGATGAATGATGATTAATTGGTAATGATAGTAAAAAAGAGTTAGGGGTTGTTTGTTTACTTCATAATGATTAAGTGTTAAACGATTCAAATGCTGAATGTTTTGTTTAATCAGTCAACACTGAATCATTCAGAGGTGCGAAATAAACGTGCTGAACGATTCAACATTCAACGTTGAATGCTTCCATTAAGAGGTAAACAAACAGCCCCTTAGTAGTGCTTTTTAAAAAAATGTCACACTATCATGATATTAATGATGTAATGATTTGATGATAAAAACAATATAAAATTATAATACTAAAGTTAAAGTATTCTAAAATTTGGTAATAAAATCGTATATAAATTAAAATCTAGTGAATTAATATATAAATGAGAAAATCGCCTCAGTGACCAAAAATACCTTATAATATACGATTTTAACCAATTTTTTTTGGATTTGCCAAAATGACCAATAAAATCGCAACGCGATATAAAAATCGCAACGCGATTTAGAAAATCGCAACGCGATTTAGAAAATCGCAACGTTAAAAAGAAAATCGCAACGGTCAAAAGAAAATCGCAACGCGAGCTTCCAAGTTCGCAACGCGATTTAGAAGAAAATCGCAATGCGATTGATAGAATAGTTAAAAAAAATTTTGTTTCTTAAGAATTTTCTCTAAAAAGATAGTATCCGCGCGGACGTGTCGAAGACACGTATTACCACGACCACGACCACGACCACGACCACGACCACGACCACGACCACGACCACGACCACGACCACGACCACGACCACGACCACGACCACGACCACGACCACGACCACGACCACGACCACGACCACGACCACGACCACGACCACGACCCGACCCGAGACGAGACGGCGGCGGCGGCGCGCGAGAGTCCCCCTTGTCCTCTTTCACTCAACAAGGAAGTGCAAAATACAAGCCTTAAATATAATTCCCAATAGTGTTTCCAATACTATGTGGGATTGAGCATTACCAACACTTGTTCCCAATATCATTATTCTTCAAAAGTTATCATCCATTACAATATGAATTATCGATAATAAATTAATTCATTTTAATAAGTATTTAAAATTATAACTTGATAAATACATGAAATAATTCTATTATTAAATAAAAAATATATTTTTTATATTAAAATTATTGAGATAGATATTTACTATAAAAGTAAAAGATTTTTTTTTCACGTACAACCTCTATGTGAATTAGTTTCACAATAAGGTATCGGTTATGCATTGGATTCTTTCGTATTAGATGATCTTTAATAAGATCATCATCATCATTCTTTTGTTCAACAATACCATATATTAATGAGGTATATTGGTTCATTAACACGACTAATTCATATTGTAATGGATGATAACTTATGAAGAATAATGATATTTGGAACAAGTGTTGGTAATGCTCAATCCCACATAGTATTGGAAATACTATTGGGAATGGTATTTAAGGCTTGTATTTTGCACTTCCTTGTTGAGTGAAAGAGGACAAGGGGGACTCTCGCGCGCCGCCGCCGCCGCCGTCTCGTCTCGGGTCGTGGTCGTGGTCGTGGTCGTGGTCGTGGTCGTGGTCGTGGTCGTGGTCGTGGTCGTGGTCATACGTGTCTTCGACACGTCCGCGCGGATACTATCTTTTTAGAGAAAATTCTTAAGAAACAAAATTTTTTTAACTATTCTTTTGACCGTTGCGATTTTCTTTTTAGCGTTGCGATTCTCTCAGTCGCATTGCGATTCTCTCAGTCGCATTGCGATTTTCTTCTAGATCGCGTTGCGACTCTCTCAATCGCATTGCGATTCTATAAATCGCATTGCGATTCTCTCAGTCGCATTGCGATTTTCTTCTAGATCGCGTTGCGACTCTCTCAATCGCATTGCGATTCTATAAATCGCATTGCGATTCTATCAATCGCATTGCGATTCTATCAATCGCATTGCGATTTTCTTCTAAATCGCGTTGCGAACTTGGAAGCTCGCGTTGCAATTTTCTTTTGACCGTTGCGATTTTCTTTTTAACGTTGCGATTTTCTAAATCGCGTTGCGATTTTGATATCGCGTTGCGATTTTATTGGTCATTTTGGCAAATCTAAAAAAAGTTGGTTAAAATCGTATATTATAAGGTATTTTTGGTCACTGAGGCGATTTTCTCTATATAAATTAAAGCTTAGTGATTAATGGGATGATTTACACTATAGAAATATAGTGAAACGGGAAAATAACTATTTTCCGATGAGTAAGAAAAAAAAAATGATGAAAGTACAGAAAAACTATTTATCTTTTAACAGCCTCAAATTCATCCCTAAACTGTAACCCATTTCACTTCGTCAACAATCACCTCTTCTTTAGCTCCGATCAAGGCCTATCGCCACCTCTCTCCTAATCTGCTAAGAATTCTAAAACAGAGAAGAAATTTAAACCAGATGCAAAACTTTATATTCTTCCCAGATTTGGAAACCTAGCTGTTTCTGGTTTGCTATCAAATTGCTGCTGCCACTTGTTGGCTGCTAAAGGTTAGTTTTTACAATGTTTGATATTTGTTTTTCTTTTTTTTACAATGTTTGATGTTTATTTTTCTTTTGTTTTCTGATGATTTATTTCTTTTTATTTTTAGAAAATTGTTGAAAGGAACTGGACTTACTATCTCATTGTTGCCCGTGCTTCGAAAATTTAACTTGCTTTTTATTCAGCGAAAGTTTGGATTCTAGTGCCTTGTTCTTTATTGGTTCGACAAGAATTGACGTAGTTACAAAAGTGACTTTTAAAATTGACAACTTTAAATTCCACTGATTTTGTTTATTCTTTGTTTTGTTTCTGTCCTGAGATTTCTAAATTTCCATTCGTTCACTGCTTAGGATTAAAGCACACAAAGCTTTGAATGTCGACTTCATCCTAATACTAGTCAAGTCTAACTTGAAACATGAGAATAATTCATTGTGGGAATTGATGAAACTTAATCTGGTGATGAGTGTTATGATATGGTTTTATTTGTGGGTCTATTTGTTAGTTGTTTTTGAGCTAAAACTTCAGTTTTGGTGAAAAAGTTTCCTCTCGGATTCCATAGAAAGTTATCTTTAAAGGTTGCATTCATTGCCTTCAGTGTGCAAGATATGTGAATTCAATTGGGGTCTTTAATTATGCCTAGGCCTTAGCTTTGTCTTTTCATGTTTCTAGATGGTTCTTTGTTGAAGTGTCTTTAATTATCACGATGAGTTATTTTATGTGTTTCTGCTAATCTACTGTGAGAATAAACAAATATGAGTTCCATTCGTTTTGTGGCACTTGATTTTGGATCACTACAAAAAGCCTTAATTTAATTATTTTCACAAAAATGCTATACAAGTGAAATAATTATAATTGCCAGGAATTTAAGTATAGGCTTGAATCTTCTATTTAGATTTTTTTTTCATTCTGGCTGACATTTCAAATTGAAACTATAGATGGTGAAGTCAAGTAATTTTGTGGAGAGTGATAGTATCTCAGCATCGAAAGCGACTTGGGATGACGAGCTCGCAATGACATTTTGTGAAATTTGAGTAAAAGAAGTTGATGCTGGTAATAGACCAACAACTCATCTGAGCACAACAGGTTGGGAAAATGTCGAAAGCAAGAACACAGAAGAATTATGGAAAACCACAATTGAAAAATAAGTGGGATACATTAAAAAAAGAATGGAGGTTATGGAATGTGTTACTTAAGAACTCTCCTGGTCTTGAATGGTGTCTATTTAAAAAGACTGTCAATGCCAACGAAGAATGGTGGGCTGAAAAGTTACAGTTTAGTATTGCATGTAACAATATGTAAATGTGTTGAATTCATTGAATTAGTAGTTTACATTATTATGAAAACTTCAGTATAATGTTTAATATTATACAATTATGCAGGAAAATCCTGATTTCAAAGGATTTAAAAAGAAAGGAATTGAACCACGGTTGAATGAGTTATTGTGGAAAATGTTCGGTGACGTTGTAGCCACTGGAGAGCCTGCATGGGCAGTTTCGTCTGGTGTTGTTCCAAATGGAGTTTCTACGGAAAATGCTAAACCTGTTGAGGGATCTGGTGATACGAATGAGCATGGTACCAAGAATGAGGATATTCCTAATCTTGAGGTAGCCTTAGACCCTTCTCTTGAAACTTCTAGTCGCGGCAAGCGAATGCTTGGGGTTGTACAAGATAAAGGTAAAAAATCAATTCCGATTAGAAGATCAGCAGGAAAGACATTGGTTACTCAGATTGAGAAGTTATGTCAGAGTATGTCTAATCAAAGGAAGTCGGTGAACGAAGTTGTTTCTCCTCATTCTCAGTATACCATTTCAGATGCAATGGATGCGTTGCGAGCTTTGGAAAAATGAAATTCCAAAAAAACATTTTGTATTTCTTTGCCACCCAAATATTCCAAGTTCTGGTAAAACGAGAGACGTTTTTGAATTTAGATCAAGATTTCAGGGCTTGGTGGCTTCAACGTGATTAGGATGAACAAAATGCCAATGCTCGTCTTTCATCCTTTCTGTCAGCATTGTCAAACTTGTCGCATGGCATTCAACAATTCCAACCACCACCACCACCACCACAAGGTCCTTAGGGCTATTGATCTGATGTAAGAATGTTATCACTTTTTTTTTTTTTTTTAAAAAAAAGAAGAAGATATTTTGGATTGTATTTAGAAAATTCAGTGAAAACTTAATGTCTATAACTAGTCTATGCATGATCATCTATGTGAAGAGTCTTTCTGTTGCATGAAATGTCATAATTTTATTTGCTTATTTTCATTTGAATTACATAATTTTAGTTGGCTGGCTAAACGTTTATTCTCATATATTTCGATTGAGGAAACATCAAAGAAATTTCCCACATTTTCGGAACCTTCTACTTTTCTGTCCTTGGGATACCTCCAAGGGCTTGGTGTTTAACTGCTTACTTTATCAACATCTTCAGCATTAACCTATAACTCAAAAGGATTTAGACAAGAAGCTAAACCAGACAGCTTTGTTTATTTGTTTGCACTTCATTTCTACCTATCTAGATGAACGAACAGTGTAGAAACCGTGTGCTAAAAATAGTAACTAGCTAATTGAAAAATAAACACTCAAACTTGAGTGAAAATGTGTATGGGATATGTTTGTCCAATGGTTTTCCAAGGACATTAAGATCTTGTAAAAATAAATATATTCGTATTAGACATATACTTGTATCAAACACTCACACCCGTACTTAAATAATATTTATACTAGTTATTTTTCTATATGATTATGATTGTACCGAGAATTTATACTTGTAATAAACTTTAAATTAAAAGCTTAATTGCCTAAATTTGGAGCCAATAGTATAATTAAATAGTAATGTTCAATGATATTTAAGTAAAGCACTTTCAATGTTTCTTCATGGCAATTTCTTTTATGTACAGAGAATTTGCTAGGAAAGTTCCTGATAATCACTTGAATTTGAATCCACAAACATTTGGTTTATAAAAGGACCACAAGGCAGTAACCTGGTCATTCAAAGTGTTCAAACAAGTGAGCAAGCAAGCAAGAAGCGAAAGAAAATTAGTGTAAAGAGTAAAATGATGATGGAGATTGAGGAAATAAGCAACTATGAGGCATTGCCTCTTCTTTCATTGAATCACGTGTCATTGTTGTGTAGATCAGTTTGGGATTCTATGAGGTTCTATGAACAAGTGTTAGGTTTTGTTCCCATCAAACGCCCCTCTTCTTTCAGCTTCAATGGAGCTTGGTATGCTTACCGCCCCTCCCTTTAAGTTTTACATGAAACGACATTAAATGTTCCACTGTCTCAAATATGCAGGTTGTATAACTACTGCATTGGTATACACTTGATTGAGAATCCATCTATCGATGATTTTGAGGCTATCGTTGAACCGCGAACAATCAATCCCAAGGATAACCACATATCATTCCAGGTATAATTCAGAAAACTGGGCCTGAAACTTTAGTTTGTATCACTGGTTTTGAAAATGTTTTTGTTGAAGCCGTTTGCGGTGTAACAGTGTAGGGATGTGGGGCTCGTGAAGAGGAGGCTCGAAAACATGGGGATGAAGTATGTGACGGCAGTGGTTGAAGATGAAGGGAATAGGGTCGATCAAGTGTTCTTCCATGACCCGGACGGATACATGGTCGAGCTCTGCAACTGTGAGAACATCCCAATCCTTCCACTCTCTTCTTGCTCATTCAAGCCGAGACTCAGCAGTTTTAACAGGGCTAAATGCGGATTCATGGAAAATGCCATGATGGAGAGCTTGAGCATGGAGATGTTGAATATTTCATTTTGAAGTTGCTCAACAAAAATACACAAAAGAATGTCAACAATTTCACTTTCTTTTTTGCCATTGTTTGCCGCAATTGTTTTTACAGGTCTTATAATGATCTGGTGTGTCTTGGTTCCATGAAGAAGTTGTAATCTGAATTTTATATAAACTGTAAGCATATATAAGGTTTCTGATTGTATTAAATTGGAAATATGGCCTCTGTTACAGATCAAAAATATAAAAGAAATGATCTGTAAAAGGGTGAGAGTTACCAGTGTTGTTTGTGAAATGTGAGTTTTAACATTTTTCATTGTCTGAAGATTTGTGACTGCCTGTTTAAATATATATTCTTCTAGATGCAGCAAGTGAGGTTCTCAACCCCAAACCCCAAAATCCAACACTGTTTTTGAAAAACTACATACACATTTCCATCAAGACAGAAATAGTAAATCGAATCAAACCAAAAGTTGACAGATCAAGACCCACCTTCCATCTCTTTCGTTTGATGTCATGTCTTAGGATAAGGATTGTTCCGTTGTTGTAGATTGAAACCTTGCTTTGAGTTTTTGATGTGCAACAATAAGCATGGTAGCCGGCATATTCGGGTTGGACTGGCAAATCCAAGTGATATTCCCAGTTGTGACATATGTGAAAATGCACTTGGTTATGGATTGCAGGTGTCTTATATTTTTTGCTTTTCATTACAAGGGCTATATTGTTTGTTAAACTTATGTCCATGTAATGAAATGTGTGTATGTAGCTTTCTTTTACTGTGAGATTGATGGAAGTTCCCTTTGAAATCTAATAATGGTTGTACATGTTGGAGGTAAAAGAACCCACGGAAGAAAGAGAGTTGAGGTTTGTCTCATATATTTTTGAAGATACTGACTTATTTCTTCCACCTAGAGTTTGCTCATGGAATTTTGTTGTTTTGTTTCTTTAACAAGTTTCCAGAGGATAAACCAGGTAACATAGAGGAGAAGCTACACAATAGGTGGATCCCAATGAGGCCAAAACTAGACAACTAAAACAGTGGGAGATGAAGCAACAAAATCACAAGGTAGATCCGGTTGAAGGGATGGATGGTAATGCTGATGGAAAATCACAATATGGATTGCTGAAATGATAGATTTGAATTTGAAGCCTCATGGAATTCATGTGTTCAGGCCTAAAACAATCTGGTTAAAACGACTTTCACTGTAAATAATTAAATACACCTACATATAAAATTTAACTATATAATAAATAAAAATAGAATCGGGTCAATAATCCGCTGTAGTCTAGTTGGTTAGGATTCTCGGCTCTCACCCGAGGGACCCGGGTTCAAGTCTCGGCAACGGAAATTGTTTTGCTGCTATTCATATATGCATTTTTTAAATTCGCGCAGCGATAAACTTATAAACATTTCTTCTATGGATTTGGTTCGAACAACCTACCAAACATAAACATTCTTTGATCTACTTTTACCGGACAGACAACAACCAAATGTATCCACAACTTTTTTTGTATCTTCACAAAACATACCCATAAAGCAAAGGTCGGTTTTTTTCTCTTCAACCGATCATGTATGAAGTAGCTAACAATGAGTTAGGTACTTAAAAGTGTTGAGCCCTCTTCAGTTATGAATAAAATGCTATGGATGTTTTTACAATGAAGTTAGTGATGGGTGTTTGGAACCTTGTTGTGAAGGCATGCACGACCTAGGATTTTTTGACACCCTTGACCTTTCTCTTGCTTTCATATAATTCCTGCATAGTTATTCTGTGCTTCGATTGTATTGGCACTTGGCATATTTAGGAATTAGGAAGTTATGTGCTTCAGATTCAGAAGCCTCTCCGTTTATTCCTAATCCTTTATACCAATCCCAAATACTAATTCTAAGGAAGACAGCTGATCCTGAAAAGGCAGTAAAAAAGGGCCGACCTTGAATCTACAATGGATTCATACTCCTTGAAACCATCTAAAGGCAACATTTCATTACATTTTCTTATCATCCAATTAAAAGGGCAGCCTGAGAAAACCTTACGAATATACAAGAAAAACGGGCAAGTGGAGGAATAACCCATTATTAACTCAGCAGCACATTGGCTAAAATCCCTATAAAGATGATTATTTGATCTTCACCAATTAACCATAGGTAGAAAGCGGTTAACTTTGCAGCATAAATTAAGAAATTCATTACAGGGAGGGAGCATTGTTTTAAAGCCGAAATCAAGCATGAAAATTTTAGTGAAAGATAAATGTGAATGAGAGATACCTTTCTGTAGACGACTGAAAATACAAATCCAAATCTATAAATATTCTTTATTTATCAAAAATCCATTGTAGTCTAGTTGATTAGGATACTTGGCTCTCACCCGAGAGACCCGGGTCCAAGTCCCGGCAACGGAAATATTGTACTTTTATGAAGTAAGTGTTGAGACTTCAGCATGCTCTCTAATGCTCAAGTTGTACGAGTAGTAGATTTTAGAGTGAGAGAGAGAAATATCTTTTATACAAGTATGTGGCTCAGAGGTAAAGATTATTAGATTCTGGGTGGTCCCCAGAAACAAATAATACAGCGCAGGGGATATTTTAGGCTCCAGCTGGCTCATATTTTATCTATGGTCCACCCTGGTGCTGAGAGCTATGGCTGGAGTCTGGCATTGCTACTTGTCTGTGTTTCTGGACCCAGGATCTACTCAAATCCAGCACTATTAGTACATTTTATGATATATCTACTCTACACTTGGCAAATTTGTTAAACTCATCTATGCAAAATAAGCCAGACTAGGAAAATAAGATTATTGCTATAATGACAATCCAAGTCGTCATTTCCTACCCATGATTTAACTTACATATTTCTTTTGAAATCGACCAATATTGTCGTCTACACCGAAGGGAGAAATGGTGATCAAAGCCGGAAATGCCTCTTCAATATATATATATTTATCATTTTTCAATAATACATGCTAACTACATTTTTCTTGAGAAACAAGTTGATCTGCTATCAACTTTAAGCCAGACACTGTAACGTATCCGTGTTTGGTATTCCAGTCTAATACACATGCGGACATGAGCCTAATGCACTAATAAATAAGCTGGGCTTATGGCTAGTTGTCATCTATGGCAATTTCTTTCTTTCTCAAAAATGGCAATCTTTGCAAGTTCTGTTTTCTCATTCTCAACTATATATGTTTTTCCTTCCTATATCAGAGCTCGGCCCTCATCTGGTATGGGGCCGAATTTTGGTGCTGAGAACCCTCAGCCCCATGCTCCACATATGCATATGCTACGTATTTTGCTCTTCGGAACATCGTCAATCTATTTTAAATCAATCTTTAAGAGATTGCCAGAGTCACCAATCCGTTGTAGTCTAGTTGGTTAGGATACTCGGCTCTCACCCGAGAGACCCGGGTTCAAGTCCCGGCAACGGAAGTTTTTTATTTTAATAATATTTTGGATAGATTTTGTGGTTGCTGGGGCTTATATTTTGGCTCTTATTAGGTCGTCAACGCATCGATGGGAAAAGATCCTTGCGGGCCTGCGGCATGATGTGATTATCATCCCAATGGATCAATTAGCTGCTAAGATAATGCACTACAAAGAGTTTTATACTCCATTTTACTAAACAATAGCATGCAGAGATTGATACTTGCTACTGTGGAAACTCACTGGCAAGACATTGAGTCCAACACATGATAATAGCTGAGAACAAAAGGGTCATTGATTGCTTGCTGCCTTCGGATGCCACCTCACCCCAGTGTGTTGGAATCTTCTTTAAATTAGGGAGATGGAATAGTTGAAATTTGTGTCTGTTATCCATGCCAGTTTTTGGCTTATTTGCCTTCTCAACAATACAACTTTGCTTCCATATAATCAAGAAACCACACAACTATGTCTTACCTAAAACAGAAACTTGGTGTACATAAAAGTGTGTTACTGTTGCAATATATACATTCTTCATAACCTGTTAATAGCCATTCTAAGAGTAGAGTGATTTTAAGATAAAATTAACACAATAGGAACAAAAATGTATCTAAATGCCTGTTAAACCGTTGTCTTTAATTTTTGGGCGTTGGGGGTAGAATCTATTTTCATACCAGGCCATCAAATAAGATGTCCAAACCATGACCAAAATAATTGTAAGTATAACCGGCACTCCAAGGACAAGGATCTGAAGCAGAATGAATAACCATTTGGTCAAGATGGAAACAAAATCAATTGTTGCCAGGAAGGATGGAAAATATGCAAACAATTAAGGCATAAAATACTGTGCCATACAAAACCTTTTCACCCAACAACTGAATGCAAAGAAGAAAAATAAAATATAATGCCTAACTATTAGGTGTAATGTTCAATGCAACAAACACCCTTGGGTGAAAGCTGTTGTGCATAACCAGCATAAAGACACCATAGTCCATTTCAAAGTGCTCTTGCATCATTGGTACCGGCTTTGATGGATTCCATGAGATGACATAGGACGCTCAATGCCAGAGGAGAGAAAAGAAAATAAAGATTCTTACTCTTCATGCACCCCACCTAGGTTCAAATCCCACTGACCACTGACAACCATTGGGAGGCGATTTGAAAGTCCAAAAAGCTCGCGGGTGAAAGTTCAATGGGTCCCTAAATCCCAATATGGGTTGGCGGGTTGCACTGGCCTTGGAGATAGAGTAACCACTCTTGCTCCTAAACTTTTTTGGATAAAAAAGAGAAGAAAGATATATCTCATTAAATCAATTTTAGATTTACCTGAGGTGATGCACCAAAAGGAGTATGTTGGCCTCCAAAAGTGAAGAGAAATTCTTCCCCAAGCTGGCAACATGAGCATAGGAATTTGTTAGAGTCAAAATATTAGTATCTATATCATTGGTATTCTAAAACCCACTGAAGCAACAGGCCAATGAAAATACCAAGTGCAAAATGACTCATCCCTTTTCTAAAAAGACCACTGAATTTTAATAGACAATCCAAAAGTTGATACTAAAGGATGAAAAGTAAAGACGTATTCAGCTGCAGAAATGAGATGACCAGCTACTCATATTAACAACAGTACCGAGGAAGACAGAAGTCAAAACCTTGGCATGCACCTCTTGCATGTATAGGCTGCTTCCAGGAGGTAATGGAGGAATAGAAGCCTTGCTCATTAAAGACCCAACATCAACTCTTTTACCTGCAGAACATTATATATTGATATACGGTAAGTAACGGCAGTGAAACCAACTGGAAACTCCAAAGACAATTCCGCTGTTGAGAAAAAGAGTAAAAAAGAAACTTAATGGGAGTTGAAGAGTAGGCATGAGAAGCAGTCATTTAAGGTGGAAAATAAAAATAAAACCTTCACTATTATGGCAGCAATCTGTACACTGACTTGAATTAGGACAAGCAAATGAAAGCCCTTGAAAATAACGAGATAAAAGATATGGACAATTCGGAGACATATTTAAAACCACTGAAATAGACAGCACCTCATTGTGTAAATAACCAAGGCACATAGAATAGGGTGTAAATACCTATGTCCTTATAAGTTCCAGAATAGGTTGGACCAAAAAAGAGAATAGACAGCCCTTCCAAGCGATAAAAAAAAAACAGACAGCTACAAAAGAAGCTAGTGTGGATGGTCCACTGAATGCAGAAACTAGGTTGGTCACTAAAGAACGTATAAAAATAAAGAAAGAAAGAAACCCTCAAGGCTTAACTACCCAATCAAAGAATTAGCATAACGCATTTTGAAGTCAAATGATAATCAAAATTTTCCAAAAGGTGTAATCCCTAATACAGAATCCAAAATGAAAAATAAATAAAAAAGTTAGCATAAACAAAACATGTGGAATAAAATATAACAAAGTATTAAAATGATATATATATATATATATATATATATCCTTGGTAAGCCGAATGGTGAGGTTGCTGGAGCTAGTATTAGTGTTTTGAAGGAGCTGTTACGGTGTACTTTCTATAGTACTGCGAAGGAAGTTTTCTGTAGGAGGGTGACAAAAGAGGAGATTAAAGAGTCTATGTTTAGCCAGCATTCTGGTAAAGCCCCTGGTCCGATGGGTTTATCTCTCATTTCTTTAAAGCTGCTTGGTCTATTGTGGGAGAAGAGGTAATCATGGCTGTTAGTTATTTCTTTGATCATTCTGAGCTGCTGCGGGATTGTCTCTGGAAAGGCAGGTTAATATACGGTGTTACCAGATACATTATAATATATTTACAATATTCGGTTTAGCGTTATCGGAAATGTTGAGTAATAATAATGTAATAGGTCTAAATCATGAAGAAATATTAAAAAATTTGACAACCAGTAAACTTAGCTTGTCGGTTTGTGTCGATACAAATGAAAAATGGATCACTCCATAGCAATATTACAGGTACAAATATGACAAAATCGGTCCCAAAATAACAAAACCGGTAAAACGCTACCGGATATGTGTCGAGTGTCGATAATTTAATATAAGTATCGAAACTTTCTGAATTTAAAAGAGAGAAGTTATAGCGCCTATAAAGTGTCGATACTTTAAAAAAAATATCGATCCACAACAATATAACAAGTAAAAATATGATAAAATTGGTCTCAAAAATGATAAAACAGGAAAAAGTTACCGGATATATTGAAAGTGTCGATAATTTAATATTAGTATCGACACTTTCTGAATTTAAAAGAGAAGAAGTTATAGCGCCTAAAAAGTGTCGACACTTTATGAAAATGTATCGATCCTTACCAATATAACATGTAAAAATATGATAAAACAGGTCTCAAAAATGACAAAACCAGAAAAGTTACCGGATATGTTAAAAGTGTCGATAATTTAATATAAGTATCGACACTTTCTGAATTTAAAAGAGAAAAAATTATTGCGCTTAAAAAGTGTCGACACTTTATGAAAATGTATCGATCCATAACAATATAATAGGTAAAAATATGATAAAACAGGTCTCAAAATTGACAAAACCAGTAAAACGCTACCGGATATTGAAAGTGTCGATAATTTAATATAAGTATCGAAACTTTCTGAATTTAAAAGAGAAGAAGTTATAGCGCCTATAAAGTGTCGATACTTTAAAAAAAATATCGATCCACAACAATATAACATGTAAAAATATGATAAAACAGGTCCCAAAATTGACAAAACTAGTAAAACGATACCGAATAAGTTGAAAGTGTCGATAATTTAATATAAGTATCGATACTTTCTGAAATTAAACTAAAAAGTGTCGACACTTTATGAAAATGTATCGATCCATAACAATATAACAGGTAAAAATATGATAAAACTTGTCTAAAAAATGACAAAACCAGAAAAAGTTACTGGATATATTGAAAGTGTCAATAATTTAATATTAGTATCGACACTTTCTGAATTTAAAAGATAAGAAGTTATAGCGCTTAGAAAGTGTCGACACTTTATTAAAATGTATCGATCATTACCAATATAACAGGTAAAAATATGATAAAACATGTCTCAAAAATGACAAAACCGGAAAAAGTTATCAGATATGTTGAAAGTGTCAATAATTTAATATAAATATCGACACTTTATGAATTTAAAAAAAAATAAGTTATAGCGCTTAAAAAATGTCGACACTTTATGAAAATGTATCGATCCAAAATAATATAACAGGTAAAAATATGATAAAACCGGTCTCAAAATGACAAAACCGGTAAATAGATACCAGATATGTTGATCTTTAATTACAATTATAATATAATAGGTAAATTAACAATATAACTGGTCTAAATATACCGGTTTAAATTGAAAACATGTTACCATAATGTATCGACACATTATTAACTTGTGTCGATACCTTTTTAAATTACTCGTTTTTTTCATTTATTATAAATATGATACAAACTCCAAATCGAAAAACCCTAAACCTAAAGGCAGAAAAGAACCCATCGACTCCGACGAATACCAGCGTTTATAATTGTTACGATCAGATATTCAAGTAGATTCTTTGATATTTTGCCATAAATTAGGGTTTGTTTGATTTGCAGATTGGTCTTTTTTTTCCTTAATATGTTTTTGTTCAAATGTAACAACATCCACACCCAAAATGGCTCCAAAACGTCAGCGTCAGAAGCAGGGTCTTTCTCAAATCTCTTTTCAACCCACCTCTTTCCAACCCAGTTCTTCTCAACCACAACCTCCTTCTCAAACAATCGCCCATTCTGAGGAAATCAGGTTGTTCGGAACTGACAATTTTAGATCCGATGCGGAGAAGAAAGATGGCAAAGGAGTTTTAAAGTAAGGAAGATTCGTCCTGAACGTCTCATTGACTTGGGTTTCTTGTTCGATGATAAATATGCTTTTAGTTTTAAATCCACGTTTACATCTTGGGGTTGGCTTGAATTCTTTGGTGTGGAACCAAAATATTACCCCAACCTAGTTAGAGTCTTCTACAACAATGCTTCCTTCGAGTATGAGCCTAATAAGAGTAATATAATAGGAATTAATACCCATGTCATGGGGAAAGATATATATATATATCTCCGGAAACTATTGCGAAGGGTTTAGGTGTAGCGAATAAAGGGGATTCAGATGAAAATGATGTAGATTGGTCTACAATTAAACGGGTTGCTAGAAATAGCCCAATTCACCTAGATCTAGAGTACATAGTGTTTCACAAAATGCTGACTTGGTTTATTCGGCCTAATAGGGGAAAACATTCAATGCTTCGAGACATCGATTATTGGTGGATAGCAAAGTATAAATCCAAAGCCAAAACGGCTCCAAACATTTCTAAACAGATTTTTAATACAATTGTATATATAGTCACAAAGGGAACATTAATTTCAACTTCACTACCATATGGATGTGTCATCACCCATCTGTTGAACAAGAAAGAAGTTGATTTTTCGTTTGACTCCCCTGTTCGATTAACCCGCAAGATTGACATGTTATTTGTTAAAAAAGCGGAATATGATTTTGTTGAAAAAGTCGGTTGGAAGCGTGTCAAGGATGTTGGATTAGATCTAGAGAGTGAGGATAATAAAGATGACCAACCAATGGGATACGCAATGATGGAAGAAGCTCCAGAAGCTCAAGTTGGACATGATGTCACAATTACGACAGTGATGGAATACATGGTCAATTTTCGGGAGCATATTGATTCCCTTGTGAGCGGAATGCGAGCCAATATTTCATCATTGCGCGATGAAGTCTCCATGTTGCGTGACGAATTACGGCAATGACATCAAACGAGTTAGGTAATTAATTATTTATTTTTCTAAACATTTACACGTTCTGAAATGTATTTTATTTTATTTTAACAGATGTGGACAACTAAGCGGTCAATGAAGATGATGATCCAAACAAGTATATCGTGTCTGCAATGCCGCTTGCAAGAAAACTAGTAATTTTTTATGTCAATGGTGTCATTGCCTACATCCCAAGACATCCAGAAGGTTTCAATTCTGTTAATTTGTATCCATTATTTTAACATATAAGCGTACAACTTTAATCACATTTTCTTCATGTTACAGATGTTATCCTCAAAAATGGATTATATGAATTTATGCAATTTGTTGTTGCCATTTGGTCATCCAAGATGAGGTTAGAACTATTGAGCAATTCAAATTACTATAGCCAAAATCGTTAATATACAATTAAATGTTAACATTCAAACTTGATTACAATCTCAGGCATAACATGGACCGTGTACTTGATAAACTACATTTGTTCTCTGACCACTTTCTATTCGTTTGCGTAACATCCCAAAATACGGGTTAGTGACTAAATTGTAAAACTTCAGAATTTGGTGATTAAAGTAGAATAATTAGATAATTCAATGATTTATCTGGAAGGATTGTTAGTAATTATTAAAAGAATTAAAGGGCAAAATGGTCATTTAACTATTAAATGATTAAATTGTATTATGTTGAGGATATATACGGGGAAATGGATAAGAAGAATATCTCTTCTTCTCCTCTTTGTTCTTCCATACGAGAGAAAGCCACAATAAAGGTGAGTTTTCTATTTTCTTGGTTATTTGTTGTTTTAAAAGTTGGGTTATGATCACTAGATGATAATTAAGCTTAAGGAAAGCTTAATTTGTTCTAAAACATAAAGATGAAAAGTTATAAGAGATTTAAGAAAATGAGTTTTTATATTAAATCATGGAAAAGAGTTGATAAGTTGAATTTGAAGTTAAATTTGACTTGTCATCATGCTAATTAAGGAATATGAAGTGTTAGAATGATATTTAAAAACATATTGAAATTTGAGTATGATTCTTGAATTACATATAAAGGATAGGATTTTGAAGTTATAGATGATTTTCATGGATATAAGTTGGTTTAAGTAATGGTAGTTGAGTTTAATGACATGATAGGGGTTTAAAATAAAAGAATTAAGTGAAGAATTGATGATTTTCGGGGTTAAAATACAATTTCTGGGTATAGGGAACTGATACCCTATGAAGGGAATCGATTCCCCCTCTTGGACAAAAATTCCAGTATGTGCAGGGGGAACAGATTCCCCCTGGGGGGGTATCAATTCCCCCCTAAATGAAAATATGGATTTTGATTCATTAAACCGGTTTAAGTTATTAACATCAAGTTTAAAGTTTAGACTTATGATAGTTGTTTTGAAATGATATATTTATGTAGATATTGAGCCTAAATAAGTTCCAGAATAATCAAAGGATTATAATCGAATCAAAGAAAAGCTAAGGTGAGTGCAATTTTAATTGTACTTATATTATTGAACGAACATTGGCTTGCGATGAGCCAATGATGGAGTTACTATAGTAAGAAGTGACTCCTAAAATGTTATTTGATATGTGATTCTTATATGTACATGAATACATGATATGCATAAACATAAGAGCATGAAACATAAGATATATGATATGATATACATGATTATATGCATATGTGATATATGCTATGAGATATGACCAATGTGAAATGAAATAAGCTATATGAATATATGAAATGACATATATGATTATATGCATATGTGATATATGCTATGAGATATGACCAATGTGAAATGAAATAAGCTATATGAATATATGAAATGACATATGAATATGCAATATGTGATATGATATGAAATATATGGTTACACATACATGTGGTATGTGACAGAAGAGAAAGAACAAGTGATGAGAAATATATTCATAATAAATGCCCATAGTATATGATACAAGAGCTATAGGTATAGTTGGCATGCCAAGAGTCGAGGGTATTGTAGTCCTTCGGGACGTAGTGGTCCTACGGGACATATATAACAGTCCTTCGGGAAGAATACTGAACAAATGTTCGGTGCCCCATGAGGGAATTTATACGAGCTGTGGTGACAGCATTGGTGCACAACCTCAATGTACTCACATACCTTTATTCTCAATAATATACATGGGCAACAACAACATCAATTGAAATATAAATTAAAGTGAAAGTGATGCAAAAAGGTAAGTTTCATGTGTGCATGACTTGATTATATATGTCATAGGAAATATATCCATGCATATTGAAATATCATGATCAAATGGAAAGAATGCATTTTCATGAATCTACTGTTACATGTTTATTTATTGCCTCACTAAGTCTATGACTTAGCGTGTAAGTGATTTACACGTAGGTACCAAGAAACGTGAAGAACAATAATAGAAGTGGCAATGACAGTATTATTACTAGAAGATCATATCAGAAGTAATCGACAAAGTATGTATTTTGTTGTGTATAGAGTGTTGGCATGTAATAAGTCGTTAATTATGAGTACTCTGATCAAGTTTGTATTTTGTGGTCTCTTTTATGTAAATTAAAGTATTTTGTTTTAAACAAGTTTTAAATTCCCCGGGGTTTTTCTTTAAGTGTCAAGGTTTGAAAAGTCAATATGACACCTCAGACTCGTATTCGGGTCGGGTACGGGTTGGGGTGTTACAGTTAATGGCATCAGAGCTAAGGTTTAGTCAATTCTCGGCATAAACTAGAGTCTTGAGTGTTTTATAAGGTATACATGCCAACAAAATAATGAAAACTTCTGATCTGATGGAATAGCAAGTATACTGTTGTGCTAATAGAACTATATGATTGTATTTTTATAGATGTCCGGACAAGGTAGTTCAAGAAATGAAGTGGGAGATGATATACCCGCTGAAAGTAGTAATTCACCTGCCCTGGCCAGGCAGAGTGAAGAACAGATACCCTCTGGAGTGCATGTGAATGATCAAAATGTATTCTTTAGAACTTTAGACGCGGTATTGACGCGTTTTCAACCTCCTGTTACTTCAACTTCAAAAATGAATGTTGCGAAAGAGTTGAAGGGATTAGAAGCTCCAGAGTTTAGAGGGGAAGCCGATGAAGGTCCTGTTACTGCAGACCTTTGGCTTAATGACGTGAAGGTCATTCTTACGGGACTTCATTGTTCCGATGCTGAGAAGCTAAATGGAGTAATTTCCTTGTTGAGAGGACAAGCAAGGATCTGGTGGACCAATGTTACATTGAGGATGACTAACGCCCAAGTAACTTGGTCATTGTTTTTAGAAGAATTCAAACATAAGTACATCGGAGATCAATTTGTTCGTCAAATGAAGCAAGAGTTCATGAATCTGAAGCAATAGAATCACACTGTATATGAGTATGAGTGTGAATTCAATAAGTTGAGTTGCTTTGCTGCCGAGCTTGTTCCTACTGAGAAGAATGCTTGTGAATGGTTCGTAGAGGGGTTACGTCCTCGGTTGAAGGAGATGTTGATTGTATTGAATCTATCATCGTTTCAAGAGGTAGTCAATCGTGCCAAAGCTTTGGAAAGAGCCCAGAATGAGAGATTTGAAAATTCAAGGACTCAAACAGTCAAGAGAACGGGTGCTTCTTCGAGTTTCGCACCGTCAAAAAGAGGCATAGATGCTGGTTCTCGACCTCAAGCTAGATCGGAGTCAGTGGTATCCTCAGCTAGAGGATCAAATCCGATGAGAGGCAGACAAACTCAATCAGCAGGATCTGAAGCTGGGAGATTTAACCAGAGTCAAGACAGACAATGCCAACATTGTGGAAAAAATCATTCTGGGATATGTAGAAGGATTTCTGGAGCTTGCTATAGATGTGGGGAGATCAAACATTTTGTTCGGGATTGTCCTAGAGTACTCGATGAATCTGCACGGCCAGAGAGGTCTATTTCTACAGGCCAAAGGGGAAGAGGTAGAGGCAGAGGAAGAAATCAGTCCGATTCTTCTGCTCAACAAGAGATACGTTCCACTGCTCGAGTGTATAATCTCAAGACCAATGAGGATCGGGATGACCCGAAGATTATAACAGGTACCTTTCTGTTGTTTGATAAACGGGTTATGGTATTGATTGATACGGGTTCTACATATTCATACATTACTAGTAAGTTAGTGAGAGAATTGAACATTCAATTAGAAGCTACTAACAATGAGGTGATAGTGACGAATCCGTTAGGACACAGTGCTCGGGTAAATATGGTGAGTCGAGGGTGTCCCATAAGAATTCAGGGAATTGAATTCCCTGTTAATTTGATGGAATTACCTTTTGAAAAATTTAAAGTGATACTGGGAATGGATTGGTTATATCGTTATTATGCTAATGTCGACTGTAGACTTAAAAGAGTAACGTTGAGAAGTCCAGAAGAGATAGAAATCGTGGTGTTTAGTGAAAGGTGGAATCCATTGTCAAATGTGATCTCATTGATGACGGCAAAGAAGTTACTGTTACAAGGATGTCAAGGGTTCATTGCTAGTGTGTTGGATGGAAGAGCCAAAGACAAAGAGATTGAAGAAATTCCTATCGTTAGAGAGTTCTCTGATATATTTCCTACAGAATTGTCAGGTTTACCTCCGGACAGAGAGGTAGAATTTCAGATTGAGATAATGCCGGGAACAACACCCATTACAATGGCACCATACAGGATGGCTCCAAAAGAGTTGCAAGAATTAAAGATTCAAGTACAAGAATTTATGGGCAAAGGTTTTATTAGACCAAGTGTATCACCTTGGGGAGCTCCAGTTTTATTTGTTAAGAATAAGGACGGTTCAATGCGTCTCTGCATTGACTACAGACAACTCAATAAAGTGACCATCAAGAACAAGTATCCATTTCCCCAAATTGACGATTTATTTGATCAATTAAAGGGAGCTTCAGTGTTCTCAAAAATTGATTTACGTTTGGGTTATCATCAATTAAAGATTCAAGAGAAAGATGTTCCAAAGACAGCGTTTAGAACAAGATATGGTCACTATGAGTTTATTGTAATACCGTTTGGAGTTACGAATGCACCAGCTGCTTTCATGGATCTAATAAACAAAATTTTTTAACCCTATTTAGATCAGTTCGTGGTGGTTTTCATTGATGATATTTTAATATATTCAAAGTCAGAGGAAGAGCATAGTTCTCATTTGAGGATTATCTTGTAGAATTTACGAAACAAGAAGCTTTATGCTAAATTCTCTAAATGTGAATTCTGGTTGAATGAAGTGACATTTCTTGGACATGTAATTTCTACATAAGGAGTTCAAGTGGATCATCAAAAGATTAAAACTATTATGGAGTGGGAAGTTCCAAAGAATGTGACAGAAGTTCGAAGTTTTCTGGGGTTAGCTGGTTATTATCGAAGGTTCGTTCAAAACTTTTCGATCATAGCATTACTCCTAACTAAACTGTTGAAAAAGGTTTATATAGTATTTTAGTCTTATAATGTATCAAATTATTCTTCAGTTTTAAAAATAAAAATTAAAAGATTTATATAGTATTTTAGTCTTATAAAATTTACATCATTATCACTTTAGTATTTAAAGATTTTTTATTTAATTTTGACCTTTATATTTTTCATGAAGTATATTATCCATTTCGTTTTTTAATTATAAAAAGTCACGTGATATTTTAATAATATATCACATGACACATAATATTTGGATTAAAAATAAGAAAGAAAAGTAAAAGAAAAAATTGAAAACATACTTTTCAACTTTTAAAGGATTTTACAAAAGAAAATTTGTTAGATTTGTATAATGTTTAACTTTGTTGAATTTTTATGTTTAAATTTTTACTTGCAAACACTTATGTATCTTCATATTAATGATATTAATGACTGCATATGAATACTGTTCAACTATGTATTTATGTATTTATTTATACATGCATTGCATGTTATCTATATTTTTAATTTTCTGACTGCCGGATGTCTTCCACGGAAGCTACTCTCAACCTGGCGTTAGGGGCAACCTACTACCCTACCTCCCCCTTACCCTATTGCATATGAAAATTGAGTTTTGTTGTTGTTGTATAAAAGTATAATGTAGTTATTGTTTTATTTGTTTTTTTAATTTGGTAATATAAGTGAATATTATTTTTTTTAATTTGAGTTTAAGTAATTATATCGTTATATATATATATATATTAATGATTAAAAAAAGTAAAAAAATATTATTTTATAATCATTTCCGGTTATTTAAAATAAAATTTAAATATTATTTATTTTTTTGACGGTGCTACATCCATTTTCAAGTTATTGGATCATTTTTAAAAGTGTAGCAAGTTATAACATTATTTTTATTGCATTTAAAGCATTTAAAATTATTTTTATTTAACGGGTCACGAATAAGCCCGTTTAAATCACGAGTTAAATGAACGGGCCGCGGGCCTTATAATTCAAAACCGTTTATGATTGCGGGCTTTTTAAACCGCTACGTTTAAGCCCGCACCGTCAAAACCCGCGGGCTAAACGGACGGGTAACCGTATACCCACCTCTACCTAAAATCAATAATGCTACACATTAGACATATATGTGAAAATACGTTAATAATCCAATGACACAAAATATAACTCGAATAGAAAACGATTCAAACCATTAAAAGGTCGTATATTAAATACAAAATTAACACATTTTTTAAAAATTTCGAATGTACATCAAATCACACCCTTAATATATAATAACACTTTAATACTAGCAACAGTAGTCACGCATTGATGACTCAACCTTTTGCGGAAAAAGAAAAGAAAAGTAGGTACTAGTACAATTTCATTGGTTGGACCGTTTTATTATCTTTCAAATAAAATATATACTAATCAACAAGGATGGCCCAATAATTCTCCAACACTTGCACTAAATTCCAAACACAAATTAAAAACACAAGGGCCAAATGTTTACATTATGAGTTGTCAATAGCAGCAATAAAAGGTAAGTTCAACATCTGTTTACAGTCAAATATTATTCAGATTGAGAATCAAAATAGTGGACGCTACACATTTTTCATCATTCAAGCATAGTATAAACACAGTAAAAGCATCGACCGAGAAGTCGAAATGGAGCTTCGAACAACAGACTAAAAACGGCCACGAATTCCACGTTATGTGATTTTCCACCCAGTGGGAACGAGGCAGACGACCGAGGACCAACACGAGCGATTGGGCCCCAATTCTGCCCCCCTTTTATATTTCAAATGCTGCTTATGCTTACCACTGCCGCCCACTAACCACGTGGTGCTGCCTCGGACGAGAGAATCAAACACTTCCATCTCCCATTCTCCTGACCATTCAGCCGCGTTTGACGTCAAACACATTCACCACCAAAAAGAACCCTTCAATAATTACGAGTGTCCGCGCCGCGCCTCCTCTCTCTCTTCAATATCTTTCAAAGCAAAATGCTTTTTGAAAAGGTTGTTAAAGTTTCCTTCTTTCTTCCTTTTTTGGCTGCCAAACAACGCCTTGTCACGTCCCCTCCTAATTTCCCATTTCCATGTGTCTACTGCTACTCATAGCTCCTCCACCACCGCTGCCTAACCCCCATTTTCTTCCATAGGGGTTTCAACTTTTCTTTTATTTGTTCATTTGTTTTGTTTTGTTTTTTCTACGAGATCTTAGATGAACGATCTTTTGCCCGATTTTTAATATCGGGGATTGACCACCATGGCTTGTGCTGATGTTGGGAATAATATTGATTGTCTGAATCGTGATTCTTTACGGGGGGAGGAGTTGACCAGGTCCGATCAATGCCAGAAGATTCCGGATATGATCGTTGGGAAAGCTGACGTGGCGGCTAATGGAGTCAAAGTTGAGATGACAGCTGGAAAGCGTAGACGTGGAAGGCCACCCAGAAATCAAGGGAAAGTCGATTCATCATCGGCGCCGCCGCCTCAAAGGGATAACCAGAATGAAGAAGAAGATGTATGCTTTATATGCTTTGATGGCGGGAGTCTCGTGCTTTGTGATCGCCAGTGAGTCTGGAAATTTTGCTGTTTTACTTTTATCGTCCTTTTCCCCCTATTTGTATTGTTTTGATGATAAACAGATGTAAGAAAATGGAAGAGAGTATTAGCTAGCTGTCCGATATCTAGAGATTGAGCTGAAAATTTGAATTGGAGTTAAATTTTCAGCTAAACATGGAATTTCTATGCCGATGCCTATGATCTTTAGTTTTTTTCTTTTATAATACTAATAATTTCATATATTGCAATTCATGATCTTCTTCTTTTGTCGACATAAATTTGGTTTAACTTTTTTCAATCTTCTTCTGTTTACTTTGATTTGTGTATTCTTCCTTCTTCTTCGTTTTCCCTTTTGTGTTGTTTATCATTGCTGATTATATTGTATTTTATGGGTCAGAGGCTGTCCTAAGGCTTACCATCCAGCTTGTATCAAAAGGGATGAGGCATTCTTTAAATCAAAGGCGAAATGGAACTGCGGTATGTTGCATTATTTTAGCTTCTTGTAAATATTTTTCACTTTCATTAAAGTTTAATTAATATAACTATTGCGAGGTGTTAAAGCCTGTGTTAGCGTTATCTAGATTCATGTTGCTTTGCAGTTCAATTAACTGTTGTTCTGTTGACATGTGTGTGTCAAAAAGTAGCTTTCCATGTCCGTCACCGATTTGGATTCTTTGTACTTGTGTAGTTACTGGATTTACTGTATTAATCTTAATTATGTTATGGTATCATACCATTAACATGTTTCTATTGAGTGGTGGCTTCGGGTGCCTGTCATTGACATGGATTATTGTTCATGTAGTAGTTATTGCATTACCTTTTCGACTTTTTCATATAGTTCAACACAATATCATACTGTCTCCACGTGTTTATACGCTAGCTTCCTTGCCTGTTCAGGACTTGGATGCTTGCATATCAAATGGCTGTTACACTAACATTTTCATTTCAATTATTATTCTTGTCTAAGTTTTTTGTTCCATTAATTTTCTGGTGTTCAATTTGTTTCGCATTTCAGGGTGGCACATATGTAGCACTTGTCAAAAGTCTGCGTATTATATGTGCTATACTTGCACATATTCCTTGTGCAAGAATTGTACTAAAGATGCCGCTGATTATGTCAACGTAAGAGGAAATAAAGGGTTTTGTGGATTATGCATGAAAACTATAATGATGATTGAAAGCCCTGCATTAGGAACCAAGGAAATGGTATGATTAACTATCCTTGTACAATTAATTTCTTTTTTAATGTCTTGTGCCATTTTTCTGATTAATTGTGCTTCCTTGTTTGGTAACCGTTGTAATTGGTATGTTTAGATTACTGAAGATTGAAGAGCTTCTGTCTAACTTATAAGCCTTTTAATTTACAATGTGCAGGTTCAAGTAGATTTTGATGATCAAACGAGTTGGGAGTATCTCTTCAAGATGTATTGGGTGTTACTGAAAGAGAAGCTATCTTTAAATTTAAGTGAGCTTATTAAATCTAAAAATCAGTGGAAAGAAATTGCTAAAGGTGTTGGCACGGAAAGGTCTTTTAGGGACCTAGGTGCTAGTTATTCCAAGAGAAGAAAAACGATTAAACAACAGACGTATTTGAACAAATCTGAACCTCTAGAAGCGGAGAAATCAGGTGTTATGATAGGGATGCCTTTGCCTGAAGCCACAAATTGTGCAAGTGAGAAGGGACTTGCAAAAGAGTATCCTTTGTTGCTTAATATGAAGGATAAGGAGCCCCCCTCTCCACTGAAGGGAGGTGATGTCTTGAGTGATATAGGAAGCAGAGAATCTAACATGACACTGCAATCTACAGAAACGGAGTTATCTGTAAATAATATTGAGATGGATAAAATATGGCACTATCATGATCCACTTGGGAAAATTCATGGGCCATTTCCTATGGCAATGTTACGGAGGTGGAGCATGAGTGGTCTTTTCCCACCTGATTTGAGAGTATGGAGAGCAAGTGAAAGGCAAGAGGATTCCACACTCTTAACGGATGCTTTGGCTGGGCGGTACAGCCAACCGCAGCAGCTGTTTCATAAAAGCTGCGTACCAGTTTATGATGTAAGGTTTGCCCCTAATGATAGATATCAGAATAGGATTGGAGATGCTAGGGGGAGTTGGGATCTGAATGTGGATCAGATTGAAAGTAAACAGGTGGAGGTGAGCTCCAACACGTTGCAGAATGATGCAAGTGGTCGTCGTTGTGGTAACAATGAATCTGCAAAGAGCAAAATATTGGGCTTGCAATCTTCTTCTTGTACTACTCCCATAGATATTGTCACTTCCAATGCAGTACAGACAGGAAGTCCTTTGATACAATGGGAGTCTGGGAAGAGTGATAATTACTTCCCTGGCCAGCCTCGAGTGAGTAGTCCACTTCCGTCGTCTACATTTTCTGGGAAATCATGTGAAACGCAGTCTCATCCAGTTATCACAGGTCATGGGGTTGTAACATGGGACTGTGGTTCCATTAACTTGAATGAAAATTCAAACAAGACCTCCGAAGGTCAATTTATTGCTGGAAATGTGAAGCGAAATGATACAGAGGGACAATCAGGCAAATCTTGTGGACAAAGCTGGAGATCGCCTTTAAATAATGCTTCAAATGGATGGGATGCCAATTGTGGTCTTATTTCTCTGGCTAGAGCTCTTGAAGCAGCAGAGCACAATCATGATATTGATTTCCTCGATCTTCCTACCTCAACATCAAAGATGAACCTCAAAGACTCGAAATCACAGATTACTAAAAACAAACAGTCTCTTTCTGCGAGTGCTCTTCATCAAGATTCGGGTCCTAGTTGGAGTACAACTTCTAGTCTAGTTGTTAATGGACCATTGCTTTCTGAAGTAGCTAGTGATTGGAGTGGGTATTCCTCTACCACAGCGAAACCTTCTGTGGAGGAATGGGACTCAGATCTTGTTCCTGATTCTTCTTTGAAACGAACTAGCTTGGGAAATGATCATGCTGCTACTCCAAGTTCAGTAAGTGGTCAATTTGCACATTCTTGTCTCTCAGGTCCTGCAGAAAATGCATCTGGTTGGGATCCAATTATTCCTGACCCCAGTGAGTATTCTTTTGGTGATGAGTCAGTTTCTGATCTCTTGGCTGAAGTTGAAGCGATGGAGTCTCTTAATGGCTTGACTTCATCTACGTCGGTTTTACGTTGCGATGGAGAGTTGGCTCAAGGTGCTGAACCTGATTGTTTTAGCCCTGCACCTGATCCAGGAAAAAGTGATGCTTTGAGCTCAACAAATGATCTACGAATGTCATCTGAGTCGACCTTGACCAATGAGACAATTGGGGTCTCCAAATCTGAAGTTCTTGATGGTCGGAAGAGTTCTAGCAGGCATTCTTCCACGAGTACTGAAATGGATGAAGATAAATGGCCCCGTGATGTCTCGGTTAACCAATATGAAGCTGGTTCAGAAATACAGCTTCCTGCAGCAGCAGTAACATGGGGCATGGCTTCTATAGATACCACTTGGAGAGCAGGTCGAGAAACTACGGCAACCAACTGGGAAGCCATTCAGGTAAACCCTATTTTCAATATGGAAGGCTTAGATCAAGGAGCTAGGAACTTCAGCTGGGGAAGAACCGGTCAGGGAACTTTCCCGGGCAATGGAAGCGTCAACATAGGCACTTATTGGGGAAACCAACAGGAGGGCCTTGATTTTCAGGGAAGAGATGCAAGTTTTAGTAGGGGCAGGTCCTTGATGCATCGGCACTCAACCTACAATGTTCTTTATCCGAATGGAGTTGGTTCTTTCAGACCACCGCCCAAGGGGCAACGGGTTTGTAAATTTTATGAAAGGGGAGAATGCAAGAAGGGAGCATCATGTAGTAATTGGCACCCTAGATAAGGTAACAATACCAATTGTGTCCATTTCGACTGTTAACTTTTAGTTTGTTCTCCAAAATTTAAAACGTCAGCTGTAGCAGTAGTGTATCATTCATTATTCAAGTTGGGCGTATAACAATTACCTTATAAGTTCTGTGCTATGATATAAACAAAAAAATAATAATTCCTTACCTTTTGCAAAGTAGCTAGACTTAGGCTTTGTAATCACTAGATTCATTATTTCTTGCATCTATGTCGTATCTTTAGGTATACTTTCTAATACTATTTAGACTCTTCTTTATCCATATCAATAGATGTAGTTTAAGTACGTTTAAAATCACACCTTTTAAGTGTTTTTATTATTTGGTATCATGTAAAGTTTGATATATTTATATATATTTGTATAGTAGATTGCTGAACAAAGGAAGCTAAGCAATAGCTTCATTTAGAATCTCCGAAATGTTTATCAAGATTATCAACACATACTTTAGTTAAAAATGATAAAAATTTTATACTAAAAATTTAATATTATTATATTTTAAAATTTTAAACATCATACTTTAGTTAAAAGTAAAATAATTTTAATTCAATTAATTCTTGTGCTTATGTTTTTATCTTGTTTCAATGTTTTAACCCAAATAAACATATTATCTGGCCATTTTTAATTATTATAAAATAATCATTAAATTTATTAAATTATTACAAAATAATTATTAAGTTTATTAAATTATTATAAAATAATTTCGTTATAAGAAAGTGATAAATTTTAGGGTAAATTATACGTTTAGTACTTAAACTATTATTTTTGTTCCGTTTTAGTATTTAAACTATATTTTTTTCCATAATACTTAATGTTCAGTTTATGTTTCAATTTAGTACCTACCGTTAAAAAATTAATAGTACTACTGACGTAATATTATCTTATAGTGACATGTTAACATCTCCGTTGAATTTTTAACAACGCGTACTAAAATAAAACCTAAACTATGCGTTGTGTATAATTTTGAAAAAAAATAAAATTTAGATACTAAAACGGAATAAAAATAATAATTTAAGTACTGAACGTGTAATTTACCCTAAATTTTATTAAATTTAAAGATGATTCAAATAATAGTTTAATAAATTTTAAAATTATTTTATAATAATTGATGTAATTTAATGATTATTTGATTATTATTTAAAAAAGTTAATAATTATTTTATAATTTTTAAAATTTTAGTGATAAAAAATGTTTTACCAGAATTTAGCAACGGTACTTCAGCGAGAGAGAAAAATGATCATATGTCCTCAAAACAAATGGATTTTGTTCGAGTTTGGGATTTCCATTTAAAAGAGTGGACAAACGAGACGTTTCGTCGGCACAGCATAGAGTCGAGCGGCCCGAGGTGCAGTGAGTCCAAACTCATCACTCATGTCGAGCTCAGTTGGCTTCATCCAATCTGGCAACTCCCACGTGAAATAGTGAAGCAAGTGACCCACAGCCAAATCGAGTGAGTACAACCCGAGTTGCATGCCCGGACACGACCTTCGACCGGACCCGAACGAAATGAACTCGAAGTTGCCTCCTTTGAAGTCCGGCACGCCTTCGTTTAAGAACCTCGATGGGATCTTCCCATGAATCCTTGTCTCTTCCAATGGCCTAGGCGTTGATCATAACGTGCGACTTGGCCGGAATTCGGTACCCTGCACCCACCGCCTCCTCCGTCGTCTCGTGGAGCAAGAGTGGAATCGGCGGGTGGAGCCTGAGTGTTTCCTTGAGGCAGCACTTTAGGTAGGGTAGTTTATCGAGATCGTATTCTTCCATACGGCGATCGAGGCCCACCACCTCCGCCAGCTCCCGTTGAACTCTCTTCATATCTTCCGGACTTCTCATCAGCTCCGTCAATGCCCACTCAATCGCCGATGCCACCGTCTCTGTCCCACCGAACATCACATCCTAACAAAATGAAATGGTGATTTGAACTTTTGCTCAAATTCTGATTTTGATCCCTCTGTTGTACTCAATTTGATATTTAGTCCCTATAATCTAGTTTTTAGATTTTATAATGTCATTGATTAGTATGAATTATTAGAAAAGGTTAACTTTTGCAACTAAAATGATGATTTCTTTTTCCAAAAGCAGTCTTCTAAGTTATGCGGATCCAAAAAATATTTTTGAGAGTGAACATATATATATCAATAACTGAAAATTTTCATATGGAGTGAGTATATATACAATTTTAGGATGAACATCATCAACAAAATGAATAATTGATCTATAGAAATTTAAATTTTAAGATAAACACATGCCCACTCCAACTACACATGCCCATTCCAACTACACATAGATTCACCAGTGCTTCCAACACACAAAAATTTCAGAGTTTGCATGTTAGAATATTTGCTGTTTCTTTTAAGAAAAAATCATGTAAATATTTCAATCAAAATAATTAATCTTATGATAGCTCTTTAGACCAACTAGAGACAAAAGAAACGTATCTCAAATTTTGAGTGTTCTAGAGGGACCAAAAACATAATTCGACCTTTTTTAACCACTGTTTCATATTTGCGTTAAAAGAACATACCATGATAATGGCTTTAATGTTGTCTCTGGTGAGTCTGATTGAATTAAGATCGTCGGACTCATTTACTTCGGCTTCATTGTAAAAGGCAAGTAACTCATCAAACATGTCGGTCTCACCATAATCCCCGTCGCCGCCGCCGTCGCAACCATTAACGTAGCTCTTCCGCTTCTGGATATGATCATCGATAATGGTATCAATAAACTTATCTAACGCAAAACGAGCCTTCTGGAGCCTGGAGTTGAGTCCTTGAGGATCAACCCAACCGAGCCATGGAATAAAATCAGCAATATTGAAAGCACCAAACAGCTTCGAAAACTCTTGCAGGATCTTTATAAACTCGTCTTGTCCTTCTTGGGAACTGGACCCAAAGGCCGCCCTGTAAGTGATGCTCTTGTGTTGGGAAATAAACAAAGTATAATTAATTTCTCTATAACCAGATTAGTGAGAATGCGAAATAAAAACGGAAAAATAATACCCGAAATTGATAACGGAGTTCAGCCAATTTGCTTACGTCTCCGGACTGCTGCAGATCTTTTACTAAGAGAGAAAATTTACAGGTGTTTACAAAACACTCACTACTCACAAGAAAGCTCTCTAGTATTGGGAGAAAGAAATGATTTTTGAGATGGTTTTGAAGCTAAATGAGCTAGGGTATTTATAGTTAAAACTTAAGGACTTAATCTTGTAAATACCCTAAAACCTAGGGATTAATTATGATTATCCCATTATCATTTTTCAACAAACATCTATCAAACTTTGAAAAACTATTTTTCAAAGAAACATTTACCAAACTTTGAAAACCATTTTCAAAGAAACATTTACCAAACTTTGAAAACCATTTTTTCAAAGTTGGTTACCAAACTTGAAAACCATTTTAACAATCTCCCACTTGAAAACTGATTTTAATCTGTCTTCACACCTCGATCAATACAATAACTTTTCTAGTCTTGTTACTCTAGCATGCCAACTGAAGTTGAACACAACTTCAGTTTATCTATAGTCACTGTCTTTGTCAACATATCTGCCGGATTTTGAGCTCCACTGATCTTTTCAAGTTTCAAAATCTCATCTTCCAGAAGATACATGATAAAATGATATCGCAACTGTATGTGCTCTGTCCTGGAATGAAAAGACGGATTCTTTGCTAGATGTATAGCACTTTGACTGTCGCAATACAAGACATTGTTTTCTTGTTTCTTGCCTAACTCTTCCAAGAAACTTTGGAGCCAAACCATCTCCTTGCTAGCTTCCGTAACAGCGACATATTCTGCTTCAGTTGTGGAGAGAGCAACTATCTTCTGTAGTTGAGAAACCCAACTCACTGCGGTTCCTCCTAGAGTATAGACATACCCTGTAGTACTCCTTCTGATGTCAATATTTCCGGCTAAGTCAGCATCTACATAGCCTGTCAGTATCGTATCTCCACCTTTGAAACAAAGTGCTTTGTTTGTGGTACCCCGCAGATATCTGAGGATCCATTTGACTGCTTCCCAGTGTACCTTGCCCGGATTATTCATGTACCTGCTAACAGCTCCCACTGCTTGAGCAATATCTGGTCTGGTACAAACCATGGCATACATCAGACTTCCAATTGCTGAGGCGTACGACACCTTCACCCATGTGTGCACGTTCTTCCTCTGTCTTTGGTGACTGTTCTTTGGAGAGTCTGAAATGAACACCTAAAGGTATACTTACTGGTTTAGCATCTTACATGTTGAACCTGGAGAGTACTTTGTTGATGTACTCAGCTTGTGATAATATCAAAGTCCCTGACTTTGTGTCTCTCTTGATCCTCGTCCCAATAATCTGCTTTGCAGCGCCCTGATCCTTCATAGCAAACTGCTTTGACACAATTTTTACTTCAAGTTTATAATCTCTTGCATGTCTGAGCCTGCAACGAGCATGTCATCAACGTACAACAATAAAATAATGAAGCTATTGTCGAACCTCTTGATGTAGCAACAATGATCTGCTTGGCATCTGGTAAAACCACTGCTACTCATGAAACTATCGAACTTCTTGTACCACTGTCTAGGAGCTTGTTTTAAACCATACAAGCTCTTCTTCAACCTGCATACCAGGTTTTTCTTGTCTGCCTCTATGAAGCCTTCTGGCTGCCTCATATAGATTTCTTCCTCCAAATCACCATGAAGGAAAGCTGTCTTTACATCTAACTGCTCAAGATGTAAATTCCCTGCAGCTATAATTTTCAACACCAGTCTGATTGTAGACAGTTTCACGACTGGAGAGAAAATTTCATTGTAGTTAATACCTTCTTTTTGCTGAAAACCTTTGATAACCAATCTCGCTTTGTAGCGTTTGCTCCCATCGTGCTCTTCTTTGATCCTGTAAATCCACTTATTGTGAAGCGCTTTCTTGCCTGGTGGTAATTCAGCTAATTCCCACGTCTGATTTGACCAAAGCGAGTCCATCTCATCTTTCATAGAAGACTCCCACTTGACTGAATCCTCCACTTGCATTGCTTCATCATAGCACTCTGGTTCACCATTGTCAGTCAGCAACAAGTAGTGCAAAGAAGGAGAATACCGTTGGGTTGGTTTAGGAATTCTGGAGGAGCGTCTTAGTTCCGGTGTGCCTGGTTCTTCTTGAACTGCTTCAGGACTGATCTGAACATCATTTCCAGAAATCTCCTCAAACTCAGCAAATTCCTTTGTTTCAGCTTTGGTATTGGAGCTGCTTGATTCTACAGTTGACCTGTCTTTGTACATCACATTCTCATTGAAAATGACATCTCTGCTTCTAATGATCTTCCGATTTTCATAGTCCCAAAACCGGTAACCGAACTCATCACCGCGTAACCAACAAAGGAACATTTGTTGGACTTAGCATCAAGTTTACTTCTTTCAGCAGAGTCTATGTGTACATAAGAAATAAAACCAAACACTCTTAAGCGTGAAAGGTTTATTTCTTTCTTGCTCCAAACTTCATCTGGTATTCTGCCATCCAAAGGAACTGAGGGCCCACGGTTGATCAAGTAAGATGCAGTGTTGATAGCTTCAGCCCATAGAAATTTGGGCAATCCGGCATGTATCCTCATGCTTCTGGCACGTTCATTCAGAGTTCTGTTCATGCGTTCTGCTACGCCATTCTGCTGCGGTGTCATGGGAACTGTTGTCTCCATCTTGATCCCATTGTTTGCGCAAAAATCTCTGAATCTCCTATTTCTGTACTCTCCTCCATTGTCAGACCTCAACCGCTTGACTTTCATACCAGTCTCATTTTCCACCATGGCCTTCCATTTTCTGAAGGTATCAAAGACTTCTGATTTTTTATTCAGAAAATAAACCCACACCTTCCTTGTAGAATCATCGATGAAGGTGACATAATATAATGAGCCTGCAAGAGATGGAACTGGAGATGGTCCCCATACATCAGTATGAACTAACTCTAACATTTCAGCCTTAGGTGTCTTACCAATCTTTGCAAAGCTGACTTTCTTTTGTTTGCCAAAGATGCAATCCTCGCATAGTCCGACATCTACATTCTTTAGATCCGGCAACTTCCCCTTTGACAAAAGTGTCTTCATCCCTTTCTCGCTCATATGGCCAAGCCTTTGGTGCCATAGGTTTGATTTTCCATCAGCATTTGCTACTGCAATGATATTCTCTAAATTTGATGTTATATAGAGAGTACCAGTTTTCTTACCACGAGCAATGAAGAGTGCTCCTTTGGTAATCTTCCATTCACAGCCTGAAAAGGTTGTGCTAAATCCTTCACCATCAAGCTGTCCTACAGAAATCAAATTTCTTTTGAGGCCAGGAATATGTCTCACTCCTTTCAGCTTCCAGGTGGTTTGGTTTAGCAACTTTAGTCGGATGTCTCATTTTCCGACGATCTTTAAGGTTTCATCATCAGCTAGATGAACCTTCCCAAAATCACCACTGACATAATTTTCCATGATTTCTCGGCATGGGGTGGAGTGGAAAGATGCCCCTGAATCTAAGATCCATGATTCAATCGGACTGTTGACGCTTAGAATCATGGCATCACCTGTCTCCTGTCACGTTGGCAGATTCCTGTGCGTCGGTATTTTTCTTCAGTGCTCGGCAATCTCTTTTAAAGTGACCCTTCTTGCCACAATTATAACAGGTAAAATCTTTCTTTCCCGTTGTAGATTTTCCCCGTCTGGATTTCGATCTGCCATGATTTGAATTTCTTTCTGAAGTTCTCCCTCTGGACTCCGTGTGCAAGGCTGAGGAGGTTGATGCTTCACCCGATTCTCTCCGTCGAATTTCTTCGCTCAGTACCAGATCCCGAACATCGTCGAATTTTAATTTACTATTTCCCGATGAGCTGCTAACTGCTGTAACAGTAGCATTCCAACTGTCTGGTAGAGATGATAAGAGAATTAAAGCTCGAACTTCATCATCGAATTCAATTTCCACTGAACTCAACTGAGTTGTGATTGTGTTGAGTTCATTTAGGTGTTGTGCCATCGATGCCCCTTCCGCCATCCGCAAATTGAATAATCGCCTCATCAAGTGCACTTTGTTTGAGGCTGATGACTTCTCATACATACTGGAGAGAGCCGCCATAAGACCCGCCGTGGTCTTTTCCTTTGCTATGTTGAAAGCAACATTGCGAGATAACGTCAGTCGGATAACTCCGAGGGCTTGTTTGTCGAGAAGAGCTCAGTCTTCATTCTTCATGCCCTCTGGTTGCTTTCCTGAGAGAGGTTGATATAGATTTTTCTGGTACAGAAAATCTTCAATCTGCATCTTCCAAAAGCCAAAGTTCGCACCATCGAACTTTTCAATTTTCACATTCCCTTCGTCTGCAGCCATCGCTCCCACTCGAATCTGGTTTCGTTTGGATCGTTTCTGACAATTCTTGCGAACCACCGTGTATTAGAACACCTCCGTCGACAAATTTGTATCGCCGATAAAATTTTACTATTCACGAAATTTACTATTCACGTGAATAGTAACCTCGCAAAAATTGACAAAATTCACAACCAAAAGCTCTGATTACGAGTTGTTGGGAAATAAACCAAGTACAAGTAATTTTCCTATAACCAGATTAGTGAGAATGCGAAATAAAAACGGAAAAATAATACCCGAAATTGATAATGGAGTTCAGCCAATTTGCTTACGTCTCCGGACTGCTGCAGATCTTTTACTAAGAGAGAAAATTTACAGGTGTTTACAAAACACTCACTACTGACAAGAAAGCTCTCTAGTATTGGGAGAAAGAAATGATTTTTGGGATGGTTTTGAAGCTAAATGAGCTAGGGTATTTATAGTTAAAATTTAAGGATTTAATATTGTAAATACCCTAAATCCTAGGGATTAATTGTAATTATCTCATTATCATTTTTCAACAAACATCTATCAAACTTTGAAAAACTATTTTTCAAAGAAACATTTACCAAACTTTGAAAGCCATTTTCAAAGAAACATTTATCAAACTTTGAAAAACATTTTTTCAAAATTAATTACCCAACTTAAAAACCATTTTAACATCTTAATCAGGTTAAAGATCAACTCACCCACATTTATTGCCTTCCCGTCATTGGACGAAACAGCTCTAACGAGATTCTCCACTTCATCTCTCACGGATTCCCATGACTCGGCTCTTTTCCTGCTGAAAAGGTTCACCACGCAAAGCTTCCTCATCTGTCGCCAGAACGGTCCGTAATGGGCGAAAGCCATGTCGGCCCTGTCGTACGTTAAATAGCTGATGGCGATGGTGGCTGGCCTGTTGGAGAAGATACTGTCGTGAAACTGAAGAACTTGTCGAGCCATCTCGGGGTTTGAAATGGCGACTATGTGTATTCACCACATCTTGAGGTGAAATATGCCTCCGTATCTGTGCGCGAGCTTGGCTAGTCCACGGTGAGTTAACTGGTCCATCATAAGCATGTTGCCGATGATCGGCAACCCTATGGGTTCCGGAGGAAATGGTTTTCTTCGGAGCTGATAAATTAGAGGGAGGAGGAAGAGGAAAGGGATGATGACGAAAAGCAGTGACATTGGAAATGGTTCCATGTTTTGGATTTTTGCAGACATGAAAGTTTCGAGTCTTTGTAAAACTGAAACTCTGAACGTTTACTAGTGTCTTTTGTCGGGGTTTTAAACAGGTTTCTCACCAACCCCTGTATTTAGAAAAAAGGCTAATTCTTATTTAGTTCCTCTTTTGCGATAAAATTTAAGATTTAATCTTTTTCTTTAATTTGACTTCATTTAGTCCTATTGTTATAACGTTGTTACTAGTTCTTGTTAAAGCATGAATTTAATTCATTTTCAACCCATCCACTACCCCAAACATAAAACAAATTTGAAAAGATAACCCGGCCCCCCTTTCAACCCATCGCTGGGGCACTCTCCGTTGGATCTTCGTTTGTTTTCTTTGACGACAAAGGTACGCTCTAATCTCAAGTTTTCTATTTTCGTTAATTATGCTGTATCAGTTCCTACGAAAACCCTCTTTGGTTTGTCAGTCGAATTTTCGCGCGTTTATTTTGCTTTGAATTCAATCTTCTCTCCTTCGTTAATGAATGATTGATTCGGAGAAAAATATAGGAAATGATCAATCCGGTTAGGAATAACGGATATGCATTTTACTTTTATTTTCTTTTCTCAATTTTAGATCAGTTGGCAATGCAAGAACAAGTAGATTCGCATCATCGGTTAATGGTGGAAAATGGTTTCCCGTGCCCACATAGTATGGATATTGATCCAGGAAGGGAACGGTTTCCATGCTGCATTGTTTGGACACCTCTGCCCATTCTTTCGTGGCTGGTTCCTTTCATTGGCCACGTTGGGATTTGCAGAGAAGATGGAACTATTCTAGATTTTGCAGTGTCTAATTTTGTCTTCGTTGACCATTTCACTTTCGGACCAGTGGCTCGCTATTTGCAAATTAACAAAGATAAGGTAATAAATTCATGTTCCAACTTCATTTTGGCTGTCATTTCTATTTCTTCTTGAATTTCATTCATTGATTAAATATAAAAATAAAAAGAGGGTTGCAATACATGAAAATGACATGGTAACTTAAACTGGATTAAGAATCCAAAATTAGGATTTATTTGTTTGGTCGTGCTGTGCAACTTTACCTTAGATGGGGATTTGATAGGGAATAACTGTACTATAAACTCCTATGCTTTCCAATGATTTGTGAATGCACTATGGCAGATTTTCTGAAGTAGGATTTATTGGTTCCATTGTGCTTCATGCGCTTGTCTTAGTTGGGGATATGATAGGGAAGAATTGTAATAGGCTACACAATCTGAATTTTTATGCTTTTCAATAATTTCTGAATGCACCATGGCAGACCTTGGACGTAAGATTTACTGGTTCCATCCTGTGCCTTGTATGGGAATCTGATGTTTTAGAACTGTAATAGATTGTAATTTGCCATGATTTTCGATCATTTTGAATGCACTATGGCAGACCTTTGAAGTAGGATCTACTGGTTCCATTGTGCTTTATGCCTTTTCTGTAGATCCGGATTTGATAGGGAAGAACTGTAATAGACTAAAATACCCTTGATTTTCAATGATTTGTGAATGCACTAGGGCAGACCTCTGAAGTAGGAACTATCATTTCCATTTTGCTTTACACCTTTGCCTTAGATGGGGATTTTTTTATATGGAGGAACTCTAATAGACTATAAGTTCATATGCTTTTGAATAATTTGTGACTGCACTATGACAGATTTGTAGGCAAAATTTTTGGAGTATTGGTAACAAAGGATGGTGTCTATAAGTTTGCACCAGTTTAGAATATAACTCGGGTTTCTTTTTAATAATTCATAGATGCACTTTGGTTTGGTTGAAATGAGAGCAAAAATTGGCATATCGATTGTTATGATCAATGCCAATGACAGGAAGTGTAGATGCCAGAAGTTTTGCTTCAGTATTTCTTTTTTAATCATTACTCCTCAGTCAAAGTTATAATCTTTGGAGTTCTTTTGCTAGGAATGCGGCATTTCTCCCCATTCATCTGCATTTAAAGGGGATCAAGAAAACCAGCATGATGATCCTAGAAGGGAGACATTAACATGGGACGATGCTCTTCGAAAAAGCACGATGGAGTTCCAACATCGGGCATACAGCCTTTTCACTTGCAATTGCCATTCCTTTGTAGCAAACAACTTGAACAGGTTAGGCTTTCATTCTGGTGGGTGGAATGTAGTGAGCGTTGCTCTTCTCGTCTTACTCAAGGGACATTGGGTGAACAGAATAGGATTTTTGCTATCTTTCTTGCCATTTGTTATTGTATCAGGTCTCGGACTTGTGTTCGGTGGAACGACATATCTGTTTTTCTTGGCCCTCTTTGCATCCCTTCTTGTTGGTTGGTTCCTTCTTGGTACTTACTGTCTCCAGAATTTGATCTAGTTGTAGCTTTTATGTTTTTCAACTCCAACTCCAACTCCAACTCCATTAATGTAGAAGATATTCTTGTAATCTTCATGGGCGTGGCTATTGATGTATATGTTTAATGTTAGTATATATTGGTGTGCTTACCTGCATCGTAACCATGCTTAAGAGATTATACTTGATATTTTTTTATCTTAATAGTTTGCTTAAGTAGATTTTCCTTATCAAAATCGCCAAATCTATAAACAGCTGGTTGTAATATATATCGGTTCAATTTTTGGTAAAAATAAACTTTTTTATAAGAGGATGGAACTCATAATCATGTGTCAAATTAAAATTTCATTCAATGGTTGTTGGTTTAGTTTTAGTTGGTATTATTGTCGGTGTAACATACAAGAGAATGTGAGAATGTAAGAGATTTGAATTCTGCGAATATAAATGAAATAAAATAGATTAAAAAGATTATATTCTAAAGAACCATTTTAATCTGATTTGGGTTAAGTAAAAAGAATAGATTTTTGTTTTTGATATAATTTTATTTAATTAAATTATTTTTAACTAATATAATTTTTATAATTATAAAATAGTAACATATTAAAATAATATTTTTTAAATGTTAGTTAAGTGATATAATAATAAAATATTATAGATACTTTTATCAATTCAAAATTTTATTCAAATTCGTGTTTATATATAATATAATATATAATATTTATTATCATTATAGGTTATACATAGATAGTGGTAGAATCGTAATTAAACCGAAACTCTAGGCCCATCCCATTGCCGAAAGCTGAATTTGCTTATTTAAATAGAGCAAAGGGAATGAGACAAAAACAGAGAGAGGCACTTTTTGCGTGACAAATTTATAGTGTTATTTTATACATTTGGATTGGGTTCTCATTTTACTTTGAAGAACTAATTTAAAATGGCAGCAGAGGAAGGCCTAGTGATCGGTTGCCACACTCTTCAGGCTTGGAACGAGCAGCTTCAAAAATGCAACGAATCCAAAAATTTGGTATTTTATTTTGTTTCCTTCATTTAATCTAATATTTTATTCGTGTTTCATTTAGCTTACATTTATGATTATTCTGTGTTTCCAGATCTGATCTGTTTTCATTTGTTTCTGGATTTAGAATTTTAATCTAAATAATTTACAATCTGTAACGTTTAAGGCTTTAAGCTTCCAGGAAAGAAAAAAAAAATTCTGTCGTCGGTGAAGAGATCTTTTTCTTTTTTAAATTTAAACAATATCTCACTGAATACAATCTTACCAGTCCATTTTACATTTTAAAACTTGGATTGAATGGATATTGGGTGATTAACGTATTCTGATACATAAAATATTTGTGGAACAGTGAACCAGGCTGTCAGTATGTGGATAGGCTTAATATTTAAAATGTTTGGTTGAATCTTTCCCTATTAAGCAGGGTTGTGACATAGAAAATGGAAAACAAATGCTAAAATAAATTAAAATTGGAGATTCATCTAAGTAAATATCCCTATATATTTTTTAATACAAAAAAATTTAGGGGGCAATTTCTCCAGAGTTATAACATAGCCTTTTTTACAATTGTTGTCCTGATAAAAAGGGAAAGGTGCTGAAGAACCACAATAGTAACGTACACTATGGAAATAAATGTGATATTATGGTGACAAATTCTGTTACTTGACCTTTTGTTTTCCCTAAATCTAAA